>NC_140945.1:116734485-117404485 GCF_014529385.1 Adiantum capillus-veneris
TGGAAAAAATTTACAAGATTATTGTGTATGAGCATGATACAAGGTTTAGGTTTTTTTTTTTCAAGCGTTGAACTTTTAGGTTGTTTTCAACATCTTCTAGCTTCCAATTGGCTCTGAATCTGTCTGAATTTGTTCATCTCGTCGCACTCTTCGACCATCGTGTGATAAGAAAAAATCATATCTTGCTCAGATTCTCCAAAAATCAACGTGCAAGTTGGCAATTTGTTTAAAAATGATGTAAAACAGACATTTCTTACTTTTTCCTTAATCTACGGGCTCCAACGAGCATTAAAACCATGGAATCTAAAGATACTCAAAGAACCAATGTTTTTCATTGTGTTAAAGACTGTATTTCCTACATAAAAGACTTTCCCAAAATTTCGTCTTAACACCTTCAAAAGTGGCTTCCAAGGAGTGCCCTCGATCAAAATTTAAAACTGAAAGAAAACAATCAGAATGAACTCCTAGACTGTTGAACAAACTTTAAAACAACCAAAATTTCCTTCAAAAAAAGGTTATTGCTAAAAACTTGAAAATAGACCTCCCTTCCACAACGATAGAAATCTAAGGGTCCAAGGAGAGGTATGGTGTCACAAGTGCATGGTAGGAATCTCATCGAGATTTATTCCGTCGAGATCTCTTGTACTTTATCATGTCTTCTCATGTACAATCTTACCAAACAAAAACAAATTTACACTTTAAATGACTACAAATCTTATTTAACTTATCAAATAATCTAAAACATGGTAGACCTAGAGTGCTCTTACACATCAACAAACAAAAAAGTCCAAATTTCTTCTCATTAACTTTGATAAACATACATTCATGAACAACTTCCAAGGGGCAGTGCGGTCATAGTTCTTACGTCCATTCCATGACATGGTATGCTCATGGGGTGACCTATCACATAAAAATATCTTTGGTGGGGGTGCCCTCAATTTACGAAAGGGTGTGTTGCTGATGAAAAGCTGTTGTATTGTCCTACTAGGGATCTCTCCATGTTAGCATAATGATTTTTGGTATAGTGGGAGCCACATTGATTGAGAAGAGCTTTGTGCCACCATAAAAGCTTCATGTTATGCCAGTTCCTTGAGCCATTCTTGCAAACAACGCCACTCAACTAGCATAGTAAGAGGTCACCTTGTATCATGACGTGTTAGAGACATGTTCTTCAAACAAAAACATATATGAATTCAACATTTGCAAGCTATATAATAAGGAAACTTGTTAAGCATATGATGTACAAGTTTGCAAGTATTTCCATCCAACTGGGAATAAACAATCATAAACTATACATTAGGATGAGATTACCCACCTCTAACAAGCATGGATTTGAAGCACCTACCTGCAAGATATAACAAAGAAGGTTGTTTTAGAGAAAAAGTGGTGACACTTGACCTCTCTAACATGCCGCCTTTCACTATTTGTGCACAAAAGCAACCTTTGTGTCAAGCACTACAAAACAAGTGGAGGCAACACCTTATACTTCAAAGTCTATGATAAGAAAAACACAACCAAAAGTAGAAAGTATATTGTTACCTTGCACAAAGGGGTGTTTCTTTCAAATATGTGATGGTATTGACGAGCTTCATAATGCATACATCCTTTTCCTCCAATTGTTGTTGGAGAGTTTCAACCTCCCTCTTCGAAGAGGCAATACGTTCTTGTAATGCCACTATTTTGAGCTGAAGAGCTTGACATTTGTGCATCCACGAATGCAAAGAAGCACCTGCACCCATACACAACCAGTTGCAATAACCTAACAAGCCTACTTCTCCCCTCCCAAGATATTGAAGAGCCATCAACATTCGTCTCACCAATGGTACGACGTTCCTGGGATGAACTCTACTCACCCTCATGTGTGGCCTTCAGTGCAAACGTCGAGAACAAGCAAATATGTATTCTTCTATTGTGCGTAGTACATGGTGGTGGAGGCATACAATTTGTGATGTCCGTGAGCACCATGGCACTTGTTGCGTGAGGAAGCAAAGGATGAAAAGAGGGAGGAGGGAGGGAGGGAGAGGAAGGAACATGGGAGAAGAGAAGGGGGTAGGGGGGGAGAGAGAGAGGGAGAGAGAGGGGAGGAGGAGGAGAGAAGGGGGTAGGGAGGGAGAGGAGAGGGAGGAGGACAAGAGAACAAAAGGTTGTTTTCTTTTTGGGAGGATTTTTTTTTTTGAAAGGTGGACTTTCAGTGCTTGTAGGTTTAAAAAAAGGTCAAAAAATGATTTTTTGATATGTATATATGTTGAGGGGAGTTTTAAGTCAATAATAAGTAAAAATAATTGTTTTAAAAAAAGCCAAATTTTGGCTCTTAGTGACCCACGTTTTTACTGATGTGACCACACCCCTTTAGTCCCTTCACTTTCAAAAGGATAGAGAGAGAAAGTGACCTCTTAGGTCCACATCTTACATGTGTTTAAAGAAAAGGCTAGAAAAGCCTACTTAAAACTAGCTTCTTGAATGCCCTTGTCTCCTAAACCCTACATAACATTAGCTTTAATTCCTAAAAGTTAGGATTCCTTACAAGGCCCGTGCAAAGTCCATATTTCTCTTAATGAATGAACCCGTAATGCCCTCACTCGATTCTAAAGACAATCTTGTAGATGTCTCGCTTTGCAATCCTTACTTGGTGGTAACCACTCTTCAAGTCAATCTTAAAAAACATGATAGCCCCATTGAAATGCTTCAAAATGTACTCGATGCGAGACATAGGGAACTTGTTCTTGACTATCATCTTATTGACAGTTAGCATACGATATCACAGGTTTACATTGTTGAGACAAAGCCCGAAAATCCTCCTTCGATCGCTTCAGGTACCATGGAGGCAAGAAGCAAGTCTTTAGATTCTCCTTGAACTCCTCTCAACTAAGCTCGAGAGGGGAATGAGGAGAGACTTGGCATGGTCTGTGCGGGTGTCCTCCTCCATCCACTTATCCTTCCACATGATAGCATCACCCATGAGATGCATGGAGGGCAAGAGAACTTTGCTATTATCAGACTTTCTAACACGACAATTGCATCCATCTTTCCATTATACTTATTGAATGTATTCTTCTCAAGAATTGCTTCTTTGATGGTTCTTGTAGCATTGGTCGCCTCCGGGATGATCTTGGCAAGCTTCTCATAGTTTGGCTTTGATGAGGAGGAATCAGTTTGAACAGCAAGAGAGGTGATGAGATCATGCACATGGTTGCCCTCGCCGGCCGTCTAGCCTTTGTGTCTACCTCACACTCCCATCTACAAGCTTAGGCTTTGGCTACCAATTGACATTCCTCTCACTTTTTTGCTTCCACAAGCTCTCATTGACATGCCTCATCTTGCCACATCATCATCTCCATCATCATCAATTTATGGAATGCATGGGATTGGGTGGCAAGGGTAGAGGAGTAGGTGGAGGATTTGGTGGAGTATGGGGAGGATTTTTTGGAGGATCCAAAGAAGAAACTCGCTCGCCTTCTAGATTGTGACAGGTCTCCCTACCGCTACGAGTCTTGACCATGCAAGGATTTTCGTCCTTGTGCTCAAAGAAGGTTGCAGACTATTGTCCTACACGGAATGGCAAGCTTGTTGTCCCAAGAGTGAGAGGATTGTCCCGAAACACTTCAAAACACAACTCAAACACAAGACAGAAATAAACTTTTTTTGGGATTAGCAGATTAGTGCAAAATTTTCAAAGCTCTGATACCAATGTCAGGTGCAACGGAATTGAAATGTTCTAAACTTTACAATTTCACAAATCTTTACTTCTTTGCTTGCTTGAATATATGCTACTTAGCATGCATGATGGTTCCTTTTAGGTAGATAATGAGAGAGAGATAGAGATGTGTAGAGAGAGAGAGAGAGAACACCCCTTGATGGGGTCTCGACTAACCCTATCAAGGGCCCCCCACACCGTTATCGATGTGGTATTTGCTTTTGATTGTGTATATAGAATATACACACATGCAATACCTCAAAAGCAGACTCTACTGACTCGAAGGGAGAAAAGTGCCACTTGAATTTCCCTCCCAATGGGAGAGGAATGAAGGGTTGATGGTTGGCTGCAAAAATTCAGATATAGCTGCAAAAACACATCGGATTTGGCGCGCTTAGTAGGGCTAAAAACGCAACTGATGATGGAGCAGATGATGGACAATGATGAGAGCACTCGATGCAGTGAGGGAATGGTCCTGAAGAGGGTTGATGGGCTGCCAAACTGTCTAGGCTACAGTGGAGAACTAGCATTCGCAGATGCATGGCCTTTCCGACGGGAAACTAAGTCAAAACACCTATAAAAAAGTTGGATAGATCTGCAACTTGTGCCAGGAAAATTGATGAAAAACTGTAGACTGGGTGCTCCTTAATATTGACTTTATTGGTGACAAGTCAGGAAAATGTGTGCACACCTGAAACCATTTGACGAAAGAGCAAGACCGACACATTTCTCTAGCCTAGATCTACATCCACGTTATCACAGATGCCCATCGAAGTGTATTAACATCTGTCAAAATGTGTGCACAAACCATTTATGCAAGAGGGTTCCAAAACTAGAAAACATAATCTAATAGACTAGTCCAAACATGCAATACCTACAAGTGGGCTCACAAAAATTGCCAATATGAATCCTCCTAGGATTCTACGCACTCCTATCTAGAGATATGTAAAGAAAATGCTCTGGAAGTCAATGAAGCATGTCCACATGTTACACATAGACATTTTCACGTGTGACAAGATCGTACTTCATGTAGAATGGAAATCCAATCCTCTTTCGAGTTCGACTAATTGAGATCCACCTAAAATGATTTAAAGTTGCTCTATCTTTAGATAGTGTTGACCTTTGTTTGAAAAAGAGTGTTTGTAATTTATTGGAGGAGTATTTATGTGTTGCGTACACATGTACCCTCTCAACAATGCAAGCTACAGCATGTGAATCTCATGGCCCAAGTATTCATTCGGTAGTTTACGGTTTTATGCGCTATGATTGCATCTGTAATCATATATGATACATCATCATGTGCCAACCATATATGCTCCATATTGGGTGAAACTACCATGGTATGTGATTTTAGTGCATCGACACTCATTTACAGATCAGTGCGATAGCTAACATTGCTATGCCAGAATATTGAGAGTTCGATACAGAATGAGAAAATGGATTGACCATCAGAATGACCCGCGAATTTTGAACTACTTGATTTGAGTTTTTGCAAGTCTAATCACGGATAACTACTTTTCTTCCAAGAGGGGGGTATTTCACAAGCTGCTGACGTGGCAAACCCTTAAGATCTGACCAACTTAGTGAAATTGGTTGAGGGGCCCTAAAACTTAGAAGCAAAAGAAGACCCCTATATTTACAGAGCCTAGCCAAGGGGCCTAAAGACTTAAGGGGGTTAGGGCTTTAAAAGGGGGTTAGGGCTTTAAAATACTAACTATACCCAACTTAAAAGTATTTAGCCAAGCGGCCTAAACTCTAAGTAAAAAAACACACACACACAAATTGCATGAAGGATACTTACGTGGCAGTCCATCCTACGATTCGCCGAGATGATGATGTGGCATAGTACATATTCCCATTTTTCCACTACAACCCTATGGGCACTAGATTTTGGTCAAAGGGTACTCTCTTTGACCATTCCACCTTGCGGGGAAGCATAGGAGAGTCCAAGAGCTTGTACCTTGTTAAAGCAATATAGAGAAATACTGAAAGGGGGTGGGCCACTGCAATTTGAGAGTGGAACTCCACCACTCTATGTGTCTCTCACATGGATTCTCTCTCTTTCTGTTTAGTTGTTTTCAAATGCTAGAAGGCTATTCTAAACCTTTTTTTTGGTTGGCACATGGTACCGTCTCGTTACAACCCGTTCGCACACTTCACGTTTTGCAATATAAATCTAGGCATCCGTATTGGTACGACGTCATCATATTTTGAGGTTACAAACTTGATTGACTTGATCCGACCACTCTTGGGCACTTAAAACAAGTCCTTTTTAGTGGAATAAGCAAGGTTCTCACTTTGTGAAAGTTACCACACTTTCTCATTCAAGGCTATTATGGACAATACCCATTTCACGTCATGAAGCATGTGAGTTGTGATGCTCTATTAAGAATGCAGTGGCATTGTCAGATTGATGATATCATTGCAATACAACCAAGGTGTCACAAACTGGTGAAGTGACAGCCCTACAAAGTTGTCCCAACTAATAGCCAAGTGACTAGGGGACCCAGAGGACACCTAGCAAATACACACGGCACGTTGCCCAGTTGTACGGATGTCAGAAATCACGCTGACATGGCAAGGCATACGAACTTCCGTGAATCACGTTGACTGTACGGACCTCGGCGTTTTGCGCTGACTGTACGGACAGTACGGATTTTCCGCAAAACGTGCTGATAGATTTTGGTTAGAAGCTTTTGGGAACTCTTGCTTTTAATTTTAGAAGCTTTTGGGGCTCTGCTTTTGGGCATCCCTTGTAAGAGTAAATAAGCCTCAGGGGCTCACTTCTCTGGGCATCTGGACGTAGAGATTGAGAGTAAGCACACGCGGGCTCTTGTACTTTGCACACAGATTAATATAAAAAGAAATACCGAAAGGGGCGCCAGTCTTTGGGGCCAACACCACTTGGCACGGAACTACACCGGGCCATGTCGTTTTTTTTTAACGTGAATCTCTATTGTGTCACGGTAGAATTTAGACTTGGGGTGTCCAAGTTTGTTACAGTAGTATCAGAGCACGGCCGATTTCTTTTCTACCGAAAAATTCGATCCTTTTCGCAACTTATGGATTCCAACAAAAATCATTCGACTTCTTCTGCATCTGCTAATGCGAGAAGAGATCACGAACAAGATTCAACCAAATTAACAGAGGAAGAGTACGGACCACCTCGGCCTACTCAATACGAACTTCAAGAGATGGAACGTCGACAGTAGTTGACGAGTGCACGAAGCAGATGATGAAATTTGCAAAGGACCCTCAATTTGCAAAATTTTTGTCTCAACAATGCATCATTGAAGTGCACACTCAGTGGCAGAAAGCCACCAAACTACCCATCAAACCTGCAATCAAGAAACCCCCTTCTCCGAGGATTTTTACAGGACAAGAACTACAAGAGGTGGTTCAAACTCAAATCAATCGGCTTTTGGATGCGAAAAATCAATCCAAAAAGCAAGTGAAAAAGCGCAAGCAGGGGTCTAACTACCCTGGTTATTTGGGCCGTCCAATCTTTTTTTGCATCGATAAGAAAGCAGAAGAAGCGTGTACGCTTTGAAGCACTACGCAGATCTTCTTCTTTCTCTTCTTATGACACTTCTTCTAGCTCATTTGACTCGAGCGAGGAAGACAGGAATGGCAAAAGCGAAGCAAAAAGCAAAGCTTCAGAAAGGGCAAGAAAAAGGCAAAGAAACCCAGATTTCTCCCAGCTTTTGACAGTTCTACAAAGGAGTCATCCTCTGACAATTCGGATTTCGAGGAACATATGTTTTATGCAAAGAAGAAGATTTTTTACAGAGCCAACCAATATGACTTCCTCGAAGACAAAAGCAAGAAAGCAAAAGAATTCAAAGAAGGTGGAAATTTGATTAAATTTGAATCCTTTTCTCGGTTCCGAGATGCTCCGAGGGCTTTGGCCTTCATCCAGCAGTTTGACATAGCCTTCTCTAGAGGGCATTACTCAAAGCACTCCAAGATTAGGAGGGCGGCATCTTTTCTTAAAGGAAATGCTCGAACATGGTAGTCCACCCTTCTTCTGAGGAAGGAAGCTCCAGTCAAGTGGTTGAAATTCAAAAGGCTCTTTATTTCTTCTTGGCTGACTCGGGAGTACGAACAGGATATACGAACCGCTTGGAACGATTATCGGGCAAAGAAAGCAACTTTGACAAATAGAAAGGGCCAAAAAGTTACGCTTGATGTAAAACTGAAGGCGAGTCCGTCTCTATTGCATTGGCTTCGACCATTTCCAAATTAATGAAATCCAATCTTTTTGTTTACTCGATCTTCTTAAAAGAGTTAAATGATGAACACAAAACGAACACGTCTAAACTTGATAGAGAACGCCAAGATTTTTTCCACACTCATGTCGATTGCTTCTCTGAGGGCCTACAAGGCGGGTTGCCCCCATCTCGTCCTGAGGATCACACCATTGATCTGGTTCCTCGAAGCACACCACCGAACCGACCACCTTACCGTGTTAGCCGAGCCGAGAATGAAGAGATTATGAACCACCTTCTGGAAAAGGGTCTTATCCAACCGAGTGCTTCACCCTACTACTCTCCGATGTTGTTGGTTTTAAAGAAAGACAAATCTTGGAAAATATGCATTGATTGCAGAGCTCTCAATAAAATCATCATCAAGAACAGATTTTTGATTCCAAGGATCGATGATATTCTTGACAGACTTCAGAGATCGTCTTGTTTAAGCAGGATTGATTTGAAAAGCAAATTATCATCAGATTCGAATCGCTCGGAGAGATGTCTACAAGACAGTCTTTCAGACGAGCTTTGGTTTGTAAGAATTTTTGGTGACGCCTTTTGGCCTTACCAATGCTCCAGCGACTTTCAACCAAATGATGGATAGAATTTTTCGAGAGTATAGATCATTTGTCGGCACTTTCTTTGATGACATTATGGTCTTCTCCAAGGATGAAGCAACACATAGACACCATTTGCTACAGGTCTTTCAAGCATTACAAGATCACGAGTTAGTTATCAATGCCAAAGAGTGAATTTTTCTTGTCGGGGATACACTTTTTGGGACACGTCGTCTCAGCATCAGGAGTATACATGGACCCGGCCAAGATTGAGACTATACTTGATTGGCCCGATTTGAAGAATGTTTATGAAGATAGAAGCTTCTTGGGTTTGTGTTCTTACTACCAGCGGTTCATTCGAAAGTTTGCACAGGTAGCTTACCCTTTGCACATTCTGACACAAAAAGGAGTCCCTTTCTCGTGGAGACCCACAGAGGTGACTACCTTTCAAACACTAAAAGAGAAATTGATTATTGGACCAGTATTGACTTTGTCGGATTTGCAAAAGTCTTTTGAGGTATATTGTGATGCTTGTGGTCATGTCTGGGAGCAGTCTTAATGCAAGAAGGCCATGTCATTGCTACGAAAGCCGATTGTTTTCAGGGTCAGAATTGACATCAAAGATTTATGAAAAAGAGCTTTTGACAATGATCCATGCTCTTACTCAGTGGCAACATTACCTACTCGGAGCAAAAGTCTTTTGAAGTATATTGTGATGCTTGTGGTCATGTCTAGGAGCGGTCTTAATGCAAGAAGTGCATGTCATTGCTATGAAAGCCGATTGTTTTCAAGGTCAGAATTGACATCAAAGATTTATGAGAAAGAGCTTTTGGAAGTGATCCATGCTCTTACTCAGTGTCGACATTACCTACTCGGAGCCAATTTTATGGTCTTCACTGATCATCAAAGTTCACGCTACTTCCTGTCATAGAAGCAACTTTCGGAAAAATAGATGCAGTGGGACAGAAAAACTTAGTGGTAGATGCTTTGTCTCAGAAGCCCCTCGTCTTGCCTATTTCCACGATTCATCATAGAAGCTTCGAGGCCATGGTCGATCAGTACGCCACAGGTCCGGACTTTTCGAATGTATTCACTCGAATACAGAATGGGGAGGTAGTAGCGGGATATTCCATACGAGATGGCTACTTGATGAAGAAAACGATGTTGTGCGTCATAGAGCCACCAAGAAAAAAGGTTCTAAATAAGTGACAATGTCCACCTTTTACGGGTCACCGCAACATCGACAACACCTTGAAAGGTGTGGAGCGTTACTTCTTTTGGCCGAGACTCAAGAAGGATGTGGACAACTTTGTACGCAGTTGTTTAAGATGTCAGAAAGTCAAGTTTGACAGGCATAAGGCATAGGGATTCTTACTGCCTTTACCCATTCCCACCCACCCCTGGATAAGTATGGCTATGGATTTCATTTTCGATCTCCCGAAGACTCAGAGTGGAGATGATGGCATTTGGGCTGTCATCGACACATTCGGCAAGCAAGCTCACTTCATTCCGGTGAAGAAAACAATCAAGCCGGATTATTTAGCGAGATTGTTCATTGCACAGATTTTCAGACTACATGGCATGCATGAGACAATAGTCTCCGACAGAGATCCCCAATTCACAAGTTTGTTTTGGAGGGCTATTTGGGAGAACATTGGCACGCGGTTGCAGTTCTCATCATCATTCCACTCGCAGACAAATGGGTAATCTGAGATTGCAAATTCAGTTGTTATGGATTTAATGAAGTCTTACATTTCTTATCAAAAGACTCAATGGGAAAATAATTTACCCTTGTTGGAATTTGCCTACAATAACACGATCCACTCTTTGACGGGGAAGGCGCCATTTGAGATCATTGAAGGTGCTCCGAAGGTTCCACCCTCCTTAGCACGAAAAGATGAGATTTTTGAAGCCGACCAGTGCACAAAGGACTTGGACACTACTTTTACCAAGATCCGGGAGGCTTTAACGAAATCTCAAGAACGACACAAGAAGGAAGCAGATCGACACCGTCGCGACTTGAAATTAAAGGAAGACGATTGGATGCTCTTACGTTTTGAGAAGGCACGCCTAAAAAAGAAAAAGAGAAAGGAGCAGCTTTTTCCAAAGCTTAGCATGAGATATTATGGATCTTTCCAGATAAAAGAAAAGATAAATGATGTTTACTTTAGACTAAAGTTGCTCGATACTTGGAAGATTCACAATGCTTTTCATGTGAGTCTATTGAAGCCTTTCAAGGCGATGTGGCCGATGACGAGGAGCCAGATGAGCCACCCGAAGTGTAGGAAAGAGGAGATACTCATTCCAGAACAGATTTTGGTACAAAGGACAGAAAGATAAAAGGTAAAGTGATTAGGTGGTTCTTGGTTAAGTTCAAGAACTATCTTGCAATGGATGTAAAGTAGATGGAGGAGGACCTAGCAGATACTCCTCATATTTTGGAACTTTACCTTGAAGCATTCGGTTTAGGATAGTCTACTCCGATAGAACCCCGATTCAACGAGGGTGAATCTAGTGCAACAGGTTTGCACAAGAGGGAAACGACTCCGCTCCTTTGTCAACGGAGTATCCTGATTTTGAATAGAATCATTGATATCCCCTTTGGGTTTCAAGGATACTAAAGGACTGAGTAGTATTCTGTTGTATAACTTTATAAATGAAAATCCCGAAAATAAAAATGATATATTTGTACTTGACTTGTTTGAGTGCATGAGTTGAAAGACAAAATGACTACAGCATTTCGGTCTCATGAATCTCTATAGACTTGATTGCAATAAGGATTAGTTAATCGGGCATTCACGAGGACAAGAATGGATCTAAGTGCAATTACCAAATATGTTGCCTATTGGTCATGGTCTACGATTTATAATGAATTTGTATGTGATTTGTAATGTGATGTGACTGTCATTTTGTACAAGTGCTAGATGTGTCGTGTCTAGTGCGTCGGTGCTAACAACCAGTGTCTATTCAAACAATTTATGACCTCTATATGTTTGCAGACGTAAACAAGGGTGATTACAATTCTTTCAAGAGGAGGGTATGTCACAAACTGGTGACGTGGGAGCACTACAAAGTTGTCCCAACTAATGGACCAAGTGACGAGAGGACCCAAGGATACCTAGCAAATAAACATAGCACACTACCCAACTGTACAGACATCAAAAATCATGCTAACTTGTTGACGTGGCAAGACATACGAACTTTCACGAATCTTGTTGACTATACGGACCTCCACGTTTTGCGGACTGTACGGACAATATGAATTTTCTGCAAAAAGCATTGACAAGTTTCGATTAGAAGCTTTTGGGAACTCCTGCATTTAATTTTAGAAGCTTTTGGGGCTCTACTTTTGGGCATCCCTTGGTAGAGTGAATAGGCCTCAAGGGCTCACTTCTCTAGGCATCTGGACACAGAGACCGAGAGAGCACCCGCGGACTCTTGTACTTTGCACGCATATTAATATGAAAAGAAAAACCGGAAGCGGCGCCAATCTTTGGGCCAATACCTCTTCGCACGGAACTATGCCAAGTTGTGTAGTCTTTTGTGAACTATTTATAAAGTGAATTTCTGTTGTGTCACGATAGAATTTAGACTTGGGGTATCCAAGTTTGTTACACAAGGCATATTGTGATACAGCACCGTGGAAAGTCTATCACGCTTCAAGCCAGACTCAATGAAAATCCTTCCTCATTACCTGATTTTTGATTTTTTTGTTCCTCTTCAGATAGTCGTCGTAGTTGTTCGAACTTCTTCAATCTTGACCGAGCTTGTTTGGGTCTATTTGAAATTTGTGTGTTGCCAGCGGCATGCTAACCATTCCTACTAAAAACTTAAAAATTGGTGTCATGATAATGTACACAAATGTGTTCAAGGACAATCACTCTTCTTTAAGAGAAATGTATGTGACAAGCTTGCATGTAGCAAATGACAAAACATGTGAAGTAATAACCGAGGCTAGGCCTCAATTGTAAAACAGAACGATGCGTTGCCAGACACATTTGTACACTTTCTTTGATCATAATAAATACCACCAGGAGTGCTCAACCTGAGGCCCAACACTCACACAGTCAGCTTTAAACTTGACCCTTAATCAATAAAGAAATAATGTGTAACTACTGCCAATCAGATGATTCAATCGAATACTTGAAACTCGGGCAGAAAATATAGAACTAAACAAAGGAGATCATACTTGCACTGTGTGGACGACATGGGAGAGGCAAGCAAAAAACTACCAAGCAACCCCGAGTTATCCGCCGCAGATTATGCCACATTTTGCAGGCCCTATAGCTCACAGAAAGGTCCTTTGGTTCTCAACCCTAACTACCGCATTATCTGATGCAGCTTCACTTGCACCATCCATGATTCCATGGAATTGATTGTGGGGCAACGGTTTGTCAATCTCTCTGCAATTTTGTAGCCAGCAATCAGTCCTAGATCCCTCTCACATCGGGTGGGCAATTCAGCCTCAGATATGCGATTAAGAGGCCATAGCCACATCAAGTTGAATGTATCGGCATCATCAGATCTTTCCCAAGGTGCTTCTTCTTGAAGAGTTGTCATGGAGGTAATCTCCCAATGAGTCGAATCTTGCATTGAGTTATCCTCTGTTGTATATGCTGTTATGCAATGGAAAGCAAATACCACTCCAAAAACGGGGTGGCGGGGGGCCTCGTGAGGGTTGGTTGGGACCCTATCAGAGTCTCTCTCTCTCTCTCTCTCTCTCTCTCTCTCTCTCTCTCTCTCTCTCTCTCTCTCTCTCTCTTGGGGCTACAATGTGTAGGCTATGCACACATCAAGGTGGTTTGTACGATGAGTGTAGAATGAACCACTGTGGGGGTGCATAATGCCACATGATGTGGTGATGATCACGACAGAAAAGAACTGATGACCTCGCCGATGTGTGAAGAAAGACACATTGACACTGCTCCGCTGCCTGGAGGAGCCGGCTGAAGAATCCCACTTGCTGCGAAGAGTATGCAGCAGCTCAGTCCAAATGGCTGTCAAAACGGTGGACAAAGGGGAGGGCTGTGGGCCCAGAATGTGAGCACAACGAGCCTTCCGCATGATCCATAGCATGATGCTGCATATCGTGATGAAAACAAAGTCGCACTGAAAGAAATCCAGCTGGTGACTTGCCTCTGGGATCCTCTGTATAGTGCCCAGTCTATATCCGAAAGGAGTAAGCATGAAGACCGGATCTACCGGCAAGCCCTGGAGAAAGGTTTCTGACCCTGGAAATTGCAGAAGGCATGCAACTGCCCCCCCACATCACGAACCCATCGTGCATGCCCACTCTAATCAACAAACAACAAACTGCCATCCACATTGGATGGCTGCGCATATGGACAAATCCAGAAGCAGTGCCGCAAGGACTCCGGCTCTGAAGTACATCTCTGACAAGTCAAATCATGACCAGAGACTGCTGACCAAGTGCCAACAGGCAATCCCGCATGTGCTATCATCCACATAAAAAAACATATCCTACGGCTGCATGACCAAAACTGTCGCTAGAAAGCTCGAAGGACCTGCCATACCTCTGACTGGTGTGGACATGAGGTGGGTGTTGGGTCCACATAAGAAGCCTCCTCCCAAGACAGACATTGTACTCGAAAAGGATAGAGGGCGCTCCACAAAGGTCACTGCCACTCACTAGGATCCTAGTCCAGCTGAACAAGGGGCTTGCCTTGCCAAATCCACAGATCATGTTTTTACTATTGGGGAGGCATCACTTTGGAGCTCAATCAAAATGGCTGTCAAAATGGTGGACGTAGAGGAGGGCCGTAAGCCAAGAATGTGGGCACAGCGTGGAAAAAACAATGATGTCTTGCTGAAAGAAATCCAGCCGGTGACTTGCATCTGGGATCCTCTGTGGAGTGCTCAGACTATATTCGAAGGGAGTAAGCATGAAGACCGAATCTACTGGCAAGCCCTGAACAAAGGTTTGTGACCCTGGAAATTGCAAAAGGCATGCAAGTACCCCCCACATCACGAACCCATCGTGAATGCCCAATCTAATCAACAAACAACAAACTGCCATCCACACTGGCTGCGCATATGGACAAATCCAAAAGCAGTGCCGCAAGGACTCCTCTGACAAGTCAGGTCATGACAAGTGACTGCTGACCAAGTGCCAGAAGGCAATCCTGCATGTGCTATCATCCACATGAAAAAACATATCTTGCGGCTGATCCAGAGGGACCAAAACTGTGGTTAAAAAAACTCGAGGATGCACTAAACCTGCCATACCTCTGACTGGTGTGGACATGAGGTGGGTGTTGGGTCCACAAAAGAAGCCTCCTCCCAAGACAGACACACTACTCAAAAAAGGATAGAGGGGCTCCTTCATTGCTCAACAAAGGCCACTGCCACTCGCTAGGATCCTAGTCCAGCTGAACAAAGGGGCTTGCCTTGCCAAATCCGCAGTCTCCAAAGTGATGCCTCCCCAATAGTAAAAAACATGACCTCTAGAGACAACCTACCACTCTAGAAATTTATTGATATCCAAATAGTATGATAAGCAGAATAGTAGCCGGACGCAATGCAAAACACATCAAAACAAGCCCATGAATAAGATGGTGTCTCCAATTTGCTTAGAAAAGTAAAGATTTAATATTTTTTTGTGGCCACCCAAGAAAGTGGCGGGCTCGACAATGTAAATACGTCCCAACGCGAGCAGACTGACTGAGTGGGGAGAGGCATGGAAACAACGCCATTAATAATGCTCCAGATTGGTCAGAAACCCCTGTTTCAACGCTCATTTTTTAGGTTTAAAATCTTCAATAATGAGTGGCCAATCCAATCTGAACACAATCAAATTTAATAACGTTAAAAAACTGACAGGTAGCGTGAGCCTTTTTATCTCCCACATGCAGCCCATCTCGCAGGGAACTCACTTGCTTGGCCATTTAGAGGGGTAGTGCTACCAATTCAGCCTCTCCCAACAATTTACACTCACACACATAGAGCTCTCTCTCAGCTTTCGGTTCAGCCCTCGCTCTCTCTCTTCTGTGTTTTCCTGCTCTCATTCTCTTGTAGGCCATGCAGAGACCACAAAGCCCACCATGAAGGTGAAAAGCAAGCATAGGAGCTACTTGTGTGCGTCCCTCTGGGGAATAGTCGCACTCAAATAAGCGCAGTACTCGTTGTCCACGCAAATTTTTAGCACTTTGACAAGTTCCAAAAGCGATTTTCACTCTACTCACTTGGGTATCCCCTAAGTGAGCACTTAACAATACGGACCTCTCCCTCTCATAATCAAGCACGCATGGACTCCGCAAAGGTTCAAGCTATTCAGAATGGCCACAGCCTATTTCGGTTCATGATATCCGAAGTTTTTGTTCCTACTACACACAATTTATTTGCCATTTTGCACATCGCTGCACCTCTCCATGATCTCACAAAGAAAAAGAAATCCTTTGTTCGGGAGACTAAACAGAAGGAAGCTTTTGAAAAGCTTAAGTACCTTCTCACCCATGGACCAATCCTGTACTTGATCTACAAAAACCATTTGAAGTACAATGTGATGCTTCAGGCGATTGCATTGGCTGAGTTGTTAATCAAGAAGGCCACGCAATAGCTTATGGAAAGTAAACGACTTCGTGATGCGGAGCTTCATGCTCCCATCTATGAGAAAGAACTCATGGTAGTTATTCATGCTCTCTCAGTTTAGAAGCATCACCTTCTCGGAGCAAATTTCACAGATCATCAAAGTCTTCAATACTTTTTTTCCTCCCGCCTCCAACAACGGTCTCGATCCATGGTGGTGGCGCGTTGTGCCTCTTGTTGGAGCATCATCTCCATCATCGACTTGACCAAAGTCTCCTGTAAGGTGCAGCGGAATGAATGTTGTATTTTCTCAAGATTAGTGATCTTTATTGCTCAAGGTTCCTTTTAGTTCTTAGGGAAAGAGAGAGCTTTCTGTAACAAACTGCTGACGTGTCAAAGCCTAAAGAATGGAGCCAACTTACAGATGAGAGCAGAAACCCTAACCCTAATTTTTGCCAGAAACCCTAACTGTTGAAACCCTAACCCTAAAACCTGCAAACCCTAATTCTAGAAACCCTAAGAAGAACAAGCAACAGAAGAAGGAAGTCCTACCAACTTAAGGGGATCCCGTCCGATGGGGTCCCAAGTGGCATAAAGGCATTAAAAATAAAGCAGAACACACTCAAAAGACTTTGCACATCAAAATATGATGAAGTGGCACCTGTACAGACGTCCCGGAATTCGCGGCAGATTTTTAGGGAAATCCCGAAATTTTAGGAAAGTGAATTTTTGGAGTCAGCTTTTCATATTTGATGCTTTTAGGCTTTGGGCCTTTAAATATGAGCCTTGGGGACCCTCTCTGGCACTCTTCAGCACGCAGATTGCAGAGGAGGTGCTCCCCGGCTGTTGTACTTTGCGAATCAGCAGTAATATAAAGAAATACCGAAAGGGGCGCCAAGGTTTGGGGCCAATACTCTCTGGGGTGGAATTTCGCCACTCCGTGTCGCGTGTCGTCTCTCTCTCTCTCTCTCTCTCTCTCTCTCTCTCTCTCTCTCTCTCTCTCTCTCTCTCTCTCTCTCTCAGTTCAGTTGTTATTGAACAGTTGTTATTGAAGTGCTAAAAGTCTGTTCAGTCTGTTCTTTTCTATTGGCACGTGGTGCCTGCCTTGTGACAGTGGTATCAGAGCAGTGGTTACTCTCAGCACCTCCAAACGACGCAGGCTGCGGTCTGGGGGGCGTTTGGTTGTAAAAGGCCTCTATATGTCATGGCCCGGACCTTTTTAGGTTGTTTGCGGGAGGAGTGATGAGGGAGTCGTTGAACAGCTCATGGCTCGGACCTGGATGGTTATTTGCGGGGGGAGTGTTCATCGGCGGCATTATGTTTCTATGTCTTGTAACATGCATATGTGAGCATTTGTGTTGCATTGTGATGTGTCAACCACTGAATATTCCTAATTGGATGAGATTGCCTGGGTATGTAATTTTAGTGCATCAAGACACCCGAGGAAGATCAGTACGGTCTGGGTGTGATGGCTAATTTTACTACGCCGGAATATCAAGAGTTCCGATTTGGACGAAAGGAGAAGCTAACTCCTTGATCAAAACAGCCGATAGGAGCAGCTAACTCCTTGATCAAAAGAGCAGAAAGGAGAAGCTAACTCCTTATTAAAAGAGCAAACTGATTGTCCCTCGGAATGACCCTCGGAAATTTTTTGAGCTAACTTGAGTTGTTTTGCAGATATGGTGTAATCGCGGACGATTACTCTTTCAAGAAGGGGAGATGTAACAAACTGCTGACGTGTCAAAGCCTAAAGAATGGAGCCAACTTACAGATGAGAGCAGAAACCCTAACCCTAATTTTTGCCAAAAACCCTAACTGTTGAAACCCTAACCCTAAAACCTGCAAACCCTAATTCAAGAAACCCTAAGAAGAACAAGCAATAGAAGAAGAAGTCCTACCAACTTATGGGGATCTCGTCCGATGGGGTCCCAAGTGGCATAAAGGCATTAAAAATAAAGCAGAACACACTCAAAAGACTTTGCACATCAAAATATGATGACGTGGCACCTGTACGGACGTCCCGGAATTCGCGGCGGATTTTTAGGGAAATCCCGAAATTTTAGGAAAGTGAATTTTTGGGGTCAGCTTTTCATATTTGATGCTTTTAGACTTTGGGCCTTTAAATATGAGCCTTGGGGGCCCTCTCTGGCACTCTTCAACGCGCAGATTGCAGAGGAGGTGCTCCCCGGCTGTTGTACTTTGCGAATCAACAGTAATATAAAGAAATACCGAAAGGGGCGCCAAGGTTTGGGGCCAATACTCTATGGGGTGGAATTTCGCCACTCCGTGTCGCGTGTCGTCTCTCTCTCTCTCTCTCTCTCTCTCTCTCTCTCTCTCTCTCTCTCTCTCTCTCTCTCTCTCTCAGTTCAGTTGTTATTGAACAGTTGTTATTGAAGTGCTAAAAGTCTGTTCAATCTGTTCTTTTCTATTGGCACGTGGTGCCTGCCTTGTGACACTTTCCGTCTTATGGAGAGTGCTATCATCACGAACAAAGTGAGTGGATTGTGCGTGCAAGTGAATGAGACTGAGAGAAGGAGAGAGAAGAGATACGACACCGAGAGGTTGTAAAACCCTCCTCCGAAGGTCCCACTCTCGTCGGTGAGAGTGGTATACTTTGATTGCACAAAGGTGTACAATGCGTATGCAATGGACTGATGCAATGGGACTATGCCGATGATGACAACGGTGATGACGACGACGACTGGATGGCTGAATCTGTGATCTTCTTTAGGCTGAAATTCTTGGACTGTTTTAGGTCTGAAAATGACTGCTTTCGTACTGTGCTTATGGCTGAAAATGTATGTCCTTGTCAGGGCTTAGGGCTGAATAAAAACGCTGGCAAAAACCACGTCCTTGGCTGCGTTTTTGGGGGAAGTCCTTTGGCTGGAAAACACTGGACAGCAATGAGATTAGGGCTGAAATCGCTGGTCTATTGCAGGTCTAAGGGGCTGAATTCCTTACAGTGTTTAGGTGCTGAAAACGCTGCAAATCTGCAACTGAATGGTGGCGTTAGTAAATCCCTTTGCTACTGCCAATGAATAGCAAAAACGCCAGGCATGAGGAAGCATGGAGGCCGATGTCTGACTTGGGAAAACACCAAGGGAGAGGGCCTTATGGCGATGGCTGTAGAAGGGGAAAACGCCAGATGAGGGGAGATGGTGGCGATGGATCTGTTGCTGAGGGGGGGGTTTTGCTGAGAAGTTGCCTATTAAGCGGAAAGCTCCTGCTGCCTCTTCTGCCAGAAAGTGTGAACTTTGGTTTGCTTATATATTAACTTAGCAAAATTGCCCTACCTACTTTTGTTGGAAAGTCACTTAAAAATAATAAGTGAAAATACCAATAAATAGGAAAATAGGCTAAATGCACTGGAAAATTCCCCTAAATGATGCTAATGGATTCTGATGGGAATTCCGATGATCATGCTGTGTGCAACCGGAGGATATGCATCTATGCTAAGTGACTGGGCATCCACGGTCTACGAATAGACTCACATAAGTGCCAGATCACTGCTTATCTAGACTTGACTGAACTGACTGAACACTCCTGTGGTGTAGCTTGTCCACGGACACATAGGGTTGGGATGTGTCACGTGACATCCCCTCCTTTTCAAAGTGAGGTACTGGTACTGAACTGTATGGCATCGAGGGAGATCACCAGAGCATCCGGAATCCTGGAAGGGACTCTTCGCCGGCCCACTCTGATGTGTGGGTCGTGCGGTACTTGAACTTCATAAAGGTCTGCAACGCTTGCTTCTTTGGGCCGCGCCGAAAGCGACACAAAGTCTTCTAAATCTCCTTTCTTGCTTCAACTTCATCTAGAGTCATGCTTCTTTCATCTTCAAGAATCTCCATGGCTGAAAATTCCTGAAGCCATCTCCAACACAAAACCATGAACATACCCATTCCATGTAAAGTGAAGGAAAAAAATCTTGTCTTCTCTAAAGACTGTGTATGCAATGTAGATGAACATAGAGACGGAGTGACAACCCGTTCATCAAGCACATGCGAACAATGCGGTCGAATCTTTTTTGTTTGATCGAAATCAATCAATTGTGGCAAATCACAATGGAAATGCCCATGCTTGGTGCTCATACTATCATGTGCTCGTTCAGAAACTGTGTCATGCCAAGGAAGAAACATGGAATGCGTCTTCCTAACATACAAACTTTTCAACTTTTCATGAACAATCCGCATACACCCGTGCTCATCCAGGAGAGAAACGTGCTCAACATACAATATGTCATGCCTAGGAAAAGGGATCACATAACGATGTTGACTAAAATACAAGACACCGTCACGAATGAAACACTCGAACAATGAGTGCGTATCAATCGTGCGAACACACAATACTTCCTTTGATGGTTCTTTGGACAAGGCTTGAGAGCCAAGATCGCTTCTTCTTGAATGATCGAATCGTCCTATGGGGGTTTCTTTGGACCTCGACTCGAAAGCCAAGATCGGATCTTCGTGATTGATCGAATCTACAACGAGGTTAGCTTCGCTAGGAAAAGTATCCACTAACACATCATCCTTGTGAACAATCACATCTTGTTCATGCAATTCATCATGCTTGTCTTTATCATCCAGATCATCATGCAAATCATGGTCAATCAAATCATCATCATGCTTCACACAATCACGCAAATCCTGTGTGTCATGCTGTCATGCTGTGGAGAAAGAGAGACGGAGAGAATCTCCTTATCCCGAATCCTTTCAAGCTTGTCCTGCATATTAGCAATGAGAGATGGAGAATGAGCAATGTCCTCTCCATGAATGACAATAGGAGAATCACTTTTGGCATTGAGAGTTATAGTGTTAGTCAGAAAATCCATGAGAGCGTCATTATCACGAAACCATCGAATGCCCAAAATCATCTCACATCCGGAGAGAGGAGAAACAACAAATCTTCTAGTGAAGGCAGTCTGTTTAATTGCAAAGAACACATCAAGGCATTCCTCGGTGATGACAGCGTCCATACCAGGACGAAAGCAAGAGACCTCGATAGGAGATCTCGAACTAACTTCGAGACGTGCTCTCTCAACAAGAGAGGAACTGATCACATCATGCATACTACTTAGGTCAAACAATATGACAAAACGGTGCCCCGACGTACGACCATAACATTTAATGAGAGAATCATCAATGGGAGGGTCCTGAGAAACTTTGGGCACAATCGTGTTATCATTCATTGCATTGACAGATGTAGTGGGTGTTGTGGGTGCTTTAGAGTCATTAGATTCAAGCTTAGGACATGTTCATTTTATGTGACCCTTAATGTGACAATGAAAACAACGACCTTCCTTAGAATAAGTGCTTTGTTCTTCCGACGTGATGTAATCTCCTACAATTCCTTGTGCTACCTTTTCATTTGGAGTAAGCTTAGGTTTAGCAGTTGTGTTAGCCTTACCCTTAGATTCATTGGAAGAATTCTTTGATGAGATACTGTTAGTAGATTGGTTAGAAGAGTTATCATTCTTACCATTCTTACCGTTCTGAGGAGTCTGTGAGGTACTCGTGGAAGTCTTGTTCTCCTTAGGCTTTCCCTTGTTGTGCTTTATCTCCTGTGCGAGAGCAATCGCTACCGCCTTGTTGAGATCGATTGGATCGAATACCTCGACATCGTACTTGATATACTCGTCCAATCCAAAGAGAAAAGCCTCTTTGCGCTCTTCATCCGACATGCGTAGTTGGGTACCTAGCTGCAAAACACGATTAGAAAAAGACATAACCGGCATACCATTTTGCTTGAGAGCGCGCCAATCGTCCTTCAATCGTGCGAGGTACTGAGGTGGCATTAACCGCGCCTTGAGCTTGTCTTGGAAATCAGCCCAACTAAAAGAGAGGGACGTGAAATCGTCGGCTACCTCTAGGTGCGCGGCTAGCTGTGCCTCTTGCTATGCGTGGTACCAATTGATGGCATCACCGGCAAGGTACATAGCTACCGTCAAAACTTTGCTATTGCTTGTCTTCTTAGTTGTCGCAAAATAAGCATTAAATTGATGCAACCAAGAATGAATAACTGTAGCATCCATCTTACCATCATACTTACTGAAAATCAACTTTTCTGTAACTGGATGGTTGGAATCCGCGTCGTGGCTTGCGCCACTTGACGAACTCCCACAATCTTTGGGTGGTTCGGTCTTCGAGGCTAGGACTTGGACAATCAATTCTTGAGTGCGTAGCTCTCGCCAAGCCTCACGCTAGGCCTCCAAGGCCAATCTATGAGCGGCACGATCGGCCTCCAATGCTGCGTTTCGTACTACCGCTTCTTCCTTCCTTAGTTCTTTTCTTTCTTTTCTTGTGTCGCGCTCTCGCGTTCTAAAGCAAGGCGCTTGTCTTCTTGTCTATCCATCATGGCCATCATTTGCTTCATCATCGTCTCCATAGGGTCTGGCGTAGATGGAGAAGAGGGAGGGTTGGAAAAATCTCTTGGTGGGGAAAATCCTTCGTCGCCTCTCTCATGCTCATCACCTGAATGTGAAGTATCCATGCCGCTTCGGGTGACGACCATGCACTATGATCTTGGGGTCTTAAGCTCGCGAGGAACTTGGGGTCTTGAGGGTCTTGAGGTTCTTGAGGTCCTTGATTCGTGAGAATCTTGGGTTCTTAAGGTTCTTGAGTCTTGAGGGGCTTGGGTTCTTGGGGTTCTTGAGGTTTTCTTTCGCTTGCAAATCGCGTTGGAGAAGGATCTTCTCTTCACACGAGTTCTACCCTTTTCTGCGGGCGCACCCCTTGGCGGCCTTGCGCTCACACCAAGGTTGCTTTTTCCCACCTCGCGTCGATTGGCCGGCCGCTAAGTGCACGGTCCGCTCTCAATGAGTGAAAAGAGACACCAGCGGAGACTGGACAAGCCCTTCTTTCTTGGGATTCCTATAACTCTTCAACAAAACACGATTAGGAATCGCCACGCCCAAGCAAACTTGGGTTCGAGCGATCGCAACAAGCAAAAAAAAATCTTGTGGTTCTTTCCTAGGGTAATGCAAAACACTTCCAAAGCTCTGATACCAATGTAAGGTGCAGCGGAATGAATGTTGTATTTTCTCAAGATTAGTAATCTTTATTGTTCAAGGTTCCTTTTAGTTCTTAGGGAAAGAGAGAGCTTTCCGTCTTCTGGAGAGTGCTATGATCACGAACAAAGTGAGTGGATTGTGCATGCAAGTGAATGAGACTGAGAGAAGGAGAGAGAAGAGATACGACACCGAGAGGTTGTAAAACCCTCCTCCGAAGGCCCCACTCTCATCGGCGAGAGTGGTCTACTTTGATTGCACAAAGGTGTACAATGCGTATGCAATGGACTGATGCAATGGGACTATGCCGATGACGACGATGGTGATGACGACGACGACTAGATGGCTGAATCTGTGATCTTCTTTAGGCTGAAATTCTTGGACTGTTTCAGGGCTGAAAATGACTGCTTTCGTACTGTGCTTATGGCTGAAAATGTATGTCCTTGTCGGGGCTTAGGGATGAATAAAAACGCTGGCAAAAACCACGTCCTTGGCTGCGTTTTTGGGGGAAGTCCTTTGGCTGGAAAACGCTGGACAGCAATGAGATTAGGGCTGAAATCGCTGGTCTATTGCAGGTCTAAGGGGCTGAATTCCTTGCAGTGTTTAGGAGCAAAACGCTGCAAATCTGCAACTGAATGGTGACGTTAGTAAATCCCTTTGCTGCTGCCAATGAATAGCAAAAACGCCAGGCATGAGGAAGCATGGAGGGCGATGTCTGACTTGGGAAAACGCCAAGGGAGAGGGCCTTATGGCGACGGCTGTAGAAGGGGAAAACGCCAAATGAGGGGAGATGGTGCCTGTTGAGCGGGAAGCTCCTGCTGCCTCTTCTGCCAGAAAGTGTGAACTTTGGTTTGCTTATATATTAACTCAGCAAAATTGCCCTACCTACTTTTGTTGGAAAGTCACTTAAAAATAATAAGTGAAAATACCAATAAATAGGAAAATAGGCTAAATGCACTGGAAAATTCCCCTAATTGATGCTAATGGATTCTGATGGGAATTCCGATGATCATGCTGTGTGCAACCGGAGGATATGCATCTATGCTAAGTGACTCGGCATGCACGGTCTACGAATAGACTCACAAAAGTGCCAGATCACTGCTTATCTAGACTTGACTGAACTGATTGAACCCTGCTATGGTGTAGCTTGTCCACGGACACATAGGGTTGGGATGTGTCACGTGACATCTCCATAGGGCTTGGTGCAATCCGTGGCGTAGATGGGGATAGGGGACTCGGGAGGATCGGGGAACAATCCTCAAAGTGTAGGGACTTCTCCTCCTCCAATTCCACTCTCATCACCTTCACGCAAAGTATCCATTCCGCTTCTGGTGATGATCGTGCACTGAGTACTTCGGTACTTCGGATACTTGAGTCTTGGGTACTTGGGTTCTTGAGGTACTCGGGGTTCTTGGGGTACTTCGGGGGTACTTGACTTGCAATCTGCGTTTAAAAAGGCAGTTCTCTTACCCAAGCTAAAATCCTTCCTGCGGATGCACCCCTTGGCGGCCTTGCGCTCACACCAAGGTTGCTTTTTCCCACCTCACGTCGATTGGCCTGCCGCTAAGTGCAAGGTCCACTATCAATGAGTGGAAAAAAAGAACGAGGGGAGATTGGACAAGCCCTTCTTTTCTAGGTTACTTGCCACTCTTCAAAAACACAGATTAGGGATCGACACGCCCAAGTGGTCTTTATGTGCGATCACAACAAGCAAGAAAATAAAATAAACAAATTTGTGGTTCTTTATGCTTCTTTCCTTGAGTGATGATACCGAACACTACCAAAGAGCTTTGATAGCAATGTAATGTGCAATGGAAGAAAATGGTGGTGTATGCTCAGGACGAGTGATCATTGAGTGCTTAAGGTTCTTGAAACCGGCCCGTAGGGCGGTAGGCGTTGGCTATCACCCGAAATTCTTTACTTAGACACACACACAGAGTACTTTGCAAAGGAGACCTGTAACGAGAATTAACACTTAATCACACACACGGCTCGGAAGCTAGAATGCTCCGAGCAGACGCCAACAACCTGTAGGCCCCAAAATTGGCGCCCCTTTCAGTATTTCTTTATTCTTTAGGAGGGTAAAGTACAGAGAAGAGTCCTGGGAATCCTTTGAATGTATCCCACTAGATATCGCCTGTTTTGGCCAAATTTCGGCAGCATGACAACCCCTAAACTTGCGCGAAACCAATTCCCCTGTTGGAACTCGCTTCTACCCTCTGATTCCTGCCTAAAAACAGTAAATTCAGCACGCTGTATTTACTGGTTTTTGCCCTGTTTTCAGCCCCAAACAGTCCCCTAACTATCCTCTGCCAGTGGGGCACGATTCCCAAAGGTTCTGGCGTCCGTATGGCTGAAAAACAGTAAAATTACAGCGCATACACAGCGCTGATTTTGCACCTGTATGGTGAGCTTATGACCCTCACCAGTGCCTGCTTTGGAGTAGCAGCTAGCTACCCCTGTTCCTGCTCAAAGAGGCTCTTGCCACAGCACAAAAGCATGAACCCACACAACTGTACATCAGTCAAATGAGGAGCCCTCTTGTGGGACATCACATAATTGCACGTAGGGGGGGGAGAGAGCAGTGTGTAGTGTGCAGGGCATCACTCCTAGCACCACACTGTACATGAGAGGGAAAGGAAGCACTCCATAGCTCTTAACCTGTGACAAATTGCAAATGAAGGCCTCTCCCAGCTTAAAAATCAGCGTCCATTTTTCTGTAGGAGGAAAGTTCATGAAAATGTGACACTTGGCGCATTTAGAAGCATTTTCCCGTTTCGGGTTCGCCGCTTAAAAATATCCTGACCGGTTGCCCACTTGACTTCGCGGCAGAGTTGTAAAATGTTCCCCTAGTCATACTGGAGGTAATGACGCGAACACATTTCATGGCCCAAAATAGCAGTTCCCTAAATTTTAGGAGATGCTTCCGTTGGGCTCCCACTGGTCTTCTGACCATCTATCCTCATTGGGACCGCATCCAAAAGTGCAATGTGGCCCAACTGTCGGATACTTTTTGTTGGTAGTCCCACCTTGACTTTACGCCTTAATTGAGATCATTTCCTAGTATCCACCAACTTGCTAAGTGCGACGGGGGGACCTATATGATCTTGCTCTGAGCGTAGACATCCTCTTACCATACGAATTCCAGTGCAGACCACTACCCATCTGCGGGTGAAACTACCGTTCACATTGGCCATGCAATGTCCGACCGTTTGCTACTTCAAGAAGAGGGTCTCAAAAACAAAACAAAACCCCTTGGAAAGAAACCAACAACTAAAGTTAGTAGTTGCCACGTCCTCGTGACATAGTTAACAGTTGCCACGTCCCCGTGACATACCCCCCTCTTGAAATCGCAAACGTCCTCGATTGCATACCATAAATACACGCCACTGATGATCTTGTGCTATTAACACTTTTTTATCATCGCATGTATCCGCAAGAAAGGTCATAACATATAGATACAAATGACTTAATGAGGCCTTCATACTTTTGTCATTTCCATCTATTACACTGAATTCATATTTACATTTGATGTATTAGCTCTATCATTACCCCTCCTTTGCACACGTTGGGTTGAGGCATAAGTAGGCTGTAACCCAAAGGCTTCAAGGTAAAGCTGCAATACATTTGGTGACTCTGACAGTTCATGCTCTTCCATCCACTTTGCATCCATAGGCGGATAGTTCTTGAACTTCACCAAATAGCGTCTTGCAACTTGTCCTTTAACTTTTCTGTCCTTATGTGCCAAAACTTGCTCAGGTACCACGATCTCATCAAGTTCCTCAACTTCTGGCTGATCCTCATCTGGCATATCTTCTGGCGCGTCACCCACGAAGGGTCTTAGAAGACTCACGTGAAACGCATTATGAATCTTCCATGCATCAGGCAATTTCAGCCTGTAAGCCACATCACTGATCGCACTTGAAAAGGCCCATAGTAACGCATGCTGAGCTTAGGAAACAGCCGTTCCTTGCCCTTCATCTTCTTTAGCCTTGCCTTTTCGAACCTTAACAATATCCAATCACCACGTGATAGTAGCAACTCACGACGGTGACGATCAGCAGCCTTTTTCTGCTTTGCCTGAGTCTTCTCCAAGGCAACTTTAATCTTCTTATACATCTCATCCACGTTCTCAACATATCGATCTGCCTCAAAGATCTTGTCCTTTGTATGCAAAATGGGAGGAACCTTTTTGCCACCTTCAACAATCTCAAAAGGTGCTTTGCCAGTAGACGAATGCACCGTATTATTGTACGCATACTCAAGCATATGCAAATACTATTCCCACTTGCCCTTATTATCTGACACATAGCATTTCAACAGATCTAAGACAGTAGAATTAGCCTCTTCAGACTGTCCATCAATTTGTGGATGAAACGAAGACGAGAATTTGAGCGTAGTATCCATGTTCTCAAACAATCCTCTCCAGAACAAACTGGTCATGTGAGGATCACGATCACTGATAATCGATTGTGGCATACCATGGTACTTAAACACATTGTACATGAACAAGCGTGCCATCTGATCAGATTTTATCTCCTTCTTGAGAGGGATAATGTCACGAGGACGTGGCAGTTATTAACCATGTCACAGAGATGTGGCAACTGCTAACCTTGGTTGTTGGTTTCTTTCCAATGGGGTTTATTTTATTTGTTTAAGACCCTCTTTTTGAAGTAGCAAACAATCGGACATTGTATGGCCAATGTGAACGGTAGATTCACCCGCAGACGGGAAGTGGTCGGCACTGGAATTCGTATGGTAAGAGGATGTCTAGGCTCAGAGCAAGATCATATAGGTCCCCCCGTCGCACTTAGCAAGTTGGTGGATACTAGGAAGTTAACTCAATTAAGACGTAAAGTCAAGGTGGGACTTCCAACAAAAAGTATCCGACAGTTGGGCCACATTGCACTTTTGGATGCGGTCCCAATGAGGATAGGTGGTCAGAAGACCAGTGGGAGCCCAACGGAAGCATCTCCTAAAATTTAGGGAACTGCTATTTTGGGCCGTGAAATGTGTTCGCGTCATTACCTCCGGTATGACTAGGGGAACATTTTACAACTCTGCCGCGAAGTCAACTGGGCAACCGGTCAGGATATTTTTAAGCGGCGAGCCCAAAACGGGCAAATGCTTGTAAATGCGCCAAGTGTCAACTTTTCATGCACTTGCCTCTTGCAGAAAAATGGGCGCTGATTTTTATGCTGGGAGAGGCCTCATTTCAGCTTTTGTCACAGGTTAAGAGCTATGGAGTGCTTCCTTTCCCTCTCATGTACAGTGTGGTGCTAAGAGTGATGCCCTGCACACTACACACTGCTCTCTCTCTCCCCTACGTGCAGTTATTTGATGCCCCACAAGAGGGCTACTCATTTGACTGATGTACAGTTGTGTGGGTTCATGCTTTTGTGCTGAGGCAAGAGCCTCCTTGAGCAGGAACAGGGGTAGCTAACAGCTACTCCAAAGCAGGCACTGGTGAGGGTCATAACCTCACCGTACAGGTGCAAAATCAGCGCTGTGTATGCGCTGTAAATTCACTGTTTTTCAGCCGTACGGACGCCAGGATCATTGGGAATCGTGCCCCACTGGCAAAGGACAGTTAGGGGACTGTTTGGGACTGAAAACAGGGCAAAAACCAGTAAATACAGCGTGCTGAATTTACTGTTTTTGGACAGGAACCAGAGGGTATACGACAGTGCAAGCGAGTTCCAGCAGGGGAATTGGTTTTGTGCAAGTTTTGGGGTTGTTATGCTGCCGAAATTTGGCCAAATCAAATGGTATCTAGGGGGATACACGTGAAGGATTCCAAGGACCTTACCTTGTAATTTACCCTCCTAAAGAATAAAGAAATACCGAAAGGGGCGCCAATTTTGGGGCCTACAGGTTGTCGGCGTATGCTCGGAGCATTCTAGCTTCCGAGCCGTGTGTGTGATGAAGTGTTAATTCTCGTTACAGGTCTCCTTTGCAAAGTGCTCTGTGTGTGTGTTTAAGTAAAGAATTTCGGGTGAAAGCCAACGCCTACCGCCCTACGGGCCGGTTTCATGGTTCCATTGCCGGGACCTCAATCACTTTTTCCTCAAAGAGTGAGCCTGGATTGTTCAGGGTAAAGGCGCACAGTGCAAGAACGCGGGGATTACACTATGGCCGACAAGGGGAAGGGAATTATGGAAGAAGGTTCCTCTCCAAAGGACGGGCAAGAGATTCCTATGGTTTTTGAGATTGGCGAGAGCTCACTGCCACGTCAGTCTGTACCTCCTGTCAACGTGAATGCCCCTCCAGTAGTACAGGGCTTTATGACAGGGCAACTTGAGGATGATGCGTTTAAGACTCAGTTAGTTGCCGCAGTGAATGTCTTTTCGCAGCTGGTGTAGAATCCGAGGTTTATGGAATTCTTGCAAGCGCCACCAGTGCAACAGCAAAATAGGCAACCTACGCCGCGTACGGAGCTTGTTGAAGCTCAAGCCCAGGTACTTCATGAGGCGCAGGAGGAAAGGGAACACTCGCATGTTGCGGAGTCGGGGGCTCCAAAGCAAGTTCCTCCCGTGCTTGAACAGGTGGCTAGAACGCCTATTCCACAGGTTATGCCAGTTCAGCCCGCCACCTTTCAGAGCCAGCATGCTGTCTTGAATGGACAGGGAGCTGGATACCAGGCTATGCACTCAGTTTTTCCACCAGCCACGGTACATCCTGGGTATTTCGGGGGTGGATCAGTGTTCCAAAGTATGGCTGGTTATGCGTCTGGAAGTCAGCCGTACATGCCAGGAACAGTGTTCGGGGGTATGCAAGGCATCATGACAAACCCCATGTATGGTACTATCGGCATGCAGCAAGGTTTCCACGGCAACCAGGGCCAGTTTGGGGTGCCACAGGGTCATTTTGGCATGGCTGGTTTTTCTGGACAGCAGCCAGATATCGCACCTCTGACGCAAAATGTGAATGGCCAACACGTGCCGATCATGCCTAGTACAGTGCCCATGTTGCAGACCATCCCGTATGACAACTTGGGGGCACTAGAGAAGCCGAAGGCTTACAAAGAAGGTGGTGCAGCGGTAAAGTTCAGTACCTTCAGTGGTTTCGAGGACAAGACCAAGGCACTCACTTTCCTCCAGCAGTTTGATACAACTTATGCGGGAGGAAATTTTACAGAGGCCTCGAAGGTCACGAAAGCTGCCACTTTCTTAAAGGACAATGCGCTTACATGGTGGGCGACATTGTTAATGCAAGGACAGGCACCCGCCACTTGGGTTTACTTCAAGCAAATGTTTGCATCTGCTTGGCTATCAAATGAATTTGAAGCCGATGTCCTGACAGATTGGCACCAGCTTACGGCAGCTTCGTGCAAGAGCTTGCTGGAGTACAATAGGAGGTTTTGTAAAGCATTACTCTCAGTGACCTCCTACAGATTTGTGCCATTGACAGAGCAGATAGAGAAGTATTGTTGTGGGCTGCCTAAAGGGCTTCGCGATTACTGTACAAAGAACAGAGTGGCCACTCTTACTCAGCTTATGGAAGTTGCGAACACTGGTCTTGCCTTGTTGAAAGGAGAAGACAGTGGATTTCCGAGCAGTGACAAAGGAGGGCAGCAAAAGAAAAATTCAGCGAAGAAGCCCTTTGTGAAAACGGCTCTTGATGTGTCACAGGGGTCAGAACAGGCCACCAAAGACATGGATTCAGCTGGGACTTCTGGAGCGCAGGCAAAGAAACAGAAAAGGAAGCCTTTTGTGCGCAAGTCGCTCGAGGAAAAGAAGGTCCTGATGGCTGAGAACAAATGCTTTATATGCGAGCAACCTGGTCACTTTTCTATCAATTGTCCACAAAGGAAAAGGCCAGCTGACTCAGAGGATAAAGAAGACCAGAAAGGCAAGAAGCCTAAACCCACGGCAGGTTTAGTGCCAGACATGGTGGGTGACAGGCCCAGCACAGATGCCAGTGAGTTATGCAGGGCATGGGGTAAAGTTAGAGATCAGACGGCACTCATCTTCTTTGATCCAGGTGCCAAAGCCAACTTTATCTCACCAGAGTTAGCAATGAAGCTCGGCATCAAAGCTGAAGAGATGGGGTACACAGCAGAGGCAGGGTTGGCATGTCCTGGCCACTCAGAGTGTGTTACTCCCATCATTGGAAAACTGCGTCTGCATATTCAGTCGTATGTGGACACTGAAGAGTTTTACATCATGCCGCTGGAAGGTTGTGACACCTTGTTGGGGATCCCGTGGATGTTCCGAGTGCATGGAGTCTTGGATGCCTACAACAAAAAGATCACTGTACAGCATAGGGGCAAAACTCACATCTTGGATGTAAAGCTTAGAGGAGAGTCAGTCCCTATTGTATCTGCTTCTGCTATCACTTCTGTAATAAAGAATCATCTTTCTGTGTACTTAATTTTTGCACGTGATGTCTCAGATAGTGATCAGTCAAATTTATCTGTATTAGATAAAGAAAGGTCAGCATTTTTGCAAAAGTTTAGTGACTGTTTTTCTGATTCATTACCGTCGCAATTGCCGCCAGAGAGACCTGAGGACCATCGGATAGATTTGGTGCCAGGGTGTAGCCCACCAAATAGACCTCCCTACAGGGTTAGTGCGGCGCAGCAGAAAGAGATTATGGGCCAGGTTGAGGAGTTATTAGAGAAGGGGCTGATTCAGCCTAGTTCTTCACCCTTTTGCTCCCCAGTGCTCCTAGTGCAGAAGAAGGATGGCTCATGGCGCATGTGTATTGATTACCGTGCGTTGAATAAGAATACCATCAAGAATAGGTTCCCTATTCCTCGCATTGATGATATTCTCGATCGTTTAGAGGGAGCTGCAATTTTCAGCAGGATAGACCTGAAGAGTGGGTACCATCAGATTCGTATAAGCCCAGAGGATGTGCACAAGACTGCGTTTAGAACGACATTTGGTCTTTATGAGTTTCTAGTGATGCCGTTTGGGCTAACAAATGCTCCAGCCACGTTCAACAGAATGATGGACCGGATTTTCTGCTCGCATCAACAATTTGTTGGAACATTCTTCGATGACATGATTGTGTATTCGAAGAATGAAGAGGAGCATAGGTGTCACTTGACCATTGTGTTCGAAGAGCTGCGCCGTCACAGGTTACTTGTCAATCCTAAGAAAAGTGAATTCTTCCTTGAAGAGATCCACTTTCTGGGCCACATAGTCTCAAAGGATGGTGTAAGAATGGATCCCGCAAAGGTCGAAGCTATCAAGACATGGCCAGACTTGAAGACTGTGCACGATGTCAGAAGCTTCTTGGGATTGTGTTCCTACTATAGAAGGTTTATCAGAAATTTTGCAAAGATAGCATCGCCTCTTCACGCATTGCAAAAGAAAGAGGTCACTTTCAGATGGACCCAAAAAGAGATTTCAGCTTTTAGTCTCTTAAAGGAAAAGTTGACTTAAGATCCAGTTATTGTTTTGCCAGATCTCAGGAAGTCATTTGTGGTCCAGTGTGACGCGTGTGGCAGTAGCATCGGAGCAGTGCTAATGCAAGATGGACGGGTAGTAGCCTATGAAAGCCGAATTTTGCAAGGGCCAGAGAGGACTATGCAAGTCTATGAGAAAGAGCTCTTGGCCGTGATTCATGCGCTTTCTAGCTGGAAGCACTACCTCTTAGGTGCTGATTTTGTTGTCCAAACAGATCATCAGACCTTGCGATACTTCTTGACACAGTCAAAGTTATCCGAAAAGCATATGCGATGGGCAAACATTCTTTCCATGTTCCACTTCCAGATTATGCATGTGGAAGGCAAGAAGAATGTTGTGGCTGATGCGTTATCAAGAAAGCCACAAATTTCAGCTGTGTCAATTCCTTATCATCATGAGTTAGATGACATGAAGGAACAGTATACTGCTGATGAAGATTTTGCAAGGATCTTTGAACAATTACAAGAGGGGCAACATCATGAGCACTACCTCCTCAGAGATGGTTTTATGATGATGCATGGCAGACTTTGTGTCACTAGGCCATTGCGACATAAGGTCATGGAAGAGAGTCATGTCCCACCGTATGCAGGGCATCGTGGCATTGATGCAACAGTTAAAGCGGTAGAGACGTTCTTCTATTGGCCTACCTTGAGGAGAGATGTGGATGCCTTTGTGCGAGCATGCATAGTTTGCCAAAAGGTCAAGTTTGACAGGCAAAAGGCACCAGGGTTGTTACAACCACTGCCGATTCCGGATAAGCCATGGGAAAGCATTGCTATGGACTTTATCTTTGATCTTCCAAGAACGCCAACAGGGAATGATGGTATATGGACCATTATCTGCAGGTTCAGCAAGCAGGCCCATTTTATCCCTGTCAGGAAGAAGATAAAATCTGATCAGATGGCACGCTTCTTCATGTACAATGTGTTTAAGTACCATGGTATGCCACAATCGATTATCAATGATCGTGATCCTCGCATGACCAGTTTGTTCTGGAGAGGATTGTTTGAGAACATGGGTACTACGCTCAAGTTCTCGTCTTCGTTTCATCCACAAACTGATGGACAGTCAGAAGAGGCAAATTCTACTGTCTTAGATCTGCTGAAATGCTATGTGTCAGATAATAAGGGCAAGTGGGAACAGTATTTGCCTATGCTTGAGTATGCGTACAATAATACGGTGCATTCGTCTACTGGCAAAGCACCTTTTGAAATTGTTGAAGGCGGCAAAAAAGTTCCTCCCATTTTGCACACAAAGGACAAGATCTTTGAGGCAGATCGATATGTTGAGAACATGGATGAGATGTATAAGAAGATTAAAGTTGCCTTGGAGAAGACTCAGGCAAAACAGAAAAAGGCTGTTGATCGTCACCGTCGTGAATTGTTACTATCACCTGGTGATTGGGTTCTCTTAAGGTTCGAAAAGGCAAGGTTAAAGAAGATGAAGGGCAAGGAACGGCTGTTTCCTAAGCTCAGCATGCGATACTATGGGCCTTTTCAAGTGCTTGACAAGATCAGCGATGTGGCTTACAGGCTGAAATTGCCTGATGCGTGGAAGATTCATAATGCGTTTCACGTGAGTCTTCTAAGACCCTTCGTGGGTGATGTGCCAGAAGATATGCCAGTTGAGGATCAGCCAGAAGTTGAGGAACTTGATGAGATCGTGGTACCTGAGCAAGTTTTGGCACATAAGGACAGAAAAGTTAAAGGACAAGTTGCAAGACGCTATTTGGTGAAGTTCAAGAACTATCCGCCTATGGATGCAAAGTGGATGGAAGAGCATGAACTGTCAGAGTCACCAAATGTATTGCAGCTTTACCTTGAAGCCTTTGGGTTACAGCCTACTTATGCCCCAACCCAACGTGTGCAAAGGAGGGGTAATGATAGAGCTAGTACATCAAACGTACATATGAATTCAGTGCCATAGATGGAAATGGCAAAAGTATGAAGGCCTCATTAAGTCATTTGTATCTATGTATGTTACGACCTTTCTTGCGGATACATGCGATGATAAAAGAGTGTTAATAGCACAAGATCGTCAGTGGCGTGTATTTATGGTATGCAATCGAGGACGTTTGCGATTTCAAGAGGGGGGTATGTCACGAGGACGTGGCAGTTATTAACCATGTCACAGAGATGTGGCAACTGCTAACCTTGGTTGTTGGTTTCTTTCCAATGGGGTTTATTTTATTTGTTTAAGACCCTCTTTTTGAAGTAGCAAACAATCGGACATTGTATGGCCAATGTGAACGGTAGATTCACCCGCAGACGGGAAGTGGTCGGCACTGGAATTCGTATGGTAAGAGGATGTCTAGGCTCAGAGCAAGATCATATAGGTCCCCCCGTCGCACTTAGCAAGTTGGTGGATACTAGGAAGTTAACTCAATTAAGACGTAAAGTCAAGGTGGGACTTCCAACAAAAAGTATCCGACAGTTGGGCCACATTGCACTTTTGGATGCGGTCCCAATGAGGATAGGTGGTCAGAAGACCAGTGGGAGCCCAACGGAAGCATCTCCTAAAATTTAGGGAACTGCTATTTTGGGCCGTGAAATGTGTTCGCGTCATTACCTCCGGTATGACTAGGGGAACATTTTACAACTCTGCCGCGAAGTCAACTGGGCAACCGGTCAGGATATTTTTAAGCGGCGAGCCCAAAACGGGCAAATGCTTGTAAATGCGCCAAGTGTCAACTTTTCATGCACTTGCCTCTTGCAGAAAAATGGGCGCTGATTTTTATGCTGGGAGAGGCCTCATTTCAGCTTTTGTCACAGGTTAAGAGCTATGGAGTGCTTCCTTTCCCTCTCATGTACAGTGTGGTGCTAAGAGTGATGCCCTGCACACTACACACTGCTCTCTCTCTCCCCTACGTGCAGTTATTTGATGCCCCACAAGAGGGCTACTCATTTGACTGATGTACAGTTGTGTGGGTTCATGCTTTTGTGCTGAGGCAAGAGCCTCCTTGAGCAGGAACAGGGGTAGCTAACAGCTACTCCAAAGCAGGCACTGGTGAGGGTCATAACCTCACCGTACAGGTGCAAAATCAGCGCTGTGTATGCGCTGTAAATTCACTGTTTTTCAGCCGTACGGACGCCAGGATCATTGGGAATCGTGCCCCACTGGCAAAGGACAGTTAGGGGACTGTTTGGGGCTGAAAACAGGGCAAAAACCAGTAAATACAGCGTGCTGAATTTACTGTTTTTGGACAGGAATCAGAGGGTATACGACAGTGCAAGCGAGTTCCAGCAGGGGAATTGGTTTCGCGCAAGTTTTGGGGCTGTTATGCTGCCGAAATTTGGCCAAATCAAATGGTATCTAGGGGGATACACGTGAAGGATTCCCAGGACCTTACCTTGTAATTTACCCTCCTAAAGAATAAAGAAATACCGAAAGGGGCGCCAATTTTGGGGCCTACAGGTTGTCGGCGTATGCTCGGAGCATTCTAGCTTCCGAGCCGTGTGTGTGATGAAGTGTTAATTCTCGTTACAGGTCTCCTTTGCAAAGTGCTCTGTGTGTGTGTTTAAGTAAAGAATTTCGGGTGAAAGCCAACGCCTACCGCCCTACGGGCCGGTTTCAGATAAAATGGGCCTGCTTGCTAAATCTGCAGATAATGGTCCATATACCATCATTCCCTGTTGGTGTCCTTGGAAGATCAAAGATAAAGTCCATAGCAATGCTTTTCCGGAATCGGCAGTGGTTGTAACAACCCTGGTGCCTTTTGCCTGTCAAACTTGACCTTTTGGAAAACTATGCATACTTGCACAAAGGCATCCACATCTCTCCTCAAGGTAGGCCAATAGAAGAATGTCTCTACCGCTTTAACTGTTGCATCAATGCCACGATGCCCTGCATACGGTGGGACATGACTCTCTTCCATGACCTTATGTCGCAGTGGCCTAGTGACACAAAGTCTGCCATGCATCATCATTAAACCATCTCTGAGGAGGTAGTGCTCGTGATGTTGCCCCTCTTGTATCTGTTCAAAGATCCTTGCAAAATCTTCATCAGCAGTATATTGTTCCTTCATGTCATCTAACTCATGATGATAAGGAATTGACCCAGCTGAAATTTGTGGCTTTCTTGATAACGCATCAGCCACAACATTCTTCTTGCCTTCCACATGCATAATCTGGAAGTGGAACATGGAAAGAATGTTTGCCCATCGCATATGCTTTTCGAATAACTTTGACTGTGTCAAGAAGTATCGCAAGGTCTGATGATCTGTTTGGACAACAAAATCAGCACCTAAGAGGTAGTGCTTCCAACTAGAAAGCGCATGAATCACGGCCAAGAGCTCTTTCTCATAGACTTGCATAGTCCTCTCTGGCCCTTGCAAAATTCGGCTTTCATAAGCTACTACCCGTCCATCTTGCATTAGCACTGCTCCGATGCTACTGCCACACGCATCACACTGGACCACAAATGACTTCCTGAGATCTGGCAAAACAATAACTGGAGCTGAAGTCAACTTTTCCTTTAAGAGACTAAAAGCTGAAATCTCTTTTTGGGTCCATCTGAAAGTGACCTCTTTCTTTTGCAAAGCGTGAAGAGACGATGCTATCTCTGCAAAATTTTTGATAAACCTTCTATAGTAGGAACACAATCCCAAGAAGCTTCTGACATCGTGCACAGTCTTCAAGTCTGGCCATGTCTTGATAGCTTCGACCTTTGCGGGATCCATTCTAACACCATCCTTTGAGACTATGTGGCCCAAAAAGTGGATCTCTTCGAGGAAGAATTCACTTTTCTTAGGATTGACAAGTAATCTGTGACTGCGCAGCTCTTCAAACACAATGGTCAAGTGACGCCTATGCTCCTCTTCATTCTTCGAATACACTATCATGTCATCGAAGAACGTTCCAACAAAGTGTTGATGCGAGCGGAAAATCCGGTCCATCATTTTGTTGAGCGTGACAGGAGCATTTGTTAGCCCAAACGGCATCACTAGAAACTCATAAAGACCAAATGTCGTTCTGAACGCAGTCTTGTGCACATCCTCTGGCCTTATACGAATCTGATGGTACCCACTCTTAAGGTCTATCCTGCTGAAAATTACAGCACCCTCTAAACGATCGAGAATATCATCAATTCTAGGAATAGGGAACCTCCCCCCCCCCCTTTAAGGGTATTCTTTATTAGGGAGAATCTTTTTACAAGCACAAGAACCGGAGAAAACCCCTTCGTTCTACATCTCTAACTCGATGGTCGTCCCTTCCCGTAAGGGAAATCCGAGAGACAAGCTCTCAATCCACTTTCCGTCTGTACTCGGAGTTGAGACTCCGCAGACAATTTCCGAATTCCGTTTCCGGAATTCCCAAGCATAGGCCGAAGTCTTCTTGCTTCTCCTTCGCGATGAAGTACCTACAAACACACACGCAAACACACGACAACAATTCGTATGGCGAATCCACAATAGGTACCTATCGCTCTTGCGCGACAAAAGCGACTTCCGTGATTCCGTGCTAGCACTGGCAACCTCCCTTCAGTGAGGGCATGTGGTGCTTTTATAGCTCCTTTACCACAGCGCGAATAGCTGCTCACGGAGAGATCGCGGCGGGGGTTTTTTTTTTTGTTTCTGTTCTATCCGAAATAGGGAGAGAGAATTCGCTGGCTGGTTTTGTTGCTTTATTTTCTAAGTGGCTGCCCACTTATTAAGTGGACGGCCGGCATATTTTTAAAATTGGTATGAATCTACACTTAATCACACACACAGCTCGGAAGCTAGAATGCTCCGAGCAGACGTCAACAACCTGTAGGCCCCAAAATTGGACCCCTTTCGGTATTTCTTTATTCTTTAGGAGGGTAAAGTACAAAGAAGAGTCCTGGGAATCCTTTGACTGTATCCCACTAGATACCGCCTGTTTTGGTCAAATTTCGGCAACATGACAACCCCTAAACTTGCGCGAAACCAATTTCCCTGTTGAAACTCGCTTCTACCCTCTGATTCCTGCCCAAAAACAGTAAATTCAGCACGCTGTATTTACTGGTTTTTGCCCTGTTTTCAGCCCCAAACAGTCCCCTAATTGTCCTCTGCCAGTGCGGCACGATTCCCAAAGGTTCTAGCATCCGTATGGCTGAAAAACAGTAAAATTACAGCGCATACACAGTGCTGATTTTGCACCTGTATGGTGAGGTTATGACCCTCACCAATGCCTGCTTTGGAGTAGCAGCTAGCTACCCCTGCTCCTACTCAAAGAGGCTCTTGCCACATCACAAAAGCATGAACCCACATAGCTGTACATCAGTCAAATGAGGAGCCCTCTTATGGGGCATCACATAACTGCACGTAGGGGGGAGAGAGAGAGCAGTGTGTAGTGTGCAGGGAATCACTCCTAGCACCACACTGTACATGAGGGGGAAAGGAAGCACTCCATAGCTCTTAACCTGTGACAAATTGCAAATGAAGGCCTCTCCCAGCTTAAAAATCAGCGCCCATTTTTCAGTAGGAGGAAAGTTCATGAAAATGTGACACTTGGCGCATTTAGAAGCATTTTCCCGTTTCAGGTTCGCCGCTTAAGACCGGTTGCCCAGTTGACTTCGCGGCAGAGTTGTAAAATGTTCCCCTAGTCATACCGGAGGTAATGACGCGAGCACATTTCACAGCCCAAAATAGCAGTTCCCTAAATTTTAGGAGATGCTTCCGTTGGGCTCCCACTAGTCTTCTGACCATCTATCCTCATTGGGACCGCATCCAAAAGTGCAATGTGGCCCAACTGTCGGATACTTTTTGTTGGTAGTCCCACCTTGACTTTACGTCTTAATTGAGTTCACTTCCTAGTATCCACCAACTTGCTAAGTGCGACGGGGGGATCTATATGATCTTGCTCTGAGCCTAGACATCCTCTTACCATACGAATTCCAGTGCAGACCACTACCCATCTGCGGGTGAAACTACCGTTCACATTGGCCATGCAATGTCCCACCGTTTGCTACTTCAAGAAGAGGGTCTCAAAAACAAAACAAAACAAAACAAAACCCCTTGGAAAGAAACCAACAACTAAAGTTAGCAGTTGCCACGTCCTCGTGACATAGTTAACAGTTGCCACGTCTCCGTGACAGTTTCTTTTGCTGACAAGAAAGGAGAGCCTTCCTTGACTTAATAAGAGATTGTGCAATGACCAAAACAAGAGTGGAAACTGTGAGAGAGTGTTGAGTGGTAGAGAGAGAGAGAGAGAGAGAAGAGACAACACTAGATGGGGTCCCAAACCCCCCTCCAAGGGCCCCCCTCTCTATTGCTAGAGAGGTATTTGCTTTAGATTGCACAAAGTCTGGTACAACGGTTCTAAATGTTGTGATGCTTGACATCGACGATGTCGACGACAATGTCGAGACTAATGGGCTGAAATCTGAAAACGCTAGTGGTGCTAATGGAATCTTGCTAATGCGGCGAGGCTACAGGGCTGATATGTTGTCGTCGGCGACGATGACGGCTGAAAACTGAAAAACCCTAACTGATCCGCTGGCTGAAATCTGAAAATGGTGTCTTGGCCACGATGGAAAAGGCAACCACGACGAGGGAAAGGCTCATCTGCTATGGTACTGCAGCGGGATGCCGATAACGAAGCAAAAACACTGCTGTGGCTGAAAACGTTGATACAAAACGCTCGGTACTGATGGGAAAAACGTTGATGATGATGATCACCAGGTACTTGGTGCTGCTAGCTCTAAGAGGCTCTTCTTCCTGCTCCTCTGGCTTCTGTTGGCGCCCCAAGGGCTGGTTATATAGGTGCATAGAATTGGGTCAGGCAACCTCCTAGCAAACCCCACGATTCTGGAATTTGAAAGGTCATTAATAATTATATTGCCTATAAGAGGTGGTTCATACGCAATTGGGCAAAATTGGTTTAGTGCCGTCAAAGTGCTTATGCTTGATGCAGGGTATTGATGCTAGTGTTAATGGGTTTTGCAATCAGAGGGTATGCAGCTACTCTAAGTGCCTGGACATGCACGTCCTGCGTACAGGACCACAAAGGTGCCAAAACACTTCCTAGGCTGACAAACCCTAGAAGTAGGTATAGCTTGTCCACATGCACATAGGGTTAGATGTGCATGTGACAACGGCCCTCTGAATCTCACATATGCATTCCAAACAAGTGACTACCTCACTAACTCCTCCACGCAAGGTGGGTGCCGATCAAAGGCATAAATCTCTCTCTCTCTCTCTCTCTCTCTCTCTCTCTCTCTCTCTCTCTCTCTCTCTCTCTCTCTCTCTCTCTCTCTCTAATTCATTATTTATTAAAGGGAATCTCCACCTCCACACATAGGTCTGCCTATCCCCACCGAGAGATCTATCTCTCGATACAAATCTCTATTAATTCTGAGCAAGGAACTATCATTAACGCAAGGTCGCATTAACTAATTCAAGGTTTCAAAAAAAATTATAATTATGTTACTACTCGAATCTGTCAAATCTCTCGATTTCAGGGCATCAAGGTCGAGAGTCAAGACTAGATGGTAAAAGTTGGGAACTTCTGCCTCGGAAACTTGAGAGGAACGGATGTGTGTGAGTTTTGGCTCTCAGATTTACCATCTAGTGAGTGAGGACCTCTTTTGTCCGAGTGTGAAACGCAAGGAGAAAGGAAAGAGACATTGGCACGAGAGAGAAAAGAGATAGATGGACAAAAAGCTAGCAAGCCCAATACCTACACATGGGAAACTCTGCGAATGATACAAGACAAAGGACAGAGAGCTCTCTAGGCCACATATATAATGAGCCAAGGAAAGGTCAAGCAAATATCTGTGTCAAATACAACCAACAAAAAAAAAAACCCTCATACTAAAATATGAAAACGGCCAAAACAAGCCTGAGATTGGCAAAGTGCTGGCGCAAACCCTAAATGTGCTGGTGTACATTGCGTCCATACAGTGTACGGTAGTATCCAGCTCGGTTCGGTAGATGTATTCTTAAATGAAGTGCTTCACCCACCCAAAATTCAATTAAGAGATGCATCCATTAAACAGGAAAGAGTAGCGTCACAAATCTCTTGGCTTGCCATTCTTCATGAATACTATTCCTTAAGAATGAATTATTAGGCAGGAAATACGCACAATCTCGACACGATCACCTGCAATACCATCTCTATAAGCATTTATGTCAATCATCTTACTTGACTGAACCCGGAATGAGCTAGCACACTTGCTACTTGAGAGCCCCCTCTTAAGAGGAAGATTCAACTTCTATAATCAAGTAAGACCAGGCAATCAACCTTGAATTCGGGCGACCAGCCCTAGCTAAAGTGGAGAGGAATGGTGATGGCCAAGACGCAAGTAAAACAATGGACCATCCCAAGAATAAGAGAAGTGTCTTACCCAACACTCCCAAATCATTGCTAGATTAACTATGCTTACAGACAATCAAGCCTCCATAAAATTATGACCCACAACAATAGTTGAGGGGGAAGTGAAAGGGGCATTTACTTCCCTTTGTCGGTAATCTTTTTTTTTAGGGATCACAAGTAGACAGAGCTCATCCATACGTCAAAAACAATGAGCAACAAGCATGTACACTACATCAACATGTGCACTATTATTACACAAAGTGCTAATGTGAAATCCATAATCCTTCTTTGAAACAAAACAATACTAGGCAGCCAGAGTGAATAGAACACGAGAGCTTCGAGTAAACACACTTTCCTGCAAAGCGAAAGTTACAAATAATAACGAAAAGATTAACAGCAACTGCGCCCCTGTTGAAAAGAGGAAACATGATCAACTACTTGGAATCGAAAAAGGAGCAATCAATAGCCGTTCAGAGTAAGCATTACGAGACCGTTTTAATGCTTCTTAGGTATCCTAGGATATTATCGAGGTTGATACCTTGCGGGCCTTCTTTCTTGGGAAGGACTTGAAAGGGAAACAGGATCGAAAGTTTAGACATAGGACAAAGTGACATCAAAAGCCCTCTTCCTACAAAATTTTGCTCACAAGAAGAATTAGAACATGAAAGAAGCACAAGAATGCACCTCCGCGTTATCACACTGCTAACTGCTTAAAAGAAGAATTAGAAATACGAAAGAAGCACATGGACGCATCAAGCTTCCTCTGCAATATCACACAGATAATTAGTCCTCAAAATACGAGTTCAGTGAAGCCAGGGCAATGACATGAGCATCAAAACAGAAACCCAAATACAATAAAATAAGTGTGGAAACAACTGGATATACTAAACTTGCAAGCACTATATTTTCTACTTTAAGCTGTTACATAATGTGTTACACAATTTCTTGTAAACTTACATGAAAGAATGGTGCACCTCACATGACCTGAGCATCTGCAGCATCTGCGACAAGAGGAAGACGTGGAGTCTTTCCAAGAAGGCATGACCCACTTCCAATAAGGAAGCAGGCAACCAGATAAAAGAAAACGGTATTGTAAAACACCACCAGAATCTCCAAGCCAACACCGCTCTGTGGATGATAAATGCCTTCTATAAGGCTCGGGAGAATGAGAAGTATATCCAACATGACAGCTTGCATGGTGTTGTAGCGTACATAGCGATTGAAGCTTGGATTCCGGACAACCAGGAAATAGAGGCCGAAGAAAACTGCAACACTTGCAAAAGGGGTGCTGGAGTAAACACGCAGGAGCGGGTAGAGAGGTCTAAAGGCTGCCTGGGCTTGGGGGAACTGTGTGAGAAAATACCGTCCATATTGTACACCATCCAGGAAAGGGAGAAGGTACGCAGAAGCAGCAACAATCCTTTCTGCTGTAGTTATGCCATCCCCACGCCGCCCTTCTGCATACACTGTCAGACGCAAAGGCCTGCTCTTGCTACCCCTATGAGAAGCGGAACTTAATTTCCTTCTTGATTGCTGTGAGAAAAATGATTGGAGGGAAGGTAGCAAGGGAGCAATGGACGAGGATGCTGAGGACGCCCTTGCCATGCCCTCACAGCGCACGATGTACGCCATCGCTCGTCAAAATATCCGGCCTATCTCAATTCATTTTAAGTGAACAAGGTGAAACCAGCAGAACAATACCAAGTCTTCATATCTCATTTCTTTTTAAGTGAACAAGGTGAAACCAGCAGAACAATACCAAACTCATACCAAAAAAAATACCAAGCCTTCACACGGAATCTATTCTTTAAATACACCCACCAAGCCTTTCGACAATGTTATTTTTATTTTTTGGGAAGTATGTGCTACCCATTTTGGAAAAAAAACTACAGATGGAATCTTGCGTGGATGCCTCGAGCGACCAGACGTCTACACACACACACGTGGGGAGAGCAACCAAAGGCAAGGTCGTCGATGCATGTGGCGTAGGTGTGAGCAGCAAGGCTGCAACGTCACCCTCAGCAAGAGGCGGCAGCGCAGAGGGCTTGGGAGGGGGTTGAATCTTTTTTTTTTTTATTACAAGTTCCTCTTGGGAGGCAACGAGTGTAACTTGCTCAGGTGGTTAGCCCAGCAAGCACTGACCTAATCTGTCCGAGTTCGAATATACGTAAGGGTGTTAATTTTGTTGCTCCATGTGCGTCAGAGTAAGCGAGAGAAGGAATCCACGAAGATTCGTGTGCAATTTAATATCGAAGCTGCCAATATGTCCAGAAGGATGTGACGGACCCATTTTAAAAAAACAATTAATTTGTGGGAATCATCAGCAGATACCACAAGTGAAAAAAAGTCTGATGTCAAGGGCTGACAAGATGGCCTTGGGAAGTGACGAGGGGCGGCAGGAGCAGAGCTAGGTTGATGCGAGGCAGATTAGTAAGAGGCATGGGGAGTCGGGCAAAGCATGAGAGTCGCATGAGGGCTCAGACGATTGAGCTAGTTGCTGCAAAATGCTTGTTTAAATACATGGTTTAGTACATATGTTAGAACCACTTGGATGGTAGGTTGGCTATGAGAGTTTCTGCAGAGCATTGGACCAGGCTGGCTACGCTCGATGCCTTCATTTGCCTTTTAAAAGGTTAGAGGGTAATTTTCCCTCCAAGGATGAACTCCAACGTTGAATTCAAAGGAATCTCTCAATGAATGAATAAAATAAAGGGTGAGCCAGTATGCATCTAGTCACTAACGAAAGTGAAACAGAAGTGATAAATTACTAACATTTTTGGCCCACAGGCAGCAAAATGTGTTAAAAAGCATGGAGCTGTTGGGAACAATTGTCGATCTTTAGTTAAAGCTTGTCGATGAGTGCCACATCTAATCCTATAGAAAGGAGTTCCAATAACACATGTCACCATATGCAATGTTCGGCTACTTTTCTCTCTCTCTCTCTCTCTCTCTCTCTCTCTCTCTCTCTCTCTCTCTCTCATTATGGAGTTTGGACTCTTATGTTTGCCTATTCAACATCAACTTTTTATCGCTTTCCAGTTGCCAACTTTTTGAATTGTGGCGAGTTATGTTTATTTGTGGCCCGCCGCACCAACGGTCTCACCCTCTCCTTTGTTCTACGCCACTAGTGTCCAGAGTCCAAACTCCATTCCAAGTCTAGACTCCCCCCTTCTCTCAATCCGACTCTTCCTTTCGGTGCACACATGCATCTCCTATGGTATGGTTTTAATGAAAAGTGTAGAGGGCCCACCACCAAGCGCTAATCGATTGTCTCCTTTATCGGTGTTATCAGAACTTGATATGCATAGAGTAGTCATTCTGCACCAACTGCTTGCCGTTTGGGTGAAATCTTGTAGCTCAGCCGATTTCATGGGATTGACTTCCTACCATCTCCAATTGGAGGTATTCACCAGGTATATGTGCATGCTTAGGGTCGATGGAGGGCGACTGATAGCATATGTATCATTGGTTCTTGATAGCATGTGTGCAACCTATCTACGTATGTGATGAAACCAGGTGCGCCTCCCTTTTTCTCTTCATGCAGGTAAAATCCTTGATGTTGCTACCACTTTCTTTGGGTTTGGGTCAAATATCATATGATAACCCTTCTTCAAAAGCTTACCTCTTCCCTTTTGCATTGCGTCCAGCATTATTGAATAGTTTTTCTTGGGGCTCGTGAGTTTCCTTTTAACTTCAAATACTTACATTTTCCTTCATGCTCATGTTGTGATGCTTATGGAAAATTCTTTCATTTATTAGCAAGGGTGCACGGCCTATGCCAAGCTAGATTTTTGAAGAGTATCAACTTATCAATGGCCAAAGATGGGGAGCGATTGATCAACAATTGAATCAAATAGTGCGGCACAACCAAGCAATCAGAAAGGAGTCTTTTTTATGCTAATTTACACTCTTCTCTAGTTTGTAGTTATTAGCGGGTCGGCATGATCGGACATATGTAGCATAGTTATCTGGCACTAATATAATATGTCAATACTCAGGGAAGTGAATTGGATGGGACACAGAGACTCTTTGAGGTTGTCAGTTCTCAAGAAGTAAACCTAACAAGTAAACCATCACTCCACGATCGAAAAATTTACTTATGTCCTTTCTCGCCGCTCTAGGTCATCACACGATTTTAGTGACTAAACTGATTCGGATCGTCACGAAACTTTAAGCGAAGCTTCACTAGGCCTAAAGGGACAAGTCTACTAAGTCTCATTGCATTCTGACAAGGTACGTGGATCGCGATCCATCATGACCCAAGTCACAGAAACTGTAACGAAACAGTCTGAATAGGTTTCCCTAAGGTCTAATAACGCTCTCCTATGGTCAAAACGTCAAAAAACACTGATTTAAGCACTCAAATATGAAGATTAGACTCGTAGATGCATAGTCACAAACCATAATAGAACTGACAATGCTTACACTTGAATGAAAGAGCAAAGATAGAGGAACACAACGCAAGTTAGAATCAAAAACGGTTTACCCAATCATTAAAAAGTCGATTACAACTTGTACTTGATCGATCGCTTGAGCACTTGTACAGTAGAGCTCTTTCTTCTCTAAAGATAAGCCTCATTTCACATTAAGGTTATCGACTTTTATACCTAGGGCTTTCTAAATGGCCAATGGCTGGCTCACATGGGTCTCTACATATATCATGACAGAATTACAACTCAGGGAACAATGTAGCTACACTAGCTCAAAAAAATAATAGAGTACAAATGTGGTGTCCGGCTAGGTGGGCGCTCGTATACTGAATCTGCCAACATTCCCCCCTTCCTAGCTTGTGTCGTCCCTTTACACGACCATGTGGAAGTTTGTCATTAGGGTTGTCTTCAACATTGTCTTTATTATTTAAGGTTGTTCTTTAGCTGTGAAAGTGCTTTGTCATTAATGACGCTTCCTTGAGTGATCTATATCTTTTGTGTTCTGGTTGCGAGTTATACAAATTGACGAGCGAGTATTTTCAAGCATTAAAATAATCGAGCAAGTCCTTTGAGAAAATCTCTGACAAGCATGAGGCGTACATATGGAATCAACATTGGAGGATACTAAGAACAACTAAAACCCCTTGTGGTTTTGAGAATGTCCTCTCCTCTATCCATATGCAAATCACTATCATCCCCATCATCTCTAGATGACCCAAACTAAGGGGTAATATGAAATGGAACCAATTCCAAAGTTGCCTCTTGCCTAGTTGTGTGAGCAACCATTTCATTCATTGACCCCAAGCAAATGTCTACGCTCTTTCTCTCACCACCATGAAGATCATTGTCATTGAAGTCCTCTATGGTTAACAGATAGCTCACTAAAAAGGGAATCATGAGCTATAGACGCTTTTCCTTTTCTACAAGAGCATCTCCCAATCCTAGGGCTACACACAAGTTTTCGAATAAGAAATAAATAACCCCTTCAATCACTTCACTTCTTAAATAGACAGTGAACTCTAGGTAAACAATAAATTGGATGCCTCCTGATATACTTTGGTTTGGATAGAGAAAATCCTAAAGACTTTTACATGATCAAAGCACTACAAAATTGTATTTGTTGAAGTTAAATCCAAGCACGTGAGCATCTTCTTGAAACACGTGCACACACGCATATAAACCATGTTCCACTTCATTCCCTAATGCCCCCATCTGAGCCACACCTTAATGCAACTCATACCCTCTTCTTAAAACAAAGGACCTTGAAACACATGCACACACGCATATAAAGCATGCCCCACTTCATTCCCTAATGCCCCCAGCTGATCCACACCTTAATGCAACTCATACCCTGTAATTTTCTTCCATGTTCAATTTATAAAAGACCATACTATGCTTACCAAAATTGCAACATGCTCATTTTCATGATCACGAACCAGACATCCCAACACAAAAAGGTAGACAATGAATACTAATCAAAGCTAATGCCTACCACAAAGTGTTAACCTAATAGCCGTCTACCCACACACTACAAATGTAGTTTTAGTGTGTTATTATCTAGTTTTGTATGAGGAGTACAAGAATTCATCAAATCACAATTGTGAAGTACCTTATGGTTACTAGGCGGTACAATAGATTATGGCACTTATGAGGTCTTCCTATATTACATACTATCGAAGTGAAGGGAAACCTTTAGTAGAGAAGTAAATGTCCAACAATGTAAATTACCAGCATAAGGTAAATCCCACAAGAAATATACAGAAATTTTCTTATTCTCGAGCTAATACGCTTTGAAAGTGAAAGTAGCATATGGTATGTTAAAGGAGATTCACTAAATAACTGCCTTAGTAATCATTGGACATGTAGATATGTACCATAATCCAGCTATCCAAGAAACAAAACTATACACTATCCTAATTAAGACAATATGATCCAAGAAACAAAGCTATACACTCTCCTAATTATAAAATCAAGAAAATATGATCATAAAAAGAGGAATCTACTTATTAGGGTCGTAAGATACTTATCCGTATGGCTACCAAGGGGAATTACAACACAAAGAGGTAGACATTCCATAATTGCCAAAGCTAATGTATACCCAATAAGCCAAAACCAAAAATCTTCATGCAAAAGAAAAAAGTGCCCTAGCTTGTCGATGATGTCGGCCAGCTGTCAAAATTGTTTTGCACCAATAATTCTACCCAAAAAGCCAAAACCAAAAAACCATGCAAAAAAAGCGCTTGCCACCTATGCCAGACAGCTGTTGGAACTATCCTGCACCGACGCGGAACAATTCTGATAGCTATCACGCACAGTCGGCAAGCCAAGGGTGCTCTTTTTTGCATGATTCCCTAAGGCATTATTATATTTGAATTACTTGTTTTTTTCATGATTACATAACGCAAAATTTCAAAACTCATTAGGCACCCTTTGAGTTCATTGGAGATTGTAAAACAAAAGAAGTAATGTATAATAGAAAACTATGCTATGTGTTGATTGCTGAAGTGTAAAAAAAGTGCTCCGCCTCGTGCTCCATTGGTGGCGCCATCAGTTGCAACAGCACGTGGTATGCTGCTACAACCAATCCACTCTCCCGCCCTCTAGATAGGCTAAGGTGTAAATTTTTTATTAAAAAAATGCTCCACCTCGTGCTCCGTCAGTGGTACCATTAGTTGCAATAGCCACGTGGTATGCTGCTGCAACCTGTGCGCACTGGACCTCAACGAGGTCGAAAGCTGATTCTTCTATTTGATAGTCAATTTCAAGAGATCAAGGTTGACATAGTTAAACTACATATTGTGTTTCAAAATGGAGATTTTTTTGTGCCCTAGCACATCTACTTTGTGTTTCTTAGAGTCTTGCGTTTGCACTTTGTTGCCCATGACATTGTGCATTGTTGTCCTTGAAAATGAAAGTTGCATGTAGAGATTTGCAGTTATTGCTCTGATTCTTTGATGATGGATTTGAGTAACAATTTCCTTATTGTGAGTACCTAATGTAGAAGGATTATATACAAGAAGATAGTGACAAGTGTTTCTAGATTAAGGTGCATACGAGATTTTTTCAAACAAAAGCATGCAGTGTGCAAGATGGAGTTGATGTGTGCTTCAAGGAACAAGTGTAGCACATGTGACATCAATGGATGTCACAATAACTTCCACATTTCCAAGAAGGGTTTTTGATGTAAAATCTTCTCCACTCATATCTCATTGTGCTCAATGTGTGAGTGTCTCACTTCACTAGACTTAAAATACATAGACTTCGACTCTTATGCTCACCTATACCAGCATGAGTGACACAATGTAAATATGCTAAACTCTTCCAGCTTGAGCAATACCTAGAATAGCTAAGACTCTTAGACCACAGAGAATATTACTTGAATCTTTGGACTAACGCCTCGCTCATTTAGTGGCTTAATTTCCCAAATCCAACGCTTATGCCATGTATTTTTAATGGTGACTTGGACGTACTTGTTCAAGGCTAGAAACCCAATTCCATGGGTTCTTTAGATTGAGACCTCTTTCACTATGTTGGTCTTGGGATACCACCATTTTTTCCAGTAGGTTGGCATATGTCACCTCTCTTACCATATACATGTGGTAGTGATATGTGTGAACACACTTAGGACCGTCGGGGCATTTTTTCCCTCACTAGGAGGTTTTTTCCCCCCGTGCATTGTATATACACCCATCACTCTAGGGTTATCTTATCTTTCCATTTCACACTAAGTAATACATTCTCTATTGTGTGCCTTGAGTTTCCTTCGTCTTCTCTAAGATGTGTGTGTTTCTCTACAACCCTATTTCCAACAATTGGTATCAAAGCAGGTTGCATCCTCTCGGGCTTAGTCGCCAGCACACACCTCCTCACTTTCTCAGATTTTATTGAGCTTCGGCAAGCATCATTAGGTCGACAAATATTTTGGGGAAGCTCGTTGATCTCAGTCTACTCATATTTTCCATTTGGGCTTATTTCGGCCTTAGTTTCCACTACATGCAGTACTACGCAAGCAATTTCATCCTTCTGTGCAGAATTTCTATTAGTGTTGTTTACTGCATAACAGGCAGTACTACGCAAGCAATTTCATCCTTCTGTGCAGAATTTCTATTAGTGTTGTTTACTGCATAACAGGCAGTACTACGCAAGCAATTTCATCCTTCTGTGCAGAATTTCTATTAGTGTTGTTTACTGCATAACAGGTCCCTTACAGTCTTCTTTGGGTTGTGATATATAGCATGCATTAGTCCTGCTTTGTTACTCCTCTTTTCAGATAGTTTTCACATCAGGTGCAGACATTTTCCATGGCTAACAACAACACAGATGTGTTCAAGATGTTTGCTGCTAAGGATGAATTGGATGGGGACAATTACCCAATGTGGGCTTACATGATGTAACATGTTTTTGTGTCAAAGGGAGAGCTGAATTTTGTGGAGGGCATTGATGTACATCCTAGTTTTGAGGATGTAGGCGATGTTGAGAATGTTGCAGGTTTTGGTGGCAAAATTGCTGCTGCTAGAGCTGTTTTTCCTATGACTGAGCAGGCTCCTTGGGATGTAAGAGATGCGTAGGCTCATGCATTGATTGCATTATCTATGAAGTGCACTATTATTACTCACATTCATTCAGCTAAATCTACAAAACAGGCTTGGGATATTCTGGTTGGTGGTCTTTATGCAAGTCGCAATAAGGCAAAAATTGCATTGCTGTGTAAAGAGCTGGAGTCAAAGATTATGCATGAGGAAGATGAAATAGAAACTTTCCTTACTGATAACAAGGATATCAATGAGCAACTAATTTCTGCACGCGAAGTCATTTCCGAACGTTCCCTTATGCAAGTTGTTCTTGATGCTTTGCTAGATTCTTACCAGACTTTTGCTAGTACTTGGAGACTTATGACCCAAGGAAATCCTAAAGTTGTAAAGTTTGATGCATTATGCACATGACTGCTTCAAGATTCACTTTCCAAAAGAGCAGGGCTAAACAGCGTACAGTTGAACAAGCCTTTACTGCTGTCAAAGAAAAAGTGATTACAGTAATGTAGCCACTCCTCATGGTTCTTCTGCGCCTAATGCTTTTTGTGGCAAAAATTCATCTAAAAATTCTGGTGAAAAGGGCAAAAGAAGATGCGTTGCCATTACTGTAAATCTAATGATCACTTGATCAAGCAGTGTCAGGAATTGAAGGAAAAAGAGGCTAAGAAGAAAAAGGCTCGTGCCATTATAAATGCAGCAACTATTGAATCTTTTGTGAAAGGAGATTGTGATATTGATGTAGATATAGAGTGGGCTCTTAGTGCATAGTGCACTTATGATCCTTCTGTCCATGATGCATGAGTGTCAGTTGCTACAAATGCTCATGTGTGATACTTCGACAGTGGCACTACAAAACACATTACCTCTCATCGTGACTTGTTTACCTCTCTCAAGGATGCCCCTCATGGGAATATTATCACTTGTGCAAACAATGCCTCTTATCCAATTAAGGGAGTTGGAAAGATCATGCTAACTACTATGAATGGCAGTTTTTTCACACTTGTTGATGCATTGTATATACCAGGGATCAAAAAGAACCTTTTGTCAGTATCTGCACTTGCTAGTCTTGGTCTTGTTGTGACATTTGTGGATGAAAAATGCACAGTTCATGATCTTAGTTTTGGTGATGAGATTGTTGCATGAGGCATCTTGTGTCATGGGTTGTATAAGTTGACTTTCTATGATAAGTGTGGGCAAAATTATGCAAATGCAGTTGTGGATTCAAAGGTTGTTTCAGATGCAAAGCTTTGGCATGCGTGTTTTGGGCATCTCAATTTTACCAGTTTGCTGCGTTTGCAAAAATCTAATATGGTCGCTTCTTTGCCGCCTCTTGAAGCACCTGTGAAGCATATTTGTGAAGGCTATATTTTAGATAAGATGCAGCGTTCAAAGTTTCCAAAGGATGGTTCAATTAGGGCTACATGCAGGTTGTAGCTTGTGCATAGCGATGTTTGTGGGCCCATGCAAACTCCGTCCTTGGGCAATTACCTTTACTTCATGACTTTCATTGATGATTACTCCAGACATGCATGGGTGTATCCTCTTAAAGTGAAGTCCGAAGTGTTTTTGTGCTTCAACCAATTTTTGGCTATGGCTGAAGGTGTCTCTATATGTACAATCAAGCTTTACCACATTCATTTTGGCTAGAGGCTATTATGTGTGCCACTTATGTACTTAATAGGTGTCCTACAAAAGCTTTTCAATCTATGACTCCATATGAAGCATGGCATGCCAGAAAGCCTTCTATTGAGCACATGCGCGTTTTTTATTGTTTGGCTTATGCTTTGGTGCCACAAACACATCACAAAAAATTGGATGATAAGGCTGTCAAGTTCATTTTTGTTGGTTATAGTGTTGAAAGCAAAGGTTACAGGTTGTACCATCCATAAAAAAAGTGTACCTTGGTTTCACAAGATGTTGTGTTTGTGGAAGATTTTGTTCAACCCTTTTTGTCATGTAATAGAGACAATAATGTAAGCTCACAGGACATTTACGACAGTTTCTTGCCTTTATCCAATGGTGAAAACTTGAATGTAAATTTAAATGAGGCAAATGTACAACCTATGAGGGTTTTTGAAAATGTTACAGATCGCCTATTACTGATGCAAATGTACATGATGTATTGATTAGGGAAGCGCTAAGAATGAGGAGGCTAGAGGTATGTCAAAATTGTTGGTGCATACTTTGCGTGACAGTAAATGGGATGCACCTTTGTCTAGTCGTACTCATTCAGGTTCTTGCTATGCATCTTATGCATCAGATTTTTACGCTTTGGTTGTATCTAGCTTATGTGATGTTGAAGAACCTCTATCTTTTGATAAAGCACAAAATTCAAAAAATTGGATATCTGTCATGCAATCAGAATATGATGCACTTATAGAAAATGACACATGGACTTTATGTGATTTTCCACCTCGCAAAAAGGCCATTGGTACAAAGTGGGTTTACAAGTTGAAAGGCAAGTTGGATGGTGAGATTGATCGCTATAAGGCTTGACTTTTTGCAAAGGGTTATGCACAACAAAAAGGCATAGATTACGAAGAGACTTTTTCTCCCACTTGTCGTGCATTTTCTATGTGCATTGGTAGCTCATTTTGGTTGGGATGTACATCAATCAGACAGTGTTACTACTTTCTTGAATGGTGACATATTTGGGGAAGTTTATGTACCATAGCCTCGCAGTTTTGTCAAGAAAGGATAAGAGGATAAAGTGTGTAAATGTAAGAAAGCTTTGTATGGGTGGAAGAAATATCCTCATGCTTGGTATGAGAAAGCTGACACTCATTTGATCAAACGAGGCTTCCGTAATAACAGTCCAACAGAAAGCACATTGTATGTAAAGCGTGAGGGCGATGTACTTCTCATTGTTGTTCTATATGTGGATGATTTGATAATCACTTGTCCGAATGAGGCATATATTGCTGAATTTAAGGCTGATTTAAATGCTATTTTCAAGATGACAGATTTGGGGTTGTTGCATCATTAGTTGGGCATACAGTTTAAGCACTGTGATGGTGGTATTTCCTTATATGTCAGGCAAGCTACTTAGAGACATTGCTATGTAAGTTTGGACTTGAGGATTGCAAACCTATTGCCACTCCCATGGAAATAGGTTTAAAATTGAGTCTTCGTGATGCTGGTAATCCTGCCGATGTCACTCTTTACCAATGGATGCGTATTATGTATGCAACACAAGGCCGGATATTCAGTTTGCAGTCTCACAGATCATCAGATTTATGCATAGCCCAAGGTCTAAGCATTGGTGGGCTGTAAAGTGGATCTTTCACTACTTGAGCGGCACTTTACATCTTGGGTGGTTTTATCCCAAGGGGGGATCATTGGCGGGCTGTAAAGTGGATCTTTCGCTACTTGAGTGGCACTTTACATCTTGTGTGGTTTTATCCCAAGGGGGGATCATTGCCGCCAAATTTACATGTTTTTTCGAACTCAAATTGGGCTGGTTGTTTTGACATGAGAGTGTCCACAAGTGGTTTTTGTTTCATACTCGGCAGTTCATGTATATCATGGTTGAGCAAGAAGCAACCTACTGAGGCCCCTTCCATATGTGAGGCTAAGTACAGGGCAATCTTCACAACTACAATTGAGTGTGTATGGCTTAGAAGCCTTATGGCTGATTTGGGTGTTAGATAGGACACTGCCAACACTATCTACATTGATAGTCATAGCGCATTCACAATTGCGAGGAACCCAGTTTTTCATGCTCGCACAAAAGACGTTGAGGTGCATTACCACTATGTCAGGGAGAGGCTCTAAGCAAGAGAGATAAGCTTGGCTTATGAGCCAACACATGACAACCTTGAAAATCTTTTCTCAAAGGCATTGTCTCATGAGAAGTTTGAAGCTTTTCGCAAAGCTTTGGGCTTACTCCCCTTTGTGGATTGATCATGTCCTCAAGGCATGGAACTTCCCTATACTTGTGTCAACTCTTGCTCACCGCATCACTCCTAGGGGAGATTTGTTACCATATACATGTGGTAGTGATGTGTGTGAACACACTTAAGACTGTCAGGGAATTTTTTCCCTCACTAGGAGGTTTCCCCCCCATGCATATATATGCCCATCACTCTAGGGCTATCTTATCTTTTCCATTTCACACTAAGTAATACACTCCCTGTTGTGTGCCTTGAGCTTCCTTTGTCTTCTCCAAGCTGTGTGTGTTTTCTTGCAACCCTATTTTCAACAGGCTCCTATTGCTTCGTTTATCGTATGTTGTAACTGCTTTGTTAAAGAGGTTCTATGATTGCAGTAGGCACAAATGGATTCTTAGCTTTATCTCCCATGACGTTGTTGTTGTTTGTGGGTGCTCTGTGCTTGAGTTTTCAATAGCAATTTCAGAACCCACCTTGTTGTTGTTCTATGTGTAAGTGTCTTTTGTATTTGCCCTTTTTGCTCACTCACTTGATAGACACTAGGATTTGGTATCCATATCTGATTATTACCATTGCAAAAGCCTTGCTTCTTTAGTTGAAGATGAGGTATCTATCAAGAGGTTGTAGCACCCTCAATTGTGATTGGCTTCTATTGGCTCTTGGTTGTGATTGCTTGCCTTTGGGTAGAGCCTTGTGCTGCATGATTGATCTTAGTTGTTCCAAGATGAGCTAGTACTTTTGGTAACTAGATTTGAGTGTTACCTTCATAAAATCCTTGTGCTTTGAGTAGCTTGATTGGAATTATCCATTACTTCACCTGTTTTTTTTGGGTAGATTGATAAAAGTTGGACTTCGGTACCCATACTTGTCGCACTACTCATTTCTTTGAAGGTCTCCTCTTTTGCCTTGGTTGTTGTTCTTTCTCCTGAGGTGTTTTGAGATGAGTAGGTCTAGGCTATTACCTTAGGATTTTTGGCCCAAACATTCTTGTTTCCTTGAAAGTAGACTTGAGCAGTGATTGACTCATTTGATGCTACCCAGTTGGTTACCTTCGGTTGTTGAAATCTGTGCTTGGTATATCCAAACTAGGTGTTTGACTTTGATGGATACCAACACTCGATTGATTCTTTTTTATTGCTTTTGGAGGATTTTTTATGAAAGAAAATTTTGTTGATAAGTTTTTGCTTCGATTTCCATTACATTGTTGATGGTTTGGCTTTTGATGTAGAGACTATGTAGGATGTTTGAAGGTAAAGTAGACTAGCGAGTGTTAACTTTGGTCATCCTCATTTTTATTATTATGGAGAGTCATTGAAGGTAAAGTAGACTAGCGAGTGTTAACTTTGGTCATCCTCATTATTATTATTGAGTTATGGGCCGGATTTGTTGGCTCCACACATGTATTCATGGGTGATCGTCGATGATAGGCACATGCCACATTTAGTAGAGAGAGAGAGAGAGAGAGAGAGAGAGAGAGAGAGAGAGAGAGAGAGAGAGAGAGAGAGAGAGAGAGAGCATACTAACTATCGGCCAAGTGTGGGCGTCCAAGTGTGGTTGGGATGACTCACATAAAGACTTGTGACCCTAACTCTTATCTTATTCTTGAATGTATGTTTTGCTTGATCTCTTTCTCTATAGCATAGACTCCTGTTGTGTGTGAGTGTTTGAGAGCATGTGTGTGCGAGCGAGCGACCTTACGATAGGGGCGAAGGCGAACTCCCTCTTCACGACGGTGCAAGATTCCTGCAATGACAAAAAACAAAGGTGAGTGACACACTTTTGCATTCCTGAGCTTCCCTGCACACGAGTTACATGTTTATAGCCTTAGTGGCTCACACACAGCGCACAACAAGTCCTTTGCGATACAACATTTTTGGTGTTGTTGCCGGGGAGACACCTAGCTTGCGATGCACCTGTTTATTGTCCTTTTTGTAGTTTTTTATTTGATACTTTCCAGATCTGTTGTTCGACTGAGGAAAGGTTAGGGTTAGGGTTAGATCTTGTGTTTATGCATCAAAGTTTTTCATTTTCTACAATTTTTTGTTGTTTATAGTAATTTTTTGCATTGTCTTTATTTTCAACAATTTGCGAAATGTAAAATTTGCTTTATCTGTAATTTACTACGTGGGATGCAAGTCTCTATATAATTCTACAGTTTCTTGCATTTTTTTTAAAAAGCTACAAAAAAATTTGACATAAGAAAGCAATCCAAAAACGAAAATAAATTTAAAAAAACTGTGCATTAAAAGAAGGATCAGGATCGGGATCATTCCCCAAGCCCCTAGGCCTCAATCCTCAGTTTTATGAAATTTTAAAAAATTGCTCATTAAAAGAAGGATCGGGATCAAGCCCACTTGATCGAGATCATTCCCCAAGCCCAAGCCCCAGTCCTCACACTTATGATATAGTATAAACTCAATACTATATATATAGTCTACTCCCCCAAGAGGAATGAGGGCATGTGGGATAAGTCCTCCTCCCCCCCCCTTCACACTTGCACCCTTGGACTTCTTTGAGCCTTGTGCCCAACTAGTAAAAGAATAGTTAAAGGATTTCGAGGACGTAAAGTAACCAAATCTAGAGCTGTAAAGCACGCCCGTTCCTTTGACCGAGACGCTTGTTTTGAGCTATCACACACTATATTCCATAGCTTGGCCAGAAAAAAAAACCAAAAAATTAAAAAATTTGAGAGTAAAATGGAGTTGCAAAACACTCAAAAAATTAGGTGATCGGCCTTCACAGGCACTCACCAACACTTCTAGGGTGCCAAGGTCACATGCACCTACGCTCTGGTTGTGTGCTAGAGCATGAGAATATAGAGAGGGCCTTTGCTTACATGGGCACCCATTATCCCTCCACATTAGGCTCTAGGCCCTCAGCGGGAACCCAGGGCAGTACTACTCAAGACCCCCACCTAGCAGCTAGTGACTCTTCCTTTGACTCAGACGTGATGGAGGGATCTCCTACATTTCAAGTCAAGACATACATGAAATTGCCCCACGGCACGGGTCTAGCGTGTTTAGCCGCTTAAAAGAGACCTTTAGTCGAGCCACTCGTTCGGAGCCCACAACTAGTGAAGTGAACGAGGCCAACGGGGAGGTAGATTCGCCTTTCAATTCCCATGTAGACCCTGTACTCCCCAAGGGTGACCATGTTACTCCACTCATTAAAGAGTCTACTGAGTCAACACCCCCTGAGGTTCTACTACCCGATGGTAGGAGTTTTGCCAAAGCGCAAGAAATCGAATGATATATGCAAGCAACGAGGGAGAGGGAAATTGAGAACCTATGAATGCTAGAACAAAGCCGAGCCATGAAAGCAAAGACCCCTATGAAAACAACCATGCCAGCTGAGCAACCGAGTGCTTCCAAGATAGTAGTCACGGAGGGTCAGGCGATGGGGAGCCATAATCCTTCCACTTCAAGGGGAACCTCCAGCATGCCAAGCTTAGAGGGGATATTTCTCATAGAAAATTGGGAGTATGACCTACAAACTGAGACATTGACCGACCTGTACACATGCTGCACATACCTTGTGGGGTGGTTAGAGGTGGTACAATCCACGTTTGGGGCCACAAGTTTAGAGGAGCAGTAAATAGATGATATGTGATGTCATCCATGGTGCCATCCAGTTAGGGAGGCAACTTGCAAGACCAGGAAATTGATATTCCTTCAATGGGTCCTACGAGATACTTGGATATGGGAAAGGCCAAACGACCAACCCTATCACAAATGGAGACTCCCTCAGTGAGTCCCATTGATCCTTCATATTGTTAGGAAATAAGACATAGCTAAGTAGATATTTGAGTAGCTTACTTAATGGAAAGAGACAAATTATCACACACGAGAGATTATAGAGTAGAGAGAGAGAGAGAGATCACACACGATATACGTGGTTCACCCAATGTAGACTACATCCACGAGAAAGCAGCCACTCAATGGCTTTAGTACTTCAAACAAGAAGAAGGTTAAAAAGGTATTATACCCTTAATAGAGCTCCCGCCTTGCTTCACTCTCACCACCTCACACCCACCTTGTTGCCTCAACTTCACACTACCTAATGTGTGTAGAAATGGCCTCCTTTTATAGGCCAAAAGGGCTACCCTCTCATGAGAGAGGGAGTCTTGTGTAGCCGCCCTTGTGTAGACAAGTCCAAATGGACTTTCCAATCCGCCAATGTGTGGCCGCCCTTGAGAAGACAATTCCGCCTTTGAAATCGGCCACTGGCCATTGAATTCGGCCACCAACCATTGACTTTAGATCACTGGCCACCGGGCATCGACTATCGGCAAACCGGCCAACCGGCTAAACGAATTACCATTTTCGGACCACTTTTCGACGGTCGTCCTGTTATAATATTACGGCGAAGCCAGTCTCGAGGAAAGCTTGAGACTAACCGTGAAAATTTTGAGGTTTCTGACGAGTGATTTTTCTTCACGCACGATGGCTTCTCCTCATAATGGGGGCCTTATAAATGTGCGTTTTTAATATAGAAAATTTCAAGGGGTAAATCAGGCTCCATACTTAACAATCTCCCACTTGGAGACTGATCTCAAAACCAAACCTGTGTGACTGCTTTCCATCCTGGCTTCTTATCCTTGAATGCCGATTGAAGATGAGCAGAAGCTCAACTTCTCCTTGTTGACCATCTTTGTAAACATGTTTGCAGGATTTTCACTTGTATGCACCTTTCCTAGGTGTAGTTGTCCCTCTTCCAAAAGTGTGCGTATGAAGTGATATCTCACCTCAATGTGCTTTGTCCTTGAATGCAAGGATGAGTTCTTCGCAAGATGGATAGTGCTTTGGCTATCACTATATAAGACACAATTGTCTTGTTTGAATCCAAGATCTTCTAAGAATGTGTGAAGCCACATAATTTCTTTGCTTGCCTCTGTCATTGCTACATACTCTACTTCCGTGGTAGAAAGTGAGACCACTTTCTGCAGCTTTGAAGACCAGCTTACTGCTGTGCCTCCAACCATGAAGACATAGCCAGTAGTGCTCCTTCGAGTATCTTTGTTACCTGCCATATCTGCATCACCCTTGAAGAAAAATATCAGTTCCTCCAAAATACAAAGCATTTGTTGTTGTCCCTTTTTATCCACTTCACAGCTTGCCAGTGCTCTTTACCTAGGTTATCCATGAACCTACTTACAACTCCCACTGCATGTGCAATGCCTGGCCTTGTTTAGACCATAGCATACATAAGAGAACCTACCACTGCAGCATATGGAACTTTAGACATATAGGCTATCTCCTCTTGTGTCTTTGGACACATATTCTTGGTTAGCTTAAAGTGACCAGCCAAAGGTGTAGAAACCATTTTTGTATTTTTCATTGCAAATCTTTCTAGTACCTACTTGATGTAATCCTCTTGAGATAGCTTCATTGTCTTCTTCATCTTGTCCCTTGATATCTTCATACCAAGTATCCTCTTTGCAGCACCTAAATCTTTCATTGAAAAAGACTTAGACAACTCCTCTTTTAGGTCTTTGATGTCGTGTATGTTTAGCACTTGCAATGAGCATGTCATCAACATACAACATTAGGATGATGAACTTCCCATCTCCCAAATTCTTTGTTGTGGATGCAATGATCCAAGTTGCAACTATTGAATCCATGATCCAACATCCATCAATCGAACTTCAAGTACCATTGTCTTTATGCTTACTTTAAACCATACAAGCTCTTCTACAAACCATTTTCTCCTTACCTTTTACTTCATACCCCTTTGGTTGAAGTGTGTAAATTTCTTCCTCGAAGTCACCGTGAGGGAATGCCGTATTTACATCCCCCGGGGGATTCACCATGGAAAACTTACCGCACCACGTAAGTGCAAGGGAGGGGGGGTTTTTTACAAGTTACATAAGCGTATAAGGTAGGGACGGGCCCCCAATAATTTATCTCCCAAGCTTAAAAATAAGGGAGGGGATATCATATTTATTGGTTGGGGGGGGGGGGGGGGGGGGGGGGGGGGGGGAGACAAGTGAGAAAAGGGAAAAATGAGAGGAAGTTTTTGTATTTCAAAATTATGGCTTCCCAAAAGAGTCTGCCCTTGAACTTTTGAGTCAATAGCTATAAAGATCCATGCAAGAACTAACATTGCTTTGTATCAATTTTTTGTTTTGTGATTATACTTCATTTGTTGAGGGATGAAATCTATAAAGAGTTTGTATAGATGCAAATTTACATGAAGAACCTAGCACAACTTTAAGACCATGTTTTTTGAGTAGTTTAGATTGGGTAGAATTGGACGAGTAGCTAGAGTGCAAGTTGAGCGGGTACATAGTTTGGAAGTCAAACTAAGACACATTGAGGGTATATCTAGTTATCAACATAAGTGGTTCCTTAGTATGTTGCCAGTCACTATCCTACTTGCTCTTTGACTAGTTTTACTCAGTTAGATCATGTGAGACCTGAATTTTATATGTAAGATAGGGGTATGATAATTTTTTGCGTTGATTGTTGTATAAGCGTAGAAAGGGGGATCGTATTCCCTAATATGAGTCGTATATAGGGGTTTTATCAAAGCTGTTCGCTCGAAGGTAGCGTCCCGTTATATATATAAAGTGAATCCCCCGGGTTACATCTATTTTCACAAGATTCAAATCATGAGTAGCCACAAGGCTTAAGACAATCCTAATTGAGTTCAATTTTACAAGAGGAGAAAATATTTCATTGAAGTCAATACCTTTCTTTTGAGAAAACCCTTTTACAACAAGCCTAGAATTGTACCTTTTCTTTCCACCTTCTTCTTCCTTTAACTTGTACACCAATTTGTTCTGAAGTGCCCGCTTACCTTTAGGCAACTCAACCAACTCCCATGTTTGGTTGCGATGTAATGAGTCCATCTTCACTTGCATGATCTTTATAAATTCTTCTTTGGATTCGTGTTGAACAACTTCCTTGTATGATTTTGGCTCTCTAGAATTTGAGATCAAGAGATGGTTGAGGAAAGGAATAAACCTTTCTCGAACCAAAGCTTGGCTGCAATATTCGCCTCCATTGTCAGATATGAGGCATTTAACCTTGGTATCTACTTCATTCTCCACAAAGGCTTTCCACCTTTGAACTATGGAAAACACATCGGATGTATTCTTCATGACATAAAACCATGTTTTTCTAGTTGCATCATCTATGAATGTTACATAGTACATGAGCCACCAAGGGATGGTGTACTTGCAGGACCCCAAACAATAGAATGAACCAATTCAAGTTTTTTATTTTTTCTTTCATTTCCTAATTTTTGAAATTTTACCCTGTTTTGTTTACCATAAACACAATCTTCACAGAACTCTAAGCTCACTTCTAGAAGATTCTTTGATTGAAGGATTTGCATTCCTTTGGCACTCATATGCCCAAGCCGATAGTGCCACACCGCACTATCTACTTCTGTAGTTGTTGCACAAGCTGAAGATTGCGAGCTGACAATACACAAGCAAAGTGCACCAACCTTTTCTCCTTTGGAAACCACCAAAGATCCCTTTGAGATCTTCCACTGTTTGTTACTGAATGCAATGTTGTGACCTTCATCGTCCAATTATCCTGTAGAGATCAAATTCTTGCAAAGAGAAGGAACATGCCTAACATCTTTAAGCTTCCATTCATTTCCGTTAGTAGTTTTGACACAAACTGTACCTTTGTCAATAATTTTACAAGCTTCATCATCTCCTAAGTATACATATCCAAAATTACCTTTGGTGGAAATGTTTCTTGTGTGGTGTCGCATGGAATGAAGCCATGGAATCTACTACCAGGAATTAGACACATTGTCTAATGAGAGAGTTAGAGAATCTTACTCTACTTTACCTGCCACATTGGCTTCCGATGTTTGCTTGTTGTCCTGAGACTCCGACTCCTTCTTCTTCTTGGACCAGCAATCCTTCTTGACGTGGTCCTTCTTGCTGCAATTCCAACATTCAAGAATTGACTTTGTGCGTGATTTGCTCCGCCTTGAGCGATCACTCTCCTTTTGTGTTTTTGAATCTCTCCTTAAGCCTTCCTCTTGTTTCCACTGACAGTGTAGCACTTGATGATTCACCTTTTATTCTCCTTTGCATTTCCTCGCTTAGGAGAACACCCACAACATCATCAAACTTAAGAGTATTTGTGCCAGAGATAGAGTTACTTACAACCATCACAAGGCTGTCCCAACTATCCGATAAAGACGATAGTATAAGGAGAGCTCGCACTTCGTCATCGAAATTGATCTTTACTGATTGAAGTTGACTTATATTGGTGTTAAAGTCATTTAGGTGTTCTGCAATTGAACCATTCTCTACCATCTTTAGATTGAACAAGTGCTTCATGAGAAATACCTTATTGGATCCGATGGTTTCTCGAAGAGGCCATCAAGTCACTTCATCAAGTCCTCCATGGTCTTCATCTCCGAAACATTGAAGGCCACCGTTGATTTTGATCAAGGAAAATCCATGCTTCATCTGCCATCATTGCAGGCTTCTTTGCAAGACCGCCTAGTGGCAAATAAAGGTCCTTCTGGTAGAGATAGTCTTCAATCGGCATCTTCCAGTGTTGGTAGTTCTTGCTGTTAAACTTCTTGATCTTGAGCTTCCCTTCCTCCGCCATTACTCCTACTCAATTCAAGGAATCCTTTCCTTGAGATACTTTAGCTACAAGCAAATCTTGCTCTGATACCAGTTGTTAGGAAATAGGACGTAGCTAAATAGATATTTGAGTAGCTTACTTCATAGAAAGAGACAAATTATCACACATGAGAGATTATAGAGTAGAGAGAGAGAGATATCACACACGATATACTTGGTTCACCCAATGTGGGCTACATCCACGGGAAAGAAGCCACTCAATGGCTTTAGTACTTCAAACAAGAAGTAGGTTACAAAGGGATTATACCCTTAATAGAGCTCCCACCTTGCTTCCCTCTCACCACCGCACACCCACCTTGTTGCATCAACTTCACACTCCCAAATGTGTGTAGAAATGTCCTCCTTTCATATGCCAAGAGGGCTGCCCTCTCTCATGAGAGGCAACCATGTGTAGCTGCCCTTGTGTAGACAAGTCCAAATGGACTCTCCAATCCACCCATGTGTGGCTGCCCTTGAGAAGACAAGTCCGCCTTTGAAATCGGCCACCGGCCGTTGACTTTTGACCACCGGCCAACCAGCGAAACGATCGACTGTTTTCCGACCACCGACCAACCGGCCAAACGATTGATCGTTTTTCGACCGCCGACCGGCCATAATATTCTGGCGAAGCCAGTCTCGAGCTTCACTCGAGACTGGCCATGAAAATTTTGGTTTTCGGCGAGTGATTTTTCTTCACGCACGATGGCTTCTCCTCATAATGGGGGCCTTACAAATGTGCATTTTTAATACAAAAAACTATAAGGGGTTAATCAGGCTCCATACTTAACACATATGTTGTTTCGCCTGGAGTCTCGATACCCTTTGAACCCACAAGCAATATTTTCACATTCCCAAATTTATCTCATCTTTCCCTCAAAGAATCTACGGCTATTATGCCCGTCCCACCAAAAAGTGCACCTTGGACCTCATTCGTGAGTAAAGCACCGCTACATAGTAGCACAATGCCCACAACAATACCTACAAGTGTACATCAATCATATGTATCTATGGGCCCTCATACCCATGTAGCTCCCACACCCCTAATTGTTTCAACAGCCTACACTCCACAACCACCCTATCCGAGTACTCATTCTAGTGGCTCGACCATACCAACTAGTATTAGCACGTCATATGCTATGTCTGCTATGCCTAGGGCCACACATATGAACTTTAGGCCACCATATGGTACAACATCGTACCCAGTTTCGTACCTGAGGATCACCCGTATGCCTAACACGATGCCAACCCCCATTCCACATGCAGTCACGAGAGCGCTTGTCCCCACATACCTGCTCACTTGGGTGACTTGGCAACATTTGCTCAAGCTATCGATCGATCTATTGCTGAAAATATGCCTAACATGTGAAGGGGATTGGAGATCAGAGAGCACCACAGACGGAGAGTGAGAAAGAGAAGGAGACACACGACACACTAATATGGGTAGGGAGACTCAAAGAGTGAGCAGCCCCCTAGACACTTATGCTATGTATAAGGTATACAAGTCAGTGGGCGCCCAGACTCTGGGCGACCGGGCAAGGCACATGCGCCTATACCCCAACAACCTCCCAGTTAAAGGCGACTGTGCCTTTACGCAAGGGAGCCTAGTCTAAAGACTACAAAAGGTGAGAGAAAATCGCTCTCAAGCCATGCCCACTGGCTGGCTGTGATCGTGTGCATTCGACTGTCTTGCTCCCGTGTAAGTCCATGCACCACCAGATGTACCGCACACGTACTGCAAGTATGTACGCAATACCTGCATATCTCCCATGTGCACTATGCCATCATCAGTCAACAAACGACTGACAACCCCAACTGCAAATGCTCCCACTGCAGCTGCGATATCCGGTCTCAAGATCAGCACCTCATACATGAGACCACCGAATGTCGATGCAATGCTAGCGGGCCGTGCTAGCTCTACGAAGCATGCATCAATATATATATCCCTGGCAATAGGCATCCCTGACTGACAAGGCATGTCAGCCACATGCATCTCGTGACTATCCGCAAAAGACGCATCAACCTGTTGTGCAACCTCAGAGCAAACCAGCTGCTCTAGGTGTCTGCTGGAAGACATATCCTGCACAACTATTTCCCCATGCTCACTATCGAGCATAGAAAGGAATGACTGCATAATCGCTGACATCTCAGCCTCCTCTGCAATCATCCACTGCAAACATGACCACTCAATATGTTGTGACTCATTAGAGCTCTCATGCTCTAACTCTTTATGCATAGACTCTTGCACAACGTCCTCCTGTCAAAACTCGCTAGAGCAAGACCGCTCTACATGTCTATCCTACATAGAAGTATCTCACACAACCGACTCTCTACTTTTCTCAGTCACTAGCAAAGCATGCATGTCTGATCTGTCACCTCTCTGTGTGATTGCTCAAGTCGTGCCCCAACTGTGTGCACAACGAGCTCACTACTCTGCACTCCATGCAAAGCACCCTACAACCCATGAGCAAAAGAGACTGTCCGGATCTCTCGCTCTCTGCATGGCTGTAATAAGATGGAGACTTGACCATCTCGCACTAGTACTACGTGCAATGGGTACCATGTGCCAACTCTAGCACCTCTCGCAACCACTAGCGAACCCAAATGCAACACAAAAGATCGCTCAAGCAGTGATACCCGACATCCACTATCCCGTAACTGTCTGACTGAGATCAAATCCCGTCTCAAATCTGGCACATAACGCACATGACGCAGGGTAAATCTCATACCACTAGGCAAGGACAAACATACGTCTCGTGCACCCTCAATGTCATACACAACACCATCAGCCATGTGCACACAACCAAGTCTCCCACTAGAAAACGTGCTAAACCACTCACGATGCGACGTGACATGGAAAGTAGCATCTGAATCTAGTAACCAATGTGAAGACAATGTGCAATCCGATATGCAATCCGTAGACATAAGATCGAAGCTAGATGTAAATGTGACATCGCCGTCACAAGCATACTCAGTAACCACCGTACTGATCTCATTAGCATTTGTCATGCCCAAATCTGCATCACGCATTTGTCGCCTCCGTTGTCTCAAACGCCTGAAACATCGACGCCTAATGTGCCCTCTATGTCCACAATGCCAATATGTCAAGTCTCTATGCCGTCGAGACTTGCGTGTGGGACCAATCTCTCCCATGGACATAGAAGTGGGACTAGACTCCCCTCTAGACATGGATGTCTCGTACATAGCATGTAAACTCTGCCATAAAGCATGAGTTGGAGTCTCCCTCAAGACCTGCCAGTAAACAGACTCAACTAGATGCAAACGAATCGTAGACATGGCTAACTCATCAAGATCCTACCAATCATCATCACGCATAGACTTGGGCTTCACCGATAAACCACGCAAGGGTTTATCCTGCCCCAAATCCGCCAATGCAACAAGCATATGCTCCTTCCAAGCAACAAAATCTGCACCATCAAACTGTGTCAGACCATAACGCTGGAAGTCAAATGAAAAATCAGCCATAATGCTCGTAAAAGAGCAACCAACAATAAGTAGAAAATGTCAACCAAATCAGCCCTAAACTGGCTCGAATCGCATCAACAAAAGTCTGCAAATATGGCTCAAAACTTGATGCAAAATTGCACCAATAACCGTGCAAAACCTTGCACAAAATCACAAGTCAATATGACTCGAATCCGGCTACCTAGCTCGTAGCCACACAAGCATACATCACAATATTCACTCTTGTGAGTGTGCCAAGATAACTGTACGCCTATCAAACCGTGAGCTAATCACCAAGCCCACACTGTGCGGTATCGATGCATACACACACACAAATCTCCCACCTGCAAAAAACACCACACGCAAATGCTGAGTGCAACCCGCAATCTCTACCTAGATCGCATAAATGATGCGCATAAAACTCTTGGGAAAATTTTGCCAGAGTTTCGACGCACAATGACTATCAACACAAAATAACCATTGTCCTGCAAGCTCAATACAGTGAGCAATCAATGCGCATCAGACTACACTCAATATACATGCATAAGCTTTGCAAACCTGTGTCCAATAAATGCTCACAAAGAGTACCACAGGTGACCATACATGTCATGCACAACCAATCTTTGCACTTGCTCACAAGATCTACTGCTCACCACATAAGCATACATAGAGCATTACTCGCTCAAAGACCATGTATGCAAGCCACAACACTGCAGAAGAACCACTCAACTGCAACTGGCAACACCTGTGGGAGTACTAGACTCAACCTGTACCTGGGAGTCAAACCCGATCTTGTAACACCTCATATGTGCCTGCTACCTGCAGTGTGCACGGGTAGGCTGTCTGCAGCAAAGAAAACAAAAGAGCCCAAAACTGTCCTGAAAAACAGTCTCTGTGTTTTTTTATTTCAGACCCACTTGCACTCCGAATCAGAAAATGATTCCTTCTACAAAGTCGTAGAGCTTGAAGCCAGCTCCGTTTTGAACCAAAAAGTTTTGGAATCGGAGCTTTGTAGCTCAAGTTATGAGCAAAGCAGTAGACTGCTGTCAAACTGTCAAAAACTGAACGACTTTCATCTGTGCTTCTTTTAGCTCATAAAAAGGCTCAAACTCACTTCCCACCTTGATGCGTGAGCTGAATGTATCAATCTCACAATGCTTCCATGTCTATGGAAGCTCCAAGATCCAATCTGTCGCCGATGTAGCCGTTGCAAAGCTTGCCGAGAAGAGGGAAGATGCTGTACACAGAGGGCTGATCTGTAGAGGAACTGTGGACTTATCTGTGAGCACTAGGAAGCTCCTGAGAGCTCTCCTGCAAGCCTCTGTATGGCTGTCCACAAGCCTCCTCTATTTCTTTGCTCAGATCTATGACCTCTCCGCCATAGCCGACGAGTTCATCGCGAAGCCGTCCATCTACGCTCTCACACCTGTCACTCTGATACCAATTGAAGGGGATCGGAGAGCACCATAGATAGAGAGTGAGAGAGAGAAGGAGACACACGACACACAGATATGGGTGGGGAGACTCAAAGAGTGAGCAGCCCCCTTCTGCTATGTATAAGGTATACAAGTCAGTGGGCGCCAAGACTCTGGGCGGCCGGGCAAGGCACATGCGCCTATACCCCAACAACATGCCTGATAGAGAACCTAGAAGTAAGGCAATACAAGTGGCTAAGCTCACACAAAAATACAATGGGGACGGGGATGCTAGAAAGCATATCAAAGTATTTGAACAAATATGCGATCCCTAGGAGAACACAACGAACTACATAAGAGCAATGCTTTAAGCCTGACTTTAAGTGGGAAGGCTGGGGATTGGTATAGGACCCTAAGGATGGAAGAGAAAATGATTTACCGGGATTTACCCTACTCTTAGGAGACTGTTCTTGAAAGAGTACATACAAGAAGGGAGTGCTTTGGGATGTCGCATCTTAGCTCCACGAAGCCCAACAAGAGGAAGGGAAGTCCGTGAGAGACTTTATTAGTCGCTTGAAGCATTTGAATTCTCGTTGTAATCCAAATGAGTGCTTCAATAATAACCAATTGCTCGATAGATTCATACGAGGACTACGACATGAGGATATCTACAATGGCCTAGTCATTAGAGGTATCACCACTTGGGAATCTGTCACCACCAATGCAATCCAAGTGGTGAATCGGTCACCACCAATGCAATCCAATTGGCGGAAAATTTTATGATTGAAGGAGAAGGAGTGTCTGTTGAGCCTAAATCTACTAGCTCGCAAGCATCGAGGCATGAGCCAATGACCGTAAAGCCTATTGTTAAAGAGCCAAAGATATCTAAGATGACTTTAGCAGACCTCACCAAGGCCATTCAAGAAAGTCTTAGAGATAATCGTGCCTCACAAAACAATCATATGTATCCAAGAAGGGAACAACAATGGTGCTCAGTTTGCTTTGGTCCACATAGAACTAGTGAATGCCCTACATTTAGAGTAAAATTCAATGGGAATTGCAATGCATGTGGTAGGTACGGTCACCAAGCTAAGGATTGTATAATGTTCAAACGTATGATGGAAAATAGACCACCCTTGGCTTGAACGGATTCACCTCGAGTTCCTGCATTGATGCTTGCCACACCCGTTGAAAAACTATCGTAGCACATGGTTCCTAGAGCCCAAAATGTTGCTCAAGCTACACCGCTACCACCTCCAGTTCTAGGACCGCATCCCCCACATCCAAGAGTCACCCCTGTGAATCATATGGGTTGTGAGCCATCTAGTGCTTGTTTGGAAGGCTGTGAGGAAGATATAGACCCTACTATTGCCTATGGGATGGATGCATTTGAAGAGTGTCCACATTACTACATGGAGGACTACTGGGGACAAGTCAAACCTGTGTATCAGGTAGCTTCTCTTGCAGCAAGAGGCCAAAATATCAATATCAGTGCCAAGAGACCGCCTCTTCGATGCTATGAGTGTGGGGGTCTGCATCGTGTAGCTGAGTGTCCTATTAGACTACAAAAGAATGCCACACTAGTGCATACCAATCAAGGGAGCACATCTACAATGCCGATCCTCATGTGTAATCAATGTGGCATAGATCATTTGATTGCCCAATGTCCTAATAATCCGAATGCACCAAGGATCACACCATTGAACTTAATTGAGATTACTGAGGCGCCATCACAAAGTACACTGGTGGTACGAGTAAATGTACTCACACGATCGATGCTCCAAAACCAAAATTATATTCTTGAAGAAAGAGACATGACCTCAATATCCCAATCCAAGAAGAAAAAAACACGAAGGAAGAGATCATAAAAGGTAACAAAGCCAAACGCCAATTCAAAGACTAATATAGGGATTGGTGACGACCTCGTGTATATGAACGACACTGAAAATGATTCTGATTCAGGTGAGACCATGGAGACTAAAACGACCATTAGAAAAGAAAAAAACAAGGAGGATCATGATGAGCAACAATGGACACAACCCATGGAACATACGAAGCAGATCGAAACTTACCCAAACCCTATAGAGGAGATTGAGCGAGTCAAGCAATTAAAGAGTTTGGTAGATGAGACCCAAAGGAAGCTAGAACCAACACCTAGGAAGATCCAAATTATAGATATAATGTTTCCTACACAAAATCAACCTCACAAAGACGATAGACCACTAGCCATACCTAGTGTCATCCAAGAAGAAAGTGACTTTAAGTCATTGGGAAGTGGGTGTACTCCCTTCTTGTTGAAGAGAATGTTTACAGAGGGATTATCTGACACTATTGAAGAAATGGAGATCCCATCTTCCCCATGTCAAGGGACTGAAGGCCAAAAAGTTCCATTAAATATTACCAAATTGATGGATTTTATGGCTTCGGAAGTTAGAACCACCATCATGTCTAAACTATATGGAGACCTCGAGCTATTCCTAGCTCTTTGAGCTTTCCTCAATGGAGAACTAAAGGTCGGGTTACCACAATTCGCACCGATATATAGGTCTAATGAAGTGCCTGTAGAGGAGGAAACCTTAGATCCACAACCCAACCTGGATGAGAACTTTGTTGTTGAAATACCTCTTAACAAGTTGGGACAATACTTCGAAGGCGATTAATCCAATGCAACCCTACCAATCACTACCAAAGGATAAACGGTGAAGGGAATCCTTGATGGGGGCACTGAGGTTAGCATTGTAACTAAAAATTGTTGGGAATCTATGGGGAGACCTCACCTTGGGACTACAAACATAGTGGTAAAGATGGCCAATGGGGCCATCGTTAAACCTATTGGGATGCTAGAAGCTCTCAAGATAAAGATTCTTGGACACAAGGTAAGGCACGCCTTCATTGTTATGGATTTTTTCAAGTACACTATGTCATCTGAGATGATATTAGAACGTCCTTTTATGAGGGAAGCGAAAATGGTGCATAAATGGTCTAAAAACCATGTCTACTTACAGTTCCAAGACTCTGTCATTCGAGTTGATCTTGTGATTAGTTGAGCACATTCTCTAAGAAACATATTTATAATCAACCATCAATGTGACACCACAATTCACTTGGCCCCATTGCAGTATTGTTACACATGTAAAAAGGACACTGATGTTGGAGAAGATTCTTCTTATATGGATGTTCTACCTGGAATGGCCGAGTCTGACAACATGGACTGGGTCCACCTAGCGGCAACCATAGACACTTCGGGAAATAGAGGGACAACTTGGGTGACACCTGAGGGGGACGAGGTGCCCAACTCGTACCTTTACATATGATAGGAGCAATGCATATAGCTTCTTATGACCTACCACAGATGAAGGCTTGACTGACATTGGAACCAGTAGCATCTCAAAAGACTATAGCCACACGATTCGGAGTCAAAATCATCAATTGGAATTGACTCTAAGGACAAAGAATCCGAGTTAAATCTTGGTGCAAATGTGGGACAAACCATTCAAGGCTTAGTGGTAGCCTAGATGAAAATCTATCCTGGAGAGGAGAAGACACAAGTAGCAATTCATCTAGCGACTTTGCACTAGAGATTGGCTATAATAAAAAATTATACAAGAGAAGTAAGCAATATAAGAGGCGACAATATCGAGCCAATATACGTGCTAGGATAAATGAAAATAAATATACCGCAGAATGGCTCAGTTATATGGGGGCATGTGATGCTCATCGAAAGTTGGTAGATAATTGGGATGTACAGTAAGGAGACGCCAAAACCAAGAGTTAGCTCAACAACTAAGGGAAGTGAAAGCAAAATCGTAGTCCACAACACAACAAGATTCCACGAACTTACACCTTGCACATGATCATTTCAAATCCTACACCATGGAGGAGCGTAAGGTTGTGTATACAACGGCCCAAATAACACCTACTAATGGAAGTAACGGAGTCTACGATGGTCCGATGATAGTTAAAGAAATAGAGTTAGCGGACACAGGTTACGACTCCAAACTTGTTTTCATTGCCCAAGACCTGAAAGAGACTTAGGAATATGTACTCAAGGAGATCCTCAAGGAATTCAAGGATATATTTTCTTGGATATACCATGACATAAAGGGCGTTCCACCTTCCGTGGTGCAACATACAATTCCAATGATTAGCACTGCTAAACGCGTCCAACAAAGACCCTACCCAATGAATCCTAAGTATGCAAAGATTATTCAGGAAGAACTCGAAAAGCTTATCAAATGTGGATTCATCCTATTCAGCACCTTAGAATGGGTGTCTCCAATAGTTGTTGTGCCAAAAAAGAATGGGAAACTTGGAGTGTGCGTGGATTTCAAGATTAATGCTGCCACTAGAAGGGACCATTACCCCTTGTCATATTCAGAACATGTGCTTGAGAGAGTCGAAGGAAAGGAAGCTTATAGCTTTTTAGATGGATACTCTGGTTACAATCAAATCACGATTGTACTAGAGGACCAAGCTAAAACCGCTTTTATAACTGAATTCAGAGTGTTCGCATTTCGCGTTATGGCTTTTGGCGTGACACCGCGTTGTGCTTGATCCCCCTTTTAGAGAACTCCTCTGCAAATTCACATAAGAGTTGTTCTATGTGTGGAAAATCATCTTCGTTCAATGGTTGGAAGCAGGTCAAGGTTGTTCCTTCCAATGTTAGCCCAAATCCCTCGTACTGTGTGTGAAAATCCGCCACTTGTTCAGCTCTCAAACTTGTTTGAAGAGTGAGACATGAGCATATGGATCCCCTAACCCATTGTACTTAGTTTTGACACATTTGGCCACTTGAGATGTCTCATTTTTTGTGGTTTAGTCACCAATTTGACCAATTCATGGTCTCTTGCAAAGACGTCTCTCGTTCTCTCTCTCTCTCTCTCTCTCTCTCTCTCCCTTTTTTCCAAGAAATATTTTATTTTAAATGTACTTTAATTTTCATAAGATTGGGAGTCCATAACTGCTATCTAGTTGTATTAAAGCATAGAAACTAAATGAAATGAAAGTCAAAACTCCTCGGATAGATCTTTGAGGTCTCTTAAGATTGTTCATACAATGTTATTTCTCCCCCCCCCCCTCTCTCTCTCTCTGTGTCTATGTGGAATACACAAAATAGTGGTTCAAACTGGCCTATTAATCAATCTATCTCACTCTATCACCTTTGATGGCATACATAATATAGTGGTTTAGACCTGCCTATTGATCAATCTATCTCACTCTACCACATTTGACAATTATTTGCTCCTAGATAGAAACGTGTTTGCTGTTCCCATGCTACATATACTCTGCAGTGAGGATATTTGGCGAGACACCCTCAAATTTTTTATTATATAAAAGATGGTTCAGTGCTTCATAGGTAGACAATTATTTAGCATATCTTGCAAGCAATGAATTTAACGAGAAGAGACTACATTCTTGAAAGAAAGCTTTAAGAGCTATTTCTCCTTAATCCCACCAAGAGCCCCTAACACTTATTGTCACCATTTATATCTTGACTTATGTGAACTACTTGCAAGATGCTACTGCACTCAAGGTGCTCATCAAAAACTTAATGTAATTTTTAAAGGACACCAGATTTCACACACATGTAAACCAAAGAAAATCTTGGTAGCATTTTCCCTAAGGCTATCTGCCTAAGCATCTCATGATAAATATGCAAGCAAAGGTGATTACGACGGGAGGGAACATTCACTCTACGTTTGTTGAACATAGTCCATGCATGCCTTAGGCATACCCTATAGACATTTCAAGAGACCACCTTGAGGACATGGATTTTGCAAGCACACCACATTTTGCACAATGTTTTCTTCTTCCAAGAGCCTCTGATCATGAGTTTTCTTGCCCATACCAGCCTCTTGCATGATGTCGCATGCATTCGCATCATGCAAACTTTTATATCAAGTTCAATGACCTACTTTCCTTTAGAAAACACGAGCAAAAGTTTACACCAACTATGTGCTACAAGAATGGAAGTATAGATTTCGCAACCTAGTTAGAGGGTAATTGTTTGCAAACGCCAACCATGTGTATCCCTTCTGGCCAATTTTCTCCTCAAAGATCATGGAACGCAGAGTGCATGCAAATAGAATATGTTTCTTGATTGTGTGACCAAATGTTTGCAATGGACATGAAAGCTTGACAACCGCTCTTTGCTTTGTTTGCTTAAGGAACTCAATTTAGTCTCTATGATACTTCTTTTGGTTATCTTTTTGTGTATGTGTATTGAAAAGTTTTTTTTTTTTTTTTTGCAAAACTCACGATTGTGAGTGGATAGTATTAAGAACATAAATATACACCAATCCTAAAGCTCATATCGAGCCTTGAGGGTCAAAGGATTACAAGTAATCTGCTTGGCAGAGAAACCACTCCTACTCCTCGGCTTTACTTATTACAAGATGTTATGTATCGTTCTAAACCAATCCCCTGAGGCTTGTTTACATCCGATCATGTGGATCATCAATCTACTCTCTTGCGTTATTTCACGAAAGCTTGCTCAAACACGTGGCAGTTCCTTGCTTGCCAAATATGGTGCAAGAAGTAGTACTTGATTACTTGAGTGCAGACTAGAAGAGCAGGACTTCCCATCATGTTACTACCAAAGAACATATCATTCTCGAAGAACTTAACCCTACGGGGACTCCCAGGTGTCTAAATATACTCTCTTTTGAGATAATCTCTCTTGACCAGACTACAGGGTCAAAAGAGTCGTTCTCCGACAGGGAGATTAGTCTTGACTTCTCTATGTTGCACTTGGATCCCCAGGCCACAGTAAATGTTTGCACAATCTCCAGAGCTCTCTTGACAATTGGAGGGCACGTATTCAAGAATAGGAGCGAATCATCTGTGAACATTTTGACTAGTAGCTGATCGTTGCCCGACAATGCCAGACCTTGAATCTCTCGCCGCGCAGCACTAGCTTTGAGCATTGTAATGAGAGGATGCGACCCGATGGCGAATAACAAGGGGGCCAAGGGACATCCTTGCTTAATAGACCTTTTAACCTCAAAAGATCCCACAATTCTGTCATTAAACAGGAGCTCTGATTGGCTGGCACCGCCTAATGTGTATTGGAAAGTTTTGATGAAATTGTGCACTAAATTTTGAAGTACTTTTTTGCCTTCCAAATCTAACCGAATGCAAGCAAATACATTAGAGGTTTCTGTTCAACCTCTCTATCTATAAAAATAAATGCTGCACCACCACCTTTGTTAGCCTTTTTGTCAACGATGTTGTCTTTGGACTTCCTTATTACTACCAACGATGTTGTCTTTGGACATCCTTATTAATACTACTCATACTATTGGGTCTAATTTACATTCCATTAATTAATTAATCCCAAAGATTCGCTCCTTTCGCCCAATCTGAAAGGAAAAGTCCCCCGAGACTCTTGTTCCCACGCACACCTCCTGGTAGATCCTGTCGTTGAATGTCTATTGCAGGGCACGATAGCATCCTGCAGCTTCTTTTATTATTGCAAAGCACATCCCATGCGCATCAGATTGGCCCCACCCGCCTTGCTGTTTGTTGCCCTCGTAGGATTGACTCCACCACACCTCCGTCCTTCCCCCTTTTCTCGCTGCCTACGATCCACCAACTTGCAAGCGCTCGGGTCTTGCTGCGTTCCCCAACTGTCAAATCTCAGCAGTGTGCGTATGCCCCAAACTCAGTCATCCTCATCGCCACACTGCTTCAAGCTCCTGTCATCAACGTGACTGCTCCAACACGCGCCTCCACGGTTGCAAATTGATTGAGAGAGAGAGAGAGAGAGGTACGATATCTCCTCTTGTCTCACTGCCTCCATCGTCACTTGTCATCTCCCTTAGCCGCGCATCGCTTTTTGCAGACAAATGCTCGCCTCAAAAAATCATCGCGCCTCTCACTCTTCCACGCGCTATGCCTTGCCTTTTGCCTTCAGAAAATATCCCTCTCTTAACTCTCTTCTTATTCTTCTTCTCTCTCTCTCTCTCTCTCTCCACGTGCCCCCCCCCCCCCCCCCCCCCCCCCCCCCCCCCCTTCCACTAAAGATGAAAAGGATCTTCTAAGATTCTATATAAAACAAATGAAAAACTCGTTTTGGGTATCTACTTTGCTAGGTATGGTTTGTTTTCATCCATGCAAGGTGACGACCTCTCTCCAAATGTCATCACCTATGCTTGCATAGTGAGATAAAGGAAAGTGCCAAGCTTTACTTCTAGATTAAATTGTATGTTGAATGTGGTGTCTTCTTGAAATCACACAGAAGTAATCTTATGAGCTTTTTATCCCAGACGTGGTCTCTTGGAATGCATTGATTGCTAGACTTTCCGAACACGGGTGGTGCTACAAAGCACTCAACTATTTTCCGCAAATGTCTCTCTCAAGATGAACATTTGGTGTGAGATGTCATCTCTTAGACTCAGTGTTCGAAAAAAGTGTGTCTTAGTTTAGCCTTGAGCCGATTGCAAAATCAAAGTAGCCGGTTGAGGGGAGGGCAAGAAGGAGGATATTCTACATAAAATACATGGAAAATAGTGTAATTTTGTAAAAATACTAGCTAATATTGTAAAATTTCCGGTTCAGATTTGTTTTGGAGGGATTTTTGTATGTTTGTGAAAATGATTTTTCCCGAACACTGCTTAGACTATTGTTATTACTAGTACGGCCGGTCGTCTTCAGCGGCCTCTCTCTCTCCCCCCCTCTCTCCCTCTTTATCGCATGCGAACATGCTTCTTTAGTTTTGGACTTTAGCCTTCAGGTTGCAGATTGCATCCCCGAATTGTCCAACACTCTCAGATTGCCCGCTTCATTGTCTACTTCAAAGTAGTACACTGCCGATTTTCTACAGATCTCAATTTTCTAATTTCCCTTAACCTTAGCTTTGAGCTGCCAAGGATACCCGATTCTCGATTGCAATTTTCTATGCCCCCACCAAGCTCTCCAATGCTTTGCTCTGCTCGCTTTTTGCAAAACTATTTTTACACACTGATTGGCTGATTCTTTCTCAATGCTCAAATTCAAGCCAAGACAAGCCAAGCCAAGCTTTTGAGGGAGCTTCACATGCGGCCGATGTTGGGTCCTCAAGCTCTAATAACAATTGTGGGGATGGTCCCCATGCGTGTGCGTGCAAGAAGGGGGAAGGAGAGTAGATAGAGCAAGCCTATTTTTGGGGGAAACTCAAAACTCAAAGTCAAGAAGGAGTTAATATGTGTGTCCTTTATTTTATGTATATGAAAAGAATACAAAGGTTAGTGAGTTAGTGAGAGTAGCGGGTGTCCAGGTGGGCCTCCGGGCCTTTACCCCAATGCTAATAAAACTCTAACTACTTTGTTAAATTATTATTTTTAATAGCAAAACTCACAATCCGTGAGTGTATTGTATTAAACACAACATAATATTTCAAAACTAACCTCAAGCTCATATCGAGCATTGAGGTGCAAATGTTTACAAGCTGGATGTTTGCCGCCTCTCACCATTGAATTTTTAGGCTTTATTTATCGTCTATTGACAACAAGGTATGAGTAGTCCTAGAGCAATCTTTCGAATTTTGCTTTCGCCCAAGCGTCCATATTAACGCTTTGCTTTCTTGTATAATCTCTCCGAAGCTTGCCACCTCAAGATCTCCTTCGGACATCCGGTGGTTCCTTGTCTGCCATACATTATGGAAGAAGAAGTACCTTACAGTTTGAGTGTTGATGAGGAGGGCAAGACTTCCCAACTACTTTGTTAATTCAAGCAAGCCATTTGAATTGTTGCAAGTTATTAACTTGCTCCGTGGTGGCTAGAGTGTATTTGTTGCTTCCAAGCACCTGCTTTGCATTCTCTGGCTGCAAAAGCATACAATTCATCTAACTCTCTCTCGCTACCCATCTCATTCTACCTCATGTCTTCAACAAATTACAAAAATGACACATTTTGTTGCGATGTCTTAGTTCACTCACTCACTCTATCTCAATAACTCAATTCAAATAAGCTAACAAAGAATTTTGATTACCAACTAAAGAGTATGACGCTCTTGTTAGGCTAGTAGAATTTTCGATTCATATATTTTGATGGAATCACAGGCATATGCCATTTGGAAAACTAAAGGAAAATGATTAGAGTGGGAAGGGAAAGAAAGGTTTTTGAGTAGAAAAGGGGGAGGAGAGCACATGGAGGAGAGAGAAAAAGAGAGAGATTGTTTTGGCGTTGGGTCTGAGAGGGGGGGAAGACATTGCAGTAGACGGCTACAACGTGTGGTTAAGGGAGATCCAAAGCAGCGGACAAAGAGAGAGAGATTTTCTTTAACTTGATGATCTAAGCTGGATTTGGAGAAATGAGCAAGGAGAGCAATGCCACTTGGCTTCTCTTGATTGGACAGAGACATTAAAGTGGAAAAAGCAATGGTTTAAAAAAGGCGCATGAAAAGACCCGTTCATCGGCCTAAATCTAACACAGCAAAGCATATAGCGCACCCCGTCCCCGTCGACTGCACAAAGTTAGTTTGAGAGAGAGAGAGAGAGAGAGAGAGAGAGAGAGAGAGATCAAATAAGGAATTGGCGCACACATGGCTCCGCAGACAGGCTTTCCTCCAGATGATTGAGAGCGTTGTATTGCAGAGGTAAATGAATTGAGTGTGTGTGTGTGTGTGTGTGTGTGAGTGAGAGAGAGAGAGAGAGAGAGAGAGAGAGAGAGAGAGAGAGAGAGAGACGGGAGCGCACACGGCTCCGCAGACAGGCTTTCCTCCAAATGACTGAGAGCACTATATTGCACAGGTAAATGGATTGAGTGTGTGTGTGTGTGTGTGTGTGTGTGTGAGAGAGAGAGAGAGAGAGAGAGAGAGAGAGAGAGAGAGAGAGAGAGAGAGAGACGGGGAAGGCAAAGAGAAGGTTGAAAAGGAGAAGGCCGAGACCTACATAGAAGGAGCGATGTAAAAGACCCGTTCATCGGCCTAAATCTAACGTAGCAAAGCATATATTGCACCCCGTCCCTATCAACTGCGCAGAGAGAGAGAGAGAGAGAGAGAGAGAGAGAGAGAGAGAGAGAGAGAGAGAGAGAGAGACATAAAATCTAATATCTAACCAACTTAAATGATTTTATTATATTAAACTGATCACTTAATGTGGGAGAATAAACAGGAACAAGGGTTAAGATATAGACATGTGCTTATAGATCTATCTCACCACGGGGCCAATGGTAAAGGGGCCCAAATGAGAGATGGTCTATCAAAGAGCAAGTCTAATCAATGGAGCATAAGACCTTACGGTTAGCTTCATTGAAGACCTCCAATAGTTAGTGTAAAAGTGGGAACCCTACCCAACCTCGAGGTGCTTGTCTTGATCGAGGTGCTTGTCTTGCTGGATAAGTAAGGTGCTTGAGGTGCTTTGTTGTGCTTGCTTGAGATGCTTGTGGGAACACCCCCATGCTAAAAGTTCTTTGTCATGCTCGATGACAAAGAATTTTAAAAATAAATGCTCTGATATCAATGTATCAGAGCATTTGGTTTCTCTTTTCTTGCTTAAGAAGAGAGGTCCTTAAGTAGCCTAGAAATGGTTGATGTTGTTAATTATATAAGGGTAAGTGAAACTGGGATCTATTACCGGTTTGGTTGAGCCCACTATGTGGGATATGGTGCACACCTCGGGAGCTTTGGACTTAATTATGGAATCTTTTTAGACTTGCCTATGGCTTCACCATTATTGAGCCATAAGAAGTCCGAAAGGAGCTAGCTCTCGGCAACTCTGCTATGTTAGACTTACTCCACTACTCTCTATAATTGACCACTTTGAGCCGTGGGTGTAGATACTTAAGAGTCAATTTTCAAATGCTAAGAGGAGTGGCAACTAAGGTTTTGAATTGCCAAAGCATACACTAAGTACATACATAAAATTTTGTTAACATGTCTGACAATAACCAAGAGAGTAGAATGAATATTGATAGCTTTGATTTTGCCCATGAAGGTGCTAATGATGATGCTCCCATGTTTGTGAATTATCTCGTAATTAGGTTGCAACAAGCTATGGGCAACCCTCCCTTGCAAGCGGAAGTTACTCAACAACTTCGCGCTTATGGGATTTCCCTTCCTCTTCAAGAGGAGAGAGAGCTTAGGAGGCCTCTTGAAGAGACCCCCGAAAGAAGACTCTCTCCCATACGAGAGGAGGAATCCAAAGAGCAAGAAAGCAATGAAAGTTTAAGTTCCTCTGAAGATGTGGCTCCACGAAGGCGGTGGTCTAAACGATTGCCCACTCCTCCCAAGAGGAAAAGATCAACACACAGTCCTTCTCCTCGTCGTTTCGAAAAGGAAGAGAGGAACCAAAGGAAGAAAAAGGCTAGGATTGTATGCACACTGAAGACAATGTGGCATGCCATATACTGCAAACAATTGTACCTCCCTTGATTGAATATAGCATAAACTTGAATATGAGTCTCAAAAGGTATAGTCTCAAAAGGTAACCATCGTGCATATAAATTTTGTTTTTGGAGTAAGGTAGGGCACGCCCGGTCGCTCCCCTCATACATGAAAAAAGTATACAAGAAGAACGACCAAGACTGCACCCAGAAACCGAAGGCAGACGCTTTTGTCACTAGTTTCCTTTCGACTATCAGAGTCTAGAATTATCTACACTCTTAGGTAACCATCGTGCATAGAAATGTGTTTATAAAAAGAAATGTGTCTTCCATGCATAGTCTCAAACGGTAACCATCGTTATTTGTTGTGAGCACTGAACTTGTTTTGAATTGCTTAGGGATGTGTTTACGCTCGTTGAATGAAACGTTTGTGCAATTTGCCAAGCATATCATCATTTTTGAAAAACTAACCTACATTCGACAATAAAGATTTCTTGTCATCATTTTCACTTTGAATAGGATATCTCGAATTCAAGGCTCATCAAATGGATCTTTGTAGTCTCTTGGGATCGTCCTTGCAATGTTACAAGTCCTCTCTCTCTCTCTCTTTTCTCTCTCATCCAAGAGTCAACTACATGTCATAGTGAGCAACATAAGATGATGCTTAATTAATCAAGAAATGTTAAAAAAATATAGTTTTTCATCATAACTTGCAACTAGTGGTCCAAACCGGTGTATAGATCAGTCTATCCCACTTTGGTACCGGTGTTTATTGGATAGAGAGAGATTAGCTATCTTGGATTGCTAAACCTGCGATAAGGAGGCTATTAGTAAGCGAATAGGAGGGCAATATACATTTCAGAGATAGAGAGGTGGAACAAAGACTCTACTATCTCTATGTACTTGCTTGAGTGAGGTTAAGAGACAAAAGGCAAAGAATCTTAGTGTATCGCATTGCATTATTGAATATCAAATGCTACATAAGAGTACTTCAAAACGTAGTGCACAATTTCCACAAAACTCACATTTATAGATACACAAAAAGATCACCAAAAATGGACATCGTAGAGACTAAATTGAGTTCCTCAAGTAAACAAAAGAAAGAGCAGTTGTCAAACTATCATATGCATTGCGTACAGTTGGTCACACAATCAAGAAACATTCCTCTGTTTGCATGCATTTTGTGCTCCAAGACAACAAGATCTCTGTCTCTCTCTCCCCTCCCCCACCTTTCCAATACATCTTTTATTTTAAATGTGCTTCAATCCTCATACGAATATGAGAGTTCATATATGCCATATTAGTTGTTGTATCAAAGTAGTAGATGAATGAAATGAATGTCAAAACTTGTCGGATAGATCTTTGAGTTCTCTTGAGATTGTTCCTACAATGTTATCTCTCTCTCTCTCTCTCTCATACTCATACACATTAAATTATCTCTCTCTCTCTCTTTGAGTTCTCTTGAGATTGTTCCTACAATGTTATCTCTCTCTCTCTCTCTCATACTCATACACATTAAATTATCTCTCTCTCTCTCTCTTTGAGTTCTCTTGAGATTGTTCCTACAATGTTATCTCTCTCTCTCTCTCTCATACTCATACACATTAAATTATCTCTCTCTCTCTCTCTCTTTGAGTTCTCTTGAGATTGTTCCTACAATGTTATCTCTCTCTCTCTCTCTCTCTCTGTGTCTCTCTCTCTCTCTCTCATACTCATGCACATTAAATTATCTCTCTCTCTCTCTCTCTCTCTCTCTCTCTCTCTCTCTCTCATACTCATACACATTAAATTGGTTTAGCCCGGCCTAACAATCAATCTATCTCGCTCTACCACCTTTGATGGTTATTTGCACCTGGATAGAAACAGGTTTGCCCTTCCCATGCCACATATACTATACAAGGAGAATATTTAGAGAGGCACCCTCAATAAAGATTTGTAAAAAATGGTTGAATGCTTCATAGACCGACGTTATTTAGCATTTCTTGCAACAAGTAATGCATTTATAGAGAAGAGACCACAACCTAGAAAGAAATCTCCAAGAGCCATTACTTCTAAATCGCCCGTAACCCTTGTTGTCACCATTTATATCCTCACTTATCTAAACTACTTGCACGAAACTACGTGCCCCTAGGTGCAAGCATAGGATGGAATTCGGAGAGAGGACATGGCTTTGCATTGAAAGAAAACACTATTGAGGGTCATCACTTATCTACTAACATAACTTGCAACGAGCAAGTCAAGTAGCAGGTAGCAAGAGTGCAGAAGAACATAATTGAGCAACAACGCATCTTCTTTGCTTCAATGTCCACACACACACACACAAACACACACACATTGAGTCTGTAGCAAACCAGAAGTAAAAAAATTCATGGAGAATCAAGCAAATTAGCAAGGAGTTGGATTGTGCAAGCAAAAATCGCGCAAGGAACACAGAAGAGCAAAAAAAAAAAAAACAAAAACACACACACACACACACACACACACACACACACACACACACACACACACACACTCGCTAGGTGAAGAGCCGGCATTGACTAGACATCCCTAGAGGCAGTGGATTCCCTCGCATCGTGACCTCGGCCCTCGACATCGATGGCATCATGTCTCAGGTTGCGGTAATGGCATTGCGTCCTTTGAGGCTTTTGCGACACTAGTTGATGGCATTTCCATGTATACACATTCCCGTGAATGACCACTTTCCCTCAACACTCGCATTCTTGCGGATGCGGACCCTTTCCACGGACAATTTCACAACGACATGTTCGGGTGAGGTACCTCTTTCATAGAAGAGTGACACCCGGCATCGGCATCGGCATCGGCATCGGCATCAACAATATCTATCGGTCATGTTTTCGGCTTATTTTTGGCTTCCAGCATTGGATTTTTTGGTATGTCCATTCGACGGCAAAAATCGGCATCGAATTCCTATAAACACCAACACACATTTCTTCTCACAACAAGTTTTACAAGGGGATTTTGAGCCCATATACACTTATTTCTCTAGGTTTTTAGACAAACATAGGTACAATGCCTTCACAGGAATTCTTGGCAGTCATTTTGGAAACAGTTTTGCTACGGGATGCTATGCATTGACATATGCTTATTTTCTTGAGCACACACAATGAAGGAGTACGAGCGAAAGTGCAACGCGAGAGAGAGTGCGAGAAGAAGAGCACGACGATATGGTGAACTCGCTCTACTGTAATGTGTAGAGCATAGTGAGTTCTTATTAGGTTTTTACAAAAGAATATGTGTACATACCTGGCGGCCCGCCCACTTACCTGGGCAACCACATTGGGCTTTATACCCCAACAACCTCCCACTTAAAGTCCAATGTGGTACTTTAAGTGTGAGAGAAGCTACTATACAAGCTAATATACAAGAGATGTAGAGAAGTGATGTACTACCCTACACCTAACTGCTTGCGAAAATGCGCAAAGCTCTCTGAGGGAAGTCCTTTTGAAAGTAGATCAGCAGGATTTTCTGTGGTGTGAACTTTGACAAGCTGAAGTTGCTTATCCTCGAGCATTTCCTTGATGAAATGATACTTCACATCCACATGCTTTGTCTTTGAGTGATAAACTGGATTGCGAGCCAATTGTATAGCACTTTGACTATCACAATATAACACAGGCATCTCTTCTTTGATTCCCAAATCTGTTACTAGTCGATTAAGCCAAATTGATTCTTTGCATGCCTCTGATGTTGCAACATATTCAGCCTCTGTAGTAGACTGAGTAACACAATCTTGTAATCTAGAACGCCATGATACTGCTCCACCAGCCAATGTAAAGACATACCCTGACGTAGACCTTCGGTTGTCTAAGTCACCTGCATAATCTGAGTCTGTAAAACCCTTTACACTTAGCTCCTGACTCCCATAGCATATACGCATACTCTTTGTAGCTTTCAGGTATCTCAATATTCCTTTCACTGGCTCCCAATGTTTCTTGCCTGGGTTTGACATGTATCGACTTACTACTCCCACTGCAAATGCAATGTCTGGGCGAGTAGCAATCATTGCATACATCAAACTACCCACTGCAGACGCATATGGAATCTTATCCATTTCAGCCTATTCTTCCTTAGACACAAGACAATCTTGTTTGCTAAGTTTCACATATGGTGGCAATGGAACACTCAATGCCTTTCCCTTCTACATATTGAAACGTTGCAAAACCTTGTCAATATACTCTCTTTGAGATAACCAAATCAACTTCTTTGATCTCTCTCTCTCAATGCGCATACCAAGTATATGACTTGCCTCACCCATGTCTTTCATGTCAAACGATTTTGCCATCTTTGACTTCAAAGCTGAAATTTCTTCCAAGTGCTTGCCAGCAATCAACATGTCATCCACATACAAAATAAGGATCAACCAACTACCATCCTTAGCCTTCTTTGTATATAGACAGTGATCGAACTCACTACGTTTGTAGCCTTGAGAAAGCATAAACTTGTGGAATTTATGGTACCATGCCCTCGGTGATTGTTTTAAGCCATAAAGACTCTTTAACAACTGGCATACCCAATCTTCCTTGCCTTTCTCAACAAACCCTTCTGGCTGCTGCATGTAAATTTCCACATCTAAATCACCATGCAAGAACGCTGTCTTGACATCCATTTGGTGCAACACCAAATCTAATATGGCAACCAATGCAAGAAAGCATCTCAATGTAGTCATTTTGACCACCGGAGAGAAGACTTCATCAAAGTCAATGCCTTGTTCTTGCTTAAAGCCCTTGGCATTGTACAAGCCTTGCTTTGTACTTTGGCTGACTATCATGAGCGGTGATCTTATACCTATAAACCCATTTACAAGGTAGAGCCTTTTTTACCTGTGGTAATTTAACAAGCTTCCATGTCTTGTTTTTATGCAGAGCTGTCATCTGTGACTGCATGGCCAATTGCCAATTCTCGGAGTCCTTCATTTGCACTGCTTCCTTGTAACATGAAGGCTCATTGCAATCAGTCAACATGACATAGTTCATAGATGGAACAAACCTATCAGGAGGTCACGTGACACATCGAGATCTACACACAATAGGTGGCTCAGGCTCAGCCACAACCTGTGGTTCCAATCTATCGTGTCCTTGCTCCTCTTGAGCCCTGACATTTTATCTTGCACGTGTAGGTCCATCTTCTTGGAAGACAACTCTTCTAATCTCCTCAACCCTCTCTGGTTTAGAATGATATTTGGATTCATTAAAGTGAACATCATTGCTGCGGACAACCTTTCTGGATTCGGGATCCCAAAGTCTGTACCCCATCTCACCAGAATTACCATAGCCTAGAAAGATGCACTTTCTACTCTTTGGCTCAAGTTTGTTCCTAAATTCCTTTGGAACGTGAGTATATGCCTCACATCCAAAGACTCTGAGATGCTTGTATGAGGGCATTTTGCCTGACCATACCATCTCTGGCACTGAATCCTTCTGCAAAACCTTGCTAGGAGATCTATTTACAAGATGAACAGCTGTTGATACAGCTTCAGCCCAAAACCCATTTGGCAGCTGTGCATTAGACAACATACTTCTGACCTTCTCTTGTATGGTCCTGTTCATCCTCTCAGCAACACCATTTTGAGGAGGATTGTAAGGAGCAGTAAGTTCACGTTTTATACCTTTTGACTCACAAAAGTCCTGAAAGGCCTTTGAAACATACTCTCCACCATTGTCAGTGCGTAAGCATTTAAGGTTCTTGCCACTCTGATTCTCCGCAAGTGTCACAAACGTTTTGAAAACACTAAACGCTTCATCCTTGTGCTTGAGAAAGTAAACCCATACTTTCCTCGAGTAATCATTTATAAATGTCATAAAGTAAGAAGCTCCCCCTGGAGATAGGTTAGGCATAGGTCCACACAAATCACTATGAACAAGTGCCAACTGTGTATCTCTTCTAGTGCTTCTATGCTTATGTGGCTGTTGTGTTTGCTTACCATACAGACAATGTTCATAGAATTCAAAATCATTAAATGAAAAGCCAGGCAAATAACCAGAATGAGACAAGATTTCCATTCCCTTCTTGGACATATGTCCTAACCGGCTATGCCACAAAGAAACGTTCGGTTGCTCGGTTACATTGATTACATTTTTAGAGACATTTGATACATAAATCATGTAAAGTCCTCCAGACTTTACTCCATGTGCTATTGCCATAGAACCCTTGGATATCTTCCACATGTTCTGTCCAAAAGTGGTGACGTAGCCAGCATCATCAAGTAAACCTGTGCTGATCAAGCTCTTTGTAATTGCGGGAACATGTCTCACATTCTTCAGCGTGAAAGAAGAGCCATTCTGAAACTTCAATTGAACATCTCCAACACCTAAGATCTCACATGTCTGCCCATTGCCTAGCCGAACATGATCTTTAGTGGTCACATAAGAAGTAAACCACTCCTTGTCTGGATACACATGAAGTGATGCCCCTGAGTCTATAATCCAGTCACTCAGTGCATTTCCATCAGATGCTGTAAGAAGAGCTGAGTCCATTGTATTCTTCAAAAAGTAGATGTCTCCTGACACTAGACTGTCATCCTCTGCAACAATGTTTGTCACATTTATTTCTTGAATCTTCACTGAGGACTTGTTCTTCTCACCATGGTCTTCAGCTTTCTCTTTGCCTTTTTCTGCTTTCCATTCTCTGTAGTCTCTTTTCATGTGACCCTTCTTGCCACAATGGTAGCATTCTATGTCACTCTTGCCTTTAGCACTACGGGACTTGCTACGAGACTGATTCCTCTTTCCACCTTTGTACTTTTCTTTGGTCCTTCCCCTTACAACTAAGGCTGTTCCTTTGCCTTTGTCCATTGTCTTTCTATTGGTTTCTTCAGTAAGCAATGTTCCTTCTACACCTGCTATGTTCAAACCATCTGGAGGTGCAGAATTACTCAAAGATGTGCGAAAGTGTCCCAACTTTCCGGCAATGTGATCAACAAGAACATAGCTCTAACAGGTTCATCAAACTTGACACCTTGAGCTGACAACTGACTATAGATTGTGTTGAATTCATTCAGATGATTGGACATAGGTGTCCCTTCTTTCATCTTCAAGTCAACAAGCTTCTTAAGCCAGTATACCTGTGAAGCTGCACTCTGCTTCTCATAAAGATCACTCAGCTTTAACCATGCTTGATAAGCCGACATCTCGTCTACTACATTGAAGTAAACGCTTTCTACCAAAGTCAGCATAATGGTAGAAAGTGCCAATTCATCCATTTCGCTCCATTCATCTTCGTCCATATCTTCTGGTTTTATCCCCTTGAGATTTATAGGTTTTATCTGCTTCTTTTGTACCAACACGTGCCAAATCTGCTTCTTCCACAATGGGAAATTGGTTCCATCCAGCTTCTTGAGATTGTAAAGAGCAGTGTCTTGTGATCCACCAGCCATAGCTACGCTTCATAGTAGTTTACTTTTTTGGGAAGAATTCGGCAGAGTTTCCCCTGTAAACTGACCTCTGAACCAATATCAACCTGTCAAATGAACCAAGAAAGCTTCAGATTCTGCAGAAATTTTGGCAGAGTCTCCTTTGTAAAATGGCTATGGTGTACTAAAAACAGACCAAAAAACAGCTCAAAAAACACTGTCTCTCTGACACTGTAAGCTACGGGTAAACCTGTCCTACACTTGTACTGTCTCTCACTGTCCTGTCACTGTCCTATAAGCATAGACTGCGACAATGCCTTAACGGCAGTAAAGCAAAGATGCAATCCCAACTGTCTAACTCACAGTCAATACATCCTAGCTGCCTATCTAAGGGTGCTCGAGGGATCGCTCCAAGACCTGTATCACCGAAAGGATCTCAACATTCGAGAATCCCCCAGCTCAATAAAACCTCACTCGACCCTCAACAAAGTCTGCAGTAAATCTGACAGTACATAGACTTCCCACAAAGGCATACATCCACAAATTTCCTACTATATGTTGTAACCGCTACGGCGGTTGTTTGCTGCGTGACTCACAGCCAGCAAACCCTCAACAGACATACATCATCTCTGACAATACATCCCATGTGGAAGTACCTGCAATGTCAGGATGAAATCTGGAATATCAAGCAACAAACACAAGCTACCTGATGAACTAGTGGATGTCGCCTACAGTCTGTGTGTAGATGCGCCCTTGTATTATGTGACACGCCTCCAAGAACTGTGAGCCATCCTTCGATGTGTAGACAGCCACAAATCAACACTCTAGGAGTGTCGATATCCTCAGCACTTGCAGTCGTAGGCGGAAACCCCAAATTTGCAGAGTCGGATCTGCACCCGCTGAGACCACGTAGTCGAAAATGGCCTGCGCAGACCTTTGTCGAAGCCGAACGGTGACCGAGATGACCTCAGAATGAAATTCTGACAACACCAAGCCCTTTGGGTTTACCCACGAGATTTGGGGCCGTGTCTTTGCCTGTCGAATTTCACTCCAATCTGAGCTGGTGACTCTAGCCTACTGCAGTGCTGCCCCGAGCCTCGATCTGAGCTCTGATACCAGTTGAAGGAGTACGAGCGGAAGTGCGACGCGAGAGAGAGTGCAAGAAGAAGAGCACGACGATATGGTGAACTCGCTCTACTATAATGTGTAGAGCATAGTGAGTTCTTATTAGGTTTTTACAAAAGAATATGTGTACATACCTGGCGGCCCGCCCACTTACCTGGGCGACCACATTGGGCTTTATACCCCAACACATAATGCTATTGATCTCTTTTGAGAGCAGATATCCTCGCAAGGATTTTGTTTATTGCATACATCAATTTTTTGGCACCTGTTTTGCACGGTTTCATACTCATGCACGTTGCGTTGCGGATACTGCCCATTGTACATCATGTGGAGCCATTCGTTGGTTATTTTTGGCAGTTTCTCAATTGTTTCTAAGACTCAAATTGGAAGAGCCCTTTTTGAGATTGTGGCTAGTCTTTGTATCTGTTTAGCCTTTTGGAAGGTCCTGCATGAAGTTTTATTGAGCTGGAGTATTTTTTAATGTTGACATACCTTCTTTGATATAGGTTGTTGGAGTTCCCTATTATGGTATCCTCACCATAGGTTATGTATCTGATCGGATATTTTGCTTGACATCGATTATGAGACTCAATTGTCAGTGACAGTTTGACAATTGACAGTTTATGCCCATATTCACTCTCTTGAGTTGATTTGATGCGTTTTATGTGTCACTTGAGTTGAGTTTTCACTTGTTGAACAAAGAAGATTCTACCAAATGTTTTCTGTGAGTTTGTCTATGCGTTTTATGAGTTTGGCACTGTTTTGGCTTGAGATTTTGCCCTCGTTACAAAGGAGGTTCTGTCAATATCTTGCCAAGTTTTCTAGCCATAAGTTTTGGCCTTATCTCCATAGTGCTCAAGTCTTGCATGTTGGAATTAGGGTTGCAAAGAAACACACACAGCTTGGAGAAGACGAAGGAAGCTCAAGGCACACAATAGAGAGTGTGTTACTTAGTGTGCAATGGAAAGATAGATAGCCCTAGAGTGATGGGCGTATATACAATGCACGGGGGAAAAAACCTCCTAAAGAGGGAAAAAATGCCCCGGCGGTCCTAGTGTGTTCACACACATCACTACCACAAGTATATGGTAACAAATCCCCCCTGGAGTGATGCGGTGAACGAGAGCTGGCACATGAGTAAAGGGAAGTGCCATGCCCTGAGGACAGGATCAGTCCACAAAGGGGAGTAAGCCCAAAGCTTTGCGGAAAGCTTCAAGCTTCTCACGAGACAATGCCTTTGTGAAAAGATCTGCAAGGTTGTCCTGTGTTGGCACATAAGCCAAGCTGATCTCTCTTGCTGAGAGCCTCTCCCTGACATAGTGGTAATGCACCTCAATGTGCTTTGTGCGAGCATGAAAAACTGGGTTCCTCGCAACTGCCAATGCGCTCTGACTGTCAGTGTAGATAGTGTTGGCAGTGTCCTGTCCAACACCCAAGTCAGCCATAAGGCGTCTGAGCCATACACACTCAACCGTAGCTGTGAAGACTGCCCTGTACTCAGCCTCACAACTCAAAGTGGCCACAGTAGGTTGCTTCTTGCTCAACCATGATATACATGAACTGCCAAGCATGAAACAAAAACCACTTGTGGACACTCGCGTGTCAAAACAACCAGCCCAATCTGAGTCCGAAAAAGCATGTAAGTCTGGCGGCAATGATCCCTCCTTGGGATAAAACAAGCCAAGATGTAAAGTGCCACTAAGGTAGCGGAAAATCCTCTTGACAGCCTGCCAATGCTTAGACCCTGGGCTATGCATAAATCTGCTGACCTGCGAGACTGCAAACTGAATATCTGGCCTCGTGTTGCATACATAAATGAGGCAGCCAACAGCAGTTTGGTAAAGAGTGACATCAGCAGGATCGCCAGCATCATGTAGACTCAACTTCAAACCTGTTTCCATGGGAGTGGCAATAGGTTTGCAATCCTCAAGTCCAAACTTACATAGCAATGTCTCTATGTAACTTTTCTGACACAAGGCAATACCACCATCACACTGCTTAAACTGTATACCCAAGTAATGATGCAACAGCCCCAAATCTTTCATCTTGAAAGTAGCATTCAAATCAGCCTTAAATTCAGCAATATGTCTCTCATTTGGTCCAGTGATCAGCAAATCATCAACATAAAGAACCACAATGAGAAATACATCATCCTCACGCTTTACATACAATGTGCTTTCTGTTGGACTGTTACGAAAGCCTCGTTTAACCAAATGAGTGTCAGCTTTCTCATACCAAGCACGAGGAGATTGCTTCAACCCATACAAAGCCTTCTTACATTTGCACACTTTGTCCTCTTGTCCTTTTATGACAAAACCGCGAGGCTGCGTTACATAAACTTCCTCAAATATGTCACCATTCAAGAAAGCAGTAACAATGTCTGATTGATGTACATCCCAACCAAAATGAGCTGCCAATGCACATAGAAAACTCACAGTAGTCATACGACAAGTGGGAGCAAAAGTCTCTTCATAATCTATGCCTTTTTGTTGTGCATAACCCTTTGCAACAAGTCGAGCCTTATGGCGATCGATCTCACCATCCGGCTTGCGTTTCAACTTGTAAACCCACTTGGTACCAATGGCCTTTTTGCCAGGAGGCAAATCACATAAAGTCCATGTGTCATTCTCTATAAGTGCATCATATTCTGATTTCATGGCAGCAATCCAATTTTCTGTATTCTGTGCTTCATCAAAAGACAGAGGCTCCTCAACATCATGTAAACTAGACACAGCCAAAGCATAACAATCTGATGCATAAGATGCATGGCGAGAGCCTGAACGAGTACGACTAGATAAAGGTGCATCCAATTTACTGTCACGCAAAGTGTGCACCAGCCATTTTGGCATACCTCTAGCCTGCTCATTTTCAGCCCTTTCCTCATCAAGTACATCATGTACATCTGCATCAGTAATAGGCTGTTCTAAAACATTTTCAGAAACCCCCATAGGCTGTACATTTGCCTCATTGGAACTTACATTCGTATTTCCGCCACTGAAAAGAGGCAACAAAGTGTCATAAATGTCCTGTGAGCTTACATTACTGTCTCTAGTACATGACAGCAAGGGTTGAACAGAATCTTCCACAAACACTACATCCCGTGAAACCAAAATACGTTTTGTTTGCGGATGATACAACCTGTAACCTTTGCTTTCAACACTATAACCAACAAAAATACATTTGACAGCCTTATCATCCAATTTTCTGCGCTGCACTTGTGGCACCAAAGCATATGCCAAACAGCCAAAAACACGCATGTGCTCAATAGAAGGTTTTCTATCATGCCATGCTTCATATGGAGTAATAGACTGCAAAGCTTTCGTAGGACACCTGTTAAGTACATAAGTGGCACACATGATGGCCTCAAGCCAAAAAGAATGCGGCAAAGCTTGACTTTTGACCATACATCGTGCCATTTCCGTTAGTGACCTGTTTTTCCTCTCAGCAACACCATTTTGCTGAGGTGTATAAGGCACTGTACATTGGTGTTTTATCCCACGACTAGCCAGAAATGCATTAAATTCATGAGACATATACTCCCCCCCTCGATCGGAACGGAGGGTGCCCATAGTACATTTTGAGACATTTTCAGCCATAGCCAAAAATTGTTTGAAGCACATAAAAACTTCGGACTTCTGTTAACCCTCACGGCTCACGGACACCCATCACCTACGATGGACGCGTATTATGTATTTGGTAGAGTCAGGTACCGGGCTTGTCGGATCAATAGGGAAAGGTAGAGTGATCGTCGATGAGAGGCGCACTTTAACTTGGACATTCAAGGGATTAGTTGGTTAAGCATGGGCGCCCAAGTGTGAATGGGGTGAGCTCCTATAAAAGCCAACTAAACCTAATTTTTACTCATTCTCTCATTTGTGCAATTGAAGAGTGCTCTTGCTCCATCTCCATCTTCTTCTTCTTCACCTCCTTGTGTGTGTGTGTGAGAGAGAGAGAGAGAGAGGGAGAGTGTGTGTGCGATCGAGCATTACGAAGGCACGACGGCGGCGAAGCGGTTGAGCGCGGCACGACTGCAGCTTCTTCTTCATCGCGGCGAGGAATCCACCACGAAGGCGAGCGTAGAGCGGTGAGTGACACACCCTTTGTTTTCTTGAGCTTGCTAGTTTAGGCTTGTTGTGTGCTTGGAGCCGTTTGTGGCTCGCACACGGTGTATTGGCAAGTCCCTTGCTTCGACAGTGCGGCAAGGAGCGCACATTTTTGGCGCCGCTGCCGGGGATATGCCCTACACTAAGCTCGGTTAGCACTTTACGCTTCCTTGTGGTGCAATTTCTATCATAGGAAAGGCGGGGAAGGAGTGTGTGGAGATTTCTGTTTTGTGCGTTTTTCTGCATTTGCTGTCAAGTTTCAATTTCTGCTATTGTCTGCGTTTTTTCAATTTCTGCAATTTCTGCGTTTTCAAGTTCGGCGTTTTCAATTTCTGCAATTTTCCGCATTTCTATCAATTTTCTGCAATTTCTGCGTTTTTTCTGCATTTTCTGCAATTTCTGCGTTTCCCAAGCCCAAGCCCAGGCCCAGGCCTCAGTCCTCAGTCTTATGATATATACTAGACTCACTCTTATATATATACCCTACTCCCTCAAGAGAGAATGAGAGCATGTGGGACAAGTCCTCCACTCTCCTCCTTTCTCTTCCCACTTGCACCCTTAGACTTTCTAGTTTGGGCCTAGTTCCCTACTGGAAATTGACAGTTTTAGGGATTCCGAGGGCATAGAGTGACCAAACGGAGGGCTGTAAAGCACGGCACGACCCTCTGACCGATACGCTCGTTTCGAGCTATCACACGGCCCATTCCACGACACGCTCTAAAAAATCTAGCAAAAAAAAACAAACAAAAAACACGCTAAAAACTAGTCACAAGGCCTCCTAGAGCAGCTTTTTGACACCTTAGGGTATCAAAAGCACATGCACTTACGCTCTGGACGAGTGTTAGAACACGAGCATATTGAGGGTGCCTCTGTTCATACGGACACCCATTACCCATCCACGATAAGCTCTAGACCCTCAGCGGGGACACAAGGTAGCACCACCCAAGACCCTAAAATAGCCGCTAGTGATTCCTCCTCCGACTCAGAAATCATGGAAGCATACCCTACCCAAAACACTGAGAGAGAAGGCCATGCACCTCCCGAAGCTCCATAGCCTAGTACTAGTATGTTTAGCCGTTTCATGGAAACGTTAGGTAGAGCTACTCGCTCGGAACCTGATGCAAATGAAGCACACGAAGGGGGTGGGGAAGTGGACTCTCCTTTCACATCGCACGTGGACCCCACACCCCCAAAGAGTGTCCATGTGGATATCCTGCCAACTTCTTACCAAGAAGGCCCTGTTGAGCTGCCTCCTTCAGAAGTTCCCTCTAGAGTACCGTTGGTGACAAGTAAAACCACGGGGAGCAACATTGCTTCTACCTCACAAGAAACCGTTAACACGTCGACTCTAGAAGGATTGTTCATTAATGATCATTGGACATACGACCTCCACACTGAGGTGTTGACGGATCTACACTCTGGCCACGCCTACCATGTAGGATGGATAGAGATTGTACAATCCACCTCTAGTGCCACGAGCATCGAAGATCAACAGAAAATGATCTGTAATGTTATCCATGGCATTATTCAATCAGAAAGGCAAAACCGAGGGGTAAATATACTCTCAACTGGCCCGATGAGATTTCTGGATACGAGCAAGGCTCAACAGCCTACTCTATCACAAATGGAGACTCCTCTAATGAGCCCCATGGACCCATCTTACGTCATTTCACCTGGGGTCTCTATGCAATCTGAGCCTCCGAGCGAAAACTTTAGCTTCCCTAACTTGGCTCAACCCTCTATCAAGGAAAACACAGTGCTCACTCCAGGGATAAGCCTGACAGAGAATGTACCGATGACATCTACGGTTAGCGCAGTGCCACTACCTAGTGTCGTAGTACCTAATATGGGGCCTCGACCATATGTGCCTCTAGCCCCTTATGCACACATGGCCCCCACACCTCCAATTGTACCACTTGCTTATGCTCCTCGAGTGCCGCTCCCTAGCCCTTATCCGAGTGGACCTATGCCCGGTTATGTTCCATATCCTGCATCATCCACACATATGCCAAGACCGGTACCCGTTCCTCTCCCACATATGATTCCAAGAGTACCTCCACCGGCCCTGCCTCCTCACATAGGTGACTTGGCAGCGTTTGCTCAAACCATAGGTCGATCTATCGCGGAAAATATGCGTCACGCATCTGATAGAGAGCCTAGAAGTAAGGCAGTACAAATTGCCAAACTCACGCAAAAATTCAATGGGGACGAAGATGCTAGGAAACACATTGAAGTGTTTGAACAAGTATGTGATTCCTTAGGGGAACGCAATGAACTACATAAGTGCAATGCCTTAAGCTTGACATTAAGTGGGAAGGCTGGAGATTGGTATAGGACCCTAAGGGTGGACGAGAAAACAATCTACCCTACCCTTCGAAGGTTGTTTCTAAAGGAGTACATACGAGAAGGTGTGCTTTGGGGTGTAGCATCTCAGCTACAGAAGGCCGAACGTAAGGAAGGAGAGTCAGTAAGGGACTTCATTAGTCGTCTAAAGCACTTAAACTCTCGTTGCCCTGTAAATGAGCGCTTCAACAATAACCAACTGCTTGATCGATTCATTCGAGGGTTGAGGAATGAAGGAATCTATAATGGACTAGTGATTAGAGGTATCACAACCTGGGAAGATGTCACTGCCAATGCCATCCAACTAGAGGACAACTTGATGATAGCAGGCATGAGGGTGTCTACTGACACGAGATCCACTAGCTCACAAGCCATTGAGTATGAACCCATGACTGCAAAGCCCATTGCCAATGAGCCAAAGGTATTTGAGACATTCTTGACAGACCTCACCAAGGCAATCCAAGAGTCTCTTAAGGATAATCGACCCCCTCAAAATAGTCACATGTATCCAAGAAGGGAGCAACAATGGTGTTCCATTTGCTTAGGTCCACATAGCACTAGTGAGTGCCCTACGTTTAGAGTAAAATTTAATGGAACTTGCAACGCATGTGGTAGGTATGGTCACCAAGCTAAGGATTGTTTAATGATCAAACGTATGATGGCAAATAGACCACCTGAGCTCCTGTATTGATGCCTACTCCACCTGTTGAGCAACTACCGCAACACATGGTCCCTAGATCTCAAAATGTTGTACAAGCTACACCGCTACCACCTCCTGTGCTAGGACCGCAGCCCCCGCATCCAAGAGTCGCCCCTATGAACCAAGTGGGTTGCGAGCCATCTAATGCTTATGCAGATGGTTGTGAGGAGGAAATAGACACTAGTATTGCCTACGGACTTGATACATTGGAAGAATGTCCTATATACTACATGGAAGATTGTTGGGGACAAGTCAAGCCGGTTTATCAAGCTGCTGCTCTCGCATCCAGAGGTCAAAATATCAACACCCAGGCTAGGAGGCCACCTCTTCAATGCTATGAGTGTGGTGGACCACATCGAGCAGCGGAGTGCCCTATTAGGCTGCAAAAGAATGCTGCACAGATGCAAGTGAATCAAGGGAGCACGTCTGCAATGCCAATACTCACATGTAATCGTTGTGGCATAGATCACTTGATTGCCCAATGCCCCTATAACCCAAATGCGCCTAAAATCACACCCCTAAATTTGGTCGAAATTGCTAGTGTGACATCACCAATACCACCCGTCGCACCTGCTTATGCGATTACACGGTCCATGCTTCAAGGGCCAGGACATATCCTCGAAGAGAGAGATACCGCGTCAGTTATCCAAGCAAAGAAAAAGAAGACACGAAGGAAGAAGTCGCAGAATACGGAAAATTCAAAGCCAAGTTCCAAAACAAACATAGGAACAGGAGATGACCCCGTGTATATGAATGACCTCGAGGATGATTCAGATTCAGTCGAGACAATGGAGACTAGAACCAATACCACAAAGGGAAAGACCGACAAGGAAAACCGTAACATGGGACCAAATGAAAACCGAATGAGAGAAAACCATAAAGAGCCTCTGAAAACACCACAAGTGTTTCCAAATCCAATCCAAGACCCCCAAGATAAACCGCAGGGGCAAAAAGGGAAAAATCGTAAAAAGAAGATTGGGACGTACCCAAACCCAGTAGACGAGATCAAGCAGGTGAAACATCTAAGAGGTTTAGTGGAGGAGACTCAAAGGAAACTAGAACCAGAACCCATGCATATCAAATTTCATGACACAGTGTTTCCCACGCAAGTTCATCCACCCCACATGAACCATAGACCGTTAGCCATATCTAGTATCATCCAAGAAGGGAGTGAGGACAGGACATCAGAAAGTGAGCATACACCCTTCTTGTTGGAAAGGATGTTTAACGAAGGAATACCTGATCCCATTGAGGAATATGAGATTCCATCCTCACCAGTTCCTAGTCAAGGACCTACACCCTGCAAAACGCCAATGAATGTTGCCAAACTAGTGGACTTCATGTCTTCTGAGGTCCGAACCACGATCATAGCAAAGCTGTATGGAGATCCTGAGTTATTCCTTGCACTTCGAGCATTCCTTAACGGAGAGCTACGAACGGGATTACCGCAGTTTGCGCAACCAAATAGGCCTGACTCGATTATGATTGATGAGGAAAATCATGTGCAATCACTTGACTTAGATGGACACGAGTCTGTGATCGAGGTACCCATTAACGAATTAGGGCAGTATTTTGAAGGCGACGAGTCTAATGCGACCCTACCCATCACTACCAAGGGATTAACTATAAAGGGAATTCTTGATGGTGGTGCGGGAGTTAGCATCGTTACAAAAGATTGTTGGGAATCCATGGGAAAACCCCGCCTCAGTGTTACTAACATTGTGGTAAAGATGGCAAATGGTACCATAGCCAAACCTATGGGGATGCTCAAGGATCTTAAGATCAAAGTTCTAGGACACAAGGTACGACATACGTTCATTGTAATGGATTTCTCTAAACACCTTATGTCATATGAAATGATTTTAGGACGACCATTCATGAGGGAAGCACAAATGGTTCACGATTGGTCTAAAAATCATGTCTATTTGCAATTCCAAGACTCTGTCCTTAGAGTGGATTTGGTGACTGGTAAGGTACACCCCTTAGGGAGTAAAACCATTATTGATCATCGCTCTGACACCATAGTTCACTCGGCCCCACTACAATATTGTTACACTTGTAAGAAGGATACAGACATTGGCCAAGATTCTCCTTACATGGATGTGTTACCGGGTATGACGGAATCAGACAATGTGGATTGGGTCCACCTAGCATCAACCATAGACACTTGGGGAAATAGGGGGACGACCTGGGTAACACCTGAGGGGGATGAAATGCATATACCCTTAAATATGCTACAAGCAATGCATATCGCTTCTGACAAGACTCATCCTAATATAACAGAGAAAACATACAAGTGGGTCCCTAAAACCTCTGTAGTGAGCATGGTTGATGCAAAAAAAGGGAAACCTAGTAAGAACCGTACCACTCACTCCAAGAAATGTTGCGATGGATCCCTAAACGACTATTGGAAGCCCAAGGCTACTATCAAGGAAATGATCAAATCTGGGTGCCAAAACGTAGATTGTGCTCTTACCTATCACCTGACCCAAGTGAGCCCAATCCCGTAGCTCCAAAACGAATCAATGATCGTGAAAAGAAAAAAATCACAGAATGCTACACACCCGCTCCAGAGTTAGTTTGGGTACCAAAGAAAGAACGATTTGTTCCACCTAGCTCAGGAAGGGGGGAGTCCCATGAAGCTTCTAGCTCCTCATGTAATACATCCATAGAGGTAAAAGCTTCTACACAGCCTCCATCTATAGTAATGGACCTCAATGAAGCTACAAAAGAATCCACACCTCCCAGTGTTCAAGAATCACCTAATGAACCACTTCAAGTTCAATCCTGGGAGAGTACCTTACCACCCTTGCAACTTGACGAGGCACCTAGGGTAATAGAAAACTACTGGCAAAAATCCTCACCTCTTACCAACTGGAACAATTGGTTTCAAAGGGTGACAAGCTCATTTCAAACGGTATGATCTACCCAAGGAAGGGGGGAGTGTTTGCTGACAGTCATCATTCATTTGTTTCCCTCTCAACCTTTTTCCCTGACCTCTCAATCTCCGATCTTAGGGAATGTATATATATAGCCTTATACTCACAAAAAAACAAAAATAGTAAAGAGCAAGAGCGCCTAGCACTGAGAGAGCACCCTATCAGATCTTACATATAAGTCCAAATTCACCGTGTCAAGTCAAGCAACACACAAAAACAACTCTTATGTTTTAAAGGCCTAACCAAATCTATCTGTCTTGTCAGAAATGGCTACTTCACCAGAGGCATGCACTTCTATTTTTGATGAAAGGTACCCCTTGTCTTTTCAACAAGGGTTCTACGTATGCTACCCTATACTTTCTTGCGAATGGGATTTGATAGAGAGCCTTGCATGTGAGAGAAATTTTGAGGAGTTAGAATGGCTGATACATCTATGGCTAACTAGTGATCCCTACCCAGTGGCGAATGTGTCTCCAATGGCACATGCTTATTCTTTTGCACAAGATGAGTATCCACGCATCACGAGGTTCTTGATTAGCATGCTTGCACAAGAGGATGATGAAGAGGAACTAATAGAGACCGAGGAAGACTATGGCCTCACGGACAACGATTTTATTTATCTAGATGATGAGGATAGAGGCCTAGCCTTAGGGTGGCCACCCGGTTTATATAATATCCTCTTTCCTTGATTCTAAAAGGGGTGACAGATAGGTAGGTTAGGGGTCTAGATTGTGTTTTGAGTTTGTTTTTTAGGAGTTTTAATTTTTCCCACTAATGTGCCTCCTGGAGGTATTCCTTTTGTTTCATAGTGTGTACAGGAGCTTATTGCTATTGATAGGGTTTGGACCTTCATGGAACCTTCAAATCAAGCGCGACCATCGACACAAACAGGTGTTTCTTGTCCATTAGCATTGCCCTTATCTTTTTGCATCTATGATTGTCTGCTTTGATTGTGATTGGTAGCATACTATTCAGCGCATTGGCTTAGTATCCAACATTTAATTCAATGCAATCTTTTGTCATAATCACTTGTTTAGGGGTAAAAATCAAGCAGTCCGACTAAGCTAGTTTGACCAAGCTAGGTATTAGAAATCTTCTCTTAATACCATGGGGAATGCCTTCCTAATAAGCAATGGTTACTTAGGTTCTTAATCCGATTTAGGCAGCATTGTATGAAATGTACTAGGGCTTTCTAGTGGGCTTAACCCTATCGACCTTTAGCTTAAGTATTATAAAGGGAGTTTACTAATGTGATGAGCCTGGGGAGTGTATCAATGTTATATGACCCCCCAAAGTTACAAAATTAAAATGATGAAAATGAACAAGCAAAAAATCAAAGTGCCACAATGTAAAATTTTAAGCTGGAAAAGAAATCTCGGCTTGATTTGGTACTTCACTCACATGTATTGCCTATGGTACTAGAGCCCTAGAGGTTCCCAGTGTGGGCGCTTTTCCTTGAGAAGCAAAAAACCCAAGGCATACAAAATAAGCACACACATCATAATTGAATCAATGTGAAAAGACTTGGGGGGGTCAAAGAAAAAGTAATCAGTCAGGCGATGATTTCATGAGAAATTCCTTTTATGGTAGCTTAACTACAAGTTTTTCTAGATATAGCCTCTAGTCAGCCCTTGAACATGAATACTTGGCTCTCGCGATTAAACAACTTAATTGACCACTGAAAATTAAGAAGCTTATCCATGGTATTAATATTCGATCTCTAGTGCTTTTCGACCGTCAAATTAGCGACCCCAGACTTGTTTAATTTTCTACCTTTACATCTGTTTATGCATTTGATTACATTGCAATTTAATGTTCATTGCTATCAAATTGTTTGAAATTCTTTTACCAATCAATGTGTCTACCTAAAACTGCATATGCTTTTTAAGAGAATGCAATTACTGTGCCAATGTTGTTTGATTTTGCAGTGACTGAAGAAGGCTAAGGACATTCATCTCAAATGCTCTTCCACCTCGACGAACCAGCTTCAACTCAATAGCTTCCGAGGACGGAATCTACATCAGGAAGGGGGGCATGTTAACCCTCACGGCTCACGGACACCCATCACCTACGATGGACGCGTATTATGTATTTGGTAGAGTCAGGTACCGGGCTTGTCGGACCAATAGGGAAAGGTAGAGTGATCGTCGATGAGAGGCGCACTTTAACTTGGACATTCAAGGGATTAGTTGGTTAAGCATGGGCGCCCAAGTGTGAATGGGGTGAGCTCCTATAAAAGCCAACTAAACCTAATTTTTACTCATTCTCTCATTTGTGCAATTGAAGAGTGCTCTTGCTCCATCTCCATCTTCTTCTTCTTCACCTCCTTGTGTGTGTGTGTGTGAGAGAGAGAGAGAGGGAGAGTGTGTGTGCGATTGAGCATTACGAAGGCACGACGGCGGCGAAGCGGTTGAGCGCGGCACGACTGCAGCTTCTTCTTCATCGCGGCGAGGAATCCACCACGAAGGCGAGCGTAGAGCGGTGAGTGACACACCCTTTGTTTTCTTGAGCTTGCTAGTTTAGGCTTGTTGTGTGCTTGGAGCCGTTTGTGGCTCGCACACAGTGTATTGGCAAGTCCCTTGCTTCGACAGTGCGGCAAGGAGCGCACAACTTCGCTTTAAGCGGAAATACCCACGCATGCCTGGAGTAATCATCAATGAAAGTCACGAAGTACAGGTAATTGCCCGAGGACGGAGTTTGCATGGGCCCACAAACGTCACTATGCACAAGCTGCAACCTGCATGTGGCCCTAACTGAACCATCCTTTGGAAACTTAGAACGCTGCATTTTACCCAGAATACAGCCTTCACAAACATGTTTGATAGGTGCTTCAAGAGGCGGCAAAGAAGCAACCATATCAGATTTCTGCAAACGCAGCAAACTGGCAAAATTCAGATGACCAAAACGTGCATGCCAAAGTTTTGCATCTGAAATAGCCCTTGAATCTGCAACAGCATTTGCAAAATTTTGTCCACACTTGTCATACAAAGTGAGCTTATACAGCCCACGGCACAAAAGCCCAGATGCAACAATTTCATCACCAAAACTGAGATCATGAACTGTACATCTGTCATCCACAAATTTGACTACAAGTCCAAGTCTAGCAAGTGCGGATACAGACAAGAGATTCTTCTTGATCCCAGGTACATAAAGTGCATCAACAAGTGTGAAGGAACTGCCATTAACAGCAGTGAGCACAATCTTTCCAACTCCCTGAACTGGATAAGAGGCGTTGTTGGCACAAGTGACTGAATTCCCATGAGGGACAGACTCGAGAGAGGTAAACAATTCACGATGTGAGGTAATGTGCTTTGTAGCACCACTGTCGAAATACCACACATGTGAATCTGCAGCAACTGACAAACATGCATCATGGACAACAGGATTGTAAGTGCACTCTGTGCTAAAAGTCCATTCTGCATCAACATCAGCATCACAATCTTCTTTCACAGAAGACTCAACAATGGCTGCATTTGTAGTGGAACCAACATTTGCAGTGGAACCACCCTCTTTCTTCTTAGCCTCTTTGGCCTTCAACTTAGGACACGACTTGATCAAGTGATCATTGGCTTTACAATAATGGCAACGCATCTTCTTTTTGCCCTTGTCACCAGAATTGCCAGACGAAGTGCTGCCAGCAGAAGCATTAGGAACAGAATTTTTGCCACTCGCAGCAGAACCATAAGAAGTGGCTGCATTACTGTTACCACCCTTTCTTTGAGAAGCAATAAAAGCCTGTTCAACTGCACGTTGCCTAGTCCTGTTTTTTCTAGAAAGTGACTCTTGCAACAGCAATGTGCATAATGCATCAAACTTGACAACTTCAGGATTTCCTTGGGTCATCAGTCTCCAAGTACTAGCAAAAGTCTGGTAGGAATCTGGTAAGGCATCAAGAACAGTCTGCACAAGGGAACTGTCAGAAATGACTTCACCTGCAGAAATGAGTTGCTCATTGATATCCTTGACACTAGCAAGGAAAGTGTCCATATCATCTTCCTCATGCATAATCTTCGACTCTAGCTCTTTACGCAACAAAGCAATTTTAGCCTCATTGCGGCTTGCATAAAGACCTGCTAGAATATCCCAAGCCTGTTTTGCAGATTTTGCTGAACGGATGTGAGGAATAATGGTGCGCTTCACAGACAACGCAATCAATGCATGAGCCTGCGCATCCTTAACATCCCAACGAGCTTGTTCTGCTGTAGGCAAAACAACTCTAACAGCTGCAATCCTTGCAGCAAGACCTGCAACATCCTCAATATCGCCTACATCTTCAGAACCAGGACGTACATCAATGCCCTGCACAATGTTCCAGACACCTTTTGACACAAGAACGTGTTGCATCATATAAGCCCACATAGGGTAGTTGTCCCCATCCAACCTGTCCTCAGCAGCAAACATCTTGAACACATCTGTGTTGTTGTTGTCAGCCATGGTAAATGCTGCACCTGATGTGAAAACTGCCCGAAAATAGGAGAAATGGAGCGGGAACAACTTGTGCTATATAGCACAAACCGTAGAAGACTATAAGGCACCTGTTATGCAGAAAACGGCACTGACAGAAAATCTGCACAAAATGACGAAATAACCTGTGCAGTACTGCCCGTAGTGGAAACGGAGGCCGAAATGAGCCCAAATCAAAATTCTGAGCAGACCGAGCTCTTTGAGCTCACCCAAAATATTTGTCGACCTGCGAACGCTTGCCAAAGCTCACTGAAATCGGAGAAAGTGAGCAGGCGTGTGCTGGAGCAGCTGGCGACTAAGCCCGAGAGGACGTGACCTGCTCTAATACCAATTGTTGGAATTAGGGTTGCAGAGAAACACACACAGCTTGGAGAAGACGAAGGAAGCTCAAGGCACACAATAGAGAGTGTGTTACTTAGTGTGCAATGGAAAGATAGATAGCCCTAGAGTGATGGGCGTATATACAATGCACGGGGGAAAAAACCTCCTAAAGAGGGAAAAAATGCCCCGGCGGTCCTAGTGTGTTCACACACATCACTACCACAAGTATATGGTAACATTGCATACATGGCTCAAGACATAAGTTTTCTAGCCATAAGTTTTGGCCTTATCTCCATACTTGCTCAAGACAATTACAATATCAAAAATTTTGACGGCACAAATTTCTCTATGTGGAAACAACAAATTCAGGATGTGCTGACCCAAAAAGGTCAATTAGAGCCGATCTTTGAGTGTGCAGAGGGAGATGGCTATACTGAAGCACAAGTGGAAGATGCTTGATGTGAAAGCAAGGTCCACTATTCACTCTGAGTCTGTGTATTTCACCATAGTGGGTGACGCTACTATCAAATCCTTATGGGATAAGCTATGCAACACATATGAGAGGAAAAGCACAAGTAGCAAAGTGTACTTGATGAAGAATCTTTTTGAGCTTTGCATGAAAGAAGGTGAAACAACTTTTGAGCACTTAAAGTTGTTGAATGTACTTTTTAGTCAATTGACATCACAAGGACTGGAAATTGATGACGAAGTGTGGTCCATCTTGTTGGTTTCTCCTACCTCCACAACTTCTTATTCTAAACAAAGTGTGTGCAATATGCAGACCTTAGATCCACCACCTGGTCATTCGAACCAAGGCTTGAAGGTGGCTTCAATATAGATCCACCACTTGGCCATTCTAACCAAATCTTGCAAGGTGGATGCAATGGTTGGTTTCTCCTACGTCCACCATCTCTAAATTTTAAATAGTGTCTATAGGAAAGATAGACCATAGATCCATCACTTGGCCATTCTAACCAAGTATTGGTAGGTGGCTGTAGACTCTAGATCCACCACTTGGCTACTCTAACTATGTCTTAAAGTTAGGTGCATTCAACACTTGGCCATCATAATACTTGTAATTTTACAGAATTAGTGGGATGAGTAGATCATAGATTCACCACTTGACCATTTAGACTAAGAATTGGGAAGTAGGTTCATCAAAAATCCACGACTTGGCCATTATAACCAAGGAATATAAAGTATTATCAATTTGATACAATGAACTTAACATTCTCCCTTTTTTTTTTCTCATTTTTTGATTCCATTTTGGATATCTTTCCTTCAACAGTTGTGGAGTGGCAATCCGTAAAGAGCCTAAGTGGGACATTCAAAGCAATGCATAAGGGGATTGCAGATATTATGTATGCTGACAAGCCACCTTCTTTTTAGAAAAGAATGGATTTTCAAAATTTATTTTTTAGAATACAACTTGTCATTAAGAGAAGGTGCATATGGAGAACTACATCAGTTACCCGTTCCCACCATAAGATCACTTGGGAAGCCCCTAATGCATGTACTATATCAAGCTTCAAATCCAAGATCAAAGAAGACATCCTTAAAGCTATGTCTCCGGGTAGGATTTCAAGAAGGATTAAAGTTCAATGGTTCTTGCCTATACATGTCTTTGTGGCATGTTTCAAAGCAATGGATTTGTAGAAGACAAAGAAGATGTGGCTTAATAGAAGACTTTCTATGATTGAATTGGATATTGTACTTGGAGAAGGATGGGTATCAAAAAAACTTTCCATATTGGTGATAATATCAGTGTAGAGTAAGCCCAAACTCTATGTCTATCTCATAGAAGCTATGTCATCAGTCAGTAGTTTTGGGCTATGACTATAGGAGATGGAGAAGCAAGTTAGGCATTGGGTTCCTCTCAACTCTGAGAAAAATTGTCTAGAGTTTGAACTAAAGGTCACATTCCATCTATACACTGAGCATAAAAGCCTTATAGTAACAAAAAATTAAAGACGACAGGATGTCAGAGAATCTCTTGAGCTTTTTGATGAAACATATCGTGAGTATAGATTCAAAGTGAATGGCATTCCTGTGAGCACAAGGATGAAGAATTCAACCTCATGCATCACATATCTCCCCCCAAAAAGAGTTGTATTTGAGCCATTTGCAAGGACTTGACAAAACCAAACTTCACTATTGTAATCATTACATTTTGCAAATATACATGTCTTTTCTACCTTGTTGTGATCATTATTCATGTGGTTTCAAATCTAGATGACACCATGATACACAATCAAGAATCAAATAACTAGTATTAAACTCTGAAGTACAGAATCATGTGTTGGAATTAGGGTTGCAGAGAGACACACACAGCTTGGAGAAGATGAAGGAAGCTCAAGGCACACGATAGAGAGTGTGTTACTTAGTATGCAATGGAAAGATAGATAGCCCTAGAGTGATGGGCCTATATACAATGCTCGGGGGAAAAAACCTCCTAAAGAGGGAAAAAATGCCCCGGCGGTCCTAGTGTGTTCACACACATCACTGCCACAAGTATATGGTAACAAATCCCCCCTGGAGTGATGCGGAGAAAGTGAGCAGGTATGTGCTGGAGCAGCTGGCGACGAAGTCCAGGAGGACGCAACCTGCTCTGATACCAATTGTTGGAATTAGGGTTGCAGAGAGACACACACATCTTGGAGAAGACGAAGGAAGCTCAAGGCACACAATAGAGAGTGTGTTACTTAGTATGCAATGGAAAGGTAGATAGCCCTAGAGTGATGGGCGTATATACAATGCTCGGGGGAAAAAACCTCCTAAGGAGGGAAAAAATGCCCCGGTGGTCCTAGTGTGTTCACACACATCACTACCACAAGTATAGGGTAACATCATAAACGACCAAAGGTGGTGTATGTTCAAATGGAAAAAATGAACAAAAGTGTACATAACATTTGTGGAGTAGTCAATCATGAAACTCCACTTTTATTTTTTTCTCATAGGATTCTGAATCCTTAGAGACCCTTTTTATTTTGTGTTTAGGAGGGGGTGAAATCGGTTTAGGAGGAGGTGGTGGCGAGTTAGGTTCCTTGGGGGGTGATGACTTGGGATCCTCAGGGCTTGGCATGGGGGACTTGGCAGTGTGTTCTATGGGGGGTGAAATCGGTTTAGGAGGAGGTGGTGGTGAGTTAGGTGCCTTGGGGGGTGATGACTTGGGATCCTCAAGGCTTGGCATGGGGGACTTGGCAGTGTGTTCTATGGGGGGTGGTCCTTTGGGCTCTTGAGGGGTGACTGGCTTGGGAGACTTGGCAACCCTCTTTGGAAACATGGATTGGAGTTTGAAAGGTGAGCCAGGCTTTTCCCTCTTATTGTTCTTAGTTGAACGACGCTTTTGAAACTTGAATTTCATTGGTCAATGGAATGGAGGGCCCTTTGCTTTTCCTTTTCTTTTTTTAGGGCTCTTATTCTCGGTAGAGCTCTCCCTCTTGGCAGGGATCTTCTTTTCATGGATCCTCTCGGTAGGGCTCTTCTTTGCATGGATCCTCTTTGCAGGGCTCTTCTTTGCAGGGGTCTTATTTGCATGGCTCCTCTTTGCAAGGCTATTCTTCTTGCCCTCCATTTTCTTTGCATCTACACCCTTGGTGGCTTTACTTTTCTTTGGTGGCATAGGAGAGTTTGCATCATCTGGATTTGGTGCCATAGGAGAGTCTACATTTGGGTTTATTGATCTTTCCAAGACCATAAAAACAACCTTGTCTTTCACCCACATGACCCAAGACTCTGGATATTCATGAAATATATAGAACATGAGTACATAAGTTAAAAAGTCAAAACAAATCAATGGCACATGTGATGCACACTCACGGTGAGTGTAGTCATCCTGCACCTTGACTCAAGATATCTCCATGCATTGGCAAGCACCCTCCATACACAAGACGTTGAGTCTATTTGTAAAGGAACTTATTGACTGTAGGACTTGAAAGCTTCTATATTGTAATCCTTGTTTGTGGTACTCAGGTGACCAATGATAATTTTGGCAGCACTACAAGCAGGCATCGATCAAGAGCTACTAATAGAAAACAAGGGGCCATCAAGCATAGATCATACTTCAGGCTTACAATTTACTTCTCCCATGAATACTTGCTAGTGAATTCATAAATATAACACCTTTCTCCAAAAGATTGAAGATAATAAGACTCCAATGGCCTCTACAAGAAAATAACAAATTAGTTAGAAACACCACAAAATGTAAAAATTTGTTAGGAGTTAAGACTCACCCTGCATATAGGGGTATATTATGTAATTTTCATGTCAACATGTCCAATTCTTCAAATTTTTTTGAAAGGTTTCCGTGCTTGTTGAATAGGCACTGTGTCATTAGAGGATCAAGTATGGATACTTGCATAGCCATAGCCTCAATAAGATCTCTCAAAAGACACCTCAAGTCAAAGGAAATACATCCCCCAATGAGGCCCTTGTAGGCATGCACTAATAATTAGCAAAGGGACAACAGATACTTGAGATAGATAAATAGCACATTATCACCAACCTCAATGTTGGGGTTTACAAGCATACTCGTGTCTTGAGGGAATATGTCACAGTACACGTCATCATCCCCATACATGGAGACATCCACAACCATTTGGCCTGTAACTTTTTCATTAAGGAGGGAGTTGGATGCTCTTACAATTTTTGCTTGTTCTGTAAGGATAGCATCTTTTGATATCCTGTCTTGATCTCTCAAGCTCCTTTCCTACTTTGATATCCTTGGCCATTCTTGTGTCATACTGATCTGTAACATCTTCAATGACAACCTCTAATTTCTTCTACTACTTGGCAGGAAGAATATTTAAAATTTGATAGGCCCTAAGATCCTCACTAGGAATTGGCTCTAGAACCTTATCAAACTTGTACCTCAGCCTTGAAACAAGCACAAAATCTTTTCTCATTAGTGTGACCCTGTAAGCAAATGCAGCTGCAATGTAGCTATTCTTAAGAAAGTCTATTAAGAAATCCTCACTGAAGGCACATAAAGGCTTGAGATTGCCTTACTGAAACAAAATTTTTACTTCTCATCATGCTAACTAATCTATTTGATATCTCCTTGGCAACTCTTATGTGAGCCTAGGGATAAGAAGACGAGTATATTTTTGTGCTTTCCTTATCTCCCTTAACGATTTCACTAGATACTTCATTCTCTTCCTAGCAGTGGGCCTATGACAAGGTTCTGGAATTGGCTTCTCCTCCTCATTCTTCTCTGATTCTAGCTTGACAATTGATTCCTCTTGGTTTTCATCATGTTTCTTTGACTCCTCTGGAACTTTGTAAACTTTTTTGGCAGTTTGTTTTGTTCTTGCCATGATAGCCAATGAGAATGCCCAAACAAAGCGATAGGATGTGCTTCAAACTTTCTCAAGCACGCCGTATCACACCATGTGGGATGATATGAAGAATTTGTGGGATGGAAGATGGGAATGACTGAACGGAGCAATGAGGTATGCTCCAAAGTTTGAAGACCCTCTCGTATTGTGCCGTGTAGGATGGCAAGAAGATGTCGCAAGATGCATAACAAGTACCCAAAAACAGAGGGATGACATGTGCTTGAAACTTCCTCGGCCCAATTCTATCACGTCGTGTGGGACATTAGAAGGGATGAACAAGCTTTTTGCATAATGCATGCACATTGCCTGAACAAAGCAAGGGGAGACCTTGTGAGCAACTAGGAGTAAGATCTATTGCACGGTGTGGGATTAAGCCACAATGAGCAGGAGCACAAGATGACATGATGGGAAGGGGTTCGAGCAGGCAATACAAGGTTGTATCACGCAGTGTGGGGTAGGGAGAATTTAGCCCAAAACGATGCGATTAAAAGACACAAGCAAGGTCACTATTGTGCACGTGCCATGGAGTTTTTATATGATCGACCATCCGGACACATGATTGTTGGGGCCTTGCCATGTGGTATGCGTGCATGCTTGACACGTGTCACCAATGATCAGCTTTTGATTGCATATATAAGTTTTATTACCATTTTTCTCTCCCGTCCCATACCCCCCCAAACTCTCTCTCATGGCACGATACAGGTCCACTGTCTTTCTTGCAATCCTCCCTCTCACATACTCGCACATCATATCTCTATGCCATATTGCATTGTTTGGTTTTGATCTCTTAATACCATCTCCTATCAAATAATCTCTTGATCTCTTGATACCATCTCCCCAAAGCAAAAAGTGAATCTGATTACTGAGGGTCGAGAGGAGATTTTGGAAGAGAGCCCAAGTGAGAAGCTATTGGTTGTTGTCATGGATGGTGGTGACATGGAAGTGTACAAAATGGAATATGATATATTCAATCCTAAATTTGATCTTGCAATCATGTTAGAAAAACTAAAAGATTTTTTTTAGAGGAGGTCAAAGAATTTGAAGAGGCAGTTGAGGGTCAGTGTTTTGTATTGGATGGCAAGAGTTAATGTCATCTAGCTGAATTTACCACCAACCCAATTGAGAAAGGCAAAGTAGCAAGGAGATTAGGGAGATTTTCCAAAAAGTCTTCTTTTGTTTTCCCACTGACCATTTCTTGTCCTGTACATTCAAAGCCTTGCAACCTTGTTCCAAAGCAAGTTGCCTTTATTTTCTATTTTTCCCTTAAAGTTGACATGCAAGCCAAAGGTCAAGATGAAGTGAAAGATGTAGACGAAGAGGGAATAATTACAAATGTTTCCACAGTCTTGCAACTTGAGAAAAGCGAAGTTCTAGAGGAGGAAGAAATTGATGCTGTAGTTGAGGAGTAGGAGAGTTCAAAATTTGATGTTGCTCAATTTAGAGGTAGTACTATCATTGATGAGCCCACAGAGGAGGTATAGTTATCTGAGGCCTCTCTCTCTGTTCCAAGCCTCCCCATCTTTTATATCAATGGAAAAGTGTATATCTCTCTCCACCATATTCAATGCCTGCTTAATATGAGGGAGGAATAAGTCGAAGGACGAGTTTTTGGCACTTGATCTGCAGACATCCGATAATTTATTTCTTCCTTCTCCTGATGCACTTGCTCTATGCATGAAAAGAGTGGAAGAGGAGAAACCTACTCTTAAAGATGAGGATTTTGAAAAGAATCTTGTTGAGCTTGGTATCCAATATTTTGGCAAAGATTTTAAGTTAAAGGAGTTAGAAAATGACGTTGACAAAAGAGAGATGACTGGATCATGCAATTTCCTTCAAGTAAAAGTCATTGCCAAGGATGAGTTGCAAAAGGTAGGTTCAGGTTCACCCTGATCTCCCTTCGTACAATCTTCCTTTTTTTGGGAGCAGCAACAAGGTGCAGATTGGAGGGAGCTTTCCTCAACCAAAGTGCTTCAATCTGTGGTGAAGAAAATTGACCGATTTAATGGTAAATATGTAACAAATTATCTTTGCGGATATGTAAAGGAGATGGAGCTTCATCGAGTGCCTGAAGCACAGATGGTACAAAGTTTTGAGCTAGTTGTGGTTCCTGAGATCAAAGAGCATGTAAGGGGAATTTGAAATGAGCATGGGGCAACATGGGAAGCATTCAAGTTGGTCTTAAAAGAAGAGTATTTCATGGACGCCTCCGAAAGGATAACAAAGTGGACTTTTTTAGAGTGGGTAGTTTGACCAAAAGAGGGACTTTCGCCTACCGAACTGCTAACGGAATTTGAACACCTCAACTTTCAAGGACTAAGAAGGCAACCCTAAACTTAGAGAAGATAGATCCCTTTTTGCAAGTTGTAGGCAAAGAGATTCAAGAGAAGTTAGAGTTACTACTTGAGGATAAGAATGCGGAATAGGGCTTCAAGACTGATTGGAATGAGGTTGAAGATGCCATTTCATTGCTAGCTAAGAGACAACGACGAAGAGGCAAGATGATAGTCAACCCTACTCAAGCCCCAAGTGTTCTTGAGAGTCCCATGAAGCCTTTGATTGTGGTTCCAAAGAGTGACAAATACATCCTCGGCTGATATTGTTAAAGGAATGCAAGAGCTAAAGTTAAAGCTTACAAGGCTAGAAGAGAAGGGGCAACCATCAGGTAAATCTATAGGGCAACGACCTCAAAGCAGGAAGGTTTTGTTAATAGATGCATATGGTGTGATAATACTGAGCATGCAAGGAGAGATTGTGAAAGTTCCAAAATGTTTTGACAAAGGAGCTTGTTTTCTTTAAAGATGGAAAAATTCACTTAAGTGAAACATGGAAGCTCTTGGGGACAAACTTTGGCTTAGGTGGGATGAAGAAGCTAGTTGAGGACATGGCTACTAGCCATGCCATCTCAATGGTTGAGGCAACCGCTTATGGGTTGAAGGTAGAACCTATTAATAAAAAAGGTATCAAGGTTGGAGAAGAAGTATCTAATGGGTTGAAGGTAGAACCTATTAATAAAAAAGATATCAAGGTTGGAGAAGAAGTATCTAATGGGACTGGATGATTGTGGCCATGGGCAATAGAGTCTGCTATGAAGGGTAACATGACTAAAGAGGTCTTGCATGAAGCTAGACTTTGCATTCGGCTAGAAACAGGTTGGAATGACCTTGTAGACTCTTTGACAATGCATGCATGCATTGCCAAATGTCAAGACAATGAGGCCGTTGTTGAAGAGAAACACAAGAATGAGAATGGGGATGAAGGGCCTTCAAAATGGGCCACGAGGAGTGGAGGAAACAATGACAAAGTGCCTCCTAGATCAGCTTCCTGGCAATAGATGCCTGTCCCCGAAGTGCCTATGCAAGAAGCCTCTAAAGAAAAGAAGAAGGACACAACAAAAGCTAAAGAAAAGGGACCGCTGGCCTACAAGCTCCAATCTGACATAGAGGCAACAACATATCTCAAAAAGGTTTTGGAAGAGAGGATTTTGAACAGTAAGTTGGAATTTTCCTTGGGCAAGGTCCTTGGAATAGCAAAGAGGGAGTTCCATGAAGAGATAATTGATATTTGATAAAAAGGCATAGGCTCAGACCTAGAGCTATTGAGGAATGTTATTGGGTGTTGGTGTATGACAGTATTCTTGATAACCAACATTCAAAGATAAGAAAGCTTTCAAAGAGATGGTTTGGTCCTTATGTGGTTAAGCATGTACATGAGAATGCAACTTATACCTTGCATGGGTTGGATGGGACAGAAATGAAGATTCCCATTGCAGGGAAAAGCATTAAACTATTCAAAAGAAGAGGCGATACATATCCCTTTGTTCCACAATAAAGTCAAAATGAAGGCTCTGATGAACATGTTATGGATGAAGATGAAGAAAGAGATGATGATGCATTGGACTTTGTTGCAAGTGATGACAAAATTGTTGGTATGTATGTTGACTTAAATGAAGAGTGAACCTCCAAAAGATATGTGTGGCACATGCCAAAGGATGTGCAGGTTTAGAGGGTCTAGATGTCGTTCCATAGCATGTGCATAATGTGAAACTAAAATATCTACCTCACTCTCAATGCTTTTGTTATGTGGGACCGAATAGATGCCATGATTGCAGTTCCATATATACCTTGTTGGGACAACAAGGCCCTAGACGTGCCACTATGGCATGTTTTGTCACCTAAATATATGCCTAACTTGCTTTAGAAATGTACAAATGTCAAGTGTATCGAAGTGGCATGCTCTTTTTGCCTAGAAAGTTCAATGTGGGTGATCTCGGCCAAAAATAACAGGTTTCATGTGCGGGCGTAAAAGATGCATCCAAAGTATTTCCTAAGTGGTAAAATGAGGTTCAAGATGAAATTTAAGCCCAATGGATTATTTTCAGAATTTTAGGGATTTTTCCCAGCTTGTATGGGCTTTTTACGGCAAAAAAGGGTATTTTTGGGCTAAAATGACCAAAAATGGTACTTAATTGGTAAAAAATGACCCAAAATTGGTAAAAATGGCTCAAAATTTCACATCACTCACGGTGCCATGACTATGAGGAGTGAGGGAATATTTTAGAATAGGAAGATCAGCACTTTGAGCTTCTTTGTGAAGGGATACAAAGCCTACACCCATGGTCTACTAGTGCAGTCCCGTGCTGTTCTAACCCTGTATTCGAGGTTGTGAGGCCACCAATTAGGGTTTCCCATCTTCAAATACCTACTTGGGAATGTATAATGAAGTTATGGAGCTTCCATGAAATGGCTATGAGGAAGAATTGAAGCGTTTATATACGAATTTTTATCAGGGCGAAAGAGCACTGCAAATGTGTAATTGGCAGCGAGGCTACACCAAATAATCAAACACAAGAGTTTTGAGTTGATCTTGGTTCTTTTTCAAAGAGAAGACTTCATGGCTGGAGTTTTGATCTTTTTGAGTGTGTTTTTAGCCTCAAATCTTCTATAATTTGCTTGATTTTGCTGCGAACTCTCATAGTCAAAGGCCCGACGCTATCCTAGCCACACTCTGCATTTCTTGACATCGGCTCTTACAATACTGAAAGAAAAGGTTAAAGGTTATACCATCGGCAAAGAAAATGTATCTTGGTTTCATGAGATGTTGTGTTTGTGGAAGACTTTGTTTAGCCTTGTTATCATGTACCAAAGATAGTAATGTAAGCTCACATGACATTTATGGCATCTTTGTTGCTTCTTTTTAATGGTGGAAACTTGAATGTAAATTCCAATGAGGCACATGTATAGCCTATGGGTGTTTCTAAAAATGTTATGAATCAACCTATTATTGATACAAATGTACATGATGTACTTGATGTGGAAAGGGCTAAGAATGAGGAGGCTAGAGTTATGCCAAAATGGCTAGTGCTTACTTTGTGTGGATGCACCTATGTCTAGTTGTCTCGTTCAGGTTCTTGCTGTGCATCTTATGCATATATATATAAATAAATAAATAAAAATAAAAGTAAAAAAAAATATAAATTTAGAATATGATGCAATTATAGAAAATGACACATGGAATTTTTGTGATTTGCCTCCTAGCAAAAAGGCCATTGGTACAAAGTGGGTTTACAAGTTGAAACGTAAGCCGAATGGTGAGATTGATCGCTACGAGGCTAGACTTGTTGCAAAATTTATGCACAACAAAAGGCATTGATTATAAAGAGACCTTTACTCCCACTTGTTATACAACTACTATTTGTTGCAGCTCATTTTGGATGGAATGTACATCAATCAGACATTATTACTGCTTTCTTAAATGGTGATATATTTGAGGAAGTTATTGCAATGTAGCCTAGTGATTTTGTCAAGAAAGGACAAGGAAATAAAGTGTGCAAATGTAAGAAACCTTTATATGGGTTGAAGCAATCTCCTCGTGCTTGATATGAGAAAGTTGAGACTCATTTGGCTAAACAAGGCTTTCATATATGCAAATGATTTGGTGATTATTGGTCCGAATGAGACAAACATTGCTACATTCAAGGCTGATTTGAATGCTGCTTTCAAGATGAAAGACTTGGGGACTTTGCATCATTACTTGGGATATAGTTTAAGCAATGTAATGGGGGTATTGCCTTGTGTCAACAAGTTACATAGAGACCTTACTATGTAAGTTTGTACTTGAGGAATGCAAACCTATTGCTACTCCCATGGAAACAAGTTCAAAATTAAGTCTTCATGATACTAGTGATCTTATTGATGTCACTGTTTTTCAAGCTACTGCTAGATGCCCTATTTATGTATGCAATATGAGGCTAGATACTAAGTTTGCAGTCTCGCAGGCTAGCAAATTTATACGTTGCCTAGGGTCTAAGCATTGGCATGCTATCAAAAGAATCTTTAGCAACTTGAGTGGCACTTTACATCTTAGTTTGTTTTATCCTAAGGGGGGGATCATTGCCACCAGATTTACATGATTTTTTCAGACTCAGATTGGGCTGATTGTTATGACTCGCAAGTGTACACAGGTGGTTTTTGTTTCATGCTCGAAAATTCATGCATATCATGGTTGAGTAAGAAGAAACCTACTGTGGCTACTTTCAGTTGTGAAGCTGAGTATAGTCAGAGTGCATTGGCAGTTGCGAGGAACCCAATTTTTCATGCTCACACAAAGCACATTGAGGTGCAATATCACTAGCGAGAGACATTAGCTTGGCTTATGTGCTGACACAGGACAACCTTGCAGATCTATTCACGAAGGAATTGCCTTGTTAGAAGTTCAAAGCCTTTTGCAAAGCTTTGGGCTTGTTTCCCTTTGTGGATTGATCATGTCCTTAGGGCATGAGACTTCCCTATACACTATGTGCTAGCTTTCGTTCATTGCATCACTTCCAAGGGGGATTTGTTACCATATATGTGGAAGTGATGTGTGTGAACACACTTAGGACTGCCAATGCATTTTTTCCCTCACTATGAGATCCCCCCCCGTGCATTGTATATACATACATCATTCTTGGGCTAACTTATCTTTATTGTGCACTAACCAGTACACTCTTTATTGTGTGCCTTGAGTTTCTTCATCTTCTCCAAGATGGGTGTGCATCCTTGCAACCCTACTTCCAACATCATTTGGTGGGGAGTTTGCGCGCAAGGGGGGACCAATTTTTTACATCAAGAACGACATAAACTCTGGGAAGTTTGATGCAAAATCCAACTTGGCCATAGATAGCAAGCAATGTCTTGTTGCCACATTTGAATTGAAGACTTTTTCTTCACCAAATTAGACACGGTCAATTTTGACATTTTCAAAGAATTTTGGAAAGCTTTTTGGCTGCATAGTGAATTCCTACATTCGAGATCAACATCACCACTTTCTTATGAATTTACGGTTTAGACTTAGCAAGGCCAATAGACTTTTTTGTGGTTATTCATTGCAATTACTCTTTGATTTTTCTAGACATTTTTTACCATAAGGTATTCATTTTCTCTTGCTAGAACAACATGTTATGCCATGTATTTGGATGTTGTCTTGAAACATACTTTTGATTTTGAGAACCCTACCCCACTTTTGCCTACTGCTATCGTGCAGCCCATCCAACATCTGGGTTAGATAATAGCATTGATTAGCTTAACATCCAAGAGTTTAAGGCACTGCAAACACATATGGTTGTTTTAGAGTCCAATTTTGCACACTTGAATGTGAATCTCACTATGATTTCTGATATACTTGTGCAATTCATACAACACTTGGACTCTAAAACAGCCTGGTGAGAGCATCCCTGGTCTGCAAGAGCAAGGCTTCAATCTAGAGTGGTTGTACAAGGCTCTCTCAAAAATGTTGGGGTAAAGGCATTACACCTCTACCCATGGTCAGGCGGTCGTCCACTCTACATACTTTCCTTATTCTTCATATACTAAGGAATAAGGGGCTCCTCACATTCTGGAGGTTGCTCCACCCACACAATGCCTTCTTTGTTGGAATTAGGGTTGCAGGAAAACACACATAGCTTGGAGAAGATGAAGGAAGCTCAAGGCACACAACAAAGAGTGTTTTACTTAGTGTGCAATGGAAAGATAGATAGACCTAGAATGATGGGCGTATATACAATGCACGAGGGGAAAAACCTCCTAGTGAGGGAAAAAATACCTCGACGGTCCTAAGTGTGTTCAAACACATCACTACCACATGTATATGGTAACAAATCCCCCCTAGAGTGATGCAATGAATGAGAGCTGGCACATAAAGTAAAGGCAAGTGCCATGCCTTGAGGACATGATTAGTACACAAAGGAGAGTACACCCAAAGCTTTGCGGAAAGCTTTGAACTTCTCACGAGACAATGCCTTTGTGAAAAGATCTGCAAGGTTGTCCTGTGTTGGCACATAAGCCAAGCTGATCTCTCCTGTTGAGAGCCTCTCCTTGACCTGGTGGTAATGCAGCTCAATGTGCTTTGTGCGAGCATGAAAAACTGGGTTCCTTGCAACTGCCAATGTGCTTCGACTATTAGTGTAGATAGTGTTGGCATTGTTTTGTCCAACACCCAAATCAGCCATAAGGCGTTTGAGCCATACACACTCAACCGTAGCTGTGAAGACGACCCTGTATTCAGCCTCACAACTGGAAGTGGCCATAGTAGGTTGATTCTTGCTCAACCATGATATGCATGAGATGCCAAGCATGAAACAAAAACCACTTGTGGACACTCGTGTGTCAAAATAACCAGCCCAATTTGAGTCTGAAAAAGCATGTAAGTCTGGCAGCAATGATCCCCCCTTGGGATAAAACAAGCCAAGATGTAAAGTGCCACTCAAGTAGCAGAAAATCCTCTTGACAGCCTACCAATGCTTAGACCCTGGGCTATGCAGTATAAATTTGCTGACCTGCAAGACTGCAAACTAATATCAGACCTCCTGTTGTATACATAATTGAGGCATCCAACAATAGTTTTGTAAAGAGTGACATTTGCAAGATCACCAGCATCATAAAAACTTAATTTCAAACCTGTTTCCATGGGAATGGAAATATGTTTGCAATCCTCAAGTCCAAACTTACGTAGCAATGTTTCTATGTAACTTTTCTAACACAAGGCAATACCACCATCACACTGTTTAAACTGTATACCCAAGTAATAATGCAACAATCCCAAATCTTTCATCTAGAAAGTAGCATTCAAATCAGCCTTAAATTCAACATTATGTCTCTCATTTGGTCCAATGATCCACATAAAGAACCACAATGAGAAGTACATCACCCTCACGCTTTACATACAATGTGCTTTCTGTTATACTATTGCAAAATCCTTGTTTGACCAAATGAGTGTTAGCCTTCTCATACCAAGCACAAGGAGATTGCTTCAACCCATACAAAGCTTTGTTACATTTTCACACCTTATCCTCTTGTACTTCCTTGACAAAACCGCTTTTTGAATTCTGTGCTTCATCAAAACATAGAGGTTCCTCAACATCATGTAAGCTAGACACAACCAAAGCATAACAATCTGATGCATAAGATGCATGGCAAGAATCTTAACAAGTACGACTAGACAAAGGTGCATCCAATTTACTGTCACGCAAAATATGCACTAGCCATTTTGGCATACCTCTAGCCTGCTCATTTTCAGCCCTTTCCTCATCAAGTACATCATGTACATCTGCATCAGTAATAGCCTGATCTATAACAATTTTAGAAACCCCCATAGGCTGTACAGTCGCCTCATTGGAAAGTACATTCAAACTTCCACCACCACTGAAAAGAGGCAACAAAGTGTCATAAATGTAATGTGAGCTTACATTATTGTCTCTGAGGGCTGAATAGACTATTCCACAAACACAACATCTTGTAAAATCAGAATATGATTTGTTTGTGGATGATACAACCTCTTGTAACCTTTTCTTTCAGCACTATAACCCACAAAAATACATTTGACAGCCTTATCATCTAATTTTTTGTGCTATGTTTGTGGCACCAAAGCATATGCCAAATAGTTAAAAACATGCATGTGCTCAACAGAAGGCTTTCTATCATGCCATGCTTCATATGGAGTAATAGACTGCAAAGCTTTCATAGGACACATGCTTAGTACATAAGTGGCACACATGATGGCCTCAAGACAAAACGAATTGGTAAAGCTTGACTTTTGACCGTACATTGTGCCATTTTCGTAAGTGACCTATTTTTCCTCTCAGCAACACCATTTTTAGAGGTATATAAGGCATTGTACATTGGTGTTTTATCCCACAACTAGCTAAAAATGCATTAAATTCATGAGACATATACTCCCCCCCTCGATCAGAACGGAGGGTGCCCATAGTACATTTTGAGACATTTTCAGCCATAGCCAAAAAAAAATTGAAGCACATAAACACTTTGAACTTCACTTTAAGCGGATATACTATGCATGGCTGGTGTAATCATCAATAAAAGTGCTCCATAAATCCTTCATCACAAGATGGAAGTTTGCCTTGGATTGCCAAGCATGAAATCCATTACCACGGTAATTGCCCAAGGACGGAGTTTGCAAGGGCCCACAAACATCACTATCCACAAGCTACAACCTTCATGTGTCCCTAACTGAATCATCCTTTAGAAACTTAAAATGCTGCATCTTACCTAAAATAAAACCTTCACAAACATGCTTGACAGGTGCTTCAAGAGGCAGCAAAGAAGCAACAATATCAAATTTCTGCAAACTGGCAAAATTCAGATGACCAAAATGTGCATGCCAAAGTTTTGCATTTGAAAAAGCCTTTGAATTCACAACTGCATTTGCAGAATTCTACCCACACTTGTCATACAAAGTGAGTTTATATAGCCCACGACATAAAATGCCAGATTCAACAACATCACCAAAACTGAGATCATGTATTGTACATCTATCATCCACAAATCTGATTACAAGACCGAGTCTAGCAAGTGCAAATACAGACAAAAGATTCTTCTTGATCCCAAGTACATAAAGTGCATCAACAAGTGTGACAGAACTACGATTTGCAGCAGTAAGCACAATCTTTCCAACTCCTTGAACCGGATAAGAGGCATTGTTGGCACAAGTAACTGAATCCCCATGAGGGACAAACTCAAGAGAGGTGAACAAATCACGATGTGAGGTAATGTGCTTTGTAGCACCACTATCAAAATACCACACATGTGAATCTGCAGACACTGACATGCATGCATCATGGACAACACGATTATAGGTACTCCTGCACTAAAAGCCCATTCTTCATCAACATCAACATCACAGTCTCCTTTCACAGAAGACTCAACAATAGCTGTATTTATAGTGGATCCAACATTTGCAGTGGAATCACCCTCTTTCTTCTTAGCCTTGTTTGCCTTCAACTTAGGACACTGCTTGATTAAGTGATCATTAGCTTTACAATAATGGCAACACATCTTCGTTTTGCCCTTATCACCAAAATTTCCAGATGAATTGCTGCTAGCAGAAACATTAGGAACATGTGATTTTCCACTCACAGAAGAACCATAAGAAGTGGTTGCATTGCTATTACCACCCTTTCTTTGAGCAACAATAAAAGCCTGTTCAACTGCACACTATCTAGTTTTGTTTTTTTTGGAAAGTGACTCTTGCAATAGCAATGTACACAATGCATCAAACTTGACAACTTCAAGATTTCCTTGGGTCATAAGTCTCCGAGTACTAGCAAAAATTTGGTAAGAGTCTGGCAAGGCATCAAGAAGAGTCTGCACAAGGGAATTGTCTGAAATGACTTCACCTGCAGAAATATGTTGCTCATTGATATCCTTGACACCAGCAAGGAAAGTGTCCATATCATCTTCCTCATTCAATAAAAGCTTGTTCAACTGCACACTATCTAGTCTTGTTTCTTCTAGAAAGTGACTCTTGCAATAGCAATGTGCACAATGCATCAAACTTGACAGCTTCAAGATTTCCTCGTGTCATAAGTCTCCAAGTACTAAAGTTTGGCAAGAGTCTAGCAAGGCATCAAGAACACTCTGCACAAGGGAACTGTTTGAAATGACTTCACCTACAAAAATATGTTGCTCATTGATATCCTTGACACCAGCAAGGAAAGTGTCCATATCATCTTCCTCATACATAATCTTTGACTCTATCTCCCGGGGGATTTACCATGGAATACTTATCGCACCACGTAAGTGCAGGGGAGGGGTTTTTTTACAAGTTACATAAGCATATAAGTTAGGGGGCAGGCCGCTAATAATTTATCTCCCAAGCTTAAAATAAGGGAAGGGGTATCATATTTGGGGGGGTGGGGGGTGGGGGGGGGGGGAATGAGAGGAAGTTTTTGTGTTTCAAAATCATGGCTTCCAAACAGAGTCTTCCCTCAAACTTGTGGGTCAATAGCTACAAATATACATGCAAGAACTAGCACTACTTTGTATCAACTGCTTGTTTTGTGATTATTTTTCATTTGTTGAGGGATGAAAGCTATAAAGAGCTTGTATAGATGTAAATTTACACGAAGAACCTAACACAACTTTATAACCATGTTTTTTGAGTAATTTAGATGGGTCCAAATTGGACAAGTAGCTAGAGTGCAGGCTGAATGGGCACATAGTTTGAAAGTCAAACTAAGACACATTGAGGGTACATCTAGTTATCAACAGAAGTGGTTCCTTTGTACATTGCCAATCACTATGCTACACACTCTTTGACTAGTTTTACCCAGTTAGATCATGTGAGACCTACATTTTATATGTAAGATAGGGGTATGCTAGTTTTCTGCATTGATTATCGTATAAGCGTAGAAAGGGGGGTCATATTCTCTCATATGAGTCGTATATAGGGGCTTTATCAAAGTTGTCCGCTCACAGGTGGCGTCCCATTTTGTATATAGAGTGAATCCCCTGGGCTCTAGCTCTTTACGCAGCAATGCAATTTTTGCCACATTGCAACTTGCATTAAGACCAGCTAGAATATCCCAAGCCTGTTTTGCAGATTTTGTTGAACAAATGTGAGGAGTAATGGTGTGCTTCACAGACAATGCAATCAACACATGAGCCTGTGCATCCTTTACATCCCAACGAGCTTGTTCTGCCATACGCAAAACAACTCTAAAAGCAACAATCCTTGCAGCAAGACCTACAACATCCTCAACATCGCCTACATCCTCAGAACCAGGACGTACATCAATGCCTTGCACAATATTCTAGATGTCCTTCGACACAAGAACATGTTGCATCATATAAGCCCACATAGGGTAATTGTCCCCATCCAATCTTTCCTCAACAACAAACATCTTGAGCCATGGTAAATGCTGCACCTGACGTGAAAATTACCCAAAAAGAGGATAAACAAAGTGAAAACAACACATGCTATATAGGCAACATCAGCTCTCCTCTAGCCCACATCTAGAGCAACTCGCCTTGGCAGTGTCTCCTCGGCAACCATCCCCCCCCCCCCCCCCCCCCCCCCCTCCCACACACACACACACACACCAACAATGTTTGGGCTTCGACGGTTCACAATATTCTAGTTTTGGCGGCACACACTGATACATACGGCTCCGAAGGACCATTCCGGAGTGATTTTCCTTGAGAGTGCTTGGCTCTTGGATGGAGTTTACAACCACAAGCAGCTGGTTGTACTTTGTGTTTAGTTTTTGGACGACGTATTTTTTGATCTACATGGTAGTGGGTGCTAGTTTCCAGGTGGTTTTGCTATCAAGTTGTGCATGCCTCACAGGTTACAGATTATGTGACACATGTAATGTTCATGTATAGCTATGTGAGGCATTCCAGAGAGTGGTTTCAGCACAACTTTTTGTAGTTTCATGCTATGTATGCATATGCAGATACAAGATGAGCTAGGTATAGCTTGCATGTAGCAGATTCACACGTTTACAGGTGCTTTTGGATAGGTACATGTCCATAGAATCGCTCATTCAAGAGTGAGCTAGTTTACCAGGGTTTTTGGCATTTGATGTATACCATTTGTGGATCTGCTTATTGAGACACTCAATGTCTATTTTCATAAGGTTTTGGTGAGATTTTTTGAGTTTTGACTTAGTTTTTAAAGGAAACTCTTTTTGATTTTTCTTGATTTCTCGCCATGCTTTGGGCATATTTGCACTTTTACTCTATGATGGTTTAATGGTCGAGTCTTATTCCCACTTTGATAGGTTTTGTCAGCTTGGACACAATTTCTTGTTCTTGTATCCACTACTATAGGAGTGAGAGTTGCATATGCTCGCATGGCTACAAATTACCGACAGTCAAAGGTTTCATAATTTTTTGTTGATTTTTGCAGGTAGTTTTCTTGTGGGGTGCATTTTGAGTGTCATATCTTTACACTTTTGTTCTCTAATGGTTTAGTGGTCTAATGGTTTAGTGGTCGAGTCTTACTCCCACTTTAATAGGTTTTTTTAGCTTGGACACAGTTTAGTGTTCTTGTATCCACTCTTATAGGAGTGAGAGTTGCATATGCTTGTGTGGTTACAGATTACAGACAACCACATGTTTCGCAAATTTTTTAATGATTTTTGTAGGCAATTTTCTTGTGGGATGTATTTTTCACGTGTTTGATCACCACTTGTATATATGGTTATGTGCTTTACGCTAGATTGAGCTTTTCATGCCAGATTGTCTGTGTGTAGATAAGTGTAATAGCTCATAGTCAATAGTCTTGACTCGTGAGAGACGGCGGTCTCGTATTTGCTGATACTTGCATTGTTGGCATTGTGGTCACACAGATCACATTAGATACCACTGCTTCAAATGTATGAGGCAGCAATGGAGATTTATGTGTGAGGTTTTGACACAATCTAGAGTAGTCAGTTCATATGCTATTGATGGTGATGTCACGTTTGCCTTTAGCATTTCTCTTGGTTACATGCCTTCAAGAGGTGACACTTCTCCCCATTGGTTGCTAGATGAGGATGCAATTTCCACATCACACCACATTGTGAGTGGTTCAACACATTCTCTAGTGGGAGCTTTGGTTGTCTACACTTGGCCAATGGTTTGGCGTTTGACATTGGAGGTGCAGGAGATGTTTTCCTATCATTGCCCTGTGGTGCATCATGTATACTACAACATGAGCGCTATGTTCGTTAGCTGAGACAAAGTTTGATCTTAGTGAGACAAATTAGAAGATGTGGGTGTTAGACACTACTTAGAGAGCAATTTTTCCAGATGCATTGTAGTAGATCCCTAGTGATTGCCAGGGGAGCCCACAGTGGCTTGGTATATCTTATGCATGTGTCTAAGGCACGAGACGAATTGGTCTTGATTTGATTGCTGGCATTCATTGAGCAAGAGATGAGACATGTCTCCTTTGCTGAGTGAGATCCACTATGCTCATAAGACAAAGCATTTATTCGTGCAGGATGTGCCAATAGACTTTGCAGAGATAGAGGTAGAGCGATAGTGCTCTAGTGAGACACATCAGGTGTTTTTAGAGTCTATGTAGGTAGAGGTAGAGTGGGTGTGCACCCTAGAGACATAGGCATAGATAATGGACATGTATTCCTTTAACATGCTTATATTAGAGGGTGATGAATTGATGCCAAGACACACAATTCCACCTATGGGTGAGAGAGATGTAGCCATCCCCGTGTTAACGATGACACATCCATACAGAATGGGAATTATTGATGATGTAGTGCATGCATATAGCACAAAGGAGGCTAGTGCATCTAGGTTTGTGTGGACTTCGTTAGCGTTCAGGTGTCTCATGTACGACCTACTAGTGTTGAAGCCTAAGCTAGCAGCTGGAGTGGGAGAATTTGTAGCAGGGATTTTCAGTTGTATGGTAATTGACACTAGCATGATGCATTGTGGAGCTTTGCAAACCATACAAAGTTTTCTATGAGATTTACATGTAGGCTCTAGCGTGGATGCACTCTCACCTATCCGTAGAGCCAATATGGTTGTATATTGATCAGGTAAGTGAGTGAATGGGTGTAGGATGAGAGAGTCTCTCACCTAGTTTCTTTGTACATACTAGTAGTTTAGCTGGTAGCACTCACTTATCAGTGCATCCATTTAAGTGGGAGTTTGTTGGGGTAAAGGCGTTATGCCTCTACCCGCAGCTGGGGCGATCGGCCACTTACCCACTGTACATACTTACCTTATTCTTTATATACTAAAGAGTAAGGGGATGTTCACATTTTGGAGGTTGCTCCATCCACACAATGCGTTCTTGCTTCTCCCTTTTTTTGCACTCATGCACCGCATCGCGCACACATGCATCTGCACATAGTGCACTCATAAAAAAAGATGTGGATGATTACTTAAAGAATACCAAGTCATAGATCTTTGAAAAGAGGAAAGGGAGTGCAACAAAGATATTGAGGATATATTCTTGAGCAAATGGGATGTTATTCAGGATCTCTGACGCACTTCAGATGTAGTCAAGGCACTGCAAACAAGTCTAACACCATAACATAAGGCCTGTAAATGGTGGATGTCACTCAAGGAAATTTGTGAGGCAAAATTCACTCATGAGAAAGTCCCTTGTCAGGTAGTTCCTTTCAATTGTCTCCCTTCTCTGAAAAAATCATCTTTTCAATTTTTAAATCTAATCTGCCCAAGTTTTTCAACATTGGCTGCATTGTCCATGGTGGTCATGGCTTATAGATTCTGAAGTGCTTTGATTTTCTTGGATTCTTTTAGTGCCCCCATTTTGATTAAGCCTTGAAGTTCCCAATCCATGATCCATCCCTACTTTACCTTCAATTTCCATGTTGACCTAGTAATTGCTAGGATTTCCACCTCCGGAGGTTTCTTCAAAACGTTTTCAATCTCAATAAACTCAGCACAGTCACACTAAAAATAATGTAGTCTGTCCTTACCTACTTGTTTCAAATGTGTTTGTTCAATATCATAATACTGATTCAAATGTTCCCGCTTCGGCTATGTTTTCTTATCACATCAATGTCGGAGGGGATTTCCGCCAGCATGTTTGCATTCAACTAAGCAGGTGCCTTTATCCTTGCCTCATTAGAGAAACTAGCTCATACGTTTGTGGGTGTGAAATTAACAACTGAGATTCCTCTTTCATTCCTATGCTTGTACCACAGTCCACATGCATGTCAATGCCCCTGTCCCAAAGTTCCAGAGTAGGTGCATGGTTGAAGTGGGCTATTTTGCTGTGGATATCTTTATATATTTTGTAAATTTCCTTGCTGAAATGTCCTTGGTGGACCTATGTTTTGGAACTTGGTCCTGAATGGGTGTGGTGGCACCACTGTTAGCGTGTCATTTGTGAAGGACATTTGTAGCATAGCTATCTAGCACTAACATAATGTCAATACTCAAGAAAGCGATTCGCATGGGACATGGAGACTCCTTGAGGGTGTCAAGCTCAAGAAGTGAACCAACAAAATAACAATATCTCTAGCACATGCAAATCTATCGCTCTCGATTCTAGCAATCTACCTATGTCCTATGTCACCGCACTTAGTCATCAACCTATTTTGGCAATCAAATGGAATCCAAATGCTACAAAACTTTAGGATGATGTTCAGGACACTTAGGGGCACTAACCTACCAAGTATTGTTGCATTCTGAGGAGGCACCAAAATCATGATCCATCATGATCAAGGTCTTGGAAACTACAACAGAACGTACCAAAAAGGTTTCCCTAGGGTCTAGGAACACTTTTCTATGGTCCGAATGTAATAGTCATTAACACTTTCAGATCAGTGGATTTGGCGTGTAGTCACAAATCACAACAAAATCGACAATAAATGTACTTGAATGAAAGAGCATTGAACAAGGAACACAATGCAAGTTTTAGGATTGAAATGTCATTACCAAAGTTCAAGATATGATGATTACAAGTTGCAAGAGTGTAGTCACTCTTGGTTGTACGCTCAATACTTCCAAACTTGATAATGATAAGGTGTCCTTTTTCCACTTTAAAAAATAGGCTGCTTACCTACAGTTCCCTTGGCCAATGGCCGACTTTACAAGACTCTTTTGAGCTCATTATGAATCATTTTCCGCATATCGCCGGCAATTGCCAAATTTTTTCCTTGGCCACTCTTCTTTTGTATTGTTTTATCTTTTCTAAGGATTCCTCTTTGCATTGTTCCAGTGGCTTGTTTTCATCTTCCTCCCCTTCATCGTCCACCTCAGCTCCTAGGTTTTTCTTTTCTTTTGCTCTCTTTCTGCGGAGCTCCTCCCGTTGAGCTTGAGCCTCTTCCATAAATATTTGTGTTTGAGAAATAGGTATGGTATGTGTATGCTTCACATTTCTCTTGAGGCGTACTCGGTGGAGCTTGTATTCTTCTTCTTCCTCCTCATCTTCTTCGTCATCATCTGAGGTCTGATAATCTGAAGGAATATCCCTATTTTTGGGCTTGATTTCTCTATTGAGTTGTATATTAGACTCTATTTCTTCACTAACGATCTTCTTTTTCCTCGAGCTTTGTCCTACTGCTTTCTTCGGTGGTGGCACTGCTGAAGGCTCGGCCACGGGCTTAACATGATGCTTAGATCAATGGAGTAGTTGTAGCTGGGTTTTTGTAGGGGGTATCTCGTCAATCATACCTAATGCTTGGTATGTGATTCTTGTAAGCACCGGTTCCCCATTCACGCGAGTCTTGTTTTTGTCACTGTTCTTCAGATTTGCTTCTATGAGATTCTCCAATATATATGTGCCAAGGTCACACATGATCAATCTTTGCTTTGATAGCCCTATAGCCATCACCATAGAAATATGGATATTTGGCTCAATATATATGGGTGGCTCCTAGACTTTTAGGTGTTGGGCGATTAGATGCAAGGGAAATTCTATTTTTGAATATACGAGGTCTTTGTATGTGAGCTTATGGCATATTGCTACTTGACAAAGGCCTTGTTGTTATCTGTAGCTTTGGTCTTTAGTAGTAGGTTGTGATTTCCAGGTGGAAGATGTAAAGCATGATTGATCATATTTGTCGTGATTATGACCTTCACTTTTTCTCCATCTTTGTCCATCAATATGGCTTTCCCATTGAACTGAATTGAAGACATCAATTTGTGGGCTCTTTGGAAGTTTGTGCCCCATGGTTGGAGCTGAAAGAATGTGTCCATCTGGAGACATCTTGAGCCTGCAATGAGCTCTTATTGCTGATGCAAACTCCATAGCTCTTGTGGAAAGATTGTTGTCTTTACTTTGGTGACGTTGTTGAAAACAAGCAAACTGGAACACCTCTATAGAGATGTCACCCAAGAGTATTGAAAGAGCACTACAAGAACACCAAAATATTTGGGAAACCCCTTTGAAACACCACAAATATAACAAGAGTAGTCCCCTTGGGAATTTACTGACGTCGCCCACCCAAGTGACTATGTCACAAAGAAGGAAGAAATCTATTTAGGCACAAAATTATGGACGTCTCCTATCAATGCTCTTGACAAAAAAGCTTTCCCCTTCATAAAAAATCAATTTAAAATTCCCCCTTCAAACCATACATCACCCACAAGATGTATGGGTTTCCACAATTCAACTTACATAGTTTTGCCCCAAAGTTGCCATACATTGTAGGCTTCAGAGAATAGACCATAACTCCAAAACCCCAACTCCAAAAGGCATGATTTCAAGCTTCAATTTTTTTTTGCAAACTTTTCATTGCAAACTTTTTTTCAACATAAGTGCTGAAAACCTTTAAATCTAACCCACACACAACTATGAGCAACATCAATAACGAACAGGATGCTATAAAGGAAGACTAGGTGTAGAGAGAGCTAGTCGAGGGCAAAAAACAAAACAGAAAGAGCATGAGGAGTCCCAAAGACCAAAAACCAGAAAAAATCTCACCTTTTCTTGAACTTTTTCACTTTGTGCATGAGTTTTAGTTATATACAAGTCTCACTTTAAAAAACTCTCACGGGTACTTACAGTAGTCGGTTCAGGTAGGGCTGACAAGCATCAGATAGATAACGAGGCCGAGCAGTAGTGTAGAGGAGGAGGAGCACGGTTGCAGTGATTTGAGGAGCTTGAGGTCGACAATTTTTGAACTCCAATGCAGTTGGAGAGGTTGACGCTTTAGAGAGAGGATTCGAGTAGACGGTGAAGTGTTTGGTATGTAGAGGGGAAGTAGTTAAATAGAGCACTGGCGAGACAGGAGACGAGGTGGTTTTGTCCTCAGAAATTAGCAATTAGGTCTCCCCAATCTCAAAAAAATAAAAATCCTTTCAACACATCTCGAGTGCATAAGTGAAGGGTGAGTTAAAGTAATGAAAAGACTTTGGAAGTGAAAAGTCAAAAGACTTTTTGTGTGCATATAAATAGAGATGCTAGAATGCACCTTATACATTTTTGTTTTTCTTCTTTATTTTCTTTCCTCTAGCTTTTCTAAACCATTAAAGCCATTAGGAAAGCCTTTTTTTAAAAAATAAAGCCATTAGGATATTTTTTTGTAAAAAAAGAAGAACCTTAGCAATGATTCACACGCCGAGCCTTGTCTACAACGTAGCAAACAACTCACTCGTTATCATGAAGCTGCCGATGTTTTATACAAAGACTTGATGATCGCCTAGAGAGAGAGAAAATAGGGAAAGAGGTGGACGAGCTTAGCCTAAGGAAGTTGCAGAGATGACAAGCATTTGGCTCAATAGAGTTAAAATTTCTACGAGATTTCTTCCAAAACAAAAGAGCAAGAGAAGCGAACAAAACAGGTAGTGCCATGTCAAAGGAAGGGCAAGGCAAGATACAATTGTTCTCGTACTTTGTTGACAAAGGGAACCATTTCTTATGCTTATTGTTCGTGTTCAAGCAAATAGTTAAATTCTTTGGTTTTTGGTTGTAGTTCGTTTTGACCAAACTTGAGTTTAAAAGTAATAAAAAAATGAGTTCCAAAGTGTTGCTTGTATTTTGGAGATATTATTTTGTTTCATTTCTCTCACCAGTTCCCACGGGAGGCAACTCAAAATCGATCTCAGCTCACTAACCGCACCTATTTTTTCCCCGACATCTTTGGTGAACCCAACACGAAGCGAGCCAGGGTGAGTAAGTTGTTGTTGTTGTTGTTGTTGTTGCATGAAAGCATCAAATAGCTGTAACATCTATTGCGTCATCTCTACTTGAGACGTCGTCCTCCTCTCTACCAAAACTTCCTATCAACAATTTGGTTTGGATGGATATGCTCAACCAGATGAAGCTCAGATGAAGCAAGCAAAAGTTGATGAAGCTTTAGATAAAGTTTATGCTAAAAGAGGTATGTTTGATGGCTATGATGGCGACGGATACCTTGCATGCTACAAGTCAAAGATGGAGCTTATGGGCATTTCAACTAAGAGCATGATGAAGGAATTTGAATGATTGGTAGCTCCAAAATTGCATGATCAAGTAGCTTATCAACACATATGGGGATAGCTAGGCCAAATTTGATGGAGCAGTCATACAGGTGGGTGACCAGTACATGGACTTCGAAATATGGTAGATGATTGAGAAGAAGCAAGTTACCTTCAATAAAGGTGATGGGGATCAATTGAGATAATTATGGGAGCATATTCATGCAAGAAGTAAAGATAAAGTAGATAAAGCTTCAAAAGTAGCAAATTTAGCCTAAGAGGATCATGTTTAGGTAACCTGACACGGGTAAATACTAAATTTCATGCTAAAACCATTGGTAAAATTCTTTTAAAGCTTACTCCTATGGAAGCTACCTTTATCATTGATTTTTGCAGAGATTTAGATGAAGGTAGAGATTCTGTTGGCGTGCCTACCTACACAAATGTTTGTAAAGAAATTTGAGGTAAGCTTGAAGCTACTATAGATGAGTGTATACTTGAAAACAACAAGTTATTGCATGTTACAGATGATCAAGAAATTGTTAAGATGGTTTATGCTAAGCTTGGGATTCTAGATTCTACATATCCAATTATGCCACCAAAAATATACTTGTTCCCTGTATAGTTTGTAGTTGGTATTATTGGCCCCACAAAGTCAAGACTCAAGGCCCCACTTCTAAAATGGTTCAAGTGGAAGAATTGTTTGCAATGGCATTCTATCTACATCCAATGATCTATCATCCCTTTGACATATCAAACATGTCTTCACATAATCATGAGCCTCCTTGAAAACTGATGGCTACCATAATCCCGATTGAAAAACCTTCACTGCAGTAATTTCATCTAATATCACTCTTTGTTCAAACTTTGGAACACACCTTCTAAGAATTTGATCAATCCCTTTCTTGTAAAGAGCACCCATAATAACTACAAATATCTTGCTTCTCCATGCTAACTTCTTTCTTTTTACAATTGAAATCTCTTTAGGGAGAAATCCCCTTGAAGTAAAATTTGCAACATTTCTTCATACCAAGAGCATTTTGTATCAACTAGTTTCATTGGAAATAAATGTGAATCAGGTAGCTCATCATTGGTTTCAATTGGAGATTCTCCATTAGCCAACCTACTTAAATAATCAGTTATAGCATGCTCTTGACATGGCCTATGGATAATTGAATACTCAAACACTTGCATTAACAATCCATATGGCGAGTTTCCTTGAAAGATGAGGTTTGTTGACCAAAAATATTAAAGCATGATGATCAATATGGATCACTACTTTAAAGTAATGCTTGAATTTTTGCAATGCAAAAATCATTCCTAAGCATTCTCCTTCAATCACTCTATAATTCTTCTCTATAGGTGTAGGAATACTTGCATAATAAATTGGCTTAAACCATCCTTTTTTTGCTTCTGGCATGAAAACTTCTCCCACTACTGCATGGGATGCATATACAAGTAAGTGGAATGGAAATTCTATATTTGGCGGAATCGATATTGGTGCAATCACCAACAACTTTTTTAGTAGGTTGAAAGTAGTTTCTTGCTCCACATTCCACGTAAAATACACACCCTTTCTTGTCAATTGTGTGAGGGGTAAAGACACGAGCCAGGTACCTCAAGAACCTGCTACGCCACTTTACTTGACCACTCTCTTTGAGGGTAAAGCTTTTAGGATGGTCTCCACCTTTCTTGGATCAGTTGCAATTCCCTCTTTACTAATGATGTAGCCCAATAAATACCACTCTTCACCCCAAAGGCACATTTTGCACGGTTCAATGATAGTCTAGATTCCTTGTATTTCTCAAAGACTAATCTCAAATGCTTCAAATGATCCTCCTTATATCCTGATACACTAAAGTCATCCAAGAATACCTTCGTGAAGGTTGTCAAATAAAGGACCAAATACTTACATAACCCAGTTTTAAAAAGTAGTTGGTGCATTCTTCAATCCAAAGTTCATAACTATGAAAGTATACACTTTCCATTTAGTAATAAGTATAATTTTGTCGTTGTCCTTCAAGGCCATATTAATTTGGTTGTACCCACTAAAACCACCAAGGAAACTATATATTTCTTCACAAAACATTGCATCCAATATTGTATCATAGTAGGGTAGAGGAAATGGGTCAGTCATGGTTGCAGCATTCAGTTTCTTGTAATCTACACACACCCTGATTTTCCCATTCTTCTTTGGGACTACCACAATTGATGATAGCCATGTAACTCTAACCAGTGCGTAAATGAAACCAATTTCCAACAACTTGTCAAGCTCTTCTTTCACCTGTTTGGCATAATTAGGGTTTATCCTATATTTATGTTGCTTCGTTGGCACTGCATCTGTCTTCAAGTTAATGATATATTGACATGCAATTGAATCTGCTCCCTTCATATCACTGTAGGGCCAAGAAAACACATACTTGAATTCTTGGGGGATTCACTCTACATTCAAAACGGGATGCCACCTGTGAGCTGACAACTTTGATAAAACCCCTATGTACGACTCATATTAGGGAATATGACCCCCTTTTCTATGCTTACACGACAACTAATGAAGAAAACTATGATACCTCTATCTCACATAAAAAAATTAAGTCTCACATAATCTAATGGAGTAAAACTAATCAAAGAGTGTGTAGCATAGTGACTGACAATGTACTAAGGAACCACTTCTATTGATAATTAGATGTACCCTCAATGTGTCTTAGTTTGACTTTTAAACTATGTGCCCGATCAACCTGCACTCTGGCTACTCTCCAATTTTGACCCATCCAAAGCTTGTGAATCAACCCTTGACTTGTTCCAAACCAACCCTTATCTATGACCAGCTGGATGCAAAATTTGATGTGTGACGTGATAAAAAACTTTCCCTAAATTCATCCGAGTTCTAGTGCACATCGATGACCAATCATTTTAAGTAATCAACTTGGGTTAGGTCCCCCCCCCCCCAAAAAAAATAAATATGATACCCCTCTTCCTTATTTTTTAGCTTGGGAGATAAATTATTGGGGACCTTCCCCTACCTTATACGCTTATGTAACTTGTTAAAAAAAAAAACGCTCCTCTGCAGTTACGTGGTGCGATAAGCTTTTCATGGTGAATCCCCCAGGCTTGAATTCTATTAATACTGTTTTCAATGCCCTTTTAAATTTGGTATCCAATTTATTAGATACTTTCACCATTTTGGGATCATCTACATCTCCCAAATTCATGTCTTCCAATTCATCTTCTCTGACTCTGGAGCTCTTAGACATTTTTCCTTCAAGCATTTTTTTTGCATGGATAACTACTTGAGAAGCTTCCTTCTCTTCTTCTCTTCTTTATAATTTATGTGTCCTTCCTATTTTCTTCATGTCGTATTTCAAGTTCACTTCAGGAAACTATTTTTTATTTTCTACGATCTATAATTTTTTGCACATCTACTTAAAAATCAAGACCTTAGTTGAGTTTATTTAAGGAAGTCCTCCTCTTCATCTTCTTGAATGGATTGTTCCATGTTGATCCCTTCTCCATACAAAGGTCTGAACCTAGGTGGGATACTCTTCTTTGGTATTATTTGCATTCTTACCTTCTATTTCCCATGTTTGATCATAATTGTATGTGCACCCCATAATTGCTTTGCCTTAGCGACTCTTAGCCATGATCTACTGAAGATCATGGGGTAGGAACATGTTGACCCTTCCAACTTTATAACAACAAAAAAGCTTGAGATGCTAAGTTGTAAAGTCTGCAACAAGTCCAAGTCTTGTAAAGTCGGCCATTGGCCAAGAGAACCCTAGTTGTAAAGCCTATTTTGTAAAGTGGGAAAAGGACACCTTATCATTATCAAGTTTGGAAGTATTGAGCGACTGAGAGTGACTACACTCTTTCAACTTGTAATCATCATATATTGAGCTCTTGTAATGACATTTCAATTCAAAAACTTGCATTGTGTTCCTTGTTGGATGCTCTTTCATTCAAGTATATTCATTGTCGATTTCGTTGTGATTTGTGACTACGTATTAGTAGGATAAATCAGTGGAGTTGAGAGTGTAAATGATTGTTTTTTGACATTCCAACCATAGGAGAGTGTCATTAGATCCTAGGGTGACCTTTTTGGTATGTTTTGTTGCAGTTTCCAAGACCTTAATCATGATGGATCGTGATTTTTGTACCTCCTCGGAATGCAACTAAACTTGGTGGGCTAGCTGATGAGTCATGCCTTCAAGGAATATCTAAGACAATTCTTAGAGATTTATATGGATGACATGTGTGTGCATTCTCTTCACATAAATGAACATGTCCATCACTTAAAAAAAGTATTTGAAAAATACAAAATGTATAGTATCTGCCTAAACCCTGAAAAATGTGTTTTCATGGTAGGACAGGTCAAGATTTTGGGACCTAATGTATCTAAAAACAGCCTTTTCACTGATGTTTAAAAGATACAATGATGATTGCACCAACAAAATTTAGAGAGGTACAAGCCTTCATGGGCCATTGTGGATATTATCATAGGTTTATTACATGTACACGATCATTGCAAAATCTCTCTATGCACTCATAACAAAATTTGAATGAATGAGGAATGTGAAAAAGCATTTCAATAATTGAAGCAAAAAATTATTTTTGCTTCGATTTTGAGAGCTCCTGACTAAGACAATATTTTCCACGTCCATGTAGATGCATCGGCTTATGCAATTGGATGTATCTTGGCTCAACCTAGAAAAAAAACATGGATTTTTTTATCTGTTACTTCAAGAGACAGCTCAATAACAGAGAATGAAATTATACAACCACTGAAAGAGAAGGCTTCAGGATTATCTATTCTGTCAAAAAGCTTAGACATTACCTTCTAGCGAACAAGTTTGTGTTTTTTGTGGTGTTATACTTGATGAATAAACCTTGTAATACAGGTCGAATTGTTGGATGATTTCTCATACTGCTTGAGTTTGACTTCACAGTAGTGGTCAAAAAGGGGACTTATACACACGAGAGAGTACACCATTTTCTGTGAATGCTACATGGAGAAGCTCTTTTAGGGGTTGAGGACGACTTGCCTGACTTGTATCTCTTCAACCTTCAGATGGTACCAAGGTGGAGCAAACAGATTATACCTCTATTCACCATTGGTTCGCTACAAATCCATCCATTATCAAGCAATTCCGCAATTTAATGCTAATTGCAGGATGCCTATACAAGCAAGGACATGATGGCATACTTAGGTTATGCATTGAACCGTGCAAAATAGAGATATATCTGTAGCAAGCTGATGTACAAATTACGGGCATCCATAATGCCAAAACACAGACATATCAGAGTTTGATGCTATTTGGAGTGTATTGACCTAACATGCAGAGAAGTGTACACGATTATGCTAGCTCTTGTGATTTTTGTGCAATCAACAAGACAATCAAGCATGCTACACTACCCAAGTGGGAAAAGTATATTGTGGCTTACTTAGTGTTACCATATACATCACTACCAATGTGTGTGAACACACTAGGACCGTCGGGGCATTTTTTCCCTCTTTAGGAGGCTTTTCCCCTCGAGCATTGTATATATGCCCATCACTCTAGGGCTATCTATCTTTCCATTGCACACTAAGTAACACATTCTCCATTGTGTGCCTTGAGCTTCCTTCGTCTTCTCCAAGCTGTGTGCGTTTCTCTGCAACCCTAATTCCAACAATTGGTATCAGAGCAGGTTGCATCCTCCCGGGCTTAGTCGTCAGCTGCTCCAGCACATGCCTGGTCACTTTCTCCGATTTCAGTGAGCTTTGGCAAGCGTTCACAGGTAGTAGAGCTCAGTCTACTCAGATTTCTGATTCGGGCTCATTTCGGCCTCTATTTCCACTATAGGAAGGTCTACACAGGCAATTTCGTCATTTTGTGCAAAATTTCTGTCAGTGCCATTTTCTCGCATAATAGGTGCCTTTTAGTCTTCTATGGTTTGTGCTATATAGCACGTGATGTTCCCGCTCCGTTTCTCCTGTTTTCGGGCAAACTTCACATCATGTGCAGCATTTACCATGGCTGACAACAACACAGATGTCTTCAAGATGTTTGCTGCTGAGGACAGGTTGGATGGGGACAATTACCCTATGTGGGCTTATATGATGCAACACGTTCTTGTGTCAAAGGGCGTCTGGAATATTGTGCAGGGCATTGATTTACGTCCTGGTTCTGAGGATGCAGACGATGTTGAGGATGTTGCAGGTCTTGCTGCAAGGATTGTTGCTATTAGAATTGTTTTGCCTACGATAGAACAATCTCGTTGGGATGTAACTGATGCACAGGCTCATGCATTGATTACGTTTTCTGTGAAGCGCACGATTGTTCCTCACATTCGTTCAACAAAATTTGCAAAACAGGCCTCGTATATATTGACTGGTCTTTATGCAAGTCGCAATGAGGCTAAAATTGCTTTGCTGCGTAAAGAGCTGGAGTCGAAGATTATGCATGAGGAAGATGATATGGACACTTTTCTTGCTGGTGTCAAGGATATCAATGAGCAACTTATTTCAGCAGGTGAAGTCATTTCAGACAGTTCCCTTGTGCAGACTGTTCTTGATGCCTTACTAGATTCTTACGAGACTTTTGCTAGTACTTGGAGACTTATGACCCAAGGAAATCCTGAAGTTGTCAAGTTTGATGCATTATGCACATTGCTGTTGCAAGAGTCACTTTCCAGAAAAAACGGGACTAGACAGCGTGCAGTTAAACATGCTTTTATTGCTTCTCAAAGAAAGGGTGGTAACAACAATGCAGCCACTTCTTATGGTTCTGGTGCGAGTGGCAAAACTTCTGTTCCCAATGCTTCTGCTGGCAACACTTTGTCTAGAAATTCTGGTGATAAGGGCAAAAAGGAGATGTGTTGCCATTATTGTAAAGCTAATGATCACTTGATCAAGTCATGTCCTACGTTGAAGGCCAAAGAGACTAAGAAGAAAGAGGGTGGTTCCACTGCAAATGCTGGATCCACTACAAATGCAGCCATTGTTGAGTCTTCTGTGAAAGGAGACTGTGTTGCTGATGTTGATGCAGAATGGGCTTTTAGCTCAGAGTGCACTTACAATCCTGCTGTCCATGATGCATGCTCGTCAGTTGCTGTAGATTCACATGTGTGGTATTTCGACAGTGGTGCTACAAAGCATATTACCTCAGATCGTAAATTGCTTACCTCTTTCGAGTCTGTCCCTCATGGGAATTCAGTCACTTGTGCCAACAATGCCTCTTATCCGGTTCAAGGAGTTGGAAAGATTGTGCTTACTGCTGCAAATGGCAGTTCCTTCACACTTATTGATGCACTTTATGTACCTGGGATCAAGAAGAATCTCTTGTCTGTATCCGTACTTGCTAGACTTGGAAGGCAAATTTGTGGATGACAGATGTACAGTTCATGATCTCAGTTTTGATGATGAAATTGTTGCATCTGGCCTTTTGTACTGTGGGCTGTATAAGATCACTTTGTATGACAAGTGTGGACAAAATTTTGCAAATGTTGTTGCAGATTCAAGGGCTGTTTCAGATGCAAAACTTTGGCATGCACATTTTGGTCATGTGAATTTTGCCAGTTTGCTGTGTTTGCAGAAATCTGATATGATTGCTTCTTTGCCGCCTCTTGAAGCACCCGTCAAACATGTTTGGGAAGGCTGTATTTTGGGTAAGATGCAGCGTTCTAAGTTTCCAAAGGATGGTTCAGCTCAGGCCACATGCACGTTGTAGCTTGTGCATATTGATGTTTGTGGGCCCATGTAAACTCCGTCCATGGGCAATTACCTGTACTTCGTGACTTTGATTGACTATTACTCCAGGCATGCATGGGTATTTCCGCTTGAAGCGAAGTCCGAAGTTTTTACGTGCTTCAAACAATTTCTGGCTATGGCTGAAAATGTATCAAAATGTACTATGGGCACCCTCCGTTCCGATCGAGGGAGGGAGTATATGTCTCATGAATTTAATGCATTTCTGGCTAGTGGTGGGATAAAACACCAATGTACAGTGCCTTATACACCTCAGCAGTATGGTGTTGCTGAGAGAAAAAACAGGTCACTGACGGAAATGGCACGATGTATGGTCAAAAGTCAAGCTTTGCTGCATTCTTTTTGGCTTGAGGCCATCATGTGTGCCTCTTATGTACTTAATAGGTGTCCTACAAAAGCTTTGCAGTCTATTACTCCATATGAAGCATGGCATGATAGAAAGCCTTCTATTGAGCACATGCGTGTTTTTGGCTGTTTGGCATATGCTTTGGTGCCACAAACACAGCGCGGAAAATTGGATGATAAGGCTGTCAAATGTATTTTTGTTGGTTATAGTGCTGAAAGCAAAGGTTGCAGGTTATATCATTTTCAAACAAAGCGTATTCTAGTTTCACGGGATGTAGTGTTTGTGGAAGATTCTGTTCAGCCCTTGTTGTCATGTACTAGAGACAATAATGTAAGCTCACATGACATTTATGACACTTTGTTGCCTCTTTTCAGTGGTGAAAATACGAATGTAAGTTCCAATGAGGCAAATGTACAACCTATGGGGATTTCTGAAAATGTTATCGATCAGCCTATTACTGATGCAGATGTACATGATGTACTTGATGAGGAAAGGGCTGAAAATGAGCAGGCTAGAAGTATGCGAAAATGGCTAGTGCAGACTTTGCGTGACAGTACATTGGATGCACCTTTGTCTAGTCGTACTCGTTCAGTCTCTCGCCATGCATCTTATGCATCAGATTGTTATGCTTTGGCTGTGTCTAGCTTACATGATGTTGAGGAGCCTCTGTCTTTTGATGAAGCACAAAATTTAGAAAATTGGATGGCTGCCATGCAATCAGAATATGATGGCTGCATGATGCACTTATAGAAAATGACACATGGACTTTATGTGATTTGCCTCCTCGCAAAAAGGCCATTCGTACAAAGTGGGTTTACAAGTTGAAACGCAAGCCGAATGGTGAGATCGATCGCCATAAGGCTTGACTTGTTGCAAAGGGTTATGCACAGCAAAAAGGCATAGATTATGCAGAGAATTTTGCTCCCACTTGTCGTATGACTACTGTGTGATTTCTATGTGCATTGGTAGCTCATTTTGGTTGGGATGTACATCAATCAGACATTGTTACTGCTTTCTTGAATGGTGACATATTTGAGGAAGTTTACGTAACGTAGCCTCGCGGTTTTGTCATAGAAGGACAAGAGGACAAAGTGTGCAGATGTAAGAAGGCTTTGTATGGGTTGAAGCAATCTCCTCGTGCTTGGTATGAGAAAGCTGACACTCATTTGGTCAAACGAGGCTTTCGTAACAGTCCAACAGAAAGCACATTGTATGTAAAGCGTGAGGGTGATGTACTTCTTATTGTGGTTCTTTATGTCGATGATTTGCTGATCACTGGACCAAATGAGAGACATATTGCTGAATTTAAGGGTGATTTGCATGCTACTTTCAGGATGAAAGATTTGGGTTGGGTATACAATGTAAGCAGTGTGATGGTTGTATTGCCTTGTGTCAGAAAAGTTACATAGAGACATTACTATGTAAGTTTGGACTTGAGGATTGCAAACCTATTGCCACTCCCATGGAAACAGGTTTGAAGTTGAGTCTACATGATACTGGCGATCCTGCTGATGTCACTCTTTACCAAACTGTTGTTGGTTGCCTCATTTATCTATGCAACACGAGGCCGGATATTCAGTTTTCAGTCTCACAGGCCAACAAATTTATGCATAGCCCAGGGTCTAAGCATTGGCAGGCTGTCAAAACGATTTTTCGCTACCTTAGTGGCACTTTACATCTTGGCTTGTTTTATCCCAAGGGGGGATCATTGCCGCCAAACTTACATGCTTTTTCGGACTCAGATTGGGCTGGTTGTTTTGACATGCGAGTGTCCACAAGTGGTTTTTGTTTCATGCTTGGTAGTTCATGTATATAATGGTTGAGCAAGAAGCAACCTACTGTGGCCACTTCGAGTTGTGAGGCTGAGTACAGGGCAGTCTCCACAGCTACTGTTGAGTGTGTATGGCTCAAACGCCTTATGGATGATTGGAGAGGCTCTCAGCAGGAGAGATCAGCTTGGCTTATGTGCCAACACAGGACAACCTTGCAGATCTTTTCACAAAGGCATTGTATCGTGAGAAGCTTGAAGCTTTCCGCAAAGCTTTGGGCTTACTCCCCTTTGTGGACTGATCATGTCCTCAGGGCATGGCACTTCCCTTTACTCATGTGCTAGCTCTCGTTCACCGCATCACTCCAGGGGGGTTTTGTTACCATATACATGTGGTAGTGATGTGTGAACACACTAGGACCGCCTGGGGCATTTTTCCCCTCTTTAGGAGGTTTTTCCCCCCGAGCATTGTATATATGCCCATCACTCTAGGGCTATCTATCTTTCCATTGCACACTAAGTAACACACTCTCCATTGTGTGCCTTGATCTTCCTTCGTCTTCTCCAAGCTATGTGCATTTCTCTGCAACCCTAATTCCAACACTTAGAGCAAGATAGACTCCCAAAAAACTTGAGCAGAGCCAGAATATGATCGAGACAACACAAAGCCAAAAACTATGCTATTATTGAAAACAAAATTTATCAAAATGGAGGGAATGAAAACTAAAGACTTTGCACTATGGAACATGAATATATGCCCATTCTTGAGCAATCTTACGCTGGTCCAATAGGAGGACACTTTTTGGCAGAAAAGTCACAAAAGCGATACTCCTAAAAGGAATTTGGTGGCCTACTCTATTCATGGATGCTGAATATTATGTAAAACAATGGGACGCATGTCAATGGACTAAAGTACCGGCACGACGAGATCACATATCACTGAGCCCAATAATGGGAGCACGTGCTTTTGCCAAATGGGAAATAGACTTTGTAGGGCCTATCTCACCACGGCATATAGGACGCATGCTCAAGACATTATAGTGGCAACGGATTACTTAACCAAGTGGGTTGAAGCAAAGGAAATACAAAAGACATGATGTTAGAACCACAACACAATTCTTGTATGAAAACATTTTCACGCAATATGGCCTTTCTATCGAGACTATGAGTGATCGAGGCACTCATTTCATCAATGATATGATTGATTTTTTGTTGCACAAATTTATGGTACTTCATTCTAAATCAGCTCCATATCATCCTCAAGCCAATGGACAGACCAAAAGCACCAACAAAATATTGTGCACAGTGCTAACAAAGATTGTCAGTGAATCTAGATTGGATTGGGAACTAAAGCTACATTGAACCATTTAGGCTTATCAGGTAGCATATAAAACACCATAGAATACAACTCCTTTCAACTTAGTGTTTGGAATAAATGCAATACTGCCAATAGAATTCTTGATTCCTACACTACGTGTAGCTCAAAACCTGGATTGGAATGGACATGAGTTGTCTGACAAAATGGACCAACTAATGTAGTTGGACAAGACTAGACTCCAGTCGGTTATAGCAATGTATGCGCAAAAATGACAAATGAAACAATCCCATGGCCAACATGTGTGGAAAACAAGGAATTTCAAAAGAATGATTACATGTTAGTCTACACCCTTAAGCAACATTTCAAAAAAATCAACAAGCAGGGGTATGGTCCATTTGTGATCAATGCTATATCACCAAGTGGGGTTGTCCAACTCGCAACATTAGAGGGAGAGGTGATGTCTAATTGGATAAATGGTTGTAGACTAAAAAAGTCTCAACAACCTCTCACTGCCCACTTATTGAAAAGGATACATCTAGCTAAGGAGCGATAGAAAAGAGCTCAAACAATCAAAGATCAAGCACATAAGGAGGCCAGGTTACAAAATTTAAAGCAAAAGAAAAAGCAACAACCACCACCTTCTATTGAAGCAATACAACTTGAGCAAACTTGGCTTGGCACTATGGATGTTCGGATTAATGTTTGGCTAGTTGATGGAACAACAAAAAGAGCATTGGTGGACACCAAAGCACGTGTCAATGCTGTACAGTATTCAACCTACCTAAAACTATCAGAGTCAATGATCAAACAACCAAGATTGAACTGAAAGTGGCCAACAAGGAGACCATGGTTAGTTTGGGACAAGCTAATGTCTTGATTAATGTCGATGAAAACCACTGTCTATATTGCTTTCACATTGTGGCCGATACAGATCCCAACAAGCATATCATTTTGGGAGTTTCATAGATGAGCACTTACAAAGTAATTCCGGTTTGGAAGGATGACGTGCTTCATCATTGTCTAAAGGATCAATCTTATGTTACACCATTTGCGCAAACAAATCTCATCTGGGATGAATAGAAAGATCCAAGTGGGTGTGGAACAGAGGAAGAATTTATTGGTTTTATACCTTGATTACCTACCAGTAATAAAGAAGATTGAATTACTAAAGTCTAGATCTAGAAATCCATCATGGCATCAAAACCAACTCAGCTATGGATCCCAAAGACATTACTTGCTAGATCATCCTATACCTCACCGCCCAACACATTTTCAAGTGCCAACACAAGCAAAGCTAAACCCAATAGACACCACAATTTCAATCGACCTATTCCAGTTTCAATCGGCTTCACCAGTTACAAATGGGTGCCAAAATCCAAAGTGGAGCAACCACAGAAATCAACAACATCTAGATGGGAATGGCAACAAAAACCCACAAACAACCAACTTGTGACGCGACCTTCGGAAACAACCCACAAATGGATCCCTAAAATACAAACCAATCATCTCATGCCCACACAACAACCAATTACACAACCAACCATCAAAGAAACGACATCCGCGCTTCAGAAACTTCTATATGAAAAAAGCGCACAGGGAAAAACCTTGCCAACAAAAATCACTGAACAGTTTGTTCAAGACCCACCTCTTGCACTGCATTGTGTTACCCAATGCATATCTTCTTTAAGCATGATAGGTATACCTTACACGGCCATGCATAGACACGTTGTTTTTGCCCATGCACCTCACATAGACCTTCTTCCGGGGTGACTCAAAATGGAGAGGGGGGAGTAACAATAGTGGCTATAGTAGGCGATGCAGCATATTGCAAGATGATAGGCTGCAAGATGAGTGAGAGATTATGTGTACAGTGTAGAAAGTGTGTTTGACGATTTCAATTTTTGTTTTTTGACCACTTTAATTAGATTTCTACTCTTATTTGGCATAGTATTGAGCCAAATTGACAAATTTTGATGGAAGAGATATTGAAAGTGAGAGTATGTACATATGAACGTGAGCAATAATTTTGGCAAATTTTTTTGCCAAATAATAATAATTTTTATTAATTTTCTTTGCTTTTTAACCTAATAATGATAAAAAATTAATAATCAAAGACGGGAAATTTGTAATCAAATTCTGAAAGCAAACGCCAAACCTACAAATCAAGAGCTTCAAGCATGAAAAATATGGAGTGATTTGACACAAATCAAATTTTGGACTAACTTCATGTAACATTTAATGGCCTAAACACTTGTGTGTAGCGGAAGTTAGCATGAACATAGTGGGCATTTCATTAGAATAGATTCCTAATGATAATTACAAGAGTGCTTGGGTGGAGAGAGCAACAAAAAGCATAACACCTAGTTAGATAGCATGAACAATACTTTCAAAAGAGAGAGAAATTAAGCTATTGACAACAATTGAGGACCGGATTTTCATGGAGCCGGTCTCCCCTCCAAAAGGCTTTGTATTATGGTTTCTCCCATCAAGAGAGACATTGTACAATACAATTCTTTGTGTTCCTTCAAGACTAGCTAGTGCAATGAAGATGAAAGCTTCATGCACTAAGCAAAACACTTATCAAACACAACATCAATGATCTCCTGTCTCAGATCCAAGACCTCACACACCTTCGAAGATGATGAGAGCTAGCTGGGTATGAGAGTAGATTGAGAGGAAGAAGGAATATTCTTATGAAAAAGATGTACATCTCCTCACATAATCACTCATATTAGCATATCTTAGCTTAGTAATTAGCATGGTAGAGGAGATGAGCATGCATTGAAGCTTGGCTCTTGGTTGGATTTGCATCACAAAGCCAAGATTTGTTGGTGTAGGCCTCCCTTCTCACAAGCTTGGAGTAGGTGGTAAGCTTTCCATTAAAGCTTGAGAAGGAGAGAGAGTCTTCTTTACTTCACACATGAGATTGTATGAGTGTGTGTGTGATAATGCCGTGCAAAAATCAGCCCCCTCTCTCTCTTGGTCGACCCTTCTTGCTATTTGCTCATGCTCCACTCTCATTGGACCTCCCTAGGGCTAGCCAATGATAATTAAGCAGTATAAGTGATAGCCTTATGACATGTGTCCCCCTTTCCCCTTTTGTGAGAGCTTAATGTAATTAATAAATGCAACTAAACTCTCATTGGACCCCTTTGCCTTCTGGCCAATAGGAACTAGGCAAGCCATTGGGCTGCTGAATGCTCATTGGACCCCTTGGGAGACTGTCCAATAGTCTTCTATAGAGCTTAATTCTCATTGATTCTTTTATTAAGTGTTTTTAAATTATTTAAACTAGATTTACTCTAGCCTAATTCTCATTGGTCCACCTCCAAGGCCATCCAATAGGAATTGGGTACACCTTGTGGGCATCTGGGCTAGGGAGCTGACATGTGTCCCTCATTCCCTTTGTGTAAAGGGAGCTTGTGTGTGTGTGTGTGTGTGTGTGTGTGAGTTTCTCTCTCATCCCCTACTCCCAAGGCTCGCCCCCTCCTCTGTAGGGATTGATCAAGACTTTTGGGACACACACAAAGCATCCAATTCCCCCCATGGTTGACCTATGGACACAACCTTTGAATTTTGGAACCTTAGCATTTTGGAAGTCTTAATGGGCTGAACCTTAGGGCCTTTTTAGCCCATTGTTGCACATGGATCTTTTGCAGATGCCCCCCCCCTTTGGATCCCTATTTTCCCTCCTTTGGATCCCTACTGTGGCCGGTCTGCTAGCTTAACCAATATTCTAGCTTTTTCTCCCCTGGCACTTCCTCATATTAAATGAGGAAGTGTCATTTTCCCTCCTTTGGATCCCTACTGTGGCCGGTCTGCTAGCTTAACCAATATTCTAGCTTTTTCTCCCCTGGCACTTCCTCATATTAAATGATCAGTTTAACATGAGAAAATCATTTAGGAGAATTAGATATTGATTATTATGATATTACCTCTCTCTTGAAATCATAGTCGTCCTCGACTATGGGGTAGAGAAGATAAAGTATATTCATTAGTCCTTTTCTTAGCGGGTAGAGGATCCCTATGTTACCCTACGACATCATTCCACAATGGATGACTAGTCCATTTGGCGCTTGAGAGCCTCAGGCTGCCGCAAGCATGTCTGCACATTAGTCCTATCAATCTTCCATAGTAAAGTGACAAGCTCTACTTGGTGTTTGGGAGACGTCGTCTCTGCAAACTTGATCTAGGCATGAATACTACTTCATTTTTGTGGACAATAAAGAAAAAGAGAGTCTTATAAGACAAAAACTTTGTTCATTTTTAACATTTTGTACATTTTCTTACTCTTGGGAAGCATTGTAAGCATTGACAAGGTTTAGGTTATCCTTTAATTGTATGCCTTGCATCCATCTAGCATCTTCAAAAGGATAATTCTTAAACTTAATAAGATATCGTTGGATAGTCTTACCGCCTCTTAGTACCTTGTCTTCATGTCGGAGAATGGACTCGGGCTGCAGCACCTCCTCTTGGTCCTCAATCTCCGGTGGGTCTTCAGTAGTTGGTTCTTGAGGTGGCTCTCCTTTGTAAGGCTTTAATAGGCTCACATGGAAAGCATTTTGTATGAGCCAATGATTGGGCAACTTGAGTTGATAGGCCATCTCATTGATTGGCCTAAGAATCTGAAAGGGACCATAGTACCTTTTTGCTAGTTTAGCATAGTACTTTTACCCTAAACCATAAACCCAATCATTTTCTTTAAAGGCTTGGGCTCTTTTGTGCTTGTCAGTAGCAACCTTTTGCCTTTGTTGTGAGATAGAGATAGCATCCTTAATCTTTTGAAAAGATTCTTGTAGGTCTTGGCTATACTCATCTACAACGAAGATCTTCCCATGTACCTAAAGTAGCAAGGGACTTTTTGATCTTCCCTCAATTACCTCGAAAGGTGCTTTTCCCGTGGAAGTATGTATAATGTTATTGTAAGCATACTCCACTAAGGGTAATTACTTCTCCCATTAGGATCTTTGATCTAATTCCGTTACATAGTCTTTTAGTAGATCAAGAATTGTTAGGTTAGCTATTTCACTTTGGCCATCCGTGTGTGGATGATAGGCCGAAGAGAAGTTTAGCCTTGTCCCTAAATTCTCAAAGAGACCCTTCCAGAAATTACTGGTCATTCTAGGATCTCTATCCGAGACTATGGACATTGGCAAGCCATGGTACTTGAAAATTTGTGAAATGAAGAGGGTTGCCATTTGATGGGCTTTGATAGTCTTTTTGACAGGTATAAAATGAGCTTGTTTACTGAACCTGTCTAGTATCGTCCATATTCCCGTAATCCCATGGATAGACTTAGGCAATCCAAAGATAAAATACATGGATATGAAAGAGTACGAGCGGCAGTGCGACGTGAGAGAGAGTGCGAGAAGAAGAGCACAACGATATGGTGAACTCGCTCTACTGTAATGTGTAGAGCATAGTGAGTTCTTATTAGGTTTTAACAATAGAATATGTGTACATACCTGGCGGCCCGCCCACTTACCTGGGCGACCACATTGGGCTTTATACCCCAACAACCTCCCACTTAAAGTCCAATGTGGTACTTTAAGTGTGAGAGAAGCTACTATACAAGCTAATATACAAGAGATGTAGAGAAGTGATGTACTACCCTACACCTAACTGCTTGCGAAAATGCGCAAAGCTCTCTGAGGGAAGTCCTTTTGTAAGTAGATCAGCAGGATTTTCTGTGGTGTGAACTTTGACAAGCTGAAGTTGCTTATCCTCGAGCATTTTCGTGATGAAATGATACTTCACATCCACATGCTTTGTCTTTGAGTGATAAACTGGATTGCGAGCCAATTGTATAGCACTTTGACTATCACAATATAACACATTCATCTCTTCTTTGATTCCCAAATCTGTTACTAGTCGATTAAGCCAAATTGATTCTTTGCATGCCTCTGATGCTGCAACATATTCAGCCTCTGTAGTAGACTGAGTAACACAATCTTGTAATCTAGAACGCCATGATACTGCTCCACCAGCCAATGTAAAGACATACCCTGACGTAGACCTTCGGTTGTCTAAGTCACCTGCATAATCTGAGTCTGTAAACCCTTTACACTTAGCTCCTGACTCCCATAGCATATATGCATACTCTTTGTAGCTTTCAGGTATTTCAATATTCCTTTCACTGCCTCCCAATGTTTCTTGCCTGGGTTTGACATGTATCGACTTACTACTCCCACTGCAAATGCAATGTCTGGGCGAGTAGCAATCATTGCATACATCAAACTACCCAGTGCAGACGCATATGGAATCTTATCCATTTCAGCCTGTTCTTCCTCAAACACAGGACAATCTTGTTTGCTAAGTTTCACATATGGTGGCAATGGAACACTCAATGCCTTTCCCTTCTCCATATTGAAACGTTGCAAAACCTTGTCAATATACTCTGTTTGAGATAACCAAATCAACTTCTTTGATTTGTCTCTCTCAATGCGCATACCAAGTATTTGACTTGCCTCACCCATGTCTTTCATGTCAAACGATTTTGCCATCTTTGACTTCAAAGCTGAAATTTCTTCCAAGTGCTTGCCAGCAATCAACATGTCATCCACATACAAAATAAGAATCAGCCAACTGCCATCCTTAGCCTTCTTTGTATATAGATAGTGATCGAACTCACTACGTTTGTAGCCTTGAGAAAGCATAAACTTGTGGAACTTATGGTACCATGCCCTCGGTGATTGTTTTAAGCCATAAAGACTCTTTAACAACTGGCATACCAAATCTTCCTTGCCTTTCTCAACAAACCCTTCTGGCTGCTGCATGTAAATTTACACATCTAAATCACCATGCAAGATCTCTGTCTTGACATCCATTTGGTGCAACACCAAATCTAATATGACAACCAATGCAAGAAAGCATCTCAATGTAGTCATCTTGACCACCGGAGAGAAGACTTCATCAAAGTCAATGCCTTGTTCTTGCTTAAAGCCCTTGCCAACAAGCCTTGCTTTGTACTTTGGCTGACTATCATGAGCGGTGATCTTATACCTGTAAACCCATTTGTTAACCCTCACGGCTCACGGACACCCTATCACCTACGAGACGGACGTTGTAACCTACGGTGGACATTGTATTATTTATTTGGTAGAGTCAGGTACCGGGCTTGTCGGTCCAATAGAAAAAGGATAAGAGTGATCGCCGATGAGAGGCACACTCTAACTGGGACATTCAAGGGATTAGTTGGCTAAGCATGGGCGCCCAAGTGTGAATGGGGTGAGCTCATATAAAAGACAACTAAACCTAAAATTCACTCATTCTCTCATTTGTGCAATAGAAGAGTGCTCTTGCTCCATCTCCATCTCCATCTTCTTCTTCTTCACCTCCTTGTGTGTGTGTGTGTGTGTGTGTGTGTGTGTGTGTGAGAGAGAGAGAGAGAGAGAGAGAGAGAGAGAGAGAGAGCGAGCATTGCGGCGGCACGACGGCGGTGAAGCGGTTGAGCGCGACGTAGCGGCGTCTCCTTCTTCTTCGCGGCGAGGAATCCTCCATGGCAGGAGCATAGAGCGGTGAGTGACACACCATTGCCCTCTTTTGAGCTTACTAGTTAATCTAGTTGTGTGCTTGGAGCCGTCTATGGCTCGCACACAGTGTTAGGCAAGGCCCTTGCTTCGACAGTGTGGCAAGGAGCGCACATTTTTGGCGTCGTTGCCGGGGAATCGCCATGCACTAAGCCCAAGAGGCACTTTGTGCTTCTCCTATGAGTTGTTTGTAGTAGGAAAGAAGAGGAAGAGGAAGAGGAATGAGTTGTTTTTCTGCAAGTTGTTAATTTCTGTATTGTCTGCAAGTTCTGTGATTTCTGCATAATGTTGTGTTTTCTGTTTGCACACAGTCTTTGCACAATTAGTAGTCGTTAGCTTGTTTGCAGTGAATGAATAAGTAGGAAGGCAGTTAGCAATTTCTGTTTGCACACAGTCTGTACACAGTTTTCTGTCAAGGTTTGCCTGCACACAGTCTTTGCACAGTAAGGTAGTGAGAGAGGAAGTATTTAAGCGTGAGTGACTGGGGGGCTACACTAAAATTTTGATCGGGATCGTTTCCCCAAGCCCAAGCCCAAGCCCAAGCCCAGGCCGAGGCCTCAGTCCTCAGTCTTATGATATATACTAGACTCACTCTTATATATATACCCTACCCCCTCAAGAGGGAATGAGAGCATGTGGGGCAAGTCCTCCACTCTCCTCCCTTCTCTTCCCACTTGCACCCTTAGACTTTCTAATTTGGGCCTAGTTCCCTACTAGAAATTGACGGTTTTAGGGATTGCGAGGGCATAAAGTGACCAAACGGAGGGCTATAAAGCACGGAACATCCCTCTGACCGAGACGCTCGTTTTGAGCTATCATACGTTCTATTCTATAGCTGGGTCAGAAAAAAAAAGGACCAAAAAATCAAAAAATAAATTTTAAAAAAAAAGAAAAGACTTGGGTTGCAAAACACCCAAAAATACTAGGTGAGCAGCCTTCACGGGCACTCACTGACACTTCTAGGGGATCCAAGTCATATGAACCTACGCTTTGGACGAGTGTTAGAGCACGAGCATATTGGTAGTGCCTCCATTTACGCGGGCACCCATTATTCCTCCACCCTAGGTTCTGGACCTTCGGCCGGGACTCAAGGTAGCGCGACCCAAGATTCTCATATCGCGTCTGGTGATTCTTCCTCTGACTACGAAGTCATGGAGGGGTATCCTACACCAAACCCTGATAGTTCAAGTCAAGACATGCATGCCATGGGCCCACGGCCCGGGTCCAGCGTGTTTAGCCGCTTAAAAGAGACCCTTAGTAGAGCTACTCGCTCCGAACATGCGGTTAATGAAATAAATGAAGGGAGTGGGGAGGTAAATTCGTCATTCATGCCTAAAATAGACCCTATGCTTCTTGAGAGTGTGCATGTGAATGTTCCATCCACTACACCTCCTGATCCTTTAGGACTATCTCCCTCTGAGGTTTTACTACCCGATGGTAGGAGTCTTGCCGAAGTACAAGAGATCGAACGCTATATGCAAGCAACAAGGGAGAGGGAAATTGAGAACCTACGAAGGCTAGAACAAAGTCGAGCCCTGAAAGCAAAGGCTCCTATGACAACAATCATGCCAGCCGAGCAACCGAGTGCTCCCAAGGTAGCAGTCACGGAGGGGCAAGCGATGGGGAGCAATAATGCTTCCACTTCGAGGGAAACCTCCAGCACGCCAGGCCTAGATGGGATATTCCTAAACGAAAATTGGGAGTATGACCTACGAGCAGAAGCTTTAACTGATCGGTACACAGGACACACCTATCATGTGGGTTGGTTAGATGTTCTACAATCAACATCGGGTGCTACTAGCATAGATGAGCAACAACAGAAAGTCTGTGATGTCCTCCATAGGATTGTCGAGTTAGAAAGACAGAATACAAGGATCAACATGCCTTCAACATGCCTAATGAGATTCTTGGATATGGGAAAGGCCAACCAACCAACCCTATCACAAATGGAGACTCCCTCAGTGAGCCCCATTGATCCTCCATATGTTGTTTCGCCAGGAGCCTTAGTACAATATGAGCCCACAAGTGGCAGCTTTACCTTCCCAGATCTAGCTCATCTTTCTCTTAATGACACTACGGCTACCATGCATATCCCAGTGGTGAGCATGACAAGAAGTACACCATGGAGTTCATTTGTTAACACTGCGCCGATGCCTAGTAGCACAATGCCCCCAACTATACCTACATGTATGTATCAATCATGTGCACCTGTCGTACCTCAGCCTCATGTAGCTCCTACACCTCCGATTATTCCAAGAGCTTACAATCCACAATGGAATTATCCAAGCTCTTATACAAGTGGAGCCATGCCATTTAATAATAACATGCCATATCAGGCACCCCCTATGCCTAGGGCCACGCTTGTAAACTTTGGACCACCGTCTGGTACACCACCATACGAAATATGGGACCCAAGAGCCGCGGGTATGCCAAGGCCAAGGCCAACTCCCATCTCACATGTGGTTCCAGGAGCACATACACCCATTATACCTGCTCAAATAGGAGATTTGGTAGCATTTGCTCGAACTATAGGTCGCTCTATTGCGGAAAACATGCGTAGTGCACCTGATAGAGAGCCTAGCAGCAAGGCAGTTCAAGTAGCTAAGCTCACACAGAAATTCAGTGAAGACGGAGATGCTAGAAAGAATATGGAAGTCTTTGAACATGTGTGCGATTCCTTGGAAGAGCACAATGAGCTACATAAGTGTAAGGCTTTGAGTTTGACCCTAAGCGGAAAGGCTGGAGATTGGTATAGAACCTTAAGAGTAGAAGAGAAAATGATCTACTCTACTCTTAGGAGACTGTTCTTAAAAGAATACATACAAGAGGGAGTACTTTGGGGTGTAGCCTCTCAGCTCCAGAAAGCCCAACGAGAAGAAGGTGAATCCGTGAGAGACTTCATTAGTCGCCTAAAGAATTTGAATTCTCGATGCAATCCAAACAAGCGATTCAACAACAACCAATTTCTCGATAGATTCATTAGGGGACTACGACGTGAAAGTATTTATAATGGAATAGTCATTAGAGGTATCACTACTTGGGAAGCAGTCACCATGAATGCAATCCAATTGGAGGATAATTTAATGATTGCAGGGGATAGAGTGTCTGCCGAGCCGAAGTCTAGTAGCTCGCAAGCATCAGGGCATGAGACAATGAAGATAAAGCCAATCGTGAAAGAGCAAACGATATCTGAGATGACTTTGGCAGATCTCACCAAGGCCATCCAAGAAAGCCTTAGGGGTAATCGTGCTCCAGAAAACACTCATATGTTTCCAATAAGGGAGCAACAATGGTGCTCAATTTGCTTGGGCCCACATACTACGAGTGAATGCCCTACTTTCAGAGTAAAGTTTAACGGGACTTGTAACGCATGTGGTAGGTATGGCCATCAAGCGAAGGATTGCCTAATGCTTAAACGCATCATGGAAAATAGACCGCCTATAGCTTGGGCTGACTCACCTTGAGTTACTGCATTGATGCCTACCCCACCCATGGAGCAACAGTTGCCATTACAGCACATGGTCCCTAGAACCCAAAATGTGGTCCAAACCACACCGTTGCCACCTCCAGTGCTAGGACCGCAACCCCCTCATCCAAGAGTTACACCTATGAACCAAATAGGTTGCGAGTCATCTAGTACTTATGTAGATTGCGAAGAGGACATAGACTCTAGTATCACCTATGGAGTTGACATGCTTGAGGAGTGTCCCATGTACTATATGGAAGACCATTGGGGACAAATCAAACCGGTATATCAAGCTACTACGCTAGCAGCAAGAGGCCAAAACATTAATAGTTTTGCCAGGAGACCACCTCTTCAGTGCTACGAATGTGGTGGACCACATCGAGTAGCTGACTGCCCCATTAGAATGCAAAATAATGCTGCACTAATGCAAACAAGTCAAGGGAGTGCATTGGCAATGCCAATACTTGTAATCGTTGTGGCATAGATCATTTGATCGCACAGTGTCCTAACAATCCAAATGCACCGAAAATCACACCATTGAACATAATAGAGATTGTTGATGGGACACCACCAACTATAAACATAGCACCAGTGAATGCACTCACACGGTCGATGCTCCAAAAGCAAAATTACATCCTCGAAGAGAGAGATGATGCATCCATTGGCCGAGTGAGAAAGAAGAAAACACGAAGAAAGAAATCCCATAATGCTTCTAGCTCAAAACCTAGTTCAAAGACTAACATAGGGATAGGAGAGGATCCCGTGTATATGAATGACCCTGAGGATGACTCAGATTCGATAGAGACCACGGAGACCAAAACTATTACTACAAAGGAAAAAGCCAGTGAGGAGGATCGCGAGAGGGAATTACGACGAACACCAAAAGAGTATTCAAAGTTAAACCACTCGGTTGCGAACCCCCAAGATAAGCCACGAGAGACAAAAAATGAGGATTGCAAGAGAAAGATTGGAACCTATCCAAACCCAACAGTGGAAATTGAACGAGTCTAACAACTGAGGGGTTTGGTGGAAGAAACTCAACGAACATTAGAACCTGAACCCAAACATATCCAGATGTCGGACACAGTGTTTCCCACACAAGTTCAACCTCACAAGAACTACAGGCCGTTAGCTATACCCAGTATCATTCGGGAAGAGAGTGAGGGTAGGACATCTGAAAGTGGACACACACCTTTCCTACTAGAGAGAATGCTTGGTGAGGGAATGCCCGACCCCCTTGAGGAAGTGGAGATTCCATCTTCACCATTCTCTTGTCAGGGTCCTACGTCCCATAAGATGCCATTAAATGTTGCCAAATTGATGGATTTCATGTCTTCAGAAGTTAGAACCACCATCATGTCCAAACTATATAAAGACCCTGAGCTAGTCTCAGCTCTTCGAGCCTTCCTCAATGGAGAATTACAGGCCGGATTACCACAGTTTGCACATATGAACAAACCTGACTCGGTAATGAATGATGAGGAACATTTAGCACCACCATCTGACCTAGCGGGACATGAATCTGTAATTGAAGTACCCGTTAACAAGTTGGGGCAATACTTTGAAGGTGATGAATCTAATGCTACTCTACCAATCACTACTAAAGGATTAACTATAAAGGGGGTCCTTGACGGTGGTGCGGGAGTCAGCATGGTGACAAAGAGTTGTTGGGAGTCTATGGGGCGACCTCACCTTGAAGCCACAAGCGTAGTGGTAAAAATGGCTAATGGATCTATTGTTACGCCTATTGGAATGCTAAAGGATCTCAGGATCAAGGTCTTGGGACACAAGGTAAGGCAGACTTTCATTGTTATGGATTTTTCCAAGCATCCTATGTCATTTGAGATGATCTTAGGGCGTCCATTCATGAGGGAAGCAAAAATGGTGCATGATTGGTCCAAAAACCACGTCTACTTACAGTTCCAAGACTCTGTCATTCAAGTTGATCTTTTAAGTGGTCGAACGCATCCTCTAGGAAATAAATTCATCATTGATAATCGATCAGACACAACAATTCACTCAGCTCTATTACAGTATTGTTACACGTGTAACGAAGACACAGATATTGGGGAGAACTCTCCTTATATGGATATCCTACCCGGAATGGCTGAGTCAGACAATGTCGATTGGGTACACCTAGGGGCAACTATAGATACATGGGGAGCTAGAGGAACAACCTGGGTAACACCAGATGGGGAAGAGATACCACACATTGCACCAGTAAACATGTTAGGTGTAGCGCATGTAACATCCGATGATAAGAAAGAGCACACCTACCTGAGAGTGAAACCGATGATTCCTCAAACGCTTCAGGCCAATACACATCAGAAACGGAATCTCAGGCAGAAATGGATTCAGAACCTGAGGAAACATCGAGTGAACCAAGTATAGAAACTGAACACTCAAGGCCTAGTACGACCATCTATGGTACAAGCGAAGATACAAGCGAAGACCTATCAGGCGAGTCGAGTTCAAACATTCACCAAAATCAAAACCTTGACAAGAAACAAAGGTCATATAAGAGACGATGATATCGAGCAAATGTGAGAGCTAGGATAAACAAGGAAAGATCTACTACAGAATGGCTTAGCTATCTAGGGGCATGTGATGCTCATCGAAAGCTAGTAGACAATTGGGGTGAACATCTCCAGAGTGTCATGTGGTGCAGCCCGCGACCCATTGACCTCGCTCAATTAGAGGTTATAGAGCCGAAATTGAGTCGAACTATAAGAAGACATCAAAACCGAGAGTTAGCACAACAACAAAAGGAGGCAGAACTAAAAGAAAGGTCTCCGTCAGGACAAGAGCCTGCTGACTTACATACGGCTCCTGAACATTTTAAATCTTATACCACGGGGGAGCGAAAGGTTGTGTATGCCAAAGCCCAACAAATACCTACCAATGGAAGCAGTGGAGTCTATGATGGTCCAGCGGTAGTTAAAGAGATAGAATTAGCAGAACCAAGTGAGGAGTCTAAACCAATCTTTATTGCTCAAGACCTTACCGAAACTGAAGAGGCTATACTTAAGGAGCTCCTCAAGGAATACAAGGATATCTTTGCTTGGACATATCATGACATGAAGGGTGTTCCACCTTCTGTGGTGCAACATACAATTCCCATGATCAACACTGCTAAACCCGTCCAGCAACGACCATATCCAATGAATCCTAAGTATGCCAAAATTGTACAAGAGGAGATTGAAAAACTTATCCAATGTGGATTCATATACCCTATTGAGCACTCGGAATGGGTTTCTCCAATAGTCATTGTGCCAAAAAAGAATGGGAAACTAAGAGTGTGCGTGGACCTCAAGAAAGTTAATGCAGCTACTAGGAGAGATCATTATCCCTTGCCATATTCAGAACATGTGCTTGAAAGAGTTGCGGGCAAGGAAGCTTATAGCTTTTTAGATGGGTACTCTGGTTACAATCAAATCACAATTGCATTAGAGGACCAAGCTAAAACTGCTTTTATCACAGAGTTTGGAGTGTTTGCATTTCGTGTTATGGCTTTTGGCTTAACAAATGCCCCGGCTACATTCCAACGATTAATAAACACTGCATTTAAAGAATTTCTAAGGGAGTTTTGTGAAGCTTTCCTAGACGACCTTTGTGTTTATTCTTCTTGGGAGAAGCATTTGTTATATCTACAAAAAATATTTGAAAGGTGCAGATTTTATCGCATCTCATTGAACACTTTCAAATGCCAATTTTGGGTTAAGCATGGAGTCATTCTAGGGCATATAGTGTCCAAGAATGGGATATCCACAGATGAGAGTAAGATTAAAGCCATTGCCGATTTGCCACCACCTACGAACTATAAAGGAGTTCAAAGATTTATGGGCCATGTTGGTTATTATCGAAGGTTTATTTTAAACTTTGCCGAGATAGCGCGTCCATTGTACAAGCATCTTATCGAGTTTCACTGGACGGAAGAATGTCATCAATCTTATGAGTTATTAAAGAAGGCCCTAACAAGTGCTCCAATCCTGCGAACACCTGATTGGATGTACCTTTTCATGTGCATATTGATGCATCAAATTTTGTTATTGGGTGTGTTCTAACTCAACCAGGAGAACATAAATTGGACTACCCTATTAGCTTTGCAAGTCGCCAATTAAATGATGCCGAGATGAACTACACTACTATAGAGCGCGAAGGTCTAGCTATGATTTACGTAGTAAAGAAATTTCTCTATTACCTTCTTGCTACCAAGTTTGTGTTTTATGTTGATCATCAAGCATTGCTATATTTGGTAAACAAGCCGTGTTCCACAGGTCGAATTACACGATAGTTGTTAATTCTTCTTGAGTTTGACTTCACCGTTGTTGTGAGGCCTGGGAGGAAACATGTCATGGCGGATCATTTATCTCGTATCCCTAATGGCGAAGCTCCTACGGGGGTTGATGATGAATTGCCTGATACTCCTTTGTTCATTGTTGAGACAATGCCTGAATGGAGTGAAAAGATTGTTAACTTCTTAGTTAATGGTTTTCCACCCAAAGAACTACGAAAAGATATAGCTCAAAAATTAATCAAGGAATGCGAACCCTATTGCTTACTGGCTGGAACTCTCTATAAGAGAGGAAAAGATGATGTTCTTAGACGCTGTGCCCGCGAGGATGAGTATTTATATATTCTACAAGAGGCACACATGGGCGTAGCTGGTGGTCACTTTTCAGGAAAGTTGACTGCCCGAAAGATCTTACAGTCAGGCTATTGGTGGCCCACTCTGTTTAAGGATGCATCACTTTTTGCAAAGGGATGTGATGAATGCCAACGCTTCAAGAAGCCACAAAGAAGTGATAGGATGCCTCTACATCCCATCAAGGTAACCCAACCATTTGAAAAGTGGGGCTTAGACTTTGTAGGACCGATTAGTCCGGCTGCACGTAACACGCAATCACGATATATCACTGTGGCTACCGACTATGTAACCAAATGGGCTGAAGCAAAAGCAACACGAAAGGCGGATGCAAAAACAACAGCTAAGTTCCTCTTTGAGAACATTATCACACGTTTTGGATGCCCCTTTGAACTTGTGAGTGACAATGGAACTCATTTTATAAATGAAGTAATAAAAGAACTCACATCAAACTTCATGATATCTCACCACAAGTCTACACCCTATTATCCCCAAGCAAATGGCCAAGCTGAGAGTACCAACAGAACTCTCATCTCCATTTTGACAAAGACAGTTGAGGCTCATCGCACTGATTGGGACCTAAAGCTTACATCGACTTTATGGGCTTATCGTACTACATATAAAGTTACTATTAATTGCACACCGTTTAAGATAGTGTATGGCCAAGAAGCAGTTATGCCATGGGAGTTTGTCATTCCTAGTCTGAGTAGCTTCTCAAGAAGGTTGGGATGGTAACCCCTTAGTTGAGCGATTATATATCCTGGAAAGGCTAGATGAAGAGAGGCAATTAGCTGTGCGAAATGCTCTAGTGGAGAAGGATAGGAGAAAGAAGTGGTTTGATAGCCATTTAAAGGATAAAGACATCAAGGTTGGTGATAAAGTTCTTATGTACGGGGTACGTAATGAAAAGAAGAAATTGAAATACGCTGGTAAGGGACCATATCGAGTGTGTGAAATTACCCCGCAAGGTACCATTCGTGTCGAGACTCTAGATGGAGTTGAAACCATTGGATTCCTTAATGGGAGTAAATTCAAAAGATATTATGATCCACTAAGCCAGGAAGAGTTGCAAGCCATCCATCAAAAGAAGGTTGCCAAGGAACAAGCAGAGCTTTAAAAAATCCAAGCAAGAGTTGAGGCTCAATAACGACAACAACATCTTAGACGCCAACGAGAGGCTAATCTGGGAATCACGCAAGCATTTTTCGAGGACACAGATGACGACTCATTAGAATCTAAGCCACCCCTACGATACCCAATTGAGCTAAATAGCCCCTATGGGAAAGTACTATACAATGCCTTATTAGATACGGGAGCTAAACACAATTTGTTATCCTATGGAGTTTGGTGTCAATTAGGAAAACCGACCCTATCCCCGAGTATGATGCAAGTCAAGGGCATTAATAAAAAGAAAACTGCTATTCTTGGAGTCCTTCAGACCCCTGTTGTTTATGACAATGGAAGCATAGTGCAGAGGTTTCTAGTCATGCCCGCGGGAGCTATGGAAGGCAACGTAAACCTGGGATGCACGTGGATGTTGGCAACTAAATGCACTATTGATTGGGATACTGGTAGTGTCACGATGCGACCACCGACTCTTACCCCTATCATTCAAGCAAAGTCACCTACGTTGCAAACTCTAGCAAAGTTGAAGGATAGCCAACATTCACAAGCCAAGGTGGTTAACTCGTCTTTGCCGGCTACCCATGAACCTAGCACTTCAACACTTGTAGTTGCAACAAGCAGTAATATTGCAAGTACTCAACCTGCGACCTAAGAGTACATATCAATGGGTCCCCAAGGCCTTACTTCCAACTACCTCAACCCTCCCATCCATTCCAAGAAAAAATTTCCCTGGAAAACCAAGAGCGCGCCCTAGGAGAGTCAAGACCAAATCACGATGGATTCCAAAACAACTATTAAAAGCCCAAGGCTACTATGATGGAAATGAGCAAATTTGGGTACCTAAACGTAAAATGTGTCCTTCCCTATCGACAACAAACCCATATGAGTCAAACAATGTAATGCTAAAGCCAATGGCAGACCGTGGGAAGGGAAAGATCACAGAATGCTACACACCTAGTCTAGAGCTAGTTTGGGCTCCAAGGCAAAACCAATTTATTCCACCTAGCTCAGGAAGGGGGGAGTTCCATGAAGCTTCTAGCTCCTCATGTAATACATCCATAGAGGTAAAAGCTTCTACACAGGCTCCATCTATAGTAGTGGACCTCCATGAAGCTACAAAAGAATCCACACCTCCCAATGTTCAAGAATCACTTGATGAATCACTTCAAGTTCGATCCTGGGAGAGTACCTTACCACCCTTGCAACTTGACGAGGCACCTAAGGTAATAGAAAACTACTGGAAAAAATCTTCACCTATAACAACTTGGAACAACTGGTTTCAAAGGGTGACGACATCATTTCAAACGGTATGATCTACCCAAGGAAGGGGGGAGTGGTTGTGGACATCCATTATTCACTTGCTTCCCTCTCAACCTTTCTCCCTGACCTCTTAATCTCCAATCTTAGGGAATGTATATATAAAGCCTTATACTCACAAAAACAAGATTAAAAAGTAAAAGAGCAAGAGCCATAACACAAATCATAAAAACAAATTATGCACAAGAAAACGACCCTTGTATTATTTGCACTCTAACCATCATCTATTTGCGTGTACAGATATGGCTAGTATGCTAGAGTCATCCACTCCTGCCTTGGGTGAGAGGTACCCTCGTTACTTTTCACAAATATTTCACATGGTCTTTCCAGTGCTTGCATGTGAATGGGATTTGATAGGTACGCTAGCATGTGAGAGGAATTTTGAGGAGTTAGAATGGCTGATATGTCTCTTGACCACGTCTGATCCATACTTAGTAGAGAGTGTTTCTCCCATTGCACAAGCCTACCCTTTTGACCAAGATGACTATAGGCGTCTAGTGACCTTCTTAGTAAACATGGGCACCTATGATGAAGAAGAAAATTTACAGGACTACGCGGATGGCACATATGGTCTCATGGATGATGACTTTGTTTATCTCGACGACGAGGATAGGGGTTTAGCCTTAGGGTTTCCCCCCAACCTCTACAATATCCTATTCCCTTGACTCTCTAGGGGGAGTGCAAATAATTAGGTTAGGGTTCCATATGTTTTTTGTTGTGTTCAATAAGTGTTGGTACCTTTTCCCACTAATGTGCCTCCTGGAGGTATTCCTTTTGTTTCCTAGTGTGTACAGGAGCGTGTTGCTATTGATAGGATTTGGACCTTCATGGAATCTTTATCTCGACTCACTCTTCAAATCAAGCGCGACCATCGACACAAACAGGTGTTTCTTGTCCATTAGCATTGCCCCTTATCTTTTTTGCATCTATGATTGTCTGCTTTGATTTTGATTGGTAGCCTAATATTCATCGCATTTGCTTAGTATCAAACATTTAATTCAATGTAATTTTTTGTCATAATCACTTGTTTAGGTTTAAAAATCAAGCAGTCCGACTAAGCTAGTTTGACCAAGTTAGGTGTTAGAGATCTTCTCTTAATACCATGGGGAATGCCTTCCTAATAATCAATGGTTACTTAGGTTCTTAATCCGATTTAGGCAGAATTGTGTGAAATGTACTAGGGATTTCTAGTGGGCTTGAGCCTATTGACCTTTCGCTTAAGTATTATAAAGGGAGTTTACTAGTGTGATGAGCCTGGGGAGGTGTATCAGTGTTATATGACCCCCCAAAGTTACAAAATTAAAATACTGAAAATGAACAAACAAAAAATCAAAGTGCCACACTGTAAAATCTTAAGCTGGAAGAGAAATCTCAGCTTGATTTGGTACTTCACTCACATGTATTGCCTATGGTACTAGAGCCCTAGAGGTTCCCAGTGTGGGCGCTTTTCCTTGAAAAGCAAAAAACCCAAGACATACAAAATAAGCACAAACATCAAATTGAATCACTGTGAAAACACTTTGGGGGGTCAAAGAAAAGGTAATCAGTCAGGCGATGATTTCATGAGAAATTCCTTTTATCGTAGCTTAACTACAAGGTCCTCTAGGTATAGCCTCTAGTCAGCCCTCGAACATGAAATACTTGGCTCTCGCGATTAAACAACTTAATTGACCAGAGAAAATTAAGAAGCTTACCCATGGTATTAATAGTCGATCTCTAGTGCCTTTCGACCGTTAAATTAGCGACCCCAGACTTGTTTAATTTTTTACCTTTACATCTTTTTATGCATTTGATTAAATTGCAATTTAATGCTTATTGCTGACATTGTTTAAAATTCTGTTACCAATCAATTGTCTGCCTAAAATTGCATATGCTTTTTAATCGCTTATGAAAATGCAATTACTGTGCAATGTTGTTTGATTTTGTAGTGACTAATGAAGGCTAAGGACATTCATCTCAAATGCTCTTCCACCTCGACCAACGAGCTTCAACTCAATAGCTTCCGAGGACGGAATCTACATCAGGAAGGGGGGCATGTTAACCCCACGGCTCACGAACACCCTATCACCTACGAGACGGACGTTGTAACCTACTGTGGACATTGTATTATTTATTTGGTAGAGTCAGGTACTGGGCTTGTCGGTCCAATAGAAAAAGGGTAAGAGTGATCACCGATGAGAGGCGTACTCTAACTGGGACATTCAAGGGATTAGTTGGCTAAGCATGGACGCCCAAGTGTGAATGGGGTGTGCTCATATAAAAGCCAACTAAACCTAAAATTCACTCATTCTCTCATTTGTGCAATAGAAGAGTGTTCTTGCTCCATCTCCATCTCCATCTCCATCTTCTTCTTCTTCACCTCCTTGTGTGTGTGTATGTGTGTGTGCGTGCGTGCGTGCGTGCGTGTGTGTGTGTGTGTGTGTGTGTGTGTGTGTGTGTGTGTGTGTGTGTGTGTGTGTGTGTGTGTGTGTGTGTGTGTGTGTGTGTGTGTGTGTGTGTGTGTGTGTGTGTGTGTGTGTGAGAGAGAGAGAGAGAGAGAGAGAGAGAGCGATCGAGCATTGCGGCGGCACGATGGCGGTGAACCGGTTGAGCGCGACGTAGCGGCGTCTCCTTCTCCTTCGCGGCGAGGAATCCTCCGCGGCAGGAGCATAGAGCGGTGAGTGACACACCATTGCCCTCTTTTGAGCTTAATAGTTAAGCTAGTTGTGTGCTTGGAGCCGTCAATGGCTCGCACACAGTGTTAGGCAAGGCCCTTGCTTCGACAGTGCGGCAAGGAGCGCACACCATTTACAAGGTAGAGCCTTTTTTCCCTGTGGTAATTTAACTAGCTTCCATGTCTGGTTTTTATGCAGAGCTGTCATCTCTGACTGCATGGCCAATTGCCAATTCCCAGAGTCCTTCATGTGCACTGCTTCCTTGTAACATGAAGGCTCATTGCAATCAGTCAACATGACATAGTTCATAGATGGAACAAACCGATCAGGAGGTCGTGAGATCCGTCCCGATTTACGCAAAATAGGTGGCTGAGGCTCAGCCACAACCTGTGGTTCCACTCTATCCTGTCCTTACTCCTCTGGAGCCCTGACATTTTGTCTTGCACGTGTAGGTCCATCTTCTTGAAGACAACTCTTCTAATCTCCTCAACCCTCTCTGGTTTAGAATGATATTTAGCTTCATTAAAGTGAACATCATTGTTGCGGATAACCTTTCTGGATTCGGGATCCCAAAGTCTATACCCCATCTCACCAGAATTACCATAGCCTAGAAAGATGCACTTTCTACTCTTTGGCTCAAGTTTGTTCCTAAATTCCTTTGGAACATGAGTATATGCCTCACAGCCAAAGACTTTGAGATGCTTGTATGAGGGCATTTTGCCTTACCATACCATCTCTGCCACACTGAATCCTTCTGCAAAACCTTGCTAGGAGATCTATTTATAAGATGAATAGCTGTTGATACAGCTTCAACCCAAAACCCATTTGGCAGTTGTGCATTAGACAACATACTTCTGACCTTCTCTTGTATGGTCCTATTCATCCTCTCATCAACACCATTTTGAGGAGGATTGTAAGGAGCAGTAAGTTCACGTTTTATACCTTTTGACTCACAAAAGTCCTGAAAGGCCTTTGAAACATACTCTCCACCATTGTCACTGCGTAAGCATTTAAGCTTCTTGCCACTCTGATTCTCCACAAGTGTCACAAACGTTTTGAAAACACTAAACGCTTCATCCTTGTGCTTGAGAAAGTAAACCCATACTTTCCTCGAGTAATCATGTATAAATTTCATAAAGTAAGAAGCTCCCCCTAGAGATAGGTTAGGCATAGGTCCACGCAAATCACTATGAACAAGTGCCAATTGTGTATCTCTTCTACTGCTTCTATGCTTATGTGGCTGCTGTGTTTGCTTACCATACAGACAATGTTCACAGAATTCAAAATCTTTAAATGACAAGCCAGGCAAATAACCAAAACGAGACAGGATTTCCATTCCCTTCTTGGACATATGTCCTAACCGGTTATGCCACAAAGAAACGTTCGGCTGCTCGGTTACATTGATTACATTTTTAGAGACATTTGATACATAAATCATGTAAAGTCCTCCAGACTTTACTCCATGTGCTACTGTCATAGAACCCTTGGATATCTTCCACACGTTCTGTCCAAAAGTGGTGACTTAGCCAACATCATCAAGTAAACCTGTGCTGATCAAGCTCTTTGTAATTGCGGGAACATGTCTCACATTTTTCAGCGTGAAAGAAGAGCCATTCTGAAACTTCAATTGAACATCTCCAACACCTAAGATCTCACATGTCTGCCCATTGCCTAGCCGAACATGATCTTTAGTGGTCACATAAGAGGTAAACCACTCCTTGTTTGGAGACACATGAAGTGATGCCCCTGAGTCTATAATCCAGTCACTCAGTGCATTTCCATCAGATGTTGTAAGAAGAGCTGAGTCCATTGTATTCTTCAAGAAATAGATGTCTCCTGACACTAGACTGTCATCCTCTGCAACAATGTTTGTCACATTTATTTCTTGAATCTTCACTGAGGACTTGTTCTTCTCACCATGGTCTTCAGCTTTCTCTTTGCCTTTTTTTGCTTTCATACTTTGCAGTCTCTTTTCATGTGACCCTTCTTGCCACAATGGTAGCATTCTATGTCACTCTTGCCTTTAGCACTGCGGGACTTGCTACGAGACTGATTCCTCTTTCCACCTTTGTACTTTTCTTTGGTCCTTCCCCTTACAACTAAGGTTGTTCCTTTGCCTTTGTCCATTGTCTTTCTGTTGGTTTCTTCAGTAAGCAGACTGCCTTCTACACTTGCTATGGTCAAACCATTTGGAGGTGCAGAATTACTCAAAGCTGTGCGAAAAGTGTCCCAACTTTCTGACAATGTGATCAACAGGAACATAGCTCTAACAGGTTCATCAAACTTGACACCTTGAGCTGACAATTGACTGTAGATGGTGTTGAATTCATTCAGATGATTGGACATAGGTGTCCCTTCTTTCATCTTCAAGTCAACAAGCTTCTTAATCCAGTATACCTGTGAAGCTTCACTCTGCTTCTCATAAAGATCACTCAGCTTTGTCCATGCTTCATAAGCCGACATCTCGTCTGCTACATTGAAGTAAATGCTTTCTGCCAAAGTCAGCATAATGGTAGAAAGTGTCAATTCATCCATTTCGCTCCATTCATCTTCGTCCATATCTTCTGGTTTTATCCCCTTGAGCTTTATAGGTTTTATCTACTTCTTTTGTACCAACACGTGTCAAATATGCTTCTTCCACAATGGGAAATTGGTTCCACCCAGCTTCTTGATATTGTAAAGAGCAGTGTCCTGTGATCCAGCCATAGTTATGCTTCACAGTAGTTTACTTTCGCGAGAAAAATTCAGCAGAGCTTCCCCTGTAAACTGACCTCTGAACCAATATCAACCTGTCAAATGAACCAAGAAAGCTTCAGATTCTGCAGAAATTCTGGTAGAGTCTCCTTTGTAAAATGGCTCTGGTGTACTCAAAAAATAGACCAAAAACAGCTCACTGTCTCTCTAACACTGTAAGCTGTGGGTAAACCTGTCCTGCACCTGTACTGTCTCTCAATGTCCTGTCACTGTCTTGTAAGCATAGACTGCGACAATGCCTCAACGGCAGTAAAGCAAAGATGAATTCCCAACTGTCTAACTCACAGTCAATACATCCTAGCTGCCTATCTAAGGGTGCTCGAGGGATCGCTCCAAGACCTGTATCACCGAAAGGATATCAACATTCGAGAATCCCCCAGCTCAATAAAACCTCATTCGACCCTCAACAAAGGCTGCAGTAAATCTGACAGTACATAGACTTCCCACAAAGTCATACATCCACAAATTTCCAACTATATGTTGTAACCGCTGCGGCGGTTGTTTGCTACGTGACTCACAGCCAGCAAACCCTCAACAGACATACATCATCTCTGACAATACATCCCATGTGGAAGTACCTGCAATGTCAGGATGAAATCTGGAATATCAAGCAGCAAACACAAGCTACTTGATGAACTAGTGGATGTCGCCTACAGGCTGTGTGTGGGTGCGCCCGTGTCGTATGTGACATGCCTCCAAGAACTATGAGCCGTACTTCGTTGTGTAGACAACCACAAATCAGCACTCTAGAAGTGCAGATATCCTCAGCACTTGCAGTCGTAGGCGGAAACCCCAAATTTGCAGAGTCAGATCTGCACCCGCCGAGACCACGTACTAGGAAATGGCCTACGTAGAACTTTGTTGAAGCCGAACGGTGGCCGAGATGACCTCAGAATGAAATTCTGAGAACACCAAGCCCTTCGGGCTATTCCACAAGATTTGGGGCCGTGTATTTGCCTATCAAATCTGGCTCCAATCTGAGCAGGTGACTCTAGCTTCCTGCAATGCTGCCCTGAGCCTTGATCTGAGCTCTGATACCAGTTGAAGGAGTACAAGCGGAAGTGCGACGCGAGAGAGAGTGCGAGAAGAAGAGCATGACGATATGGTGAACTCGCTCTACTGTAATGTGTAGAGCATAGTGAGTTCTTATTAGGTTTTAACAAAAGAATATGTGTACATACCTGACGGCCCGCCCACTTACCTGGGCGACCACATTGGGCTTTATACCCCAACAGGATATGCTCTCCCATGGTGAATTAGGGATTGGCAAGGGTTGAAGCAATCCAGGTTGCTTCCCTCTATCAAATTTTGTCTTTTGGCATACCACACATTTAGAAACATACTCTTGTATGTTCACTTTCATGGTAGGCCAATCGAAATATGTTTCAATTCCCTTTAAGGTAGACTGAATTTCTCTGTGCCCCGCATAAGGAGGAGCATGAGATTCATACATTACTTTCTCACGTAGTGAGTTAGTAACGCATAGTCTATTGCCATAGAGAAGATAACCATCTTGTAAAGTAAATGGTTCTTCTTTCTTCCCTAATGCAAGGGCTGAAATCACATCTCTAAAATCGGAATCAATAGCATACTCATCTATCATTGAAGATAGATAATTGTGAGTTGCTATGGAAACCGCATTCACTCTCGGCTACTACTTGTGCATCTACTACTTGTGCATCTACCTCTTGTGAGTGCATCTACTACTTGATTATGCTTGCCAACAATGTGAGCAATATGAAAATGAAATTGCGAAAGGAAATTTGCCCACCTCATTTTTTTGTTGGAGAGCTTGGTCTGCGTCATGAAGTACTTAAGACTTTGGTGATCCATTCGTAGAATGAAAGGAGTCCCCAATAAATAGTGCTTCCATGAGTCTAAGGCATGTAGAACTGTAAGGAGTTCCTTTTCGTATATGCCTAGAGCTTGCTCATCAGGATCGAGCCTTCGACTTTCATAGCCTATGGCGTGCCCTTCTTGAAGCAAAACAGCTCCAAGGCAATCACCACAAGCATCACATTGGACCTCAAATGGTTTTGAGAGATCGGGTAGTGTAAGCATAGGTTGAGAGATAAGCTTTTCTTTAAGCTTTTCGAAAGCATTTTTCTCCTTAGCAGACCATGTATACCTAACACTTTTCTTTGTTAGGTCATATAATGGTCCTGCAATTTGTGAGAACTTTTCTATGAAGCGTCTATAGTATGCACACATACCTATAAAGCTTCTTAGTTCATGAAGATTCTTTGGTTTAGGCCTTCCTTTTATTACCTCTAACTTTGATGGATCCATTTGGATGCCATCTTGAGAGATAATGTGACCTAAATACCAAATCCCTTGCAAGAAAAATTCACTTTTCTTTCGATTAACATAAATTTTATTCTCTCTTAAAACTTGGAATATTACCTGGAGATGTTGCTTGTGTTCATCTAATGAATTAGAGTAGATGATAATATCATCAAAGAACAGTCCAGTGACGGTTCGATGAGGCCTAAACAGCTTCTCTATCAAGCGGTTGAATGTGGTTGGTGCATTGGTCAAGCCAAAAGGCATGACAATGTATTCATAAAGACCAAATGGGGTGCAAAATGCGGTCTTTACAATGTCATGATCAACTATCCTTATTTGATGATAGCCACTTTTTAGGTCAATCCTACTGAAGTAGGTCGATCCTTGTAGCTTATCAAATAGGTCTTCTACCCGTGGAATGGGAAACCTATTCTTGATAGTGATCCTATTTAGTGCTCTATAGTCGACACACATACGATATGTGCCGTCTTTCTTTTGCTCTAATAGCATAGGTGAGAAAAATGGAGATGAGCTAGGCCTAACCATGCCCTTCTCAACTAACTCATGCACTTGCCGCATAATCTCCTCTTGTTGAGCTTGAGAAACTCTATAAGAAGGTTTGTTAGGCGGTGAACTTCCTGGAAGAAGTTCAATTGCATGGTCATCATTACCTCATTTAGGAGGTAGCTCACAAGGGATGTCGTCAATAAAAACATCTTGAAACCCCATGAGAAAATTGGATAACTCTAATTCCTTTTGGTTGCTTTTATTTTCTTTTGCTAAAGCATTAGGTTCACTTTGAGAATCTTTAACAAAAATCATGTACACGGAAATAGAGCTCTTTATTGACTTGTTGAAAGCTGGTGTATGTACAATGGGGATAGTGTTACCCATTTCCTTAGCATCTATATACATGTCTTTTCCCCTGAACTTAAAGGAGATTCTCCTTTCAGGGAATTTAACATTGGCAGCCAGGCGATCAAACCATGGTGCCCCTAGGATTACATCCTCATGCTTGAGAGGAGAGATAAAGAAGTCCTCTTTGTCCACATAGCTTTGGACATGAAGCCTCAATTTCCCGATTAAGGGAGTGACTGAAGCTTCTTGCCCCTTGAAAGCATTTTCTGCGGGTAGGACATCTCTCATCTCGTAGACTTGTATGCCTAGCATAAAAGCATCATGTTCTCTTACCTTTCCCCAAGCATGGCATAGAGGAGATCCTTTATGGTGAATTTGGTGAGTCTCCTCCTCTTGGATTTCAACCAAGGTAGCTCTAGGAGGATCTTGGCGGTTGTTCTTTTGGGGATAAGCGCGGTGCACATGCCCTTGTTCGCCTCACTTGAAACACCAATTATCCTTGCGATAACGCTCAAGCTCTTCAGGAGAGAGTTTGTTTTTACCTTTGTAAACTCTCTTCTCTTTAGCTTTGTTGGAGTTGCCCTTAGGAGACTTTTGGACATTGTCCTTCCCCTTAGGCTCGTTGGAACCCTTGTTTTCCGTGGGCTTATTATTTCTTTTAGCCCCCGTTTGGAAATTGATTCGAGAGGCCACCGTAGTATGGTGTATTACCGCCGATATGGTACGTGACCTTTGGGAGTTGACATACTCTGCCTTTCTTCGGTTAAGCCTGCACAAAATTGTTGCTTTTGTTCTCCAAAATCCAACTTTTTGAAGACAGTGTCTTTGAGTTGTAGGTCCCAAAACTTGTCTACATATTTGTGGATGGATTCATAGGGAGAGAGCTTTAAGCTTCACCATTTGGTGAGTACTTTGTCTTTGGCATCGGTGGCCAAAAACTGCTTCATAATGGAAGCTCTTAAAGCTTTCCATGTTTGCGGAGCTTCACCGTTGGCTCGTAGGCTAGACCACCATTGCCTGGCGGACTTTTGAAAGTGCATAGCTACATGGCGTAGCTTAGAGGACTCCGTGAAGATCTGAAGGCCACATCAAATTGTTGGATAAAGGCCAAGACTTTGTCCGTAGCACCAAAGGTGCCATCATAGGTAAAGAAAGAGATGCTCTTCCCTTCCTCTTTGAACTTCTTGAGCTTGGACGACCTCTTCCACGCGGCATAGGATTTCCTATGGCCTCTTCTCTTTACTGGTTCAAAGGTTGCACCATCACTTTCTTCAGAAGGTGAAGAATTTTTTAGGAAGGTAGAGAAGAGGGTGACCTCTTTCTCGCCTTTTTCTTGTCTTGATCTTCGTCGTCTTCACCATCACTTTCATAAGAAGAAGATGGAGAAGAGGGTGTCCTCTTTCTCGCCTTTTTCTTCTCTTGCTTTTTATCATCCCTCTTTGAATTATGGTGTGGGAAAGGGTGCGATGGTCTTCTCCGTTTTGGAGGTGATGGAGAGCGTTTAGCCCGCTGTCTTCGTGGAGCCATCTCCGCCGAGGTGGCGGGAGACTCACTTCTTTCTCGTTCCTTTGGTGGAGGCTCTTGAGTTCTCCTTTGAGAAGGAGATACATCATCAAGAAGTAAATTCCTGAGCACTTCGTATGGATTCTCTTCTTCTTCCCGAATCGGAGAGAGACCTCGTTTGGAAGTCTCACAAGGAGGCTTCCTAGGTGTTCTCTCGTCATGGTGGTGAGCTTGGAGAATCCCATGAGCACGGAGCTGCCGTTGCACTTCACTTTGGAGAGATGGATTGCCCATGGCTTGTTGAAGCCTAGAAACAAGATAGTTAACAAGCATCGGGGCATCATTAGTAGCTTGCTCATTAGCAAAATCAAAGTTATCAACATTAATTTCACTCTCTTTACTATTGTCAGCCATTCTAACAACTTTTAGGTGTAAACTTTTTAGGTGTACTTTGGCACTTCAAGCCCTAGTTGCTACTCCTCTTTACCCCTTTAGAAAAAGCACTCAAGCTACTGTACCCGTGGCTTGAATACCATTAATTGCAAGGAATAGAAGAGAGGGTCGTTCAACACCAAAACAGCACCGGCTCTTGTCAAGCTTCTAATAGCTCAATAGTGGTTAATCTGTCGGCAAGCCCCGTAGGACTCCACTATTAAGACCATAGCTCTCGACGGTGATGCCCCATTAGCTGCACGAAGGCAAGTGCACTGCAAGGCTGAAAAATCCCTATCCTACTTACTCACAGGCAATTAATAATACCAACCATTTATAGCTAGCTTGAGGACCTCCCTTCTTGAGCAAGAAAAGAGAAACCTTGTGCTCTGATACCAATGTAACATTTAATGGCCTAAAAACTTGTGTGTAGCGGAAATTAGCATGAACATAGTGGGAATTTCATTAGAATAGATCCTAATGAGAATTACAAGAGTGCTTGGGTGGAGAGAGCAACAAAAAGCATAACACCTAGTTAGACAGCATGAACAATACTTTCAAAAGAGAGACAAATTAAGCTATTGACAACAGTTGAGGACTAGATTTTCATGGAGCCGGTCCCCCCTCCAAAAGACTTTGTATTATGGTTTCTCCCATAAAGAGAGACATTGTACAATACAATTCTTTGTGCTCCTTCAAGACTAGCTAGTGCAATGAAGATGAAAGCTTCATGCACTAAGCAAAACACTTATCAAACAAAACATCAATGATCTCCGGTCTCAGACCCAAGACCTCAAACACCTTTCAAGATGGTGAGAGCTAGCGGGGTATGAGAGTAGATTGAGAGGAAGAAGGAGTATTCTTACGAGAAAGATGTACATCTCCTCACATAATCACTCATATTAGCATAGCTTAGCTTAGTAATTAGCATGGTAGAGGAGATGAGCATGCATTGAAGCTTGGCTCTTGGTTGGATTTGCATCACAAAGCCAAGAGTTGTTGTGTAGGCCTCCCTTCTCACAAGCTTGGAGGAGGTGGTAAGCTTTCCATTAAAGCTTGAGAAGGAGAGAGATTCTTCTTTACTTCACACATGAGATTGTATGAGTGTGTGTGCGATAATGCCTTGCAAGAATCAGCCCCCTCTCTCTCTTGGTCGACCCCTCTTGCTATTTTCTCATGCTCCACTCTCATTGGACCTCCCTAGGGCTAGCCAATGATAATTAAGTAGTATAAGTGATAGCCTTATGACATGTGTCCCCCTTTCCCCTTTTGTGAGAGCTTAATATAATTAATAAATGCAACTAAACTCTCATTGGACCCCTTTGCCTCCTGGCCAATAGGAATCAGGCAAGCCATTGGGCTGCTGAATGCTCATTGGACCCCTTAGGAGATTGTCCGATAGTCTTCTATAGAGCTTAATTCTCATTGATTCTTTTATTAAGTGTTTTTAAATTAATTATTTAAACTAGATTTACTTTAGCCTAATTCTCATTGGTCCACCTTCAAGGCCATCCAATAGACACCTTGTGAGCATCTAGGCTAGGGAGCTGACATGTGTCCCTCATTCTCTTTGTGTAAAGGGAGCTTGTGTGTGTGTGTGTGTGAGTTTCTCTCTCATCCCCTACTCCCAAGGCTTGCCCCCTCCTATGCAGGGATTGATCAAGACTTTTGGGACACACACAAAGCATCCAATTCCCCCCATGGTTGACCTTTGGACACAACCTTTGAATTTTGGAACCTTAGCATTTTGGAAGTCTTAATGAGCTGAACCTTAGGGCCTTTTTAGCCCATTGTTGCACATAGCTCTTTTGCAGATGCCCCCCCCCCCCCCCCCCTTTGGATCCCTATTTTCCCTCCTTTGGATCCCTACTGTGGCCGGCCTGCTAGCTTAACCAATATTCTAGCTTTTTCTCCCCTGGCACTTCCCCATATTAAATGATCAGTTTAACATGAGAAAATCATTCAGGAGAATTAGATATTGATTATTATGACACTTCAAATCGACCAGAATTGCAAAATCGGGAGTAAATGACGACCATAAGTCCAAACGATGAGCCGTTGAGTCACAAGTGGTATGACAAGAAAAATGTGGCCAACTGAGGTAAGTATGCAAATTGCACTTGGGGTAAGTCACACACATATAGGCAAAATTGATCTCATTATAGCTTGTTGCCTTGAGAGAGAGAGACATAGAGAGAGCTTTTTGACCTAGAGTACTCTGCCACATTTTTGCCTGCTACATCCACCCGGACCTTCAGAGCACACTAGATTTCACAGGTATGCTCCTTATCAGTACATGAACAGTCTTGTATGGTCACAAGTGCACAGAAACCACCAGAAAAACTATATCAATCAAACCAAAAGAGGCAGAGAACGTTTGGGGAGGCAAATCAAAGACAAATTCAAAAACACGTGCATGGAAATGTTCCTCTCATTGGACAGATTCTAATCATGAAGTCATAATTTGGAAATGGGGTGGAACATGGATCGCGATCCATGACCTCCTACCTCCAAATGCGGGAAAAAGTTGGGCAAAAGCTTGCTAGTGAAATTACCAATGCATTGATGCAATTACAATAAAAAAATGTTACAGAACATGGATGGCTATCCATGTCCCCCAACATTGCAATCATACAAAACCAAGCAAATGGAGATTTCAGTCTGCAAAAGGTCATTTTTCACCCATGGTTGGGAAAATTTGACCCAAACCCAATAAAAAGTGCACCAATAGCTTGGGGAAGATGCCTAGAAGCAATCCTATAAGTTTCATGCAATTTGGTGTCAGAACATGGATCGCGATCCATGATGCCCTGAAGCAGATTGGCCAAAAATAAAAAGGAACTTGTTTTTGCAGTGATCTTAAGTAATAACATGTGTCAAATTGTGGTTGATTTCTCATCCCAAGAACCCTAAATGTCAAAGTGATAAAAGTCAAATACAAAGTGCAAAATTTGTGATTTTTGAATAAGCCTATCAACAAAGGGCTTGGAAACTTGTTTTGACCAAAGTAAGGCTGGAAAGTGCTTGAGAATGGGCTCAAAGTTTCCAAAGGGCCTAAAGTTTGTAAACAGATTCCAAATCAAACACAACTCAACATGCAAATGGGATTGGAGTACTTCTTCATATCCAAATAATGAATAAAGCCAAATGCCATACAAATTGACCACAATTAGAGGCTTAAAGTGCGACCCAAAACCACATATGCAAAGTCGGACCAAATGAGACCATAACTTGGGAAACTGGGGAAACTATAGAGAAACTTGTCCAAATACACTTCACGAGTGTGTTAGGTTAGACCATAAAAACAAGCTTCCAAAGTTTCATCCCACATGGCTACCCAACATGGATCGCGATCCATGACCCCTATGAGCTGGCCAAGTAAAAATCACATGAACAGGCCCCAATTATCAAAGACAGCCTAACCCTAGAATCTCAAGTCATTTGGATTACAAAATCCTTACCAAAATGCCAAAATTCTCTAAGTTGGAGAAAATTTCCAAAACTGGCATGAAATCCCAACCAATGATCCAAACTCAAAAAGAAGTGAACCATAGCATTCCCCAACTCCTACTTGATCAAGTGGTACCACCATAATTTCAAAATTTTGTCCAACATGGATTGCGATCCATGTCCCCCTAAGCCAAAATTGACATGTAGTAGTTTGACCTAGTGTATGTAGCTACCCTAGATGCACCGGTGAAGTTTGGACAAATTTGGACTTGTTTTGATCAAGTTATACTCATTTTTCATTGTATGGTCAAAGTTTGCGTTCTTTCAAATTTTATCAACTTGCTGATCAATTTTCGAATTTAATTTCTGGAATGTTTGCTCACAGGATGCCTCGCAGATGACCAACAAAGCAGTGGGAAGCAACACCCTATCAAGTCATAGACATTTCATCTAATGAGAAATCACATGTGTCAAATGAGGAGGTGGCACAAATACCTGCAAATATCTTCATCACTAGATTTGAAGCAGTTTGACGTTGTTGCGTGCATTTTGAAAACCCCGTTTTTCGTAAAAATTATACATATGGGCTTGATATTGACTTTCATTAGAGTATTTGGACATGTTTCTTTGGGCTTTTATGATTGATTTAGCAAGCACATGTACATGGAGGAAAAGTCACTAGTATAGTGCCAATTGTCGCCGTCCTCCTTTTTTTACTGAGGTGCCCCCTCTCTTGCCAATTGCCCGTTTATTTATGAGCTTTTACTTTTTCTCAAAATAACCTGCTTTAATTTTCACACACCATATTTTAAGAAGCCATTCATATGAAGTGACTTGCTTAGGTGGGCCTTCCAATTACAAGCATAGGTGTAGTGCCTCTACACAAAGACCACTAACTTCACATTCAAACAATCCTACATGTTGCCCCTTATTCACTGCTAGTCTCTCACAAGCATTTGAAACACTCAAAGATGAGCATGCTTCTTCACCATATTTACGATGCTCTAAGTCCATATGTTTAGGTCAAGGGTTCCTGCTATCATGTTTCAAGCATACTTGATGGTCCTCATCCATAACAATTGATGCTGAGGTTGTTAGTTTTCTTGGATCTAGATATCCAAGTTGCAAAGTCTCCCTTGATCAATATAGAGCCTTTCCATAACATGTTGCCATATGTTCCTTACCTTGTTCTCTGATAAGGGCTTCACAAAAAACTCCACATCTTCGAGCACAATCAATTCCACCAGCAATGCCATGTTTTTCCTTGCTGATATCACGATAATCCATATGTGGGATGATAAATCCAAAATTGTGTGTTCTGACTGAGATTGTCCTAGTGGACACGGAGCGTCACGACAACGTTTCTCGATGGAGCCTATTGCAAGAGTCCTTAATCAGTTCAAGTTATCTACTGAAGTATATGACACCATAAACAATAGCATGCCATATGATGATGATGAGAGCAATGATGGTGCATCCATGTTACTTGAAACACAATTCCAGGACCCCTAAGTGGGCAAGTGTATGTTTTTTCTCCTAGATAGAGTACATCATTTTCTCCTCGGGATTTACTATTTTTCATGTTATTCTTCACTTCCTTTGTTCAATATATGCGATTGTTATACATTAACTATCAAGCTTTGTGCCAACTTGCCCATGACTAGTACTAGAATAATACTAACCAGTACAAAAGGGAGCTAACCAGCACCAAAGTGATGACAAGCAGTACCAAAACTTTTACTGTAGAATTCTTTGTATAAGCTCATGTACCAAAAGGGAGCTAATCATTACCAAAGGGGAGCTAACCAATACCAAAGTGATGAGCAATACCAAAATTTGGTACTGTAGAATTCTTTGCATAAGCTCATGTACAATATTGTGAGCATTTGGTGCAAGCCTATGGATCCAAGATGCAACTTTCTATTTGCAACTTTAGGCTACCAAATAAAAGTGATGCACACTAGGGTCTCCAAAACCTGATTGTCGAAAACAACATGGCTCACTACCAACATGGAGTGAATAGTGAGGAAATCTTAAGAAAAATTTAGTACTAGATAGTACCAAGTTTGGTATTGTTCTAGCACCATTTTTTGTACAGTTTCACTGTTGTATAAAGACCAATGTCAGGGATTTAAAAAATTGTGCTTTTAGACTATAAACTACTAAACATCACAAGAAAAGACAGTAGAGATCAAAATCCGAAGACAATGTACAAAAAAGTGATTTTTCATTATATTATGTGACATGATACAAAATTTCACCAGGTTAGAGGGATTGAATTTGTAAGAGTAACCCTCCATCTGTATAAACGAATCAGCAACATACCCAGAAATATCATCTTCTATGTCAAAGATTGGGTTCTTGCGAGTGTATGTTGTTGGGTATTGATCGCGTTGTCGTGCGACCAATATCAGGGATTTCAAAAATTGTGCTTTTAGACTACAAACTGCTAAACATCACAAGAAAAGACACTAGAGATCAAAATCCAAAGACAATGTACAAAAAAAGTGACATGATACAAAATTTCACCAAGTACAACAATTCACAAATCTCCTAGGTCACAGGGACCGAATTTGTAAGAGTAACCCTCCACCTATATGAAGGAATCAACAACATACCCAGAAATATCATCTTCTATGTCAAAGATTGGGTTCTTGCGAGTGTATGTTGTTGGGTATTGATCGCGTTGTTGTGCCACTTTGCGGGCATGAGGTGAAAGATGTGAATCTGCATTATTTTTTGAGGTTGTTCCAAACTTATGATTTATGCCAGGATCTAATATGATATCAAGATGACTGAAACGTATGTTAAATATGGGTTTGGGGCCAAGAAATCAAGTTTCTTCTTGTGCAAGACAAAATTCAGTGATGTTTTCAAATGCGGTTTGATAAGACAATTTTCTTGTGTTCAACATGCTCTCCATACCTGTCTTTATGACTCGTCAATCGGAATCCGAACAAGAAAGATATGGGCAATACAACATTTTTTGGGGGCTAGTTCTGTTGGTGTTTGATTATGACATGGGATGTCTATTAGGAACGCTGAATTAAGTTTATCAGGGGTTGATTGATAGTACCTCGCTTGGGATTCAACATGTGCTTTACACAGCTCAAATCGGGTAACAACTGCTCAACTTATGGCCAAAAGAGTTCTCCCTACAGTTTCAAACATCTATGATTAGGGAAAGTAAGTGTGCATGCAGTTAAACCTCAGCTCGGCAATATTGTGATTGAGATGTATGCCTAATGAGGCAATTGGAAGTGCTCAATTGGAAGTGCTCAATTGGAAGTGCTCAATTGGAAATAATTGAGCTCGGTATTGTGTTGATCAATACCTGGGCCGAATATGGTGCATTATCAATGCTTTAGCTGAGATGATGCCAAATGTGTTGTGCTCGGCACTACTTTGGTTGATGTTTGAGTCAGGCTCGGTGGTTGGAGATGCTTTAACTAATATGGATGCCAAATGTTGTATTTGGATATGGGTTATATGTATGCTAAATGTCATGCCCTTACGAAAGCACATAAAGTTCTTGATGAACTTCTAGTTCAAATGTCCTTAACTGGAACACATTGATTATTGGTGGATATGCCCATTATAGTTGGGGCAAGGAAGCTATGGCTCTTTTATCCAAATGCAAATGGAAGGCCTTTTGTCAAATGCTATCAATTGAGCATGCACCTAGAAGGCAATGGCCTTGATGGCTGGGCTTCTCTTATGGACACTTGGGGGAGGGCTGCCCAAGGGAAGGGGTGGCCACCCATTTAGTGAAAATGAGCATACCTTGTGTGAAGAGGGAAAAAAATAAGAGGAGATGGTGGCGAGCAACGAGATGGTGACAAGTAGGGGAAATAAAAGGGAAGAAGAAACTCGCAGTGGCCACGCCAGCGCTTGAACGACAACATGCATTAAGCAAAAGATGTTGGCAACGGCCTGGCGATCCTGTTCGATACCTCTTGTCGTCAATTCGACTGTCCAAAAATTAGTTTTCCACATCATCAAGTCGATTTCCATGCTCCCTAGCAATGACGGTGCGGTTGTTGCTTAGGGAGGGGGGCCCTAATAATAAAAGGGTGGGGTATTGCAGGGGAAAAAGGAAAAGGAGGGGGTAATATGGAGAGGAGGTTTTTGAAAAAAAGGAGAGGAGGGGTGTAAGGCACAAAGCAGGTGTGGAGGAAGCATGAGCTCAGCAAGCTGGAGGGGGCTCACTTGAGGGCTCGCTCTTTCTGTCTGGCTCGACACAATCAAAAAGGAGCTGGAAGGGCTTGGCGAGGAAGGGGAGTGGAAGAGAAGGTAAGAGCTTGGAGTCAAAGGGAAGGTGAGAGCCAAGGATTGGCAGTAAAGGAGAGATCCGAAGAGGGGGAAGAGCTTCGAGATCCCTCCATGGTGGAACCAAAAGATGAAAGGCGGCTTGAGGGGCAAGTTGAAAAGAAGGAGGGTAAGAGGGAGAAGCGGGGGAGGAAAGAGAAGGTCATACGCTCACTCTTTCTCTTGCTCTCACCCGACATCGGGTTCTTTCTCTCTCGCACTTGGAAACTGCCAACAGAGGAAGAAAAGAAAAAGAGAAGGATTCTTTCTCTCTAGATCAATCTTGGAGAGGAGAAGCACAAGCATAAGCAAGCAACTCAAGGAAGGGCGTATCTCTCTTTCAACTTTGGGGAGAGAAGAGACGGGCAAATCGATATAGGGTAGATAAAACTCAATCGAGCATAGGGTGGAAGGGAATTTTCTCCAAAAATTGATAGGTGTAGAAGTTATAGAGGGTGAAAATTTACCTGGCGATGTTGATTGGTTTCATTTGGGTTGGATTATTTGAACAGGGTACCGATGACAACGTATGCAACCGCTTTGTATCAACAGGGGTTTTAGATACCAAATTAATGGAAGCATTTGTTGATTGTCAGTGCCAATTAAGTGTCGATATCTTATCTCAGTTTGTTTTTAGCCATTTATTCTTCCACAATTGCTCTCTTAGTGTCCCTATTTAGTCTTACCAACACTAAAACCACTCCAAACTGCACTTGTTCCCCTTGGTTTGCACCTCGGTTGCTTCTTTGTCTATAGCCAAGAGCCCGCTTCTTTCCCAGTCGACCTTGGAGAGACACGCACTTCGACACTTTTGGTGAGCCAGACGAAAAATAGACCAGGGTAGATGAAAGTAGCAATGTTGGCAATCCAAGATAATGGTATGCAACAGTTAATGCAGCAATTTGTTGCACTTATGCATCAACAACATGTACACCATCAACAAATGATGAGTCAAAGTTTGGAAAGGGAACTGGAAGCTCAAATTCGTGAAGCTAGACAAGCAGTGGCATATAAATTGGGGCGATTTGAAGGTCGTGAAATTTCCAAATTTTGCAAAGTATGTGAACAGGTTATGGAAGACAAGGGAGCAGAAGAGCACGTTGCAGTGGAGAATTTTGTACTCGTTGTCATACCTAAATTACAGGCATGGATTGAGAAACTTCGAATTGTACATGGTGCTACACGGGTAGCGTTTAAGCAAGCTCACGAAGATGAATACTTTCTTGAAGATAAGGAGCGCATTACAAATAAATTTTTTTTTGAAGTGGGTGCATCAACATAATAAGGGGCTATCTGATCCTGAATTGCTAAGAGAATTTGAAAAGAGATTTGGTCAATTATCTGCAACCGAACGTATTGCTCTTAAGTCGGAGAAAGTAGGACTTTTTATGCAGGCTACAGACCCAAAATTGCAAAAGAGCTTAGTGGATCTCCTTGAGGATCCCGCAGAGGAGTTAGGGCTGAAATCAGACTAAAAAGAAGTGATTGAAGCAGTCAATATGGTGGTGAAACGACAACAAAGACTGGATAAGTTAGTTGTGATGCATGCAGATGTGGAAGAAAAGGAAGAAGAGATTCCTTTGCCAATAAAGGAGAAGATTTCGAAGCTAGAGGAGTCGTTCCTGGATGAGCTTGTAAAGAGAATCCAGGAATTAAACATCAATCTAAAAGCTGTGAAGCTTGAAGAGAAAGGTTCAACATCCCGGTTGAGACAAGGCGGTCCACAAAGATGAAGTGGAAATCAAAATTGTATGTGGTGTGACATTCTCGATCATGTCAGGAGTGAGTGCGAGGAATTTTCCAAAGCCAAGCGTAAAGATGTGGTTTTTTGGAAGGATGGATTGATACACTTGTGGGAAATAGGGTTGCCTTTAAAGACCAAATATGGAAGAGGTGGTATGAAGAAAATAATAGAAGAGATTTTGCACGAACACCACGGGAGTGTAGCTGAAGCACTGACTTATGGTGTGCAGATTGGGAGCAAAATGCAAGAAAAACCAATTGAAGGTTCTAGCAGGAATGGGACCTTCTGCCCATATGCTACGACAACAGCAAAACAGGGAAAAGTTTTGCTGCACAAAATTGTTGCTTTTTCTGCAAAGTCTATCTTTTGATAGACAGTACCCTTGAGATGTAAATTCCAAAACTTGTCCACATATTTGAAGGCTAGCCCACCATTGAGACGAGCCAATTTTTGGAAGTGCATAGCTACATGGTGTATCTTGGAGGACTCTGTGAAGCCCTCGTCTCCAAAGGCCGCATCAAATTGTTGGCTGAAGGCCAATACTTTGTCAGTAGCACCAAAGGTGCCATCATAGGTGAGAAAAGAGATACTCTTTCCTCCCTCTTTGAACTTCTCGAGCTTTTGTGACCTTCGCCATGCAGGGTAAGATTTGTGATGTCCTACCCTATTGTATTCTCTAGGAGAATAGCCATAGATTTCATCGGAAGAGGAGGAAGGTGAAGAAGAAGGAGAAGAAGGTGACCTCTTTCTTGCCCTTTTCTTCCTTTGTTTCCTCTCTTCCTTTTCGGAGTGACGAGGACAAGGACTGTGGGTTGACCATTTCCTCTTGGGAGGAGTTGACGATCGTCTAGACCGCCGTCTTCATGGAGTCACATCTTCAGGGGAACTTAAAGATTCATAACTTTCTTGCTCTTTGGATTCCTCCTCTGGTATGGGAGAGAGTTTTCTTTTGGGGGTCTCTTCAAGAGGCCTCCTAAGCTCTCTCTCCTCTTGGAGAGGAAGGGAAATCCCATAAGCGCGAAGTTGTTGAGTAACTTCGGCTTGCAAAGCAGGGTTGCCCATAGCTTGCTGTTGCAACCTAGTAACAAGATAATTGACAAACATGGGGGCATCATCATTAGCACCTTCATGTGCAAAATCAAAGCTATCAATGTTCATTCTGCTCTCTTGGTTATTGTCATCCATGCTAATTAAACTTATGTATAAAATTACTTTGTGCTTTGGTACCCCCAAAAACCTTAGTCGCTACTCTTCTTTACCTTTGGAAATTACTTCTCAAGCAGCCACACCCGTGGTTTAGACATTGTTGATTGCAAAGACTAGTGGAGAGGGTCTAGCATTGCTCGGTTGATTATAGTTCCTCTTGAGCTTGGTAGTAGCTCAATAATGGTTAAGCCAAAGGCAAGCGCCGAGAGACTCCATTATTAAGACTATATTTCCCAACGGTGTACCTTGAACGAAGTCCTTCTCAACCAAGATAATAGATCCCTGTCCAACTAAGACCCTATTGCAATAAACACGCCCAACCTTTCATGGAAAACTTAAGGACCTCTCTTCTTAAGCAAGAAAAGAGAAACCAATAGCTCTGATACCAATCTAATGGAAATGGCCTATGAACTTTGAAAATAGCGGAATTAGGAGAATTAAAGAGAGCATTTTTGTGGGACTACTTTGAGAACATAGAGGTGAACTTAATTAGCGGTAGCAACATAACCATAGTAATTAATTAACTTGGCATGAACAATACTTTTGCAAGAGAGAGAGTGTAGAGAACTCGACAACAGTTGAGGACCGGATTTATGTGGAGCTGGTCCCCCGTCCAATAGGCTTTTGTATTGTAGATTCTCCCATCAAGAGAGACTTGGTATAATACAGCTTGATTTCCTACTGAGGAGTGCTGGAAACTATCTCACATCGGCATGGTTCAGTTAAGCACATTCGGGTGGAAAGGGGGATTCAAACTACAACATCATCAAATTGTGGTTAAAGATATTAGTCCACCTCTCCACATCACTCTTATTAGAAGATGGAACATTAGCTTGGACCGAAGACAGTGGTATTTCAAATTCATGAAGATCTAGGACAAGGATATCCAACCAAAAAAATCCGTTCTACTATGGATAATTCTTCATAAAGCAATCTAGACATGGGAAAAAAGTTTGAAAGCAAGAATCTCGACAGGCACCTGTTCTAGATGTAAAAGAGGTGTGGAGACTATATTTCACATGTTTATGACCTGCCCGTAGGCGGTAGATATTCTATCTGCCCTTAGGGTAGTTCTTTCTACTCTAGTCTCATGGAGACAGCTTCTACTGGGGGATTCAATTGGCATTTTAACCAGCTATTGGAACAGAACGAGGGGGGAGTTCCTCTGGATTATCTGGAAATTGAGAAACAATTATGTATTTGAAGTGGCTTACCAGGCTCCTTGCCCGAGATCTCTTTTTGTGGATTTTAACTTGCAGGTCTATAAGCTGAAAATCTCCCAAATCAACATCTACTACCTACGGAACATAATTACACAGGACGCAGAAAAAGTGCACCTTGCACTGTCTAAAGAAGAACAGGAGTTGCCAGTCAACGAGCGGCAACGTAGAGAAATCTGCAACATGACTACGGCAAACAAGGCATCAATAGAAGAAACATATGTTGTTGTGTCTAAAGCAGGAGATTTTATGAAAAAACTGTAGGAAATAATCAATTTGCTTCATGCATTTGGGGTGGAATAGAAGGATGTTCTGATTATGTGGTGCTTTCAAACTAAGAACTGTATGGGAGAGTCTCTAGGACTTGGTATGGTCTTCAGTATTTTGGTCGTCATCATCTGCATATGGTGTTGAAGTTGTAATTTATGTTTCTTCTTTCTGTTAATATAACTATCTCTGCTTTGTTGCGGAAAAAAAAAAGAGATGGAGATGATTGGGTGATCAATGGTTAGGATAGCCTACATAAAATTGAAGACAAAAGAAAGAAATGGCTCAATTGAAGTCATTGGATACTTTGCACTTGTGTGGAGGAGAAATTCTCATCAACATTAACTCGCATGTGTGTGTGTGTGTACAGCTAACCAACTCATTGGTACATTTAAGGCCGGGTTGGAATGAATCGATTGAGAGTTTAGAATACACGCAAATCTAAAACCCCCAAAGCTAAGGTAGAGCGAGCCACCTAATTTTAGGAAGGCGGAGCGGCTTAGCCGGTGGATCTTGCTAAAGGGCGCGGAAAGCGACCCGTTAAGCCGGTCGTCATCTTCTTCGTGTTAACTGGACCGAGCTGCTAAACTTGCCAGTTTTCTTTCTTTTTCTGTTTGAAGTTAGTTTTTGCTAAGAAAGCGAGCTTTCATGGCCCTGTAGCCGCACGTAGCGTCTCTTCTTTGCGCGGGCGCCCCTCACCATCGCCATCTCCAGCTTCTTCGTCGCCTTCAGGGATCTATCGATACGACCAGGGCGCCCAGTGGAGTGCTCCTCATGACAGAAGGTACGCCAATTGAGCCCTTGCACTCCCCGCCCCGCACCAAAGAGCTGCTCTCGTACAATGTAAGTTTTCAAGATGGCCTAAATGTTGGTCCTCCTGAGCCGTGTAATGTACTCGTCAAGCATTCCCCAGCAAGAAACTCAGAGCAAGCTATCGAGGTAAGAAAGGTGGATTCCAATGAGAATTCTGTCACCACGACAAACATTGGTTCAGAGCAGGTTATTATTTCTCCTTCTCCCAAGGAAGTTGCTGCCGCAGTGGTGCTTTCTTTGCGACAAGGAGGTGATCCTGGAATTGTGGCTTGTATACAGGATGAAAACCCACATTTGGAGGATAGAGAGAAAGCATACAGACAGGGCAATTGGGTCTTCAGTGAGATCCTCATTTTGCTGGAAGCCAAGCTTAGAGAGCAAGCTATGTATGGTGGGGATTCAAAAAGAAGTTGTGCTTCTGCTGATGATAAGTGGAAACAAGTAGCTGATTACTGCAGAAGTAAGGGTGTTCAGCGCACAAAAGAACAATGCAGGATCAAGTGGGACAACATGATGCCTGATTTCCGCAAGATTCGTGATTATGAAGAGCAAAAAGAGGCAGGAGCACAGTCATATTTTGACATGACAACGTGGGAACGAAGGTCCAAACTCTTACCCAGCAACATGGATTCAGAGGTTTATCAGAAAATTGCAAACATACTTTCCAACAAGCCCTCCAAGGGGGGTCTCAAGCGAGAGGCCAGGGAGAAGAGACTCCTGGACCAGTCAGTTGTAACGTCACCATCTTTGGTTGCAGTCCGGGCTGATGGCGCAAATGGGGCTGACCTTGACAGAGATGGGTTGCGTATTTCCGGCTTTGTGAGCAAGCATGTTATGGCCTCCGCACCAAGGAAAAGAAGACGACGTAAAATGGTAGAAACAGCTTTGCCTGAGCTCAAAGTTAAGCCTGATACCAAGATTGAACTTGAGACACCCCATGATGATTCTTCAACAGAAGATGATACCACTGTCATGTCAGCTCGCTCTCAGCAAGGAGCCCCGGTTCTCCCACGGCTTTACGCTGAAAGAAGTGGCTTCCCCTCTCAGTATGCTGATAGGAGCGCACTGCCCCCACATCAAACAATGAGATTTGAGAGCAGAGAGATGTTGCCTGCATCTTTCTTATCTCTTCAAAATGGACACCACTACCCTACTGTAGCTCTACCAGAGAGGGGCAACAGCACCAGCCCAACGGAAGGTGTAGAGGAGAAAGTGCCGTCAATGCATGAGTGGACCAATAGAAGTAGGAGTCATAACACTGTTAACTTGATTGAGGATCGGAAGGATGTTCGGCACAAAGAGCTCATGGCTTTGGAAAGGGAGAAGCTGGCTGTATTTCGAGAGGCAAGTATTACAATTTCAAATGCTTTGACAAGTGCAGTTGCCATGTTCTCCAAGGTTGCTGAAGAGCTTCTGTTAAGTCATCAGTAGTCCGAAGGGGTGTAATTTAAACTTTATCTTAGAGTAAAAGAGAGTTTCATTGACAGGGTTAAGAAGTCCCTTGATTGTCTTTGTGCATTATATGGTAACTATATACACTTGAAGGTCCATGTGTATGCTGACTTTTTTGTCACCAGATGTGGCTAAGATGAATGAATGTTAAAAAAACCTCAGTTATATAGACATCCTCCCAGGGCCTCACAACGGTAGGGCTCATACCAATGTAAGACCTTGCACTTGCCGGTCTCTGTACATTTATAGGTGTATGCTTTTTGCCCTTGTGTAAGTTTTGGTATGTTGCTTTCTCTGTTATTCAGTGTCATTGGGGGAGGGGGGCTAAGGTTGGCTTCACAAATGTCCGTGGCACCCTAGTTGTCCGCCGCTTGGGCAAGAGGGAGTGCTGTTCGAGACTGTAGCATGTTTTGGGCACTAGTCAGCAGATATCTCACGGACAATTTTGTGCTTGAAGACATTTTCCCTTTGTCCATTGATGTGGCTGCATACCATTCGCAGAGAGACTATGTTGGTGAATGCAGCCTTAAGTCACATACCTAGGAAGGAGACTAGGTGCTGTAGCTGTATGTATGTCTGTTTTATGGAAAATTGACAGTTCCTCTTTGCATTGAAAACAGAGTTGCTTGTGACCGTACTCACTGTTTTTGCCAATGGGATTTGGGAAGTGTGTGTCTTGATTGCTTTTACTTGCTTTTACATCTAGGTTACTTTCTCATATTATCCTTAGCTTGCTTGTGGTGCAGTCATGCCTCTCTGTGTATGAACCAGGGCCCTCCTTGGGGGATCACTCTCTTTGTGCATGGAGGACATACATAGAAAGTTGTGTTTTAGGTTCTATTTTGGGCTGGGTGGGCATATATGAGATAGCTAAAGGAGGTTCTGTGCTTAATGTGAATGCTTTTATGCGAGGAAGCTGTATTATATTTTTACTGAGTGGACTTAAAAGAGTTTTGAGTGGTGAAGCATTGGGGAACTGAACATGAATGATCCTGCCATGGACTTGTGGCTGTAAAAAGTGTCAATAGAGTATCATGCTGTAGAAACACTTACGACGGGATACCAATTTTCCTTCTTGTCAAATTCATGCATCAGTATATGCCTTGGAAGTGTTGGTATGGAAGTATTGGTGTGGGCTAATTTTGGGAAACTCCAAATAGAGTAGGCCCTTGTGAACAACACGCGTAGGCCGTTGGCGGTCTACATTGCAACCATGATCAAGGCATTCAAGCACCTAAAAGAAGTTAATTGAGAGAGTTTGAGCTACTTTTCAGGCTCTAATTAGTTACATAAAAAGACATTTCGTAGTTGATATAAGACTCAAGAGCCTGAATAGAAGAGCCTATCTAAAGATTCTTCCCTTACACTACTCTAGAGGGGTAAATATGAAGGGCTATACACCCCTCTAATCGCAATAGGTAGGGCGGTTATATACCCCCCTAATCACGCATGCACCCCCCTAATCACACGAAAGTGTTGCTCCTACTGGGTCCATTCTCAAAGAAAGCGATTAATTTGTAGATTCGATTTCTTTCGAATCTTTCAATTGGAAGAAAAAGGAGTTGCATCCCATTCCCACACAAGAGTTCTGTAGCCATCTATCCCCTTCCATTTTTCCTGCATCGCCGACAGCCATCTCCCCCCCCCCCCCCCCTCTTTTACTGCGTTGCTGTCTCCCATGCCTACCCATATTGTGCTAAACTTCCCTCTAGCTCATGTCCGCCCTCCCACACCTCGACGAGTGGTCTATAGAGCAAATCAACACGAAATAAAGAGTTCCTAGAACTTTCCCTCCTCCTCCTCCTCTGCTTCCCCCACATTCTGAGCTCCAATGACCCTTCATGGCACCTGCTCATCTCCATGCGGCACTGTGCGGAAGACCCTCCCCTCTTGCCTCATAATGCTGACAACTACATCAAAGAAGACCTCGACGTGCCTGCCATTACCCTACCACGACATTTGACAACAACCCTCTCAGCACCACATCCGCCCTGCATGCATCTGTGTAGACAAACGCGTGAGAGAGAGAGACAGAGAACACCTCCAGTCATGAATCCTAGCTCTACAGACCAGCATATGAGAGAGAGAGAGAGAGAGAGAGAGAGAGAGAGAGAGAATTCTCTCGCTTTGCACCCGCATTACCCCTCACCCCTCCACCTTCTCCATCTCGATCGCTTCTGTCTCGTCCCTACCGACAGACCAATGCGAGAAGACGGGTGTTCCTGCACTAGACGGGAGAGAGAAAGAGAGACTATTGTCCTCCTCGAAAAACCGGCTAGATTTTTAAGGTCTCTTTGGATAGTTTCGTATAACATTAAAACTCTCTTCTTATTCTTCTTCTCCCCCCCTCCCTCCCCTTCTACTAAAAGATGAAGAGGATCTTCTAAGATTCTATATAAAAGAAATGAAAATGTCGTTTTGGGCACCTACTCACACGGTATATTATTACCTGGTAACATTCCAAAAAAAAAAAGAATTACTAGGAAAGATTCTTAGGTTTCAGGAATGCCTATGAAGCAAGAGAGATCGGCGAGTGCGAAGATGGAGGCCGAGGGCTGCAAGAGAGCTCATCACTCGGTCGTACACCATGCGCGTAGTCAGGTATCTATCACGCTGCTGCGTACCCTTGGAAGCGGCAAAAACGGAGTCAAAATTGGTGCTCTTGCAATGGATTGTGATCAACCGCCTACGTCTTTTCAACATCTCCAGCCTAGATGATTGCGCCCAAAATGAAGGACAGGTTGTGCTAGTAAAGCAACAGGTATAAGTACCATACCAGCCCTGCTCTTGCCATGACTGAAGGTCAGGCGCCATCACCACCCACATGTATCCACTACTTCTTAGACCCCCCTCGCTGCTGCTACCTTTGGCCATCATGTATCACAACCGGCCACTGCTCCTTGATTTGACATACATATCAGCCAAAGCACCCCAAGCACAAGACCTTTCCCTAGAGTCCCTGACTAGCAACTCTCTCTCTCTCTCTCTCTCTCTCTCTCTCTCTCTCTCTCTCTCTCTCGGCAATAGACCTTGCCTTTCCTTTGTCAACGTACTCTTGCGCAGGGCCACAGGCCTTGCCTTTCTTGCACACGGTGAAATCAACACATGCATAGCTCAAAGGACTCCGACGTACACCTTTCTTCATATCTTACTTCATGCGCAAAGAGAGAGAGAGAGAGAGGTGCTCGGTACTACCGCTCCCGGCTGCGCCACACAATAGTTAACTTGATTGTCGAATACCTATTTGGAGTACAATGGAATACCAGAGAACTGAAAAACAATTACAAAAGGTAGCATGGGAAAAAGCAAAGGCAGCAAGAGAGGATTTCATCGAAGAGGAGTTAAGGCAGCTAGCGACGAAAAAAGTAGGCCCTGATGATGTAGTCAAAGAACATGTCTTTAGGATGCACATCTGTTAGGAGTGGCTTTGCGATAAGTCTTTTGTGACATTTTCTTAAATTATGGATGCTAGTAGTGCTTCATACAAGGAAGAGTACTACATCCTAAAGTTTGATGACACAAACTTTGCAATTTGGAAACAGCGTATGCAAGATGTGTTGATCAACAAGGGATTGATAGCACCTTTGCATGACAGAAAAGAGAATGCATACACTGATGATCAGCGGGAAGATTTGAATGAGCGTGCTATGACGACCATTCGCATGCACCTTTGTTGAATCCATTTACTTCACAATAATAGATAAGACCAATGTCAAAGGTTTATGGGATGCTTTATGTATGGCATAGGATGTAAAACGTGTCTCAAAAAAGGTTTTTCTTATGAAGAAACTTATGCACAGGAACATGAAAGAAGGCAGAAGTGTTAGCTCTCATTTGAATGAGTTCAATGATGTCTTTTCACAGCTTACTTCCAAAGGTTTTAACTTTGATGATGAAATGAAGGCCATTTTCTTGCTATGTTTATTGTCATCGGCGTAAGACATTCAATACAACCATAAGTAACTCTACCCCTAAGAGAAAGCTCGTTTTTAGTGATGATACTAGCGCATTTCTCACCGAGGAGATTAGATGCCAGTCTCTTGATGGGCATGGTAATGTGTATATGGCTAGTGGCAGCCGTGACAAGCCAAGGCAGCATGGTCGTAGTCGCGATCGTTCTCAGGATCGTAGGAACAATCATAGCAAGAGTCATGGAAGAGACATGAAGAATGTTGAATGTTATGACTGCCATAGAAAAGGACACGTGAAGAGGATTATCATGCCTTACAACGTGAAAAGGACAAAGAAATAGAGAAATTTGAACACCTAAAAGCACTGTGAAGATAGAAGAATTGAATTTTGTTGAGTCTCCTATTGTTGAGATTGTTCTTGATGCAACGAATCCATCAGATGTGTTGATATATTCACCTTAGATTCGAGTCCTGATGCATTGTTAGCTCTTGATGAGTATTATGCCCAGAATTAGATAGTGGACTCATGTGCTAGCTTTCATGTGACTCCTCATAAGGAGTGGTTCTCCATATACACTGCTCACAGGACATAGTGAAGTTGGGGAATTCTTTTGAGCTTGACATATGCAGTATAGGGGCCATAAAATGTTGTATGCGTAATAACATTGAGTTTATGATAAAGGATGTCAGACATGTACCCAAATTGACAAAGAGTCAGACAATTAGACGATTTGGGTTACATGACCAGGTTTCCTTTCTTGATTAGCCAAGAACCATGTGCAAAGATAGTAGTGCTTAAAAGGCCATATATTTGGCTCGTTGTATTCACTCTATATCTCTTCAGTGGAAGAGAATTGTATTTATGTAGCCGAACTGAACTACTATCTACATAGTTGTGGCATAGCGGGTTGGGACATGTGACTCAGAAAGGAATTAAGGTTCTACAACATTCTGGTTATATCCCTGTGTTGGATTACTCTATATTTTCTTTAGTGAGCATTGCATTTATGGAAAACATACCAATTGACCTCAACGCCTTTAGAAAAGGAGTTAGAAAGTCGTCTAGATCTTGTTCATGGTGACTTATGTAGACCTATGCCTATAGATGAATCTACTAGGAAGGTGTGGGTTTATCTCTTGAAGCAGAAGAGTGAAGTCTGTTGGAATTAGGGTTGCAGAGAAACGCACACAGCTTGGAGAAGACGAAAGAAGCTCAAGGCACACAATATAGAGTGTGTTTCTTAGTATGCAATGCAAAGATGAATAGACCTAGAGTGATGGGCGTATATACAATGCACGGGGAAAAAAACCTCCTAAAGAGGGAAAAAATGCCCCGGCGGTCCTAGTGTGTTCACACACATCACTACCACATGTATATGGTAACAAATTCCCCCCTAGAGTGATGCGGTGAACTAGAGCTGGCATATGAGTAAAGGGAAGTGCCATGCCCTAAGGACATGATCAGTCCACAAAGGGGAGTAAGCCCAAAGATTTGCGGAAAGATTCAAAAAGCTTCTCACGAGACAATGCCTTTGTGAAAATATCTGCAAGGTTGTCCTGTGTTGGCACATAAGCCAAGTTGATCTCTCCTACTGAGAGCGTCTCCCTGACATAGTGGTAATGCACCTCAATGTGCTTTGTGCGAGCATGAAAAACTGGGTTCCTCGGAATTGCCAATGCGCTCTGACTGTCAGTGTAGATAGTGTTGGCAGTGTCCTGTCCAACACCCAAATCAGCCATAAGGCGTCTGAGCCATACACACTCAACCGTAGCTGTGAAGACTGCCCTGCACTCAGCCTCACAACTTGAAGTGGCCACAGTAGGTTGCTTCTTGGTCAACCATGATATACCTGAAATGCCAAGCATGAAACAAAAACCACTTGTGGACACTCTCGTGTCAAAACAACCAGCCCAATCTGAGTCCGAAAAAGCATGTAAGTCTGGCGACAATGATCCCCCCTTGGGATAAAACAAGCCAAGATGTATAGTGCCACTAAGGTAGCGGAAAATCCTCTTGATAGCCTACCAATTCTTAGACCCTGGGCTATGCATAAATTTGCTGACCTGTGAGACTGCAAACTAAATATCTGGCCTCGTGTTGCATACATAAATGAGGCAGCCAACAACAATTTGATAAAGAGTGACATCAGAGCAGGATCGCCAGCATCATGTAGACTCAACTTCAAACCTGTTTCCATGGGAGTAGCAATAGGTTTGCAATCTTCAAGTCCAAACTTACATAGCAATGTCTCTATGTAACTTTTCTGACACAAGGCAATACCACCATCACACTGCTTAAACTATTTACCCAAGTAATGATGCAACAACCCCAAATCTTTCATCTTGAAAGTAGCATTCAAATCAGCCTTAAATTCAGCAATATGTCTCTCATTTGGTCCAGTGATCAGCAAATCATCGACATAAAGAACCACAATGAGAAGTACATCACCCTCATGCTTTACATACAATGTGCTTTTTGTTGGACTGTTACGAAAGCCTTGTTTAACCAAATGAGTGTCAGATTTCTCATACCAAGCACAAGGCTTCAACCCATACAAAGCCTTCTTACATCTGCACACTTTGTCCTCTTGTCCTTTTATGACAAAACCGCGAAGCTGCGTTACATAAACTTCCTCAAATATATCACAATTCAAGAAAGCAGTAACAATGTCTGATTGATGTACATCCCAACCAAAATGAGCTACCAATGCACATAAAAAATGCACAGTAGTCATACGACAAGTGAGCAAAAGTCTCTTCATAATCTATGTCTTTTTGCTGTGCATAACCCTTTGCAACAAGTCAAGCCTTATGGCGATCGATCTCACCATCCGGCTTGCGTTTCAACTTGTAAACCCACTTTGTACGAATGGCCTTTTTGCGAGGAGGCAAATCACATAAAGTCCATGTGTCATTTTCTATAAGTGCATCATATTTTGATTGCATGGCAGCCATCCGATTTTTTGAATTTTGTGCTTCATCAAAAGACAGAGACTCCTCAACATCATGTAAGCTAGACACAGCCAAAGCATAACAATCTGATGCATAAGATGCATGGCGAGATCCTGAACGAGTACGACTAGAAAAAGGTGCATCCAATTTACTGTCACGCAAAGTGTGCACCAGCCATTTTGGCATACCTCTAGCTTGCTCATTTTCAACCCTTTCCTCATCAAGTACATCACGTACATCTCCATCAGTAATAGGCTGATCTGTAACATTTTCAAAAACCCCCATAGGCTGTACATTTTCCTCATTGGAACTTACATTCGTATTTCCACCACTGAGAAGAGGCAACAAAGTGTCATAAATGTCATGTGAGCTTACGTTACTGTCTCTAGTACATGACAACAAGGGCTGAGCAAAATCTTCTACAAACGCTACATCCCGTGAAACTAGAATACGTTTTGTTTGCGGATGATACAACCTGTAACCTTTGCTTTCAACACTATAACCAACAAAAATACATTTGACAACCTTATCATCCAATTTTCTGCACTGCACTTGTGGCACCAAAGCATATGCCAATCAGCCAGAAACACACATGTGCTCAATAGAAGCCTTTCTATCATGCCATGCTTCATATGGAGTAATAGACTGCAAAGCTTTCGTAGGACACCTGTTAAGTACATAAGTGGCACACATGATGGCCTCAAGCCAAAAAGAATGCGGTAAAGCTTGACTTTTGACCATACATCGTGCCATTTCCGTCAGTGACCTGTTTTTCCTCTCAGCAACACCATTTTGCTGAGGCGTATAAGGCACTGTACATTGGTGTTTTATCCCATGACTAGCCAGAAATGCATTAAATTCATGAGACATATACTCCCCCCCTCGATCGGAACGGAGGGTGCACATAGTACATTTCGAGACATTTTCAGCCATAGCCAGAAATTGTTTGAAGCACATAAAAACTTCGGACTTCGCTTTAAGTGGAAATACCCATGCATGCCTAAAGTAATCATCAATGAAAGTCACAAAGTACAGGTAATTGCCCAAGGACGGAGTTTGCATGGGCCCACAAACATCACTATGCACAAGCTGCAACCTGCATGTGGCCCGAACTGAACCATCCTTTGGAAATTTAGAACGCTGCATCTTACCCAAAATACAGCCTTCACAAACATGTTTGATAGGTGCTTCAAGAGGTGGCAAAGAAGCAACCATATCAGATTTCTGCAAACGCAGCAAACTGGCAAAATTCAGATGACCAAAACGTGCATGCCAAAGTTTTACATCTGAAATAGCCCTTGAATCTGCAACAACATTTGCAAAATTTTGTCCACACTTGTCATACAAAGTGAGCTTATACAGCCCACGGCACAAAAGCCCAGATGCAACAATTTCATCACCAAAACTGAGATCATGAACTGTACATCTGTCATCCACAAATTTGACTACAAGTCCAAGTCTAGCAAGTGTGGATACAGATAAGAGGTTCTTCTTGATCCCAGGTACATAAAGTGCATCAACAAGTGTGAAGGAACTGCCATTTGCAGCAATAAGCACAATCTTTCCAACTCCCTGAACCGGATAAGAGGCATTGTTGGCACAGGTGACTGAATTCCCATGAGGGACAGACTTGAGAGAGGTAAACAATTCACGATGTGAGGTAATGTGCTTTGTAGCACCACTGTCGAAATACCACACTTGTGAATCTGCAGCAACAAGCATGCATCATGAACAACAGGATTGTAAGTGCACTCTACGCTAAGAGCCCATTCTGCATCAACATCAGCAACACAGTCTCCTTTCATAGAAGACTCAACAATGGCTGCATTTGTAGTGGAAGCAGCATTTGCAGTGGAACCACCCTCTTTCTTCTTAGCCTCTTTGGCCTTCAACTTAGGACACGACTTGATCAAGTGATCATTAGCTTTACAATAATGGCAACGCATCTTCTTTTTGCCCTTATCACCAGAATTTCCAGACGAACTGTTGCCAGCAGAAGCATTGGGAACATAAGTTTTTTCACTCGTAGCAGAACCATAAGAAGTGGCTGCATTGCTATTACCACCCTTTCTTTGAGAAGCAATAAAAGCCTGTTCAACTGCACACTCCCTAGTTCTGCTTTTTCTGGAAAGTGACTCTTGCAACAGCAATGTGCATAATGCATCAAACTTGACAACTCCAGGATTTCCTTGGGTCATCAATCTCCAAGTACTAGCAAAAGTCTGGTAGGAATCTGGTAAGGCATCAAGAACAGTCTGCACAAGGGAACTTTTTGAAATGACTTCACTTGCAAAAATAAGTTGCTCATTGATATCCTTGACACTAGCAAGGAAAGTGTCCATATCATCTTCCTCATGCATAATCTTGGACTTCAGCTCTTTACACAGCAAAGCAATTTTAGCCACATTGCGGCTTGCATAAAGACCCACTACAATATCCCAAGCCTTTTTTGCAAATTTTGCTGAACGAATGTGAGGAACAATGGTGTGCATCACAAACAACACAATCAATGCATGAGCCTGCGCATCCTTTACATCCCAAACGAGCTTATTCTGCCGTAGGCAAAACAACTCTAATAGCATCAATCCTTGCAGTAAGACCTGCAACATCCTCAACATCACCTACATCCTCAGAACCAGGACGTACATCAATGCCTTGCAATGTTCCAGACGCCCTTTGACACAAGAACATGTTGCATCATATAAGCCCACATAGGGTAGTTGTCCCCATCCAACCTGTCCTCAGCATCAAACATCTTGAACACATATGTGTTGTTGTCAACCATGGTAAATGCTGCACCTGATGTGAAAACTGCCCGAAAATAGGAGATACGGAGCGGGAACAACACGTTCTATATAGCACAAACCATAGAAGACTATGAGGCACCTGTTATGCAGAAAACGGCACTAATAGAAATTCTGCACAAAATGACAAAATAGCATGTGTAGTACTGTCTGTAGTGGAAACGGAGGCCGAAATGAGCCCGAATCAAAAATCTGAGCAGACTGAGCTCATCGATCTTCCCCGAAATTTTTGTCGATCTGCAAATGCTTGCCAAAGCTCACTAAAATTGGAGAAAGTGAGTAGGCGTGTGCTTGAGCAGCTGGCGACTAAGCCCGAGAGGACGCAACCTGCTCTAATACCAATTGTTGGAATTAGGGTTGCAGAGAAACGCATACAGCTTGGAGAAGACGAAGGAAGCTCAAGGCACACAATAGAGAGTGTTTTTCTTAGTGTGCAATGGAAAGATGGATAGCCCTAGAGTAATGGGCGTATATACAATGCACGGGGGAAAAAACCTCCTAAAGAGGGAAAAAATGCCCCGGTGGTCCTAGTGTGTTCACACACATCACTACCACATGTATATGGTAACAAAGTCTTTAGTGTCTTTCATAAGTATTTAGCAATGGTAGAAAACAAGTCACGTAGAAAGCTAAAAGCTCCTCCGAGCTCAAAGACTTCTGTTGTAAACGAGGCATTAGAAGACAATTCACCACGCCTTAGCCACTTAGAACGATGTGGCAGAACGGATGAATATGATTGTCCAAGAACGGGTCACTTCTATATTGTCTACGGTCACTTTATCTCAAGATTTCTGGGGGTAATTTGTTATGACGGTTGTTTACTTGATAAAGTGGTCACCTAGTACACCATTGAAGTATAAGATTCTGTAAGAGATGTGGACGGGCAAACAATCTAATTACTATCAATTACGTGTATTTGGGTGTGAGGCCTTCTCATATGTGCCAAAAGAGCTTACACAAAATTTGGATCCCAAATCACACACGTGCATCTTCATTGGATATGGTGTTGACGGAGAGATGGGATATCATCTCTGGCAACCAAAATCTACGAAGGTTATACCCAACTCACAAGTGATATTCAACGAGTCTAAGATGCATAAACATCTAGTGAAAGAGATTGAATATTGCAAAGTAAGATTTGAGGATGTTGCCTCACCAGCACTTATGCAGAATGCTGGACGTCTAGTGATGCTTCTTCCACTAGTATACCTATAAATGTTGCTCAAAGAGAGCGGGATTGAGTAGTCAGGCACTCAGAAGATCTACTCATGTATCTTGTGCACTTGAGCATTTTGAGCCAGGGTTGGACTATTTTTTAGTCACTGACTTTGGTGAGCCGACTTGTTATAAAGAAGTTATTCAAATGAAAAATAGTGTGAAGTGGCAGCAGGCTATGTAATCTAAGTATAACTCCATTTTAGCTTGAGACTTAGAAATTGACAGAGTTACTAGAGGGTAAACATGCATTGCCTTGCAAATGGGTGTACAAGAAGAAGTACACGGTAGAAGATCCCGAGCCTAATTATAAGCCCAAATTGGTTGCTAAAGGATTCAAGCAAAAGAAAGGCATAGATTTTGATGAGATCTTTTCTCTTGTCGTCAAAATGACTGCACTACGTCTTGTGCTTGGTGTAATAGCCATAGAGGACATGGAATTTGTCCAAATGGATGTAAATACGACATTTCTTCACGGGGATCTTGAAGAAGATGTTTACATGAAGCATCCATAAGGTTTTGAGATAAAGCTTGGGAAGCCAACAAGGGCAGAACTGGTGTGTAGACTCAAAAAATCTTTGTATGCACTCAAGCAATGTTTGGAGTAGACATCATTTGATGATTTCTTTACCATATGCCAACACTGATAGACATGAAATGCATACTAATGTACATGTGGGCTCTTAGATTAAGGTGCTATTATTAGGTGCAACAGAATGAATGTTTGCGCTTTGCTCAAGATGAGTGCTCCGAACTGTGCTCAAGGTTCCTTTTAGTTCTTATGGAAGGGAGAGCCTTCCATTCTTAATGAGAGAGTGCTATGATCACAAACAAAGTAAATGGACACTGTGCGTGTAAGTGAATGAGACTGAGAGATAGAGAAAGAAGAGAATACGACACCAGAGACGTTGTAAAACCCTCCTCCGAAGGCCCCACTCTTGTCGGCGAGAGTGGCCTACTATTGATTTCACAATCTGGTACAAACGGTATGCATGAGATTGACGCAAGTCTAGGCTATGTCGACTATGACGACGATGATGACAAAGTCGCTGAAATGTGCAATCTTTTTACTGTTGTCCAAAAACGCTATGGGCTGAAATCTGCTAATCTTCTATTTGCTGAATTTTGACTCTATGTCGATGATGATGTAGATGGCGACGATGCGACGACGACACGCTGAAAACGCAGATGGTGAAATCTGCGTTTTTCGGGCTGAAACTGTAAACCTTGCATGCGGCGAGGAACTTTTGCGGGAAGGTGAGATCTGCGAGGTTCGGGACTTTATCTACGGGTGCTAGCTGTTGAAAACTGGAAACACTAATGGTACTTGACTTTCTGTCGCGATGAAGGTGCAAAACGCCGGGGCTGATCTACAATCAAAAACACTAGGGCTGAAATTTGGTCCTTCTGTCGTTGCCAAGATTTTGCAACTGCAAAAACGCTAGGCTGATCTGCTGTGTCTAATTGTTGCCGGGTTGATCTGCCATGCAAAACACTGGGGCTGATCTGCAATGGAGAAAACGCCAGGCTGTCCTTGGCTGAAAACGCTAAGTCTCCTGCTCGGGGGGGTTCTGCTGAAAAGTTCCTATTGAGCAAGGTGCTCCTGCTACCTCTTCTGCCATTGAGTGCTAACTTGGGTTTGCTTATATATTTTCTTAGCAAAATTGCCCTACCTACTTTTGTTGGGAAGTCACTTAAATTAATAAGTGAAAAATGTCAAAAATAGGGAAAATAAGCTAAATGCAATGGAAAATTCCCCTGACTGATTCTGATAGATTCTGATGGGAATGCTTATGATCATGCTGTGTGCAACCAGAGGATATGCATCTACTCTAAGTGACTGGGCATGCACGGTCTACGAATAGACTCACAAAAGTGCCAGATCACTTCTAATCTAGACTAACTGGACTGACTGAACCCTGATCATGCTATAGCTTGTCCACGGACACATAGGTCTGGATGTGTCACGTGACAACTATTCACGCCCATGTGTATGTGTGTGTGTGTGTGTGAAAAAGAGAGAGAGAGAGAGAGAGAGAGAGAGAAACCTAGTTCAGCAGACCACGCAAGCAAGTTTCGACCATAAAAATCCTTTACGGTATTATGACCTTTAAAGAGTTAGAAATAGACAAAGAAGAGTTTGAAATAGTAACGAGTATTGGTTTCAAGGAGGAATCACCCCAATTACATCAACCACTAGAGTTTACAAGTCAAAAAAATCCTTTTAATAGGTTTAGGTGGTCCTAAAAAGGATCAAAATAGAGAAAAAAGCAAGTATTTTATCGATTGATAGCAACATAGATGACAAACACTCTATCAACACATGATAGGAATTGAGAGAGCGATTACCTACAAACATCAACCATACAAATTTGGTTAGAACTAGCCTTAAGATGGTTGGAAAGGTAGGTGCCAATGCACCCCCACACTTGTTATTGATGTCACCTACAATGTGTGACCAATAATGATACAATTATGGAGACAAATGTATAAGCATTAGCATGACAATTGATATAATAATGAAGACAAATGTAAGCATTAGCATGACAATTGATATAGAAACACACACTGCATCAAATATATAAAATCATTCAAGAACACCACTACTCATCGAAGTATACTATCAAGCTGCATCATTAGGACTTGTTTGGGGTCTTTTTGGGCCCTTTAAATTGGACGCTTAGTGAAGTGCATAAAATGCTAATGAAGGTTTGACCAAGCTAATGGCATAGGCATGAAAACACATATTTGCATTTCTTCTAAAAAGAAAATGGGTCTCAATCATATCTAGTCACCAGATCCTCTCAGGTTTTTTGGTGTTAGTGCAGCCCCACATACCACTCCCCCACTTTTGAATTTGAAATTATTTGTCACTTTTCCCTCTTCCCTTTTTTTGGAGGTGCTGCAAATGCCTTTTACTCTCTAAACCCTCTCTCTAAAACAAATTTGGAGGGTTATGCTTGGGTTTGGGCTTCTTTTCCCTCTCTAGAAGCCATAGCTTACAAATCTGAAGCTCCTCTACCTCCCTCACTCTCTCCACTCTCACTCCCTCTATTGTAATAGCTCACCATAGCATGCAGATCTGAAGCTCCTCTACCTCCCTCTCTCTCTCTCCCTTAATAGCTCACCATAGCTCTTTCTCTCTCTATTGTGCATTGTTGCAGACCTTCATATCCTTGCAAGCTCCATCTCCATCTCCATTGGCATCTCCACCTCCACCTTCACCTCTACCTCCATCTCCATCTCCAGCTGCACCTACATCACCATCTCCATCTCCATTTCCATCTCCAACTACAATGGCTATGCGAGACATCACCAACAAGCCTTCCAAGTTCAATTACACGTCGATTTGGAGCAAAACTATTCAACTTTGAGAAGAAATCAAGACAGTGTGTCTAGTCCGATGGACATGCTATTATTGCAAGGGAGGAAAGCCATTGACCTTTGGATGGATGGAGCAACTTACCCCCTTGATCTTCAGATAGGTGCATCTCCACTATTTTGCAACATCATGTAGCTCTTACGCTTTTTGGGTGACGGCTACCACAGATTGTTAGGCTATTGCCAAAGGCTTTACACTTTATACTTGCAAGATCTTTCGACACGTAATTAGATTCAAACAAAACTAGAAATGCTGCAAATTGTAAGCTTGACTGAAAAGGAACAACTTTAGGCATTAGCCTTGATTGCAAAGGAGAAATTCCTGGTGTAAATAGGAGAATTAAGGAAGTAACCTGGAGAGCAGAAGGTGAAGCTTGACAATGATAAAGAAAGCATCGATCAGATTGTAGAAAGTTACATGCGTCTTTGGAATTCCACTCAAAATCTTAGACGGCACGTCAACCACTTTACTCACCTTCCTATGGGATTAAAAAAGAGACAACAAAAGCGCAGGGCTATGGGGCTCCTTGTTAAACTTGGAGGCGCTCATAAGAGCCGTGTGCACCAAACAAGGTAGTTGCAGGTTGTAAGAGTGTAATTTGTTAGTAGGATTTACTAATTGACCCCTTTCTATGTTCTTTTTGTAGAGAATGTGCGGAAGCAATCCTAGGTTGCAACAGTATCAAGGAACCGGTCAAGGCGTCCATACTTGCGCACGTGGTTGATGAGAAAGACATTCTGAATATGATCTCTGATCTTGTACATGCTACATTGCGACAATCCCTTTTGAAACTACTAATGAAGGATTTTTAGAATATTATTCTCCCTTGCAACATGCTTATAGTGTGTGACTCAACCAGGATTAGTGATAAGGGGTACAAAGCATTGTATACATGCATAATAGGGCATCTACGCAGCAAGGGAATGGCTCGACAAATGTTACCTAAAAACCGCAAACAACGACGTTTCAACCCTGGTAGGCGGGTACAAGTGGGTGGATGGTAGCATGCCAATATCCTCAAAGATTTTTGTTTACATTAGGTTCAACAATGTTTACATTGAAGAAGAAGCCTTGCAACGAGCTACCAATATTACGATATCATAATAGAGGAGACAAGTGGAAAAGCCATACCTGTGTTAAAATTAGATGAATGTCAAGTTGTCAAAGGCCAGAGGGTGCAGGGCACAAGCCTCACACTAATGAGCACGACACTAGTGGGAAAGGGGTTAGAATGTGAAGAGGCGGCCGAGTCGCTTGGTAGGAGGCAACAAAGGCATGCTTTTTATGGGGTGCAATCACAGAAGAACATATGGTAGCAAGTGGCATGGGCACTCCCACACAAGGACCATGACAGTTTGAGGTGGTATTTCAATAGTTCAGGTATTCAAGAGGTAGTAGATTGAGAATGCAATGGAGAACTCCTCAATGTCCCTGGAATTGGTGACTTTGAAATAGAGTGGCACCTTGGTGGTGACTTGAAGACCCTAAAATGCATGTTGGTCACTAAGGGCGGTGCAAATACTTTATTGCCATGCAAAGATGCCTAAGAATGCATTGGGGAAGGGCGTCAAAAGATCAAAATTTTGCAAGCAAGAAGGGGCTAAGAGCCCGAACGATAATCAAAAGGCAAGTGGGGGGCACATGTGGTTCAATGGCATCATGACTTGGAACCAAAGAAGCCACCATCTTGTGTAGAGGAAAATCGAGATTGGCATCCCATTCTTTCAATGCCCCTTAATCAAGTGATTGTGTGTTCCTTGCATTTGAGACTTAGAATTTTAAACAAGTTGCTAATGCTCCATGCATGGAACATGGAGCTAGAGTCGCGACGAGAGGAGTGCAATGCAATGATAATGCCCCTTGGTCTTGGACTACCCAGCCTCCACCACCACAATCACCTCTCAAGAAGAAGCATCGCTAGAGACATGGCATATGTGCATTGCATGAAATCCGCAAGTACCAAGAGAGTACACAACTTATCATCCCTAAGGCCCCATTTTCTCGGCTTGTGAAAGAGATTATAGAGATGAGTAGGCATCCAATGTTGTGGATATCTAGCCCCTACTACGTGTCTGAGTTACTATCTTGAGTTGTCTAAGTCTCCATAGAGAGCACATGGGTGGGCAATGCCATCATATTGTATCATCTAGGTAAATAATTTTCAATTTTCTCCATTGTCTATTGTGGTTGTGCTAAACTATCATTTTGTTTGGAGTAGACATCATTTAATGAGTTTTTAATATATGCGAACACTAAGAGACATGAAATGCATACTAATGTATATGTGGGCTCTTAGATTAAAGTGCTATTCATGCTCTTGTGTGTGTGTGTGTGTGTGTGTGTGTGTGTGTGTGTGTGTGTGTGTGTGTGTGTGTGTGTGTGAGAGAGAGAGAGAGAGAGAGAGAGAGAGAGAAACAAACCTAGTTCAGACCACACAAGCAAGTTCAAACCATAAAAATCCGTTACGGTATTATGACCTTTAAAGAATTAGAAATAGACAAAGAAGAGTTTGAAATAGTAACAAGTATTACTTTTAAGGAGGAATCGCCCCAATTACATCGACCACCAGAGTTTGCAAGTCAAAAACATCCTTTTAATAGGTTAAGGTGGTCCTAAAAAGGATCAAAATTGAGGAGAAAGCAAGTCAACATAGATGGCAAAAGACTCTATCAACACATGATATGAATTGAGAGAGCGGCTACCTGCAAACATCAACCATACAAATTTGGTTAGAACTAGCCTTTAGATGGTTGAAAAGGCAGGTGCCAATGCACCCCCACACTTGTTATTGATGTCACCTACAATGTGTGACCAATAATGATACAATCATGGAGACAAATGTATAAGCATTAGCATGACAATCAATATAATCATGAAGACAAATGTAAGCTTTAGCATGACAATCGATAAAGAAACACACACTGCATCAAATATATAAAATCGTTCAACAACACCACTATCTCATGGACGTACTATCAAGCTGCATATTACCAAGGACTATCAACTATATGAATTCCATTCACAATACAAGGGAGACATTACTAACGAAGGATCCTAGAGGTATTGGAAACCTCTTGTACAACCATTCCAAAAAAGCAGAACACGATCAGTTGTTAAATAGAAACCCAAAGCCATGAATCAATAACCAATAAGGCAATTCAACTAGCCAATAAAGGGGAAAAGGAAGGCAATAAGGCAACCCCAAAAAAGCTAGAAATACTACCACCCTTGAAAGAAAAACAAGACCCGTAACCAAGCTAGACACATCAATAATACTAAGAATCAAAGCTTTTAACTATATACAACCAACCTTCTACTAATAGATTTGAACTAACGGTTCAAGAATCCCTCTCAAGAAGGAGGCATACAATAGGGGGAGCCAAACAACCAACACTTTGAGAGAAAAGCATTCATCCTTTCGGAGAACAATAACTCCATGGTAAGATAGCCAATCACCTTAGAACATAGATTCGCACTTAAAAGAAATCTAGAAGGTTTCAAGAAAAGTGAAAGAAGGATCCTAACACTCACCAAGAAGCCAAGGCAATAACCTAGAGAACCACCAAACCACACCATCATCCATAAATTTAGATGCAAGCCTAAACCTAAACAGATTCAAAGCCCCAAACATTATCCACGCAAACTATAAATTCCAACCAAGGCACCTAAAATGACTTCTTGTCCAAAACCACAAAGCATGCAACACCCAAAGTGCTAAGGCAAGAATATAAACAATACACCATGCACACCCAAAATCCAAAAGCATGTACTAAGTAGGCTTAAAGAAAGCCTACCGAGTAAGGCATGTATGCTTCTAGTTTAGAGACACGATGCAAAGATGAGCGGAAGAGACAAAAAATGCCTCCTTAAGTAGAGGAGACCGCCATGGTGCACGAAACAAAGTAGTCCCTCCAGGGCTCCATAGTTATTGCATGAGAAGTAGCTCCTCCAGAGCTCCACAGTTAGCGCGCGCACAAGAAGGAAACCATGGGTAGGGGGTAAGCTAGCAATGGGGGAAGACCTTACTGCAATACCAAAGGCACACCTCCCCATGCAGAAGAAAACCAGTTGGGTAGTCCCAAGGTTAACAAAAAGAAATTATGAGTAGTCCCATCTGACATACCAATAACAAAATAAAAGTATGTGCGTGTGTGTCCAATTTAGGTAAGAAATTCTTCATGAGAAAGAAATGAATTTAGGCTTTGTAAGAATTCTCAAAAGCTGAAAGGACATCGAGGTCCACTTTATAAGAGGATGGGTGATCCCATAACCAGTCTTGCTTGGTGGGCCTTGCTATATAAATGTATATAACATTTATAGAATATAACAGGACATATGTAAATTGACTTTTAGCAGCTAGCACTAAAGGGAACAAGAGAAAGACTAATTTGGGAAGGGTGACATTGCGTGAAAGGGATATACACTTGAAAAATGCTCTAATGTTTATGGGAGGAGACAAAGTTAAGTGCATCAATTATTAGAGATTATAGGGGCGGTTACAGTTGAGATTATACCCAAACGAGGTTGTACTACTATGTCTACAAACGAATGTTTTTTCTAGTATACATACTACATGTAAATTCTTGCAAACGGAAAGTATTTCAAAAAAAAAAAAACATTGAATGGTTGGTAGCAAAACACGTCAGTTCGCATTTTTGAAGGTAGATTTTGAGTGTGTTTTGCCTTTCTTCTTTTATAGTTGTTTGTGTTTTGCCTTTCTTCTTTTGTAGTTATTCCCAATACAATGAATGAGGACAATGATACATGTAACTTCAGCTTCTGTGTTCTTATGGCATCGACAATGCATGTTGCACCGTTTACCGCACCGACTGTCAAGTCGATATTTTTCATGATCATGCAGTGCACGCAAATTGCGATCGAATCCAGCTCATTGAACTTAGGGTCTAGGAGCCACTACATTTATGTTACCCGCGTTCATCTTCATTTCAAGTTTTGTAATGTCAGTTTGATTATACAATTTATTCAAGGTAAGGTTGTTATAGTGTTGGACGTCCAACATGTAAGTACAGATTATCGTAATAGAGTTGTTGATGTAGTCATGCACATGTGCTTCTTCTATAATACATGCACCCAAGGTACAATTGATCTCATCTACGACTAGTTTTCTTTTACAAAAAATGGTGAAGAACTGTAGGGTCCATTGCATGTCTTATAGAGCATGACATCTTGTACAAAGTTGCATGTAGCCAATGGACCGAGCTTGTGCTATGGCATGTGTTATTAAGCTCCCGTGCGTGACTACAAATTGGGGGTAGTTGGACAAGATCACGGAGCAGGAGAGCACATTTGTTGTTGAAGGGATCTACCAATTTATTGCTTGTTACATTGATATTTTGTCTTACAATAAGGTCAAAAGTTGTTTGGGTTAACATGGATAGCTCGTCTATAATTATAATATCTGCCTGTTTTATGTCCAAATATTGCTCATCAGTCTCATGAATAGAGAGAGGATACTGTTGATTCATAGTTGGTGTCTTGAAATAGTAATGGACTGTAGATACAATGCTGTTAAGCCTTGTTGCTACCGCTTCGATGAAAAAGCACCCAACAATAATACAGAAGTGAGGGCAATAGGAGTGTCTATTTCATTTATCTATCGACCTTGTTTATCACTATATATGTGAGGTATGCCGTTGCATAGTAGAGACATATTTCTAGATTGTGAGCGAAGATATTACATTGCATGCTCCAATCTTTATACAATGCAGTGATTTCAAACCATGACCTAGCATATGGACAATAAGCTAGTTTCAAGTTGGCTGCAGTTTGCTCTTTAGCTTATTGACGCTTGGTCCGTAATCTTCTAGGTCTTGAGAAATTCATACTGACACCTTGTACGGAAGAAATGAGGACATATATAGTATGGCATCAATTATTTAGACACCTAGTATGGTATGAATTATTTAAAGCTAAAGTTAAGATGCACAAGGTAAATTCACTATTGTGATACACCACATGCATTCAATACTTGTGTATTCACTACTGTAATACATCAAATACGTTTGGCAAGCAACTGTATGCAAAAAGTTGCGTGTGTAACTCACATACAGATGTTGATCGACATTGAGTGTCTAGTTCTGAAAACGACATCCAAATAAACCAAAGCAAAGGAAGTAATGCGGAAAATTATAAAACAAGCAAGTAGAAAAAGCATGAATGAATTGCAACAATAAATGAGGTGCTTTACTTACCTGCAATGTTGTACTCCTACTTTTTGATTGTCCAATCTACAGGTCAATATGTGAATCAAGCTACAAAAAAGCAATGTGAATAGTTAAACATATCGTCTTGCAAAGAAACGTCACAATGGAAGTGCACAGTATATTGTGCACGTCATAGAGAGGTGCCATACAAAAGTATGGTGGAGAGCTGGCACTGTGGTCTCTCCAAAAAATTATAAGAAATAGAATCTGTGCCCTGCCCCGTAGCGTTTATGTGTTGCACCAAGCAAACACATGCGCATGGAAAATTGGATGCAGATAACGGACCTTGCAATGTTGTTGAGTTGGAGTCGCGCTTGTGAAATTGGAACATGCAGTATTGTGAATATATGTCCTCCATGCCATACACAAAACATGCAGATGTAACTTTATGCTCTATGTCATATGATCAATATTACTTCTCTCTCTCTCTCTCTCTCTCTCTCTCTCTCTCTCTCTCTCTCTCTCTCTCTCTCTCTCTCTCTCTCTCTCTCTCTCTCTCTCGCTCTCTCTCTTAGAGTTGTAAGTTGCTTCGGTCAGCAATTATGTCTTCTTGCCTCCTTGCTGACTAACCTACGTTATGTATCGATACCAAATTGATGTCTGCATTTGCAACCAGTTGAACTTGATCCGATACCTACTGTGTACATGGACCTTTGCTCATAGGATCCACCACCAAATCGTGGTTATTGGCAAGAAGGGAGCTCTAAAGCAGTAACTTTTGTGCATTCAAATCCACACCACTAGCATTCTCTGCTTCGTATGTATCTGTTGAAGAGCAACACTGAAGTATATTGTTGTTGCTAATCTCAATTGAGGCTGCCTTGGCTGCCGTCTGCACGCGGTTTAGAAAGGGAATCTCTTTACAAGACGCATATTGGCCATATTGTCTGTAAAGCTTTTGCTATCCCACCCAGATGTTGAATGGCGAGCAGTGAACTACTGTTGGAGGCTAATAGGTGCTGACATATTTGTATGCCTGTCTCCAAAAATGGATAGACAATGGTTGACAACGGTTGTGAGACTTAGGTCTTCGCCAAAGCCTACTTGGTTGATGGAGAAGAAGATGTTGTTGGCAGCTTCAATGTCTTCACCCTTTAAGCAAATCCCAAGAAAATACTTACACCCTTTTTATTGCAAAACTTGAATGGAATTTTCCCTTTTTTCCTCTCAATTGGTTGTCTTGAATTCTAATGGACTCATGGCTAATCTAAGATGCACTTTTCCCAAACACTGATTTATTTTCCCCTTATAGATTGGAAGCAGCATGACATCCAACCCCTCTGAACATGCACATCCTTCGGCATGTGCCACTCTACATCCATTCTTGGTCTAAAACTGTCTTTGAATATTCTTCTTCATCAACCTCGTCATCTCCGCCAATATGCTGATCCAAACTCAGCTCCACAATCTCAATGTTTGAATCATATTTCTTGAATAGCTTAATCTTCTTCCTTGCTATTGGTACCTTCAACATATTTCCATGTAGTTCACATAATTTGTAGGTAGCATTTTATTTACATGCTTGAAAATGTATGATCCAAACCATCACTGTAACATTTTGTGTAGGTTTGTATAGTGGTTTTCAAAAGTGCTCTCAAAATCCTCAATGCAAGTAGATCTTCTTTTCTCAAAGTCTATTTCCCAAGGTAGATCACTGCTCCGTGTCTATACTACTTCTTATGTTGGCATAATTGGTCTTTTTCCATACATCAATTGTGATGGCATATACCTTGCCATTGAATTGTGCATGATACAATCTACCCATAAACTATATGGCAATAACTTAGGCCAACAACATGTTTTTCATATGCTTTACCCAAAGCTTTATTGATGAGTGGATGACCTCTTTCACTTTTTTCATTACCTTTAGGATTGTAAGTTGTGGTTCAGCCTAGTTTGATACTAAGATGGTTAAAGAGCTCTCTTGCTTAATCCACATCTAGCTCACCCATATCAACTATTATCTTACTAATACATCCATATTTTCATATCACACTTCAAGTAAAAGCTTTCACATTACACTCACCGTAAAATTTCTCAAGGCTCTTCCATATTTTCATGTCACATCTTAAGTAAAAAATTTCACACTACACTCACCGTAAAATTTGTCAAGGCTCTTCCCTTAGCATGGTAACCTTTCTTTCTTTGGCAAGCATGATATATCTCATTTGCCATAATCCTACATGAATAGTCACTAAGTCCATAACCCACTTGTAGTGCATAGACAATGGATAATTTGGGTGAACACCATCTCGGAATCAAACACTTGAGTATAGCTGGCTAGTAGCACAACTCTAAAAAGATTGCATCACATCTTTGTATATCCCTTTCTACTTGTATCAATTTTTTATCTTTTCATAGGTTGCCTAGACTCCTTTCGGTCCTGTCCATAAACTCTCATGGAACTCTTTGATAATATTCTGTTGGGTTTCTTTGTTACAAAAAACCCTTTGTGGATCTTGTGTTCTTTGCTTTGTATGCTTCCATAACTATCTATCTCTAAAGAAGTAGCTGCATGCCTTCTTCCTTATTTTTTTGTACCCTTGATCACTCTAATCATCTCGTTTTCTTAGAGTACTCAAATAGAATATAGTTAGAAGCCACTCTCCATCATATTTATCCTCAAAAATATTGCAGATACATGAATGGTCATCTCGTCATTTGTATGAACCTGTGAAGTCTTGTACAAATTCAATCCCACATCATCCTCTTTAGAAACCATCTCTTCATCATCATCATATATTGCTCTTGATAACATATCTACAATCCGATTATCTCTTCCTACAATGTGGCAAAATTTTGGGCTAAGGGATTTTATAAATTCAATCCATCTAAGCATAGCAATGTTTGGTGCAGAGAAACTTGGAATGATCCCTAACAACGGTAGACACTTTGTCTCCACAATGACCTTTGCTGTAATAAATTCTCTTTATCACTCTTTAATGCTATAGCAACACCCCATAGTTCTCTCTTAACATGTGGATAATCCCTTTGTCTATTGGTTTCAAAATTTTAGCCCCAAACCTTACTGCATATATATGAGCTTTTTCATCGTCATGTCCAATCACCCAACCAGTCAGTAGTATCTAGTGTTACAATCATAGGTCCCCCACACATGTAATCAATTTTCCTCAATGTTGGAGCCCTAAGCATCACATTTTTCAATTTTCTATTAGATTTTGTAAGATTTTCTATCCAGACAAATTTTCCCGCCTTTCCTAAACAACTAGTATGATTTTGCAACATGAGCAAAGTTTGGTAACCACATAAGGTAGAAAACACATGCCCCTAGAAACCTGTGAAGTTCTATAGGTGGTGCATATCTGTTTTATGTTCTAGATTGATTCAATCTTTGTTGGGCTTATAATTCATCCTTTAGAACTACATATGTGTCCTACAATCAAGACCTCTGTTGTCCCAAAAATAGCTTTTTTCCTTGAAAGAATTAGGTGCTCTTCCTCAAGTCTAGATAAGATAGCATTACAATTAGCAATATGGTTGGCAAAAAACTTTCTACACCCCCTTTCTACTCTCTCTAAATCTCCGGCTCACGCTCTTGCCTTGGCAATCTTCTTTCTCCCTCTACTTTAGCGATGCAGGCAATCTCTCTCTTCCTCTAACTTACACACACAGGCACACACACACTCGCATCTTGCATTCCCATATTCTCTCTCTCTCTCTCTCTCTCTCTCTCTCTCTCTCTCTCTCTCTCTCTCTCTCTCTCTCTCTCTCTCTCTCTCTCTCTCTCTCTCTCTCTCTCTCTCGCCGGCGACACCCTACAACCGTCTTCCACTCTCTCCCTTGCCGGCGACACTCCACTCTTTAACTTTCCATGCCTCACGACGGTCCTGAGCATGCAAACAAAAGAAAAACAGTTTTTCCTTGTTTTTTTTCTGATTTAAAAATTTATCAAGCTTATGTGGGATTTTTTTGGCACAAACCACAATAAGGCAAGTGGTTTCTTGTTATACTATTGTACCATAAATTAGCAATTGGAAAATAGGCTCCATATATATATTGCACTTTCCCCTTCTCCTTTGACTCCTCTATGGACCTCTACATCTCTATGCCCATTTGGTCCTGTAACTCCTACAATCTCTCTCTCTCTCTCTCTCTCTCTCTCTCTCTCTCTCTCTCTCTCTCTCTCTCTCTCTCTCTCTCTCTCTCTCTCCCCCCCCCCCCCCCCCCCCCCCCCCCCCCTTCCCCTTCCCCCATTCTTCCAAGTCTTGCTCTCTTAGTTCTTCCTCATTGTCATCCTTGCTATGGATTGCTTTGAGATTTGAAGGATCTCAAGTCACTTACCTAAGTTGCCTCAGGATCTTGATGAAGAGAAGTTTAAGCCTCCCTCTATGGAAACTTGTGGTGCTAAAGTGGCATCTTGCACTAACATGTGCATTTTGCACAAGAGCACTAAAAGTGAAAAGAGATAAAGGGAGGGAAGGCAAGGTGGAGAAGGAGAAAGGGGCAACATGAGTTGAAGCATAAAGAGGAGAAGGGGGACGAAGGCAGTCATGTGGTTTTGGCACCTCCATTGTACAACAAGCACTTTCTCTTCATCAGCAGTTCATGCAAACCCTTTGACTTACATTAAAGCCCTTAGCACGCAGAGAGAAAGAGAAAGAGAATCCATAGTTATTTCCCTTAAAGAAGCAATTAAAATGATCCATATCTCCTAGCTGGGGGAGGGTAAAAAATTGACTTGAACTTGGCTTTGGGAACATAATGCATCGTATGGCATTTTTGTAGAGTCCAAAATATATAGAGGAATATTCTCCAACAAAGCTAGTTTCTTACATTCCTTTTGCACAGTTTTGGATGTTAGATTGTATCTTTATTGATTCAGTTAGTAGTTGTTTATGGAAAATGGTTAAAAAGTGGAGAAAGGGTCAAATTGGCCATTCTAAGTTTTTGGAAAGAAGTATTTTTTGCCTTTGGTAGCTTACTTCACTAAGTAGGAAAACATTTTCTAAAACAAAATGATATAGAAAAAACTAGTATTGGTAGTACTAAATGGGAATGTTGGTTGGCTAATGTTTTGTGCCAACTAAATTGGCATTTTTAACCGTGCACTAGCATCCTTCACATATTAGGAAAGAATACTGAAGGTTTTCATGCTCAAAGATTCATGGATTGGCTACATAATGGCCCTTTCATTAGTTCGGTTAGTTTGATTTTTGTTTAAGAAAAAGTAAAAAGACTTAATTCTATTTCATACTATAAGAAAAGGTTGTCTTTATGGGGTGATTTTGGTCATGGTAAGGGTATAACGCGGAACATTCATTTACTTGTCAGCCTCAAACAAGATTTAATTCCTTATGAAGAACATGTTCACTGTCTTTCTTTTCCATCATAGTTGGAACAGTGATGAATTTAAGAAGAAAATAGTTTTGATTCAAAGATCAATGTCTCTCTTATGTAGCACTTATATGCTATCTTCACCTCTAAGGTAACAAGTAAGTTAAAGTAATATGGAGTAGTTGAAAGATCATGAAAATTTCCTAATGGGTATTTATGGTAATACAGAGGTTTATCACCATGACAGTGCACTAGGAGTAGAGCTTGAAGAGTATACCTTCCTTAAGTAAGGAAAATTTTATGTGCCTAGTGGCTTGACTAGGCTCATAAGTGTGTTCTCATTTATATGCTCACCAGACTGCCACACATGGTTCCCTACCGGACTGGAATTTTTTACAAAATATATAATTTTTCATAACAAAACACAGGCAGTAGCCCTGAGGTTGACTCGATACCCTCCTCAATTATGAGGGAAATCATGGGTGGGTGAGTTTCACATTTTGAGTACCCATGTGGTTGGCACTTACGCTCGTATCTTAGGCCTTTCTCACCTGCATGATACAGAGGCACCAAACTTAGACGAATTATGAAAGCAAATGGGTGGAATGCAACCCTACAGAGAGCGTTGATATGTGGTAGGTGGGACCGTATGCATGAGGGTGGTAGTTGCACCATTTGGCGGGCAATAGGAGGCTACGTCTCCATATCAAAACCAAGGGGATGCCTCCGTCCATTATTTAGGAGATGGTGTGTACTTTTGAAGTAGTGCCTTTCAATTTATATATTGTGAGAGAGGACACTCGTAATAACTTAGAGTAACAATTGCACTCCGCACTATGGATAAGGGCAAAGCTATTGTCTCGCCTATTGTGGAGATTGGATCGTTTAAGGTTGGTGCCTAATGGTTTCTCTCTAGATTAGCTTATACTTTGTTGGGTTTGTCCTATTGCATGGCTCCTTTGGTTGTTATAGCCTCAACAAAACTCACTCTTAACCTATATATTGGATTTGTGGTTGGGTGGGATAGTATGAGGTTTGCTCATTGCACGACTATGAATGACCTCTATAGTATAGAATTACTGAGTGCTCCTTTGGTTGTTATATCTTTGACAAAACTTATTCTTGACCTATATACTCGATTTGTGGTTGGGTGGGCTAGTATGAGGTCTGCTCATTGATGGATTTTTTTGGGGGGGTTGATTTATTTCGAAGGACTATTTAATTGTCTACATTTTGTAAATGGCAGTAATACAAAATATCAAGTATCTGCATGTTTTCATTTTCTTTCTGAACTTGAAAGGCAACTATGATCGGGGATACCTATCAACTAACCTAGGTGGTTCATTTGCTTGACCCACATAAAGATGGTGGCTTGGATAACCGTTTATAGAGAAATAGCATGGATTAGGATGCTTTTAGTAATGGAATCACGAATTGGCTATTAAAGGGAGGATTAATGGCTTGCATGATTGATTGATCAACTATATGCACTGTGAATCAACAAGCATCTAGCATAAATGAAAGCGAGCCAGGCATATGCATGTTTTATGGCTCCTAATATACTAGCTACAACTTGGATTGGGAATACTGATTGGATCCAACCCAAGCCCGATGATTTGTTTGAGCTACCTCTTTCTACCTTATGTTGAAGGGTTTAGTGGAGGTGCATAGTTGGTAAAATATTCGTTAGTGGCTCTTGACATGTACCAGCTCTAGCCTCTAAAAAAAGAGAAGAAGGATGCTAATTGTTCAGATAGCCAAGTTTTTGTTCTTTTGGATTTGGATTTCCAAGCATTTGTGTTAATGCATCGCGACACAGAATTTTGTTCTAATCTCTCTCGCACAAGAGCTTAATCATGCTCATAGCTCACTAATCAACCACTAACCACTCACTAATCAAGCAAACACGTGCATAAACAAGCACAGCCAAGCCACACACGGACTACACCGATCTACACACACATAAGCATGCTTAACAAGAGAGGGAACTTGATTAATGTGAGCGGTTAACACACAAATCAGCCTCAAATCATGTATTAATTGAACAAGGATTACATCAATGCATAGATGAGAGAGAAGAGGTGAGAGTTTAGCTAGTGCTCGATGCCAAATACGCCAATGCACGTGTGTAGAGAGCTTGAGAACTCCATAGACATCTTCTTCTTCACAACTCCATAGCCAAGAGCTTGCTCTCTTCAAAAGTACGTCTCCCAAAAGTAATATCTCCAAAAGTGACATTCACATTTGTGCATTTGACCTATATACTTCCCAGGATTTTTAGAAGTGGCCGGGCGCCCAAATGGCTAGACTCACTTATCTGATGTCTATAATGCTTAGGCTCTAAGAATAGCACAAATGTTACAAGTTCGTACTCAGAGGAGCCCAATACATATTTACAATCCGCACTTGCGGTCTTTTGACAGGAAATTACATAAAACATAGGTGGCAGTCGATGATGACCGTAATTCCTTTTGATTGAATCTGATCCTTCTCTTCTCCACATCTTCCAATGATCTTCACTTCATCAGCATCTTAGCATCTCATCACACATTCGCATCATCTGGTATCATCGACACTTACTAAAAACAATAAATATGGCATAGACGTCCATGGTAAGGTGCAGTTAACCACCACTGGTTAACACTCCCCCCATCCCATTGAAGCGCACGTCCCTGTGTGTTGTGTGGTTGGCTACACAATGGGACGATTGTTGTTGGAGGTGAATGTTTATTCTAGTGTGTTCAAGGGTGGGTGGGTAGAATGTGTTTTATGGTGATTGGAATTAAAGGGTCAATTGTGAAGTGAACTTTGGCTGAGTGTAAAAGTAAAATAAAAGTACAAATAAAGGGTGTATTTACACTAGATTAGGTTCTAATACCTGGATGACCAATGGGGAAAAACCACGTGGGAAAAAAATGCCCAATGGTATACTTGCATTAGAAATTATTAATGTTCTTAGGCCCTGGGTGGCTTAATTTTTGTGAAGTAAGGTACATTAATAATATAGGCTATTGAATGTAATGTGAGTGAATAATAAAAGTAGTTGTCGTCAAGGGTTGAGTCTTTGTTTTCGCACAGTTGATGCGAGTAGTTGTCCTTGCTGGTACCTGTAAGGTGAGTACATGGGTGGAAACAAAAAATGTTCCGAATGAAAATGTCCAATGATGGGACATTCTATATGGTTGCACAAATATATGCATTGGAAACAGTATGTTGTGCGAGAAGAGTTTGAATGGGTACTTCCAGGAGTGAATGTAGCTAGAGAAGTAAAATTAAATTTGACTACAAGAGTTGCCATTACTCACAAGAAGTCCTTTTGATGCTCGAGGTTTTTTCACTCTCGTCATTGTAGACATGTGCGTGAGTGTTTTTTGGACAACTCCGCCACTCCACCAATTAAAATGATTGACTTCAACTCGTATGCTCACCTAACCAGCATGAGCGACTCAATTTTACAATATGCCCAACTCTTCCAGCTTGAGCTATAGTCTAAATATCTAGACTCATAGACCACAAATAATAGTAGGACATGAAGCTTAGATCTAACGCTTTGCTCATTTATTGGCTCAGCTGCCGACTTTTGACAATTTTTAGTGACTTGACTTATTTTCTTGAGCTCTCAACAAAGAATATATCTAGACATTTAGAGCTTGAATCCTCAAAAAGAGGATTTTTGAAGGACCATATTGGCAAGTTAGGTTTCCTTTGCCATACCTCAGTGACCTTGGTTGTCATAACTGCTTGGTTTAGTTTTTGGTCCATTAGTTGAGAAGATTGGCTAGCTCCATTTCCGTTTTTACATTGTTGATTATCTTGCTTTTGTTGGAGGTTGGAAATGACTTCAATCTTCTTGTGCTAATTTTGTTTCTTTGGCACCCACACGTATCTTCTACTTGTCATTAGCTGAGTTTTACAGATTAATTACCTTTGCATTGATTGGATTTTTATCCTTGATCTGTTCATGTTTGTAATTTCTATTATCTCCAAGCTATTTTTGTGCACTTGAAGAATCTAGCCTTGGTGCCTTTGGTAGCCAGATTTGTTTCTGAACTTTGTAGTACCCTTGCGCTTGAAGAATGTTTGATGGTGCAAACCATGTTGTCATTGATTTGGTATCCAAATATAGCTGTCCTTTGCCATCTTTGGGATTTGCGGGTGTTGAATTCCCTTGAAAAGGTCTCCTATTTTGAGATTGATTTGATCTTGACTTGCTTGTTTTAAAGCCACTTTCCACTATATAGCCTAATATTTTTGGTTTAGGAAACCAAACCCTTTGTTGACCATTGTAGTAGCCTTGCTCTTTTAAGTTGTACTGGGAAGAAATACATCCCATGTGTTTACCCGATTTGCTTTGACTAGGATCATTTACCCACACTGGATATTTGAATTGGATGTAATTGGCCGCAACATAGACATTATCATGCCTTTGGCATCTCTGTTTGCTTAGTGTTGGGTATTTAGGCTGAATTATCCTTTTTGGCTGTTGAGGTCCCTTTGATGTGGAGGCTATTGCTGTCAGATGAGATGATGATTTTACTTGTGTCCTTATGTTTGGACTTGTACTCTGTAGAGGAAGATGTAGGGTTTTATTGGACTTTTTCCTTGGCTTTGCCAGCTGCTGATAACCATCGAGTTTTGTTGATCGAGGAAGTTTGAACTTTATCTTGTGGTTGACATGACCTGGCTTTTTCTAATTCTGGAGTTAACTATTTCATGTGCCTCTATTTTTGATCGTATGATTGAATGTTTAGATTCCTCTACAGAAGGAATCTGACTCTTTTCTTTAGTAGCAACGCTTATCGTGGCCTTTGGTTTACATTGCTCTTTAGAGATCTTTATGGTCATCTTTTGATAGGCGTCTTGTGCTTGTTGCACCATTTTCTCTGGATTGTTCAAGTTGGTCTTGATGTGTGTCATCTTTGACTCTTCTTTTGTGTTACTCTCTTGCAAGACAGTATCAGGAATTGACCTTTTTACCGCTTTTTCTTTTTGAATCAAGTCATCATGTGAACACAAGAAGGTGTCAATTCCTTGGCTATGAGACTTAATTTTAGTCTCTGTCACATTCCTAAGTAGATCATTGGACCAATGAGTTTTCTATGCTATTGTTATTGGTTGGTGATTTCATTGGAATTGGGTCCTTGACTACCTTTACTTGCTCGTCCTCTATATCACAAATTATTTCTGCATCAACTTGCTTAGAAATTGGATTTTCTACTACATCCATGTCAAAAGTTATGACCTCTTGCTTTAAATCTTTCAAGCTATTGGTGACCATCTGATATAGCTGATCTTTTTTTACATCTTGAATTTTTATCAGAACAACATTAATGCCCTTGACCTCCAGTATCCGTGTCATAAGCTTATCTCTTGTGTCCTTTGATAGGATTTGCTTTCTCTCTAGGGAACCATTCAGAGACTTTTGCTCTAGTATTTCATATGTGGCTTCAATTACACTGGCTTGTCCATGCTGCTTCATTTGTTCTAAGTGTAGCTTGATCGAGCAATTTGGTATTTAATGGTCGATTTAGCATTTGTAGCAGTGCAGATTTTTCTCTAGTTGTACAGTATCTGGACGAGGTATCTTTCCATAATACTGGGATATTCCTTGCCCATAGTATCTTTAAGTAGGTATGTCATTTGGATGACATGTATGTACTTGAAGACCTTTATTGATAATGGTTTTGCCTTGGTGTATTTATCTTTTTCTACTATTGCATTTTCAAGAAGCCTGTAATAGCTTCCATTATTACCCTAATAAATGGTCGTTTCAGCCTTTGTTCATGTGACCAGCTTCAATTCTAGGTCTGGAACCAACATGTGTTCTTTCACCTGTGGCTTCTGCATAGTCCTAGGACTATTTTTTTGCTTGATCCTCCATGTGGCTTTTGTTGTTCGTTGAGATTTAAGAGAGTATTAAAACTCTCTATTGATGTTTGCACTTGATAGGATTGCCCTGATGGTAGTAATTTAGGTGGAGACTGGACTCCCCCCTAGAGAGTGACCTCTTTCTCGCCTTTTTCTTCTCTTGTTTTCTCTCATCCCTCTTTGAATTGTGGTGTAGAAAAGTGTGCGATGGTCTTCTCCGTTTAGGGGGTGTTGAAAAGGGTTTTGCCTGCCATCTTTGTGGAGCCATCTCCGCTAAGGTGGCAGGAGACTCACTTCTTTCTCGTTATTTTGGTGGGGGCTCTACCATTGAAACTTGAGTTCTCCTTTGGGAAGGAGATGCGTTGTCAAGTAGTAGATTTTTGAGCCCTTCATACGGATCCTCTTCTTCTTCCCTTATCGGAGAGAGGACTCTTTTGGAAGTCTCATAAGGAGGCTTCCTAGGTACTCTCTCTTCTTGGTTGGGAGTTTGGAGAATCCCATGAGCATGTAGCTACCGTTGCACTTCACTTTGGAGGGATGGATTGCCCATGGCTTGTTGAAGCCTAGTAACAAGGTAATTGACAAGCATAGGGGCATCATTAGTAGCTTGTTCATTAGCAAAATCAAACTATCAACATTAATTTCACTCTCTTTATTATTGTCAGCCATTCTAACAACTTTAAGGTGTAAAATTTTTATGTGTACTTTGGAACTTCAAGCCCTAGTTGCTACTCCTCTTAACCTCTTTAGAAAAGCACTCAAGCTCCTGTAGCCGTAGCTTGAATATCATTAATTGCAAGGAATAGAAGAGAGGGTCTTTCACCACCAAAACAACACCGGCTCCTCCTGTTGAGCTTCTAATAGCTCAATAGTGGTTAAGCCATAGGAAAGCCCCGTAGGACTCCACTATTAAGACCATAGCTCTCGACAGTGATGCCCCGTTATTTGCACGAAGTAGGTGTACTGCAAGGCTGAAAAATCCCTATTCTACTTACTCAATTGCAATTAGTAATACCAACCATTTATAGTTAGTTTGAGGCCCTCTATTCTTGAGCAAGAAAAGAGAAACCTTGTGCTCTGATACCAATGTAACATTTAATGGTCTAGTAACTTGTGTGTAGCGGAAAATAACATAGACATGGTGAGAATTTCATTAAGAATAGATTCCTAATTAGCATAGCAAGAGTACTTGGATGGAGAGAGAAACAAAATCATAACACCTAGTTAGTTAGGCACAAACAATACTTCAAAAAGAGAGAGAAATTAAGCTATTGACAACAGTTGAGAACCGGATTTACATGGAGCCGGTGCCCCCTCCAAATGGCTTTATATTATAAATTTCCCCCATTAAGGGAGACATTTTACAATACAATACTTTGTTTTCCTTCAATAACTTGATGGTGCAATGAAGATGGAAGCTTCAAGCACCAAGCTCACACTTGAAAACACAACATCAATTCCCTCACGGTCTCTGACCCAAGACCTCACACACCTGCAAAGATGGTGAGAGCTAGTGGGGTATGAGAGTAGATCTAGAGGAAGAAGGAGTATTATTACGAGAAAGAAGTATGTCTCCTCACATAATCACTCTTAATATCTTAGCATATCTTAGTAATTAGCATGGTAAAGGAGATGAGCATGCATTGGAGCTTGGTTGTTGGTTGGAGTTGCATCACAACGCCAAGAGTTGTTGGTGTAGGCCTCCCTTCTCACAAGCTTGGATTAGATGATGAGCTTTCCATTAAGGCTTGAGAAGGAGATAGTCTTTTTTACTTCACACATGAGCTCGTGTGTGTGTGTGTGTGTGTGTGTGTGTGTGTGTGTGTGTGTGTGTGTGTGTGTGTGTGTGTGTGTGTGTGAGTGATAATGCCTTGCAAAAATCAGCCCCTTCTCTCTCTTGGTTGACCCCTCTTGCTATTTGCTCATGCTAACATACTATTGGCCCTGCAAAGCTTAGACAATGACAATTAAGAAGCATAAGTTATAGCCTTGTGACATGTGTCCCCCTTTCCCCTTTTGTGAGAGCTTTAGGTATTTAAATAATGCAATTAAACTCTCATTGGACCTCTTAGTCTTCTAGACAATAGGAATCAAGCAAGCCATTGGGCTGCTGAATGCTCATTGGACCCCTTGGGAGACTGTCCAATAGTCTTCTAGAGAGCTTAATTTCTATTGGTTCTTTTATCAAGTGTTTTTAAATGAATTAAACTAAATTTACTCTAGCCTAATTCTCATTGATCCACTTCTATGGCCATCCAATAGGATTTGAATGCACCTTGGGGGCAACTGGGCTAGGAAGCTGACATGTGTCCACTATGCCCTTTGGTGAAGGGAGCTTGGAAGATTGTGTGTGTTTCTCTCTCATCCCCTACAAAAATGGCTTGCCCCCTCCTTGATAGGGATGTGGAAAGACTTTTGAGTCTTCCCACAAGCATCCAAATTTACCTAGAGTTTGACCATGGAACATTTCATTTAATTTTTAGAACCTAAGCTTTTTGGAAGTCTTAATGGTTTGAACCTTAGGGTCTTTGAAGCCCATTGTTGCACATTGCTCTTTTGCAGACGGCCCCCCCTTTGGGTCCCTATTTTATCTCCTTTGGATCCCTATTGTGACCGATCTTCTAGCTTCACCAATATTCTAGCTTATTCTCCCTTGGTACTTTCCCATATTAAATGATTCAGTTTAACATGAGAAAATCATTTAGGACAATTAGATATTAGTTATTATGACAGTTGATTTAGCCATACTTCTTCGATTGGAGATGATTCAAAGTGAGGCTTCCGTGTTTTGCTTCCCAGACTCGTTCCTAGAGGTGATTTGATCAATCTTCCTCAACTATGGAAACTCCATCTAGCCTCTTCTCACTATTTGGAAGTATTAGTTCAGGTGTATCAATGTCAACTATATTTTTCCTCGACTCCTCATCATCCTATGTTTTTCCTTTGTTTGCTCTGATCTCAATTTTTGCAGGTTTTCCTATGATTTCCAATTGAGGCTTTTGTATCTAACATAGATAGTGTGATTTGTACTAAGTTTTTGCAAGCTTTAAGTTTGGAGGCTTCCATGTCAAGTGTTGGAGAGTTTTTCCAAATTTTTTCTAATGTCTGATCTGCTTTCAACCCCACTTGGAAAGATTCTAGGGTAGCATTGATTGGTTCGTATATTTTTGTCTACCAATGTGGATCCTGCTGATCTTGGTTTTGATTCTTTGGATTTTGATTACGCTGTCTGCATCATTTCTTGTATCTTCTTTTGAACTTTCTCGTCAGTCTCCCTTCTTTTTTTGTCTTCTAAGATTGTATCATTTATATCGTTCTTTTTTGGAGTCTTTTAAGTTTTGATGGTTTGTTGGGTGTATCTAATCTACTTGCATTTTTTTTTTAATTCTCCTTAGCCTAAGCCCTAGTAACTGCCCGGATCAAAATTGTAGGTTCCCCTTTTGATGAGCTACTTGGCACGACTTGAACTACATATATGGCTGCCTTCCCTTTGTTAGCTAGATTCCTTGGAAGATCATCTGGAAAATGTCCACCCTTGCGACCACAGTCCACACAATATGCCTCTATTGGTTTAACATTCTTATTTGGCTTAGGAGACTCATTTTTCCATGGTTATCTTATCCAAAGTTATGGAAATTTTGTATTTTTGGCTTAGACATTGGTTTCATCATGGGTGGTCTAGCCCCCCGATTTGTAAACCGGTCCTACATCATGAAGGTACCCAATTAACTTGTTCTAATACAACGAGAGTTGACTAAGTGTACCACTTGTCCTCTATTCCCATCACCACATAGCTCGCTTCATTATACGTACTGATTGGTACTAGAGCCTACTCCTTACTTTCCCTTCATGCAACATGTACTTGATTGGTACAACATTGTTTCTTGGTAGTGGTGGCTGCTGGCCCAATACAGGTAGCCATATGTGGTTTTTGAACTAGTGCAATGTTTGGCAGCAGATACCTATACACGAGCTGTCCTTGTTTTTCATTGGTACATATTGGACATTTCCATAATATTTAGGCTTATCATAGCATTCATTCATTTCGTGGTTTGTCCATTTGCCTTTGATGGTGCACCATTTCAATGGTCTATGTTATCCCATAGTTGTCCCTGTGGGCCTATGGTGTATTCTATCCCAATCCTCTCATAGATACCCTTTGCATGTTGTTCATCATGTTGTTCATATGCTTACGCATTTCCTCCATAGCATTGACAAGAGATGCCATAGTTGGTCCTACTTGTGATAGCCTAGTAGATGTGGTCCGCTCGCTCTGTGCATCCTTAATAGTGCTTCCGCATTGAAAATCTAGCAATTGTCACCCAAGTCAATTTCATCCAGGCTACATGCTGCCCAAGTTGTATGAACTTTACTATACAAAATGGCATGCAAAGTTTTGTTAAGTAATCCTTATAGGAACAATGAGACTAGTCTCTCTTTGATTGGAATTTCCAATTCCGTGTATCTATCAATGTATTGCCTCATCCGACTCACACAATCTCTTACGATTTCTCCCTGATTTTGTTTGAAGTTGTAGATTTGTGCCATGGTGCTATGATTCATTCCATTTTTGAGCAAGCAACAACAAAGCTCATAGCCAACATTCGTAGATTGGTTATTGATCCAGAAGGTATGGTCTAGAATTAATTCAATTATTTTCCTTCTAAAGTTATCCCAAACCCCTCAAATTGCATGTTGAAGTCCGTTATACATTCAGCTCTTAGAACTTACCTAAAGCTGGCAACATGATCATACAAATTCCCTTACCCACTATATTTTTTGACCCATTTTTGGATATCAACAGGTCTGACTCTATGGTGATGTTTTACAGTTGCTCTCTTGGCTGGTGTTTCTCCCATTAAGCCCTCAAACCATTTGCTTGGTAGGTGTGACTCATGTGGACCTCTTCATGTCCTACTGTTGCTCATCCTTCTTTGATTAAAGGTGGTTTTTGCATCTCTACCCCCATTTCCATTATTGAGGGGACTGCCTCGGGCCATACTTCCCCTACTGATTGACCATGTGACCATAGGCTCTCTCATTTGGCCCCAAGTTCTGCTATGTTTCAGGTATTGTCCCCATAATGACTTCTCGGATTGAGTATCCTGGTATTTTGTCTGTTCAATCTCCTTTGGAGTCATCATAACAAAATTATTTCTATAACAATCCCTAAAGAGGTGGATGGGAAGTTTTTCTATCCCTTCTCCCTTATCTTGAAAATATCCATGATTCTCAAGGGTGTCAACCGCTCTGGTTTGGTATGAGCAGTCTAGATCAAGTGTGTAACAATTTTATCTTCCCAAAAATAGAATCCAAGCCTTGGGTTGTCAATGGGTATACACTTTAGAGGTTTGGTGTCTATTAGGTCATATCCGTATAGCTCCAAACTAGCAGTCTTTCCTTCATTGAGATAGTGGTAATGCACCTCAATGTGCTTTGTGCAAGCATGAGAAACTAGGTTCCTTGTAACTGCCAATGTGCTTTGACTGTAAGTGTAGATAGTGTTGGCAGTGTCCTATCCAACACTCAAATCAGCCATAAAACACCATATTAGTGAATATGGGAATCTCCCAATTCCCACTTTCCAAATGAGCTTAAGATTTGACCACATGGACAAATTTTAGACAAAGTTTTGAGAGCATGACTTGAAAGAGCTTTTCAAGTACTGCCTTGTGGAAGGAATTGGATTTATAAATAGTTTGAGATTTGTCCATATGGACATATCTTTAAGACATTGGTGATTCCCAAATTGACTATAAAGTCTCAAACTCTTGAATATGGTGTTATAAGGCGTCTGAGCCATACACACTCAACCGCAGCTGTGAAGATTTTCCTGTACTCAGCCTCAAAACTAGAAGTGTCCAGAGTAGGTTGCTTCTTGCTCAACCATGATATACATGAACTACGAAGCATGAAACAGAAACCACTTGTGGACTCTCGCATGTCAAAACAACCAGCCCAATCTAAGTTTGAAAAAGCATGTAAGCCTGGCAGCAATGATCCCCCCTTGGGATAAAACAAGCCAAGATGTAAAGTGCCACTCATGTAGCGGAAAATCCTCTTGACAGCCTACCAATGCTTAGACTCTGGGCTATGCATAAATTTTTTGACCTGTGAGATTGAAAATTGAATATCCGGCCTCGTGTTGCATACATAAATGAGGCATCCGACAACAGTTTTCTAAAGAGTGACATTTGCAGAATCACCAGCATCATGAAGATTCAATTTCAAACTTGTTTCCATGGGAGTGGCAATAGGTTTGCAATCCTCAAGTCCAAACTTACATAGAAATGTCTCTATGTAACTTTTTTAACACAAGGCAATACCACCATCCCACTACTTAAACTGTATACCTAAGTAATGATGCAATAAACCCAAATCTTTCATCTTGAAAGTAGCATTCAAATCAGACTTAAATTCAGCAATATGTCTCTCATTTGGTCCAATGATCAGCAAATCATCCACATAAAGAACCACAATGAGAAGTACATCACCCTCATGCTTTACATAGAATGTGCTTTCTGTTGGGCTATTACAAAAGCCTCATTTGACCAAATGAGTGTCAGCCTTCTCATACCAAGCAAGAGGAGATTGCTTTAACCCATACAAAGCTTTGTTACATTTGCAGACTTTATCCTCTTTTTCTTTCTTGATAAAATTTCGAGGCTGCATTACATAAACTTCCTCAAATATGTTGCCATTCAAGAAAGCAGTAGCAATGTCTGATTGATGTATGTATCCCAACCAAATGACCTGCCAATGCACATAGAAAACACACAGTAGTCATACAACAAGTGGGAACAAGTCTCTTCATAATCTATGACTTTTTGTTGTGCATAACCCTTTGCAACAAGGTGAGCCTTATAATGATCAATCTCACCATCCGGTTTGCATTTCAACTTGTAAACCCACTTTGTACCAATGGGCTTTTTGCCAGGAGGCAAATCGCATAAAGTCCATGTGTCATTTTCTATAAGTGCATCATATTCTGATTCCATGGAAGCTATCCAATTTTCTAAATTTTGTGCTTCATCAAAAGATAGAGGTTCCTCAACATCATGTAAGATAAAGCATAACAATTTGATGCATAAGATGCATGGCGAGCGTCTGAACGAGTGTGACTAGACAAAGGTGCATCCAATTTATTGTCACGCATTTTGTGTGTTATGGAATTGATATTTTACTATTTATTGCAGTTGATAGGTGAAAAAGGCTTGACCAAGCTAGGCTATTGCAAAAGGCTATTATATTTCATGAATATTTGATTATTCAAGTTCTTTTTATGAGCTTTGGCCATTTATGTCTGGCCGGCCAGTTTGTACTCACTTTGACCATTCAAGAAATCTATAAATCAAATATGTGCAAGAGGGAAATGGTCACTCTTGCATGGGGGGAGATGGTACCCTCTCCTCTCTTCCCTCCTCTCTCACCGTGCCGGCGTAGCACTCTGCTCTAGGAGGTGTTCCTGCACGTGCTCGCTTACTCTATCTCTCTCTCTCTTTGCCTCTCTCATGTCAGATTTGCTATGGCGTTTATGCATACACGATTGTGCAGGTATGGGCAAGTATTGATTTATTGTCTATAGCGTGTTATTTTATGTATTTCACAGGGACACCACGACTTTTGTTTGTAGCAGTGGTATCAGAGCGAGGTGCTACGCTCTTGGATATGTGGCATCCATATTAATGGGGACCTAATATATAAAACAATTTCATGATGATGTTTTGCAAAGACATGCGATCACAAAGAGCTAAGTTATTCAAACTTTGATCTATATGCTTCAAATTCTAGCATTAAATAGTTCATCATGTGTTGATTTTCATATTCTTGTGGTATTGTATTGATTTGGATCAATTAGAGAGTCATCATAAAGGATTGCACATTATAAAATAAAGACTACTAAGAATTAAAAGAGATTCGGATGTGTGTTTTCATTGGATTTCACTCCTTTGAAAGGGTAGCGGGAGAATCAAGGAAATGGCTAAGAGCGTATCGTTAAGTTGAAAGCAAGAAGAAGAAGAAGAAGAATAACAACAACAACATTATTTTTTTAAAAAAATAAAAAAAGAGAAAAAAAAGAATTCACAAGGTAGCAAACAACACATCACAGCATTTCAAACTCGAGACCTCAACTAGCAGATCGCATGCTACGCCGTAAGCCAGTTTGCCGCCAGTTCGTGCACACAACAAAGACAAGGGCACATCGTCTCAACAGAGCTACTACCTAGCAACAACCTCCTTGCCCTGGCCTGGCCATCGTCAGCAGAACACCCGCCTACTGCAACCACCCAGCTACCATGCAGCGGTTCTCTCTCCCTCTGCCAACCACTGGCGCACACCAACCTTGACAACTCTCTCTCTCTCTCTCTCTCTCTCTCTCTCTCTCTCTCTCTCTCTCTCTCTCTCTCTCTCTCTCTCTCTCTCTCTCTCTCTCTCTCTCTCTCTCTCTCTCTCTCTCTCTCTCTCTCGTGGCGAACAAAATCTCTCTCTTACTCCTTAACTCTTCCAATTCCATGCAGCAGTTCTCTTTCTCTCTCTCTTTGGCCCACTGGTGGTCTCTCTCAACTCTCCCATGCCCATGGCGGCGAGCCATCAAAATCCCTCTCTCTCTCTCTCTCTCTCTCTCTCTCTCTCTCTCTCTCTCTCTCTCTCTCTCTCTCTCTCTCTCTCTCTCTCTCTCTCTCTCTCTCTCTCTCTCTCTCTCTCTCTCTCTCTCTCTCTCTCTCTCTTTCTCTCTCTCTCTCTCTCTCTCTCTCTCTCTCACACACACACACACACACACACACACACAGAGAGTTGCCTGCATGGCATCACCCACCTAGCAACAAGTGGCGCGCACTCACTCGACATGCAGCCCCTTGTTATCTCTCAGCTCTCGACCACTTGCAAAAGCAGTAGGCTCGCAATGGTTGCTCTCAACTACCTGCCATGCAAGTATTCTACCTCATGCTGCACAATACCTGCCCATAGGGTGCACGCTAGTGGTGCTCATAGCATGCAACTACCCCTTCCACGTGCGCTTGCAAACCATGGAGTCTATTGTTGCAGGCAGCTCCATGGTTTTTCCTACTCACCATACACACCTGCATGCCTCCTACGCTGCCACCTATGTGGCCATGACAATCATCAACCTAGTTGCAGTCAAAGCTATTTCCACACCTGCAGATGCACCTGCTGCGGCCATTTCCACTACCACACCTTTTGAATCAAAAGCTTTTGAAGCCAAGAAGGCTGCCCTTGTTGCACCCACATCACATAATGCTGCAAATGATGTAGCCATCATAACACCCTAGTATGATGTCAAAATCCATGTAGCCATCAAAACTGATGGCGCCCATGCCAATGCTAACATTGGTGTTGTCCTCCTAGCAGTCAAAAATACCACTACTTCATCTCTCCTCGAACGGGGCACTGCCCACCTTGGCAGCCCTTTGCGAGCACCAACCCAACGCTTGCTACAACTACCCCTATTCGTGTTACTCCAATCATTGTGCCCCTTCTTGACAACCTGGCGACCACCCCTCGTGTAGCTCAATGGCTTGTCCACTAGCTTCACATCTCTTAATTTGCTTTCTTTGTAGCGCCAAACTAGTACAACACATACAACTCCAATTAAAAGGCAAACTCCAACAACCACACTCACAGAAACAATGAGGGTCTTCTTGGAGCCTAGTCGACCCTTGGGTAGAAATCCCCACCCCTTTTGTGACTTCTTCACCATTTCAACTCATTTACCCCTACGACATCCCATCACAGATTGAAAAATCTTGCTTGAATCTGCTACGAGCATGAAGCCAAGGGCATGCAAGCAGGGGTGAAGCTGACGTTGAGCAAGATGAATGTGCGGCGCCTTGGCTTGCGGCAAGCTGGATGCAAGCCTGCACAGGACACTACCCGCCCAAACTTTTGGAATGCCAACAAAACCCAACCTTTTTGCAATCAATTTGGTTGCAGCTTTCAAGAATAATTATGAAGCAGGATGTTACAAAAAAATAAACGGTTGTATATCTTGAGGCTTTTTGTGGGAGCATATTCGAGGAAATTCTTCTTCGAGACCTAGATAGTGTGTCTTGGATGGAAGACATGTAAGTGCTTTTGTGTACTTACAACAACAAACATTGATGAAATTCTTCAGCAAGCAGTGCAACACTTTCATCGACAATGCCGGCATTGATGATGATGATGATGGTTTACTATGACGATTTTTGACTTTAAGTTGCAATCTTTCACTTTACTTAATTTTATTTAATTTGTGGTACCCAAACATTGCATTAGATCCACCGAGATTGTATCACTTTAATTTCATCGGTCATTTTGGCCTTTTGAAGATGGTTTGTATAACATTTCACTTCATTTCTTGCTCTCCCCCTCTTCTATTGCATCTGACCCCCTAGGATAGTTTCCCACGACGTTAAAATATTTTTCTTATTTGCTCTCTTCTAATACAACTACCTGTAGAGGCAAGCATTGACGTAACCCTTCCGCGATTGGTGCAATACTTTCTTGCACAACGTCCTTCAATAGGCATTGGGTTAGATCCACAAGGATTGTATTAATTTGGTCTCAATATTACATTTTATTTCTCTCTCTCTCTCTTCACAACCCCCGGCCACCTTCCCCTCTTGTTAAGTTTTGGTCATTGACATCAATAATGTTATATTTTTGACAATTTTAAAATATATTTGTATAGTAATCCAATAATTAAATATATAAAAAGACATCAAACTAAGGTTTATGGCGAATGAATGGTATACTAACTGAAAAAAATATATACAATATAATACCAATCAAGATGTGTGTGTTCTATCAATATCGGTAGTGATTGTCGTTCAACAAGGTACATCAGGGTCATGCTCTATATTAATTGCTAGCAACCTATTGTCATTTAACATTTAAAATCTGCGTATGACTCCTTCATAAATTAATGTTCGTTCATCAATTGATGTTATTAATTGTTATGCATATATATACATAGTTTTTTTGGGGATTTTTATTCAAGTTTTTCTCTTTAAATGGCTCATTGATATATTCATATTCTACACCTACTACTTGCCTTGGTCAACCCTGTTAACCTTGTGTTTTTTTTCACAATTTTGCAGCTCCATACCATCATCTGGACTACTCCATTTTTCACTTTATTGTAATTAGCATATCATTAAGGACGCAAGTGTTTTCAATATACCATTTACACGAATCCTCTCTTTGTTTTTATTTTGCAAGATTATTTTTAACCCTTTTTCTTGGTAGTTATTCAGTTCACTATACTAATCCTCTCGTATAATATGCCATTCATGGAAAACAAGGCAGTTTACATGCTAGGCACTCATTTCAATTTTTTTGTAGAGAATACACTGCTACGGTCAGGGTTGACTACTTGCACGGTATGAAATTTTTATTGACATGATTATTCATTAGCTATGCGGCTCCTCATATGAGCTAGGATGCTCTAGATATCGAGCCATAGTTTGTAAGTGCTTTGCTACTGGAACATACTCTGATTTGGTGTCAAATAGGTGAAAAATGTTTCCTTTTTATGCCTTGCTTGGTCCATTGGTCACAAGCACACAGATTCACCAATTTAGGCAGTGTGTAAACATTCATCCGGTGCCAATTTTCCAACTTAGGCAACACACAACACACAACAGATTCAAAAGTTTACATAATATCAGTGCAGATTTTTCGGTTTAGACAGCATGAGTGCCGATTTTCCGATCTAGGCAGCACGTTGGGTATAGATTCTTCGGTTTAGGCAACACTGATCACAAAATCATGTTGGAGTGGCTGGCCACCACTGTAACTGGTATGATTTTGTTACCCAGGTATCCAAAATGAAGGATATTTGGATTTGGATTTGGAATGGGTATATGTTGGCAGATGTTTGGATTTGGATTTGGAATGGATATATGTTGATTTTTGATCGCGATAGTACTGAATTTGAGAATGATGAGAATGGATTATTGAATGATGAGTGTGACCAATGATATCCGGATCCATCAGGGTATGACATATATTGCTTATTCTAGTGGTATGGGACAGGAGAATAGGTAGTATGTGGATGACGACAGGCATAAGCAATGTTGTTTAGTTTCATTATTTTTACTATATGCTATTTTTTTAACACAGATTTCTAATCACTGATTTTTGACAAGTATCATTTGCAGATCTCTTATCTTTGCAACTGAGGATAGTTGTTTTCCAACGGAGAGGTATGTTATGGAATTGATATTTTGCTATTTATTGTAGCTGACATGTGGAAAAGGCTTGACCGAGCTAGGCTATTGCAAAAGGATATTATATTTTATGAATATTTGATTATTCAAGTGCTCTTTATGAGCTTAGGCCATTTATGCCTGGCCGGCCAGTTTGTACTCACTTTGACCATTCAAGAAATCTATAAATCAAATACGTGCAAGAGGGAAATGGTCACTCTTGCACGGGGGGAGATTGTACCCAGTGCTTGTGTGTTTCTTCTCCCCTCTCCTCCCTCCTCTCTCGCCGTGCCGGCGTAGCACTCTGCTCTAGGAGGTGCACCTTCATGTGCTTGCTTACTCTGTCTCGCTCTCTGCCTCTCTCATATCAGATTTGCTATGGCGTTTACGCGTACATGATTGTGCAGGTATGGAGATCTATTGATTTATTGTCTGTAGCGTGTTATTTTATGTATTCTGCAGGGACGCCACGACTTCCGTTTGTAGCAGTATGCACTAGCCATTTTGGCATACCTCTAGTCTGCTCATTTGTAGCCCTTTCCTTATCAAGTGCATCATGTACATCTGCGTCAATAATAGGCCGATCTATAACATTTTTAAAAACCCCATAGGATGTACATTTTCCTCATTGGAATTTACATTCAAATTTCCACCAATGAAAAGAGGCAACAAAGTGTCATAAATGTCATGTGAGCTACATTAACAGAATCTTCCACAAATACAACATCTCGTGAAACAAGATTACACTTTGTTTGTGAATGATACAACCTGTAACCTTTTCTTTCATCCCTATAACCAACAAAGACACATTTGAAATCCTTATCATCAGATTTTGTGTGTTGTGTTTGTGGCACCAAAGCATATGCCAAAGACCCAAAAACATGCATGTGCTCAATATAAGGCTTTCTATCATGCCATGCTTCATATGGGGAGTCAAATATTGCAAAGATTTTGTAAGACACTTACATAAGTGGTACACATGATGGCCTCAAGCCAAAACGTATGCAACAAAGCTTGACTTTTGACCATACATCATGCCATTTCTGTAAGTGACCTATTTTTCCTCTCAGTGCGTATAAGGCACTGTACATTGGTGTTTTATCCCACGACTAGCCAGAAATGCATTGAATTCATGAAACATATACTCCCCCCCTCGATCAGAACGGAGGGTGCCCATAGTACATTTTGAGGCATTTTCAACCATAGCCAGAATTGTTTGAAGCACATAAATACTTAGCACTTTGCTTTAGCTGAAATACCCATGCATGTCTGGAGTAATCATCAATGAAAGTCATGAAGTAAATGTAATTCCCCAAGGACGGAGTTTGCATGGGCCCACAAACACCACTATGCACAATCTGCAACCTGCATGTGGCCCTATCTGAACCATCCTTTGGAAACTTAGAATGTTGCATCTTATCCAAAAATATAGCCTTCACAAACATGTTTGATAGGTGCTTCAAGAGGCAGCAAAGAAGCAACCATATAATTTTTTTGCAAATGCAGCAAACTAACAAAATTCAGATGACCACAACGTGCATGCCAAAGTTTTGCATCTAAAAAGCCTTAGAATCCACCACTGCATTTGCAAAATTCTACCCACACTTGTCATACAAAGTGATCTTATTCAACACACAACATAAAATGCTAGATGCAACAATTTTATCACCAAAATTGAGATCATGTACTGTACATCTGTCATACACAAATTTGAAGACCAAGTCTAGCAAGTGCAGATACACAAAAAAGATTCTTCTTGATCCCAAGTACATAAAGTGCATCAACAAGTGTGAAAGAACTGCCATTTGCAATAGTAAGCATAATCTTTCCAACTCCCTGAACCCGATAAGAGGCATTTTTGGCACAAGTAACTGAATTACCATGAGAGACAGACTCAAGAGAGGTGAACGAATCACGATGTGAGGTAATGCAAATACCACACATGTGAATGTGCAGCAACTGACATGCATGCATCATGGACAACAGGATTATACATACACTCTGCACTAAAAGCCCATTCTGCATCAACATCAGCATCACAGTCTCCTTTCACAGAAGACTCAATAATAACTGCATTTGTAGTGGATCCAAATTTGCAATGGAACCACCCTGTTTCTTCTTAGCCTCTTTGGCCTTCAACTTAGGACACTGCTTGATCAAGTGATCCTTAGCTTTACAATAATGGCAAAAAATCTTCTTTTACCCTTATCACCAGAATTTCCAGACGCATTTTTGCCAGTAGAAGCATTAGGAATAGGTGATTTACCACTTGCAGAAGAACCATGAGAAGTGGCTGCATTATTGTTACCACCTTTTCTTTGAGAAACAATGAAAGCCTGTTCAATTACACGTTGTCTTATACTATTTTTTTTTGGAAAGTGACTCTTGCAATAGCAATGTGCATAATGCATCAAACTTGACAGATTTCCTTGGGTCATAAGTCTCCAAGTACTAGCAAAAGTCTGGTAAGAATCTGGCAAGGCATCGAGAATAGTTTGCACAAGGGAACTGTCTGAAATGACTTCACGTGCAAAAATAAGTTGCTCAATGATATCCTTAACACTAGCAAGGAAAGTGTACATGTCATCTTCCTCATGCATAATCTTCAATTCTAGATCTTTATGCAGCAATGCAATTTTAGCCTCAAAAATATCACCCTTCTAGTAAAAGTTCTATCTTCTACGTGTCGAAGGTAAAATATCACTATTTCAAGAGATTTTTTCCCAATGTGACTTTCCTGGGTTTTTACATGTAATTTCAATTCTCTCCACTGAGTTTCACAAAGTTTGAGTTGTATGTGAGTGGTTTACCACCCCTTTTCGTCCTATCTTGAAGGTTTCCAATTGTTTTGGTGTTTGCAGCCTTTGAACAGCTCCAAATTTGTTCAAAATTTCTCGAGAGCTATCTAATGTTCAAATGAATCTCCGTCAATGAAAATTTTGCCAAAATCACCCCTCTGATAGAGAATCTATCTTTGGCACGTCGAAGATAAAATTCTCCAAAATTGTGACTTTTTGCAAGATTTGTTTCACAGTTTGATTTTCCCAAATGTTTAAAGCTTACCCATGCTTTGGTTTCAATGTCTAGACAAGAAATAACTTTACTTTTCCCAATTTTCTCATGAATGGAAGTTTTCTACCAAATTGAAGCCCCGCCAGGTTCTGCAGTGGTTCAATTTGTACCAAAATCAATACGGGGGTCAAAACAAGTTGGTCTATCACCTTGCAAGTTCAATGTCCCAAGTTCAACCCCAGAAAGGCCATGTTTATCTCTGGCGCGCCAAAGATGGCTTCGCCAATTTTTTGGTGTCTTTTAGTGCACCTCAGATATCTACTTACCCTTCTCCTACTAAACATAAAAAGGAGTGCAGTATGTGGAAAAAATCAACTTTTAGTACAAAATCTCTAATTCTATCTAGGTGTTATCCTTCCCGAGTAATTCTTAGTCTCAAAGAACCCTCACCCAATCCTACCAACTAATCTAGTGCTACCGAGGTACTCACCAATTATCCCTACTCTCAAGTACCTCTTAGCAATAATAAAGTCAAAAAATGTTTTTCTCTAGTTGAAACTAGAGGAAGTAATGGAATTTTTAGTGAATGCTTTGGTTTTCTCTAGTCTAGGTTGCCTTATCTCTGGCAGCGATGCCAAAATGTCGCTCCAAAGCCTCACCATATTGATGCTAGCAAAGTGAGAACAATAGACATAAAATTTCAATCTATGGGGCGTAGCTGACTCGACTAGTGCGTGAAGGCTACAAGAGACGATTAATCTCTCAAAAACCCAAGTCTAGTGCACTCTCACATAGATCGATCTCAAGTGCCTGTCAAACACCAAAAGCGAACCTTCTTACCACAAGCCTAATACAATGTTTCCGTAAGCTATAGTGCTCCAAATGTGATGAAACTTACCACTTAGAATGTGCAGAGTATCCTCACCATCCTCATGTGCTCAAAAGTCATTTTTAACATTTGGATAAAATAACACTGAAGATAAACAATTTCTTTTGGGTAGGTAAATTTTTCCATTAGAAGCACTCTATAGCTTCTTAGGATGCACTCTATCTACTCTTATGGTCAAAAATCAATTTTTATTAGTGCGTATGGATACAACCACAACTTCTGTAATGGAAATGGCCTATGAACTTTGAGAGTAGCGGAATTAGGAAAGTAGGTGAAGCACTTTTAAGAGATTACCTTGTGAGCATAGCGGGTGAAATTAATTGATGGTAGCAACATAAACATGGTACTTAGTTAACTTGGCATGAACAATACTTTTGAAAGAGAGAGAGTTTAGAGAACATGACAATAGTTGAGGACCGGATTCATATGGAGCCGATCCCCCTCCAACAGGCATTTGTATTATAGTTTCTCCCATCAAGAGAGACTTGGTACAATACAATCTTTGTGTTCCTTGTGACCTTAGTGATGCAATGAAGATGGAAAGCTTCATGCATCACAAACATAACATAACATAAACTTGAAGAAAGCATTAACTATCCCAAGCCTCAGTCCCAAGGCCTCAAACATCTTCGAAGGTGGAGAGAGCTAGCAGGGAATGAGGATAGGGAAGAGGAAGAAGAAACATGCCATAGGAGAAAGAAGTAGTTCCTCACTTATCATTACTCTTCTTGCTAGCATACATAATAGCATAGTAATGGAGATGGAGAAGATGTCAAGCTTAAGCATTGAAGCATGACTCTTGGTTGGATTTGCATTCCATAGCCAAGAGTGTTGGTGTAGGCTTTCACTCTCACAAGCTTGGAGAAGGAGGTGGTGTTCCTCAACTTTCACCAAGTGAGAATGGTGTCTCCAATGAGTGTGTGTGATGGTGTATATCCCCCTAGCACCCCCCTTTCTTTATTTGGGCAAAAATTCTACTTGCTACAAGCTCATTGGACCCCTCTCCCCTTAGCCAATCACATCCAGCATGCAGTCAAGCATATGGGTAGTCTTTTGACAAGTGTCCTCCTTACCCCTTAGAGAGAGAGAGAGAGCTTGAAAATATCTAGATATTTGTTAGGTGGAATTAAAAGCTCATTGGATCCCTCTTTAGCCCAACCAATAGCATTCAAGCACCCATGTGGTTAAGCTTAGTGAGAGTCTGACATGTGTCCCATGTGCTCTTTTAGAATTTCCCTAACTTTGAGATTTTTATGCATAGGAAGTTTCTCAAGCAACTTCCTCATTAAGTGAGTAGGTTCTCTTTTTGACTCAAGCATCTTACTCCCCATGCATAGGAAGCTTCTCAAGCAACTTCCTCATTAAATGTGACAAGTACCTCAAGTACCTTAGTCATCAAGCATGACAAGCACCTTAGGTGGAGTTCCCACCTCAAGCACAGCCCTAGCTTACCTAAGTTTAGGTCGGGTTCCCACCTCAAGCACAGCCCTAGCTTGCCTAAGTTTAGATCGGGTTCCCACCTCAAGCACAGCCCTAGCTTGCCTAAGGTTCTCACCTCAAGCACAACCCTAGCTTGCTTAAGGTCAAAAGGAGTTTTAACACTAACCATTGGAGGTCTTTAATGAAGATAACCCTAAGGTCTTTTAAGCTTCGTTAGTTAACCTGACCATCTCTCATTTGGGCCCCTTTACCATTGGCCCCGTGTTGAGATAGATCCATAAGCACATGTCTATATTCTAACCCTTGTTCCCGTTTATTATCCCATATTAAATGATCAGTTTAATATGAGAAAATCATTTGGGTTGGTTAGATATTAGATATTTGATGACATTACCTCTCTCTTGAAATCATAGTCGTTCTCGACTATGCGGTAAAAGAGATAAAGTCATAGCCATTTAGTCAATTTGTCTTAGCGGGTAGAGGATCCCTTTTTACCCTACGACATCATTCCAAGATGGATGACTGATCCATTTGGTGCTTGGGAGACATAGCTGCCGCAAGCATGTCTACTCTTTAGTCCATTTCATCCTCCCAAGTAGAGTGACAAATTCTACATGATGTTTGAGAGACGTCGTCATCCCAAATATGATTCTTAGTATGCATACTACTTAAATTTGTGCACAATACAGAGAGAATTATTCGTATAAGATAAAAACATTAATCATTTGAAAGAAACATGTACATTTGGGTACTCTAATGTAGCATTGTAAGCGTTGACAAGGTTCATACTATCCTTAAGCTGGATTCCTTGCATCCATCTAGCATCTTCAAAAGGATAATTTTTGAACTTAATAAGATACCGTTGGATAATCTTACAATGTCATTGTACCTTGTCTTCATGCTGAAGAATAGCTTCGGGTTGTAGTACCTCTTCTTGATCTTCGATTTCGGGAGGGTCTTCAATAATTGGTTCATTTGGAGGTTCTCCTTTGTAGGGCTTGAGTAGGCTCACATGAAAAGCATTGTGTATGAGCCAATGGTTAGGTAACTTGAGTTGATAAGCTACCTCATTGATTGGATTCAAAATTTGAAAAGGGCCATAGTATCTTTTTGCTAGTTTAGCAAAAAGATACTAGTTTAGGGCTTTTGCCTGTCGTTTGCCTCAATCGAGCCTTAGGAAACTTAAGTAAGACCCAATCATTTTCTTTGAACGTTAAGGCCCTTCTGTGCTTGTCAGCAGCAGCTTTTTGCCTTATTTGGGAGATGGATATAGCCTCCTTAATCTTTTGAAAAGATATTTGCAGGTCACAGCTATACTCATCGGCAGCGAAGATCTTCCCATGTACTTTGAGTAGCAAGGGACTTTTAGGTCTTCCTTCTATGATTTCAAAAGGTGCTTTTCCCGTAGAAGTGTGGATATTATTATTATGCGCATACTCTACAAGAGGTAAGTAATTTTCCCATTGTGAGCGTTGATCTACTTCTGTGGCATAGGTCTTTAGTAGATCAAGAATCGTAAGATTGGCTATCTCACTTTGGCCATTCGTTTGTGGGTGATAGGCCGAAAAGAAATTCAATCTTGTACCTAGATTTTCAAAGAGACCTTTCCAAAAATTACTGGTCATTCTAGGATCTCTATCTGACACGATGGACGTTGGCAATCCATGGTGGTTGAAAATCTGTGATATGAAGAGAGTTGCCATTTGGTGTGCCTTAATAGTCTTCTTGACAGGGATAAAGTGTGCTTGCTTGCTAAACCTGTCGACTATTGTCCATATTCCCGTATTCCCATGGATAGATTTTGGTAATCCAAAGATAAAATCCATGGATATACTCTCCCATGGTGAATTAGGAATTGGCAATGGCTGGAGTAATCCGGGTTGCTTCCCTCTATCATACTTGGTCTTTTGGCATACTACACATTTTGAAACATACTCTTGTATGTCCACTTTCATGGTAGGCCAATAAAAGTACGTCTCTACTCCTCGAAGAGTAGGTTGAATGCCTCTATTCCCCGCATAGGGAGGAGCGTGGGATTCATACATGACTTTCTCACGAAGGGAGTGGATAACACATAGTCTATTGCCATGGAAAAGATAACCATCCTGCAAGGTGAATGGTTCCTCTTTCTTCCCCAAAGAAAGGGCTGACATTATGTCTTTAAAATCAGGGTCAATAGCATACTCATCTATCATAGAAGATAGATCATTGTGAGTTGCTATTGACACAACATTAACTTTTGGTCGTCGCGAAAGTGCATCAGTCACTTGATTGTGCTTATTAGCAATGTGAGCAATATGAAAATTAAATTGTGAAAGAAAATTTGCCCACCTCATTTGTTTGTCGGAAAGCTTTATTTGCGTCATGAAGTACTTGAGACTTTGATGGTCTATTTGTAAGATGAATGGAGTCCCCAATAGATAGTGCTTCCATGTGTCTAGGGCATGTAGAACAGCTAACATCTCTTTCTCATAAATGCCTAAGACCCGTTCATCCGTGTTCAGCCTTCGGCTCTCATAGGCTATGGCATGCCCTTCTTGAAGCAAGAATGCTCCAAGGCAATCACCACAAGCATCACATTGGACCTCAAATGGCTTTGAGAGATCCGGGAGATAAGCTTCTCTTTGAGCTTGTCAAAAGCACTTTGCTCCTTAGCAGTTCATGAATACTTAACATTTTTCTTTGTTAAGTCATGTAATGGTCCTGCTATTTGAGAGAATTTTGCTATGAAGCGTCTATAGTATGCACACATACCAATAAAAGCTTCTTAGCTCATGTAGATTCCTTGGATTAGGCCATGCTTTTATTACCTCCAACTTTGATGGATCCATACGGATACCATCTCGAGAGATAATATAACCTATGTATTGAATCTCTTGAAGAAAAAATTCACTTTTCTTTTGATTGAGAAAAAGCTTATTCTCCCTTAATGCTTGAAAAATCACTTGGAGATGTTGCTTGTGTTCCTCCAAGGAATTGGAGTAGATGATGATACCATCAAAGAACACTCCATTGAATTTGCGGTAGGGTCTAAAGAATTTCTCCATTAATTGATTGAATGTAGCTGGTGCATTAGTCAAGCCAAAAGGCATGACTAGATATTCATAAAGGCCAAACGTTGTACAAAACGCAATCTTTAGGATATCTTCATTCACTATCCTTATTTGATGGTAGCCACTTTTAAGGTCAATCCTACTGAAGTAGGTAGAGCCTTGTAGCTTATCAAACAGATCTTCCACATGGGGTACGGGTATATATATGTATATATACATACATATACATATATATATTTGTGTGTGTGTGTGTGTGTGTGTGTGTGTGTGTGTGTACTCAAGTAGGGTATGATACTCATCTTCTCAAATTTCAAGAAACCTAATGTGTACACAAAAAGAGGTTGTCCTACACTCTTATAGATGGCGTTGCCACTGCTCACTCAGCTGCTATAGTGCACAACAACTTACAACATAATGCTAGATTTTACTCGCACAAATAAACCCCGTGTTGGCATTTTTGATTGGGACATAATTCTTAGAATGCTAGCCGAGCGCGTATCAAATAATTTTTTGCATCGTGCAACTCAATTGGACTTTGAAATTCTGAAGGCACAGGAAGCAGGGGAACGAGAGATCGCAAAGCGACCATGGGTTGCTCTAAAAATATATGATCCACAATGAGCATATGCATACTCAAAAGCAAGTTACATTTATGAAATAGGTTTTCTATTTGACATGTTAATAGACTTTTGGAGTGCATCTAGGAAAGTCTATTTCCCAGAAGAAGTATCTTATCACCTCGATCAAGATGCTTCCCTTTTGGAGTGATGAGGAGAACGACTATGGGTTAACCGTTTCCTCTTGGGAGGAGTTGACGATCGTTTTGTCCTCCTTATTCGTGGAGCCACATCTTCGGAGGAATTTAGGGATTCATTGCTTTCTTGATCTTTGGATTCCTCCTCTCATATGGGAGAGAGTCTTCTTTTGGGGGTCTCTTCAAGAGGCCTCGTAAGCTCTCTCTCCTCTTGGAGAGGAAAGGAAATCCCATAAGCACGAAGTTGTTGAGTAACTTTGGCTTGCACAGTGGGGTTGCCCATAGCTTGTTGTAACCTAGTGACAAGATAATTAACAAACATGGGAGCATCATCATTGGCACCTTCATGTGCAAAATCAAAGTTATCAATGTTCATTCTCCTCTCTTGATTATTGTTAGCCATGCTAATTAAAGCTACGTGTTTACTTAGTGTATGCTTTGGCAATTCAAAACCTTAGTTGCTACTCCTCTTAGCCTTTGAAAATAGGCACTTAAGTATCTACACCCACGGCTTGAATTGGTTAATTATAGAGAGTAGTGGAGTGAGTCTAACATAGCGAAGTTGTCGAGGGATAGCTCCTTTTGTACTTCTTACGGTTCAATAATGGTAAAGCCATAGGCAAGTCTAAATAGACTCCATTATTCAGTCCAAATCTCCCGAGGTGTGCACCATATCTCACATACTGGGCTCAACAAAACCGATAATAGATCCCAGTCCCACTTACCCTAATATAATTAACAAAGTCAACCATTAATAGGCTACTTAAGGACCTCTCTTCTTAAGCAAGAAAAGAGAAACCAAATGCTTTGATACCAATGTAATGGAAATGGCCTATGAACTTTGAAAGTAGTGGAGTTAGGAAAGTAGGTGAAGCACTTTTAAGAGATTACCTTGTGAGCATAGCGGGTGAAATTAATTGATGGTAGCAACATAAACATGGTACTTAGTTAACTTGGCATGAACAATACTTTTGCAAGAGAGAGAGTTTAGAGAACATGACAATAGTTGAGGACCGGATTCATATGGAGCCGATCCCCCTCCAACAGGCATTTGTATTATAGTTTCTCCCATCAAGAGAGACTTGGTACAATACAATCTTTGTGTTCCTTGTGACCTTAGTGATGCAATGAAGATGGAAAGCTTCATGCATCACAAACATAACATAACATAAACTTGAAGAAAGCATTAACTATCCCAAGCCTCAGTCCCAAGGCCTCAAACATCTTCGAAGGTGGAGAGAGCTAGCAGGGAATGAGGATAGGGAAGAGGAAGAAGAAACATGCCATAGGAGAAAGAAGTAGTTCCTCACTTATCATTACTCTTCTTGCTAGCATACATAATAGCATAGTAATGGAGATGGAGAAGATGTCAAGCTTAAGCATTGAAGCATGACTCTTGGTTGGATTTGCATTCCATAGCCAAGAGTGTTGGTGTAGGCTTTCACTCTCACAAGCTTGGAGAAGGAGGTGGTGTTCCTCAACTTTCACCAAGTGAGAATGGTGTCTCCAATGAGTGTGTGTGATGGTGTATATCCCCCTAGCACCCCCCTTTCTTTATTTGGGCAAAAATTCTACTTGCTACAAGCTCATTGGACCCCTCTCCCCTTAGCCAATCACATCCAGCATGCAGTCAAGCATATGGGTAGTCTTTTGACAAGTGTCCTCCTTACCCCTTAGAGAGAGAGAGAGAGCTTGAAAATATCTAGATATTTGTTAGGTGGAATTAAAAGCTCATTGGATCCCTCTTTAGCCCAACCAATAGCATTCAAGCACCCATGTGGTTAAGCTTAGTGAGAGTCTGACATGTGTCCCATGTGCTCTTTTAGAATTTCCCTAACTTTGAGATTTTTATGCATAGGAAGTTTCTCAAGCAACTTCCTCATTAAGTGAGTAGGTTCTCTTTTTGACTCAAGAATCTTACCCCCCATGCATAGGAAGCTTCTCAAGCAACTTCCTCATTAAATGTGACAAGTACCTCAAGTACTTTAGTCATCAAGCATGACAAGCACCTTAGGTGGAGTTCCCACCTCAAGCACAGCCCTAGCTTACCTAAGTTTAGGTCGGGTTCCCACCTCAAGCACAGCCCTAGCTTGCCTAAGTTTAGATCGGGTTCCCACGTCAAGCACAGCCCTAGCTTGCCTAAGGTTCTCACCTCAAGCACAACCCTAGCTTGCTTAAGGTCAAAAGGAGTTTTAACACTAACTATTGTAGGTCTTTAATGAAGATAACCCTAAGGTCTTTTAAGCTTCGTTAGTTAACCTGACCATCTCTCATTTGGGCCCCTTTACCATTGGCTCCGTGTTGAGATAGATCCATAAGCACATGTCTATATTCTAACCCTTGTTCCCGTTCATTATCCCATATTAAATGATCAGTTTAATATGAGAAAATCATTTGGGTTGGTTAGATATTAGATACTTGATGAAAACTTCATAGTAAGAAACTTACGTAGAAAGGAAGAGCTTTCACCTGCGAGCGCATTGGTATGCTTGGAATTGAAATTCCACTTCGCACGAGGGAGACACAAAAGGTTGAAACAATAGAGACCTCACAAGATAGTACTGCAACGTACACTCATTTTCATTATCCAAAAACTTAGGTCAAAAGTTACAAAAATCGGCTTTTTTACCTTAGCCAAGGTTTAAGAAATGGAACCCTAGTTAAATGGCTCAGTAATAAGGCTATGAACTACAAACACTTACAACTTTGGAAGCCCTTGGTCCCTTTACACTCTTTGGCAATCAATTGTGATACAACAAGTTTGGACTTTTACGGGATTTAAAATTAATGAATGAGGTTTTGATACAATAAGTGGGGATAAAAAATGATGATGATGATGTTCTTGTTAGCTGAGCAGCTAACACTAACGATGTAGTTTTGTCTTTACTTTGGATGCAAGTACATGAAGGTCTACCTTATCTTTTCAATGATTGAAGATTTGCTACTGACCACTTGGATTGCTTGAAAAGTTTCTTAACTCTAGTATATACTTGGGAAATGTTACTACAAAAAATCCTCCTCAATTTTAGATGTATTATTATTTTGGATACTTTAAGAATAATATGTCTATTGATATTGGTTGGTTCTCTTTGGTCCTTATACGTTGTTTTTAGAGTCTCTTGTGGTATCAATAATAATGTAACCTAAATACATACATAGTAATCACATGGGGGGAGGCGGGGGGGAGGAGAGAAATGTATATATCAAGAACCGATGCTTTAGCAAAAATAGTATAGGTCGGCTTTGTTGGGATCATCAATTGTAGAACTTGTTCTCAAGGTTTCTAAAGTGTTTCCTCTCTTGCCCAATCAATATATTGAAGTTGAAGGAGGAAGGGTAGATTTTCAACTGGTAGATTTTCAAATGTGGACAATGCATAATAAAGCTATCTTGGCCCCTATTTCTAAGGATACTTGGGTGTACACGTTGGAAGACCGTCGACAATAGATCTTCAAAGGTGTACATTTCTTGAACAAAGATGAACTTATAAAGACTCCATTCAACATGAACCTCTTGGATGACAAAAAATACGCTTCTGCAGTGGGGATTTATGTTAGGAAAATAGGCATAATCAGTATCTCTAAAAGTAATAGTGAATTCTACACTGAATTTGTTTGGAATGTTTACATGCCTTACATCAAATGTGGATGTAAGTTTCAAGATCCCAAGGCTCCCTGTCAGTCAAGCATTCTCTGGTTTGAACATGCAATGTGGTTTCTACTTAACCACCTTGCTCTTCTCTTTCCAAACTACCCTCCTCTCTACCATCTTCCACTGATATGTTATTGGCTAGGCGCTAAAGAGGTCATGAAAGCTCAAATTTCTTTCATGCAATTCCATGATGTACTAAAAGATCTCAAGGAAGATGCCCCTGGCAGCACTCTCACCTCCTTTGGTAACTTCAAAGGAGTGAAACACATTGTAAGCCTCCTCAAACCTAGCATAGAAGAAGAAAGTACACCATCTATCAAATTCCCTTTAGCTCTCTCCACACCATCTCACTCTATTACTTCTTTCCTCACTCCATCCTCTTCTTTGGATTTGACTTTGTGGATGATTAAATGGAGTGGCATTCAAAGCTATTATGTATGAAACTCTATAAGCCCATAGACCTGAATGGAGATTTATTTCCCAATCTATATGTTCAGAGCTATTTTGTATGAAATTCTATAAGCCCATAGAGCCTTATGGAGGTTTAATTTCCAATCCGTATGTCGAGAACTCACAATCTTTGTAAGCACAGAGCTAAGGATTTTGTTTGTGTGCTTCGCTTGGACATTTGCTTGAGATGACTTGTTTAGCAAATTCTCTATCAACTCATTGAGGAAGTGTGTCCCTCTATCACTCAAAATTTCAACATAAATTCCATATCTCATGAATATATATTCATACAAAAATGTAGCCATGGTTCGTGCATTGCTCTTCCTAGTGGCTCTAGTTTCAATCCACTTGGTAAGGTAGTCTGTGGCTACCTTACCAAGGTAGTCTGTGGCTATCTCATGAATATATATTCATACAAAAATGTAGCCATGGTTCATGCATTGCTCTTCCTAGTGTCTCTAGTTTCAATCCACTTGGTAAGGTAGTCTGTGGCTACAATAATATATTGTGTTTGCATCTTGTAAGTAGGTGGTTCTATGGGACCAACAGAGTTGCCCACCATATTCCAGCCATCAAAATTGCTCTAGCCATAGTCTTATGAGAGAAATGGCCCCTTGCGGGCCCCTTGCTAGACCACATGTGCTTGTTACAAGATAGGCATATACTCATTTTCATTAGCACATAGTTTAAGTTGTTGATCCTTTCCTCTTCTATATAGTTGTCAAATGATCATGGTGTAATTTGCAGCCTCCATTTTAATTGCTCTTGTTTGCATTTGCTCACATCTTTGGGGATTTTTTTGTTTATCAAGTACTCCACTAAATATTTGTTCCACTTAGTTGCAATAGATATTCGGAACAAAGTAACATGTGGTATTTCTACCCTCTTTTTGCATTGGGAGCAACTGTCTACATAGGCATGGACATATCTTTTCATGTTAATCCAGTAAAACCCTAACCATGTAAGTCCTTCTAATGTTTTGGACAATTGCAAAATGGATCTGCACTATTGTTGTATGAGCTTGAAGCAGTTAGGTAGCATGTTAATCTAGGCTTATGCACAAAAGTATAATTCTGGCTCTGTTCTTGCGATATATTCTTCCTATCCACAAGTGATACATAGCCGATTTCTTGATCAACCATGGTAGGTAGTGGAATTTGTGAACGTTCTTGTGTTATCATCATCATCAGAGTAACTAGATCCTCCAACCAACAAGGAATCATCACTACTGAGAACAAATATGCATCTAGCAAGTCATCATCAACTATCTTGGGAGGTTCTCCTCGAGGTGATCTGTGACAAGTGATCGACTCTCTAATGCATGATGCCCTTTTTAATAGCCACATTAATATCAAACTCAAGCAAATGATGAACATGTTAAAGTTGACGATGCAAAAGTGCAGAGACCAAGGAGAGAGAGAGAGAGAGAGAGAGAGAGAGAGAGAGAGAGAGAGAGAGAGAGAGAGAGACTCCTGAACCAATCAACCTTGGCGATGAATAATTGAATGTGTGTAATACAATGGAGGCAAGGGGCCGCATTATAGCAATCTCGATAAATTGCCCTACCTAGACTTTGACAAATAAGTAAAATAAATACCTAAAAGCCCAAAAAAAATAAATGGGACTACATTGGTCAGTTCACTTAAGATGCCAAAACTCTAATAACCTCTCTGCAGCTCATAGTGGATATAAATAGTGAGACCAAGTCGATCAAGAAGCTACCATGGACATCCCAGTAGAAGGCCTTGGACTACTACATACACCTCGATCTTGCTACCCTCAATTTTTTTCCTTAGAATAAGACCCAAAGCAACTAACTAAGTACTCATTTGTGCACTTTTCATAGCCGATAGTTGATCATGAATAAATTTTGCCTTCATAAGAAATTATTGCATAGAACTTCCTCGTGGAAAGTGGATGGAAAATAAAATATCCAAGAAGAGGTGATTGCTCACATCATAGAATCCTGATCAAGCATTCCAACAAGATTGAGCCGCATATCATTGGCAGTCTTTAAAGTCTGAATGGTTGGAGCAAAGTACTTTGTAAGAGATTCCAAAATGGCTGATATTGTCTTGCATTAACCACATCCCAATAGACACACGATGTGTCATAAAATCTAATATCTAACCAACCCAAATGATTTTCTCATATTAAATTGATCATTTAATGTGGGATAATAAATGGGAACAAGGGTCAGAATATAGACATGTGCTTATGGATCTATTTCATCACGGGGCCAATGGTAAAAGGGGTCCAAATGAGAGATGATATGTCAAAGAGCAAGGCTAGTTAATGGAGATTAAAAGACCTTAGGGTTAGATTCATTACAAACCTCCAATGGTTATTGTTAAAAAGTCCTTTGAGCTTAGGCAAGCTAGGGTTGAGCTTGAGATGGGAAAGCCGACATAAGCTTGAGGTACTTGTCGTGCTTTATGACTAAGGTGCTTGAGGTGCTTGTCATGCTTGCTGACTAAGGTGCTTGAGGTGATTTTCGTGCTTGATGACTAAGGTGCTTGAGGTGTTGGTCATGCTTGATGAGGAAGGTGCTTGAGAAGCTTCCCATGCATTGGGGGGTAAGGTGCTTGATGAGTAAGGTGCTTGAGTTTAAAAAAAGACCCTACAAAGGAGGGACAAAGCCCCAAAGTTAGGAAAATCTTTGACTTACCCTCCCACTCACCCAAAGGGCACCCCGTTTCTCAAGGGGCATAGGACACATGTCAGACTCTCCCTATGCTTAGCCACATGGTGTGCTTGAATCTTATGTTAAGTATGGAGCCTGATTTACCCTTGTAATTTTCTATGGTAAAAGCGCGCATTTGTAAGGCCCCCATTATGAGGAGAAGCCATCGTGCGTGAAGGAAAATCACTCACCGAAAACCAAAATTTTCACGGACAAGAATCAGGGGCAACTTTAAAGGCCTGAATATTCTTTTTCGCCGGAATATTATGGTCGGACGGCGGCCGAAAAGTGGTCAGAAAACAACCGGTCGGTTGGCCGGTGGCCGGTAGTCAATGGCCGATGGCCGGTGGTCGGAAGTCAATGGCCGGTGGCCGGTGGCCGAATTCAAAAGCGGACTTGTCTTCTCAAGGGCGGCCACACATGGGCGGATTGGAGGGTCCGATTTGGACTTATTCGCACAAGGGCGGCTACACATGGCTGTCTCTCATAAGAGAGGGCAGCCCTTTTGGCCTATAAAAGGAGGCCATTTCTACACACATTTCATAGTGTGAAGTTGATGCAACAACGTGAGTGTGAGGTGGTGAGAGTGAAGCAAGGCGGGAGCTCCATTAAGGGTATAATCCCTTTGTAAACTACTTCTTGTTTTGAAGTACTAAAGCCATTGAGTGGCTGCTTTCCCATGGACGTAGCCCACATTGGGTGAACCACGTATATCATGTGTACTCTCTCTCTCTCTCTCTCTCTCTCTCTCTCTACTCTATAATCTCGTGTATATAAATATGTCTCTCTCCATTAAGTAATCTACTCAATTATCTATTTAGCTACGTCTTATTTCCTAACAACTGGTATCAGAGCAAGGTTTACTCGTAGCTAAATTATCTCAAGGAAAGGATTCCTTGAATTGAGTGGGAGTTATGGCGGAGGAAGGGAAGCTCAAGATTGAGAAGTTCAACGGCAAAAACTACCAACATTGGAAGATGCAGATTGAAGACTATCTCTACCAGAAGGACCTCTATTTGCCACTAGGCGGTCTTGCGAAGAAGCCCGCAACAATGGCAGATGAAGCATGGATTGTCCTTGATCGAAAGGCACTGGGAACAATCCGGTTAAGCTTGGCGTCAACGGTGGCCTTCAATGTTTCGGAGATGAAGACCACAGAGGACTTGATGAAGTCACTTGACGACTTCTACGAGAAACCATCGGCATCCAATAAGGTATTTCTTATGAAGCGCTTGTTCAATCTAAAGATGGCAGAGAATGGTTCAGTTGCAGAACACCTAAATGACTTTAACACAAACATAAGTCAACTTCGATCAATGAAAATCAATTTCGATGATGAAGCGCGAGCTCTCCTTATACTATCATCTCTACCGGATAGTTGGGACAGCCTTGTGATGGCTGTAAGTAATTCTATCTCTGGCACAATTACTCTTAAGTTTGATGATGTTGTGGGTGTTCTCCTAAGCGAGGAAATGCGAAGGAGAAGCACATGCGAATCATCAAGTGCTGCACTATCAGTGGAAACAAGAGGAAGGCTTAAGGAGAGGTTCAAAAACCAAAAGGGTCGTGATCGCTCAAGGCGGAGCAAGCCACGCACAAAGTCAGTTCTTGAATGTTGGAACTGCGGCAAGAAGGGCCACGTCAAGAAGGATTGCTGGTCCAAGAAGAAGAAGGAGATAGAGTCTCAAGACAACAAGCCAACATCGGAGGCCAATGTGGCAGGTAAAGTAGAGCAAGATGCTCTACTTCTCTCATTAGACAATGTGTATAATTCCTGGATAGTAGATTCCAGGGCTTCATTCCATGCGACACCACACAAGCAACATATCCAAGACTACACCAAAGGTAATTTTGGGTATGTATACTTGGGAGATGATGAAGCTTGTGAGATTGTCGGCAAAGGTACAGTGTCTGTCAAAACTGCTAACAGAAATGAATGGAAGCTTAAAGATGTTAGGCATGTTCCTTCTCTTCGCAAAAATTTGATCTCAACAGGACAATTGGACAATGAAGGTCACAACATTGCATTCGGAAACAAACGGTGGAAGATCTCAAAGGGATCTTTGGTGGTTGCCAAGGGTTTCAGCTTGTGCAGCAACTACAGAAGTTGATAGTGCGGTGTGGCGCTACCGACTTGGGCATATGAGTGCCAAAGGAATGCAAATCCTTCAAACAAAGAAGCTTCTACTAGGTTTGAAAGAAGTGGACTTAGAGTTCTGTGAAGATTGTGTTTATGGTAAACAAAAGAGGGTAAAATTTCAAAAATCAGGAAATGAAAGAAAAAATAAAAAACTTGAGTTGGTTCATTCTGATGTTTAGGGTCCTGCAAGTACACCATCACTTGGTGGCTCATTGTACTATGTAACATTCATAGACGATGCGACTAGAAAAACATGGGTTTATGTCATGAAGAATAAATCCGATGTATTTTCCATATTTCAAAGGTGGAAAGCCTTTGTGGAGAATAAAACAGGTACCAAGGTTAAATGCCTCAGATCAGACAATGGAGGCGAATATTGCAGCCAAGCTTTTGAAAGCCTTTGTGCTAGCAATGGCATTCGGAGGCAAAGGACAACCCCAAGGACACCTCAACAAAATGGGATTTCGGAAAGGATGAACAGGACAATCATGGAACGAGCACGAAGCATGCGGCTACATGCAGACCTACCGCTTGAGCTTTGGGCGGAAGCTGTAAGTACGTCTGTGTACTTAATCAATCGGTCACCCTCAACGGCATTGGATGGGGGAGTTCCAGAAAAGGCATGGACAGGTAAACCGGTGAATTATGCATTTCTCAAAGTGTTTGGGTGTGAGGCTTTCATGCACATAGATAGAAGCCTAAGATCAAAGTTAGATGCAAAGTCCAAAAAGTGTTTCTTCATTGGATATGGAGAAGGAGACTTTGGGTATCGCCTATGGAATCCTGAAGATGGTAAAATCTTCAGGAGTAGGGATGTAATTTTTAACGAACAAAATATGTACAAAGATTACTTGGAAAGAAAACAAACAAAAGAAACAGGTGATGAGTACATGGAGCTTGAGGACGGTGAAGACTCAAAGACTGCAAACGGTGACAATGTGCAACAACATCAACCAAATGAGGAGCCTCAACCTATTCCGAAGATCTACAAGAGCAAGTAGACCTCCAGAAAGGTTTGTTCCTTCCTTCAACCATCTCTTGATCTCAGATTCTGGAGAGCCGGAATCATATGAAGAAGCTATGCAACATGAATCCAAAGAAGAATGGACGAAGAGCATGCAAGTGGAGATGGACTCACTACATCGCAACCAAACATGGGAGTTGGTTGAGTTGCCTAAAGGTAAGCGGGCACTTCAAAACAAATGGGTGTACAAGCTAAAGGAAGAAGAAGGTAGGAAGAAAAGGTCAAGTCTAGGCTTGTGGTAAAAGGTTTTTCTCAAAAGAAAGGTATTGACTTCAATGAAATATTTTCTCCTGTTGTAAAAATGAACTCAATTAGGCTTGTCTTAAGCCTTGTGGCTGCTCATGATCTAAATCTCGAGCAAATGGATGTAAATACGGCATTCCCTCACGGTGACTTAGAGGAGGAAATCTACATGCTTCAACCAAAGGGGTATGAAGTAAAAGGTAAGGAGAAAATGGTTTGCAGATTAAAGAAGAGCTTGTATGGTTTAAAGCAAGCATAAAGACAATGGTACTTGAAGTTTGATCGATGGATGTTGGATCATGGATTCACAAGATGCAAATCGGATCACTGCGTCTACACGGAGAATTTGGGAGATGAGAAATTCATCATCCTAATGTTGTATGTTGATGACATGTTGATTGCAAGTGCTAACATGCAGGACATCAAAGACCTAAAAGAGGAGCTGTCCAAATCTTTTTCAATGAAAGATTTAGGTGCTGCAAAGAGGATACTTGGTATGAAAATATCAAGGGACAGGACGAAGAAGACAATAAAGCTATCTCAAGAAGATTACATCAAGAAGGTACTAGAAAGGTTTGCAATGCAAAATGCAAAACCAGTTTCTACACCTTTGGCTGGTCATTTTAAACTAACGAAGGATATGTGTCCAAAGACACAAGAGGAGATAGCCTATATGTCTAAAGTTCCATATGCTGCAGCGGTAGGTTCTCTAATGTATGCTATGGTATGGACAAGGCCAGACATTGCACATGCAATGGGAGTTGTGAGTAGGTTCATGGACAACCCAAGTAAAGAGCATCGGCAAGCTGTGAAGTGGATACTTAGGTATCTAAAAGGGACAACAACAAATGCTTTGTATTTTGGAGGAACTGATATTTTTCTAGAAGGGTATGCTGATGCAGATATGGCAGGTGACAAAGATATTCGAAGGAGCACTACTGGCTATGTGTTCACGGTTGGAGGCACAGCAGTAAGCTGGGCTTCAAAGCTGCAGAAAGTGGTTTCACTTTCTACCACGGAAGCAGAGTATGTAGCAATGACGGAGGCAAGCAAAGAAATTCTGTGGCTTCACCGATTCTTAGAAGAGCTTGGATTCAAACAAGGCAATTGTGTCTTGTACAGTGATAGCCAAAGCGCTATCCATCTTGCGAAGAACTCAGCCTTTCATTCAAGGACAAAGCACATTGAGGTGAGATATCACTTCATACGCACTCTTTTGGAAGAGGGACAACTAAAGCTAGGAAAGGTGCATACAAGTGAAAATCCTGCAGACATGTTTACAAAGGTGGTCAACAAGGAGAAGTTGAGCTTTTGCTCATCTTCAATCGGCATTCAAGGATAAGAAGCCAGAATGGAAAGTAGTCACAGGTTTGGTTTGGAGATCAGTCTCCAAGTGGGAGATTGTTAAGTATGGAGCCTGATTTACCCTTGTAATTTTCTGTGGTAAAAGCGCACATTTGTAAGGCCCCCATTATGAGGAGAAGCCATCGTGCGTGAAGGAAAATCACTCACCGGAAACCAAAATTTTCACGGACAAGAATCAGGGGCAACTTTAAAGGCCTCGGGGGCGGAGGCCCCTGGGACTTTTTTTCGTCGGAATATTATGGCCTGACGGCGGCCGGAAAGTGGTCGGAAAACAACCGGTCGGTTGGCCGGTGGCCGGTAGTCAATGGCCGATGGCCGGTGGTCGGAAGTCAATGGCTGGTGGCCGGTGGCCGAATTCAAAAGCGGACTTGTCTTCTCAAGGGCGGCCACACATGGGCGGATTGGAGGGTCCGATTTGGACTTATTCGCACAAGGGCGGCTACACATGGCTGTCTCTCATAAGAGAGGGCAGCCCTTTTGGCCTATAAAAGGAGGCCATTTCTACACACATTTCATAGTGTGAAGTTGATGCAACAAGGTGAGTGTGAGGTGGTGAGAGCGAAGCAAGGCGGGAGCTCCATTAAGGGTATAATCCCTTTGTAAACTACTTCTTGTTTTGAAGTACTAAAGCCATTGAGTGGCTGCTTTCCCGTGGACGTAGCCCACATTGGGTGAACCACGTATATCATGTGTACTCTCTCTCTCTCTCTCTACTCTATAATCTTGTGTATATAAATCTGTCTCTCTCCATTAAGTAATCTACTCAATTATCTATTTAGCTACGTCTTATTTCCTAACATCCTATTGGTTGGGCTAAAGAGGGGTCCACTGATCTTCTAATTCCATTCAACAAATATCTAACTATTTTCAAGCTCTCTCTCTCTCTCTCTCTCTAAGGGGTACTGAGGACACTTGTCCAAAGACTACCCATGTACTTGAAATGCATGGTGCATATGATTGGCTAGGGGGAGAGGGGTCCAATGAGCTTGAGGCTTGAGCAAAAATGAGGGCTCACCCAAAGCAAGAAAGGGGTATGCTTGGGGGGATATACACCTCTCACACACTCATTTTTTTCAAGTATTCTCACTTGGTGAAAGTAGAGGAACTCCATCTCCTTCTCTAAGCTTGTTGAGAAGTTGAGAGCCTACACCAATACTCTTGGCTGTGGAATACAAATACCAAGAGCCATGCTTCAATGCTTAAGCTTGCCATCTTCTCCACCTTCATTACTATGATATTATGTATGCTAGCAAGAGGAGTGATGATAAGTGAGGAGCTATTTCTTTCTCCTATGGAATGTTTCTTCTTCCTCTTCCCTACCCTCATTCTCTGCTAGCTCTCTCCACCTTCCAAGGTGTTTGAGGCCTTGGGATATTTAATGCTTTCTACAAAGTTTATGTTATGCTCGTGATGCCTGAAACTGTTCATCTTCATTGCATCACCTAGGTCACAAGGAACATAAAGATTGTACTGTACCAAGTCTTCTTGCTGGGAGAAATTATAATACAAATGCCTATCGGAGGGGGGACTGGCTCCGCATAAATTTGGTCCTCAATGGTTGTCAGGTTCTCTAAACTCTCTCTTGCAAAAGTATTGTTCATGCCAAGTTAACTAAGTACCATGTTTATGTTGCTACCATCAATTAAGTTCACCCGCTATGCTCACAAAGTAACCTCACAAAAGTCCTTTATCTAATTTCCTAATTCCTCTTCTTTCAAAGTTCATAGGCCATTTCCATTACATTGATATCAGAGTATTTGGTTTCTCTTTTCTTGCTTAAGAAGAGAGGTCCTTAAGTAGCCTATCAATGGTTGATTTTGTTGATTATATTAGGGTAAGTGGGATTGGGATCTATTATCAGTTTTGTTTAGCCCACTATGTGGGATATGGTGCACACCTCTGGATCTTTGGTTTTAATAATGGAGTCTTTTTAGACTTGCCTATGGCTTTACCATTATTGAGCCATAAGAAGTCCAAAAGGAGCTATCTCTTGGCAGCTTTGCTATGTTAGACCCACTCCACTACTCTCTTTTATTAACCAATTCGAGCCATGGGTGTGGATGCTTAAGTACTGATTTTCAAAGGCTAAGAGGAGTAGCAACTAAGGTTTTGAATTGCCAAAGAATGCACTAAGTAAACACACAAACTTTGTTAACATGGCTGACAATAACCAAGAGAGTAGAATGAGCATTGATAATTTTGATTTTGCACATGAAGGTTCTAATGATGATGCCCCCATGTTTGTTAATTATCTTGTTACTAGGTTGCAACAAGCTATGTGCAACCCCGCTTTGCAAGCCAAAGTTACTCAAAAACTTTGTGCTTATGGGATTTCCTTTCCTCTCTAAGAGGAGAGAGAGAGCTTAGGAGGCCTCTTGATGAGACCCCCAAAAGAAGACTCTCTCCCATACAAGAGGAGTAATTCAAAGAACAAGAAAGTAATGAATCCCTAAGTTCCTCTGAAGATGTGGCTCCATGAAGACGGCGGACTAAACGATTGCCAACTCCTCCCAAGAGGAAACAGTCAACCCATAGTCCTTCTCCTTGTCACTCCAAAAGGGAAGAGAGGAAAATTCTCGTTCTTCTTCACCTTTCTCCTCTTCCGATGAAAGCTACGACTATTCTCCTAGAGAATACAAGAGGGGAGGACATCTCAAATCTTACCCTGCATGGCAAAGGTCACAAAAGCTCAAGAAGTTCAAAGAGGGAGGGAAGAGTATCTCTTTTCTCACCTATGATGGAACCTTTGGTGCTACCGACAAAGTATTGGCTTTCATCCAACAATTTGATGTGGCCTTTGGAGACGAGGGATTCACAGAGTCCTCAAAGCTATGCCATGTAGCTATGCACTTCCAAAAATTGGCTCATCAATGGTGGGCTAGCCTTTGTGGCAACGGCAAAGCCCCAAAGACATGAAAAACTCTATGAGTTTCCATCATGAAGCAGTTCCTTGCAAGCGATGTAAAGGACAAAGTGCTCACAAAATGGCACAGTTTGAAGCTTCTTTCTCATGAGTCTATCCACAAATATGTGGACAAGTTTTGGGATTTACATCTCAAGGCTACTGTCTTTCAAAAGATAGACTTCACCAAGCAAAAGAATCAATTATGTGCGGGATTACCTGAAGAGATAGCCAAGTACGTCAATTGCCATAGACCTAGTTCTATTCATTAAAGCAATCAACCACACTATGGTTGCTTCGCGCATCAATTTCCAACAAGGGGCTAGATGGAATGTCAAACCCATGGAAAGCAAACAAAAGTGATACAAAGGGAAAACCCAATGCCCAAAATTCTTCTCGAGGCCATTCCAAAAATAACAACAAATCGGTCCAAGGAGAAGGGAGTTTACAAAGGTTTAAAAAATCTCTCTTCTAAAGAGTTTGAAGCTTTTCGCAACGAGGACCATAAGTGTTTTAAGTGTGGGGAGCAAAGACATGGTTATTGTTCTTGCCCCAAGAGAAATGCCCGCAATGAGACTCCTAGAGCTTCCACTATCAAAGCTTCAAAAGAGGATGCTCATTGCAAAGAATCACCTCTCTCCTATGCTTGGGGAAAGGTAAGGGAGCATGATGCCTTCATTTTGTTTGACCCTGGCTCTACTCACAACTTCATATCAATAGAGTTAGCCACCAAGTTGAGCATTCAAGCTTTTGAGATGGGAGATATTATAACGGTTGACACAGCTTTCAAGGGACAAGCAGCCTCTGTTACTCCCTTAATTGGGAAATTGAGGCTTCATGCCCAAATCTATGTCGACAAAGAAGACTTCTTTATCTCTCCTCTCCAACATGAGGATGCTATCCTAGGGGCGCCATGGTTCAACCGCATGGCTACCAACATGAAGTTCCCTGAAAGGAGAATCTACTTCACCTACAGGGGAAAGAATATGTATATAGATGCTAGTGAGTCTGGTCGTACTATACCACTTGTAAATCCTCTTGCTCATGATAAATCAATGAAGAGCTCAGTTTTTGCATACATGATTTTTGTCAAAGAGTCCCTAAAAGATCCTAATGTTTCATCAAATGTAAATGATAGAAATCAAGAAGAGTTAGACTTGTCGAATTTTCTAAAAGGATTCCAAGATGTGTTCATCGATGGTATCCCTGTGGAATTACCTCCAAAACGAGGGGATGATGACCATGGAATTGAGCTTCTACCAGGAAGCTCACCGCCTAACAAGCCTCCTTATCGATTTTCCCAAGCTCAACAAGAGGAGATCATGAGGCAAGTACAAAAATTGCTAGACAAAAGGATGGTGAGGCCTAGCTCCTCTCCCGTTTGTTCTTCAATCCTTGTAGTGCAAAAGAAAGATGGTACATACTGTATGTGTGTGGACTATTGCACACTAAACCATATCACTATCAAAATAGATTTCCCGTACCTCGGGTAGATCTATTTGATAAGCTACAAGGCTCTACCTACTTCAATAGGATTGACCTTAAAAGTGGCTACCATCAAATAAGGATAGTGAATGAAGACTACGTTTCGTACAACGTTTGGCTTTTATGAATATCTAGACAAGCATGACAAGCATGATAAGCACCTCAAGCACCTTAGTCATCAAACACGACAAGCACCTCAAGAACCTTAGTCAGCAAGCACGACAAGCACTTGAAGCTTAGGTCGGGTTCCCACCTCAAGCTCAACCCTAGCTTGCCTAAGGTCAAAGGACTTTTAACACTAACCATTGGAGGTCTTTAATGAAGCTAACCCTAAGGTCTTTTAAGTTCCATTAACTAGCCTTGCTCTTTGATAGACCATCTCTCATTTAGACCCCTTTTACCATTGGCCCCATGTTGAGATAGATCCGTAAGCACATGTCTATATTCTAACCCTTGTTCCCGTTTATTATCCCACATTAAATGATCAGTTTAATATGAGAAAATCATTTGGGCTAGCTAGATATTAGATTTTATGACATTACCTCTCTCTTGAGATCATAGTCAGCCTCGACTATGAGGTAGAAGAGATAAATCCTTAGTCATTAGTCAATTTTTCTTAGCGGGTAGAGGATCTCTTTTTACCCTATGACATCATTCTAAGATGGATGAATAATGCATCTGGTGATTGGGAAACATAGCTACCACAATCATGTTTGCTCTTTAGTCCATTTCATTCTCCCAAATAGAGTGACAAATTCTACTTGGTGTTTGAGAGACGTCGTCATCAAAAACATGATTCTAAGTATGCATACTGATTAAATTTGTCTTCAATAAAAAGAGCAATAGTCTTATAAGACAAAAACATTGATCATGTAGCATTGTAAGCATTGACAAGGTTCATACTATCCTTAAGTTGTATTCCTTGCATCCATCTAGCATCTTCAAAAGGATAATTTTTGAACTTAATAAGCTACCATCAGATAATCTTACCATGTCTATAGTACCTTGTCTTCATGCCGAAGTATAGCTTCGGGTTGTAGCACCTCTTCTTGGTCTTCCATTTTGAGAGGGCCTTCAATAATTGGTTTACTTGGTGGCTCTCCTTTGTAGGGCTTAAGTAGGCTCACATGAAAAGCATTGTGTATGAGCCAATGGTTGGGCAACTTTAGTTGATAAGCCATCTCATTGATTGGCTTTAAAATTTGAAAAGAACCATAGTATCTTTTGCTAGTTTAGCATAATACTTTTGATAGCCCGTAGGATTTTTTCCCATCATTTGCCTCAATCGAGCCTTGGGAAACTTAAGTAAGACCCAATAATCTTCTTTGAATGTTAAGGCCCTTCTGTGCTTGTCAGCAGTAGCTTTTAGCCTTTGTTTTTGAGAGATGGATATAGCCTCCTTAATCTTTTGAAAAGATTCTTGCAAGTCACGGCTATACTCATTGGCATCAAAGATTTTCCCATGTACTTTAAGTAGCAAGGGACTTTTAGGTCTTCCCTCTATGATTTCAAAAGGTTATTTTCCCATAGAAATAAGGACAATATTACTGTACATATACTCTACAAGAGGTAAGTACTTTTTCCATAGTGAGCATTGATCTACTTCTGTAATAGAGGTCTTTAGTAGATCAAGAATTGTAAGATTGGCTATCTCACTTTGGCCATCCGTTTGTGGGTGATAGGCCGAAGAGAAATTCAATCTTGTACCTTTCCAGAAATTACTAGTCATTCTAGGATCTCTATCTGACACGATGTATGTTGGCAATCCATGTTGTTTGAAAATCTGAGATATGAAGAGAGTTTCCATTTGGTGTGCCTTAATAGTATTTTTGACAGGAATAAAGTGTGTCTGCTTGCTAAACCTGTCAACTATTGTCCATATTCCCGTATTCCCATGGATAGACTTGGTTAATTCAAAGATAAAATCCATGGATATACTCTCCCATGTTGAATTAGGGGTTGGCAATGGTTGGAGTAATCCAAGTTGCTTCCCTCTATCATACTTAGTTTTTTGTCATACCACACATTTTGAAACATACTCTTGTATGTCCACTTTCATTGGTAGGCCAATAAAAGTACGTCTCTACTCCTCAAAGACAAAGAGTAGGTTAAATGCCTCTATGCCCCGCATAGGGAGGAGCATGGGATTCATACATGACTTTCTCACGAAGGGAGTGGGTAACACATAGCCTATTTCCATGGACAAGATAACCATCATGCAAGGTGAATGGTTCCTCTTTCTTCCCCAAAGCAAGGGCTGACATTATGTCTTTAAAGTTAGGGTCAGTATCATACTCATCTATCATAGAAGATAGATCATTGTGAGTTGCTAGCTTCTCATAAATGCATAAGACCTGTTCATCCCTATTGAGCCTTTGGAACTCCTATGCTATGTCATGCCCTTCTTGAAGCAAGACTACTCCAAGGCAATCACCACAAGAATCACATTGGACCTCAAATGGCTTTGAAAGACTCGGAAGCATTATGACTGGTTGGGAGGTAAGCTTCTCTTTGAGCTTGTCAAAAGCATTTTGCTCCTTAGCAATCCATGAATACTTAATGTTCTTCTTTGTTAAGTCATGTAATGGTCCTGCTATTGACTGGTTGGGAGGTAAGCTTCTCTTTGAGCTTGTCAAAAGCATTTTGCTCCTTAGCAATCCATGAATACTTAATGTTCTTCTTTGTTAAGTCATGTAATGGTATTTCTATGAAGCGCCTATAGAGGAAGGTGCTTGAGAAGCTTCCCATGAGTGGGGGGTAAGGTGCTTGAGTCAAAAAAAGACCCTACAAAGGAGGGGAAAAGCCCCAAAGTTAGGGGAATCTTTGACTTAACCTCCCACTCACCCAAAGGGCACCCCCTTTCTCAAGGGGCACATGGACACATGTCAAACTCTCCCTATGCTTAGCCACATGGTGTGCTTGAATCCTATTGGCTGGGCTAAAGAGGGGCCCAATGAGCTTCTAGTTTAATTCAACAAATATCTCGATATTTTCAAGCTCTCTCTCTCTAAGGGGTAAGGAGGACACTTGTCCAAAGACTACCCATATACTTGAAATGCATGGTGCATATGATTGCCTAGGGGGAGAGGGGTCCAATGAGCTTGAGGCTTGAGCAAAAAGGAGGGCTCGCCCAAAGCAAGCAAGGGGTATGCTTGGGGGGTATACACCTCACACACACTCATTTTTTTCAAGTATTCTCACTTGGTGAAAGTAGAGGAACCCCATCTCCTTCTCCAAGCTTGTTGAGAAGTTGAAAGCCTACACCAACACTCTTGGCTATGGAATGCAAATCCAACCAAGATCCATTCTTCAATGCTTAAGCTCTCCACCTTCATTACTATGATATTATGTATGCTAGCAAGAAGAGTGATGATAAGTGAGGAACTATTTCTTTCTCCTATGGAATGTTTCTTCTTCCTCTTCCCTACCCTCATTTCCCGCTAGCTCTCTCCACCTTCGAAGGTGTTTGAGGCCTTGGGACTGAGGCTTGGGATAGTTAATGCTTTCTACAAAGTTTATGTTATGTTCGTGATGCATGAAGCTTTCCATATTCATTGCATCACCTAGGTCACAAGGAACACAAAGATTGTATTGTACCAAGTCTCTCTTGATGGGAGAAACTATAATACAAATGCCAATTGAAGGGGGGACCGGCTCCGCATAAATCCGGTCCTCAACGGTTCTCATGTTCTCTAAACTCTCTCTCTTGCAAAAGTAGGTGCGTTATGTGCCAGATCTGAGACGGGATTTGATCTCAGTCAGACAGTTACGGGATAGTGGATGTCGGGTATCGCTGCTTGAGCGATCTTTTGTGATGCATTTGGGTTCGCTAGTGATTGCGAGAGGTGCCAGGAGTGGTACAAGTTACCCATTGCATGTGTATCACGGGAGAGACAGTGTTGTCTCTGTGATCACGCAACCAGGTAGAGAGCGAGAGAGCACGCGAGTCTCTTTTGCTTGTGGGTTGCAGGATGCTTTGCATGGAGTGCAGAGTAGTGAGCTCGTTGTGCACACGGTTGGGGCACGACTTGAGCAGTCACACAGAGAGGTGACAGAGTCAGACATGCATGCTTTGCTAGTGACTGAGCAAAGCAGAGAGTCAGTTGTGCGAGATGCTTCTATGCAGGATAGACAAGTAGAGCGGTCTTGCTCTAGTGAGTCACGACAGGAGATCGTTGTGCAAGAGTCTATGCATACGGAGTTAGAGCATGAGAGCTCTAGTGAGTCACAGCAGATTGAGTGGTCATGTTTGCTGTGGATGATTGCAGAGGAGACTGAGATGTCAGCAATTATGCAGTCATTCCTTTCTATGCTCGACAGTGAGCATGGGGATATAGTTGTGCAGAATATGTCTTCCAGCAGACATCTAGAGCAGCTGGTTTGCTCTGAGGTTGCACGACAGGTTGATGCGTCTTTTGCGGACAGTCAGGAGATGCATGTGGCTGACACGCCTTGTCAGTTAGAGATGCCTATTTCCAAGGATATATATGTTGATGCATGCTCCGTAGAGCTAGCAGGGCCCGCTAGCATTGCATCGGCATTCGGTGGTCTCATGTATGAGATGTTGATCTTGAGACCGGATATCGCAGCTGCAGTGGGAGCATTTGCAGTTGGGGTTGTTAGTCGTTTGTTGACTGATGATGGCATAGTGCATGAGGGAGATATGCAGGTATTGCGTACATACTTGCAGTACGTGTGTGGTACGTCTGGTGGTGTATGGACTTACACGGGAGCAGGACAGCCGGATGCACATGATCATAGCCAACCAGTGGGCATCGGTTGAGAGCAGTTTTCTCTCACCTTTTGTAGTATTTAGACTAGGTTCCCTTGCTTAAAGGCACAGTCGCCTTTAAGTGGGAGGTTGTTGGGGTATAGGCGTCTGTGCCTTGCCCGACCGCCCAGAGTCTGGGCGCCCACTGACTTGTATACCTTATACATAGCATAATTGTATAGGGGGCTGCTCACTCTTTGGAGTCTCCCCACCCACATCGTGTGTGTCTTCTTCTCTCTCTCTCACTCTCCGTCTGTGGTGCTCCCCGATCCCCTTCATGTAATACAATGGAAGCAAGGGGTTGTATATATAGAAACCTCAGTAAATTGCACTACCCAGACTTTGACATAAATAATTACCAAAAGGCCAAAATAAATAATGGGACCACATTGGGCGATTCACTTGAGATGCCAAAACTCTAATAGAACCATCTTAAAATTTACCTCTAGTATTACATGGTCTATTGAGAGATAAAGGAGAGCTTGGTGGTACACAAAGAAGACAAACTTAATAGCCTAATGCTTGAACTTTTTGACTGCATAGACCATTCCATGCCTTTGTCTCTCTATTGTGGTATAATTCTTTTCGGTGGTGTTCAATTTCTTGCTAGCATATGAGATGGAAAAATCCATGGTTCTCTCTCCTAGTTGTGCCAATATGCTACCGATAGAAAAATTTCAAGCATCAACATGCACATGGAAAATTTTATCAACTCTAGAGTCTTCAAAATAGGTACCGAAGACAAAAATCACTTGAGCTTTTGGAACGACTCTTTGCACTTGTTAATCCATACAAACTGAGTGATAAGGCCATAAATGGATATATATATAAATCTTCAATAGTATCCACAATGTCCCATGAATGCTTGAACTTCCCTAACATTCGTTGGTCTAGGAATTTCACCAATCACTGTCACTTTTTCTATATCCGTGGTAATTTCATTTTTTAAAACAAAATGTTCGAGAATTTTTACTTGTCTAACCATAAATACACATTTCTCATGATTTAAATAAATCCCATATACATGGCATTTCTCAAAGACATTCTTGAGATGCTTAAAATGGTATAGTCTTTTTTATGAATGCACGCACAAGTCATCCATATAAACTTCTAAGAAGTTTCTCAAGTATTCTTTGAATGCATTTGTCAACCCAAAGTGCATATTCCCCATTCCATGGCAAAAATAGTTTTCTTTCTGGTCTTTTGGATCAATGGTTAGTTGATTGTAACTGAAGAACCCATCCAAGAAGCTATAAGCCTCTTTTCTAGCCACCCTTTCTAGAACAAGATCATTGATAAAAAGGGGATGATTATCTCTTACGGTTGTAGCATTCACCTTCTTGAGGTTAACACACACTCTCAATTTACTACTTTTCTTTGGTACCACCACAATTGGTGACACCTAGTCACTGTGTTCTATTTCATAGATGAAGTCCACCTCCTTGAATTTTTCAATCTCTTCCTTGATATTTTTTGAAAAGTCTCATTATAGATATAGAATCTTTGTCTACTTGGCTTAGCATAATCTCTCATGGGTATAGTATGCTGATAGATGTCAAGGTCTACTCCTTTGAGACCTTTATAAGACTGTGCAAAAAAATCCTCATATTACTTTAAGGTTTTGCCATGGGGCTGCTTTGCCTACCGCAAGATACCCTTTGGATTGGTGAATGCCTATGCGACTTTCCAAGATTGGATGAATAGGGTATTCCATACTTGGGTAAGTTTATCAAAGTTTTAATGGATGATATTGGGTGCTACAGTCTTGGGTGATGCACCCTTTTAAGAAACTATTTATATAACATGAGTTCAAAGGGTTATCGTATTGAAAAAACCCCTTTACTTACATGGTTAAGGTAATAAAATGACCCCTTTTTCTCTAAAAACTTATGGATTTTACCCATTCATTTGAACTCACGTGGTAACTTACATGTCTAAGAGGTGAACCCCCGAGGCTATAGTTCAAGGGAAAATCATCCGTCCAAGTTAAAGTTATGTTTTCAAAGGCTAGATGAAGAAGGTGATCAATTGAATCCCAAGAAGTGCAAGTTGGCTCAACCGTGGGTTATTTGTTGGGTCATGTGGTCTCACAAAATGGTATGGAGGTCGATCCAGAGAAGGTAAAAGCTTGGTTTTCATGGAGCCTCCCACCAATGCAGCAAGTTTCATTTATGCACAAGTTGAAGTATTTTTCTAGGTTTTTTTGGATGCTTTCACAGGAATGAAGATACACATATAGCCTTTAATCGCGTGAAGGAGATTCTTTGTCAATTGCTAATAGTTTTTCTTCCCAACAATGAGGATGACTTCTATATCACTATGATGGTAGGCACTAATGCTATTGGTGTTGTTTTGATGCAGAAAGTGGAGAGGTACTATAAACCTGTTTATTTTGATAGTCGTGTAATTAGCCCAAGAGAAAGGACTTACACTGAAGTAGAGCAGTGGGTGATGACTCAAGGATTTGAATGAAGGAAGTTTAAAGTGTATTTGATCATTTGTAAGCTCTATGTGCTCACATTCAACAACCTATTGCCTGAAGTGGTGCTCTATCTAAAGCCAGGAAGACATATTAGGAAGTGGGTACTATGGTTGCAAGAGTTCAAGATCGACCGCATGAGTCGGTCTCATCCACATATCCTCAACACCTGCAAACCAATCTTTCATCTCTTAACCTTCACTTTCATCATTCTTCTCCTTTGAAGTGTCATTTCCATTCGAGTCCAAGCCACTAAGGGCATAGTCCATCTCCAATAACCGATCACCCCCAAGCTTTTGAAAGAAGGAACTATCCACTTGGGCATTCCATCTTGAAGATCTGGCTGCTCATTCAAATCCCATTGCACCCTTGCCCCTTCATTGAAGTACATCCTTGGCCCTATTTGCCACCGAAGTTTGAAGCCCTGCTTAGAACTCCCCAGCATGTTTGGGAATAGATCCTCCCCAAGCATCTGAGATGGAGGACGCGGGCCACTTGGGCATTTCATCTTGAAAACGCAGCTACTCATTCAAATCTCATTGCAATTTTGCCCCTCATTGAAGTGCATCCCTTACCCTGTTCGCTACCAGGGTTTCCTAGTCTTGGAATTTCTGTTGGATCTGCCTCTCCCGTTTCCATGTTGTAGCTTACAAGCCCTCTGATCTCAGTGGTTGAGGCAGTCTTGTTGCATGCCATGTCCGGTGTCCTCCCTTTCCCGTGTGTTTCACGTTCTTCAATCCCTTCTGTGTGACATTAATGCCCGCTCACTACCACTTTTGAAATGTCCTATACGTGGACTTGTTTCGTCACATGCACCCACGCGTACTGAGCCGAAGCCACTTGTCGATGACACACAAGCCTTGTGCCCCTGCATTTTGCCCAGGTTTATATGTTCTATAAACTCGTACCACGAAAACTGCGGCCCGAGTTCACCACATTAAAGGCACATACCACATAGTCATGAGAAAAATACCCTATTGAGTACAGTTCCGGCCATTAATAAGTTTTCAAGGCTGGCATCTTTGTACTGGTGTCCTTCTCCGACGGGAAACGTGAAACCTTTTGAATGTGTGAGGAAGAGTAGCTGCTTCGAGTGCAGTGGAGAGTTAAAGTGTTGAAGATGATGTAGCCGCGTTACCAAAACAGGTCATCTCTCCTCTATAAACCCCAGCTAACTCCATATGGGGAATCCCTGGTTTGTGTGTGGGTCTTTTTGGCCCCCCCCCCCCCCAAAACAAAGCGGCCATGATCTTGCCTTGGCTTATTCTACTACAAATGAAGGTTGCAGGATCACCTTCTGTCTAGGTTACATAATGATCAAGCTTGCTTCCCTCTGCACCCGTTGCTTCTTCTCAATTGGGAAGAGGTGATCATTTTAGGGGAATGCCATATATATATATATATATATATATATATATATATATATTTGGGTCGGCCACCACCTTCTGGCTGCATTTTCTGATTAGGGGAGATCTACTTTGGTCTTTATGGAATCATGGATATGTGATAACTCTATTGTATTTGGCCACCTGCTCACTCACGAGATGAGCCCTACATGGTTGTATGCGGTGGTGCGATGATCCAAGTTGTGCCTGCTCAAGAGAAGATGAAAAATTTGTGATAACTCTATTGTATTTGGCCGCCTGCTCACTCGCACGATGAGCCCTACATGGTTGTATACTGTGGTGCGATGATCCAAGTTGCGCCTGCTCAAGGGAAGATGAAAATTTATCGGCTTCCATTTTAAACATGGCTGGCTTTGCCAACTATGACATATTTACAGATGATGCAAGCTTGCAGGGCGGATAGTAGTAATTGGGAGCTGCCCATTCCCTGTCCTTCATGGCGAAATTGAAAAGAAAGAAGCTCTTTTTGCTTTAAAAGATCTGCACTTTTTTAAACTAGGCTCTCCCTGCTTTTTGCTTGTGAAAAGCAAAACTTGGTGGTCATCACACATTTATTGAAAGGGGCTTTGGTGTGCAGTAGCAACACCGACACTTCACTATGACAGTGAAATGATTGCACCATGCTGTCCTAAAAAGAAAACTGGGAGGCTCAATAAATACTGCCATATTGCCAATCTAGAGGAGTCCGATTAGAGAAACTATTGTTCTAGCTATGGTGCCTCCTCATCAAAACATCATCCTCTGCTCCACCCCTCACCCACCTCATCATCGGCTTGCTCTGCACCCACGTCAACAGCATCTCCCCAATACTAGTAATCTCCCTCATGGTGACTTGTCCGGCCCCTGCCGCATTTGGCCCTCTCCATGCGATCCTCCGAACCATGATGAAGAAACAGCAAACACACTCCCTCCTGCAAACTTGGTATCATTAAAGCTTGCATCAGCTCGTGACACAAAGCTCAGCCCCAGCTTTCTCAGCTGGGATGAAGTGACTACCCAGTGCCGCTTGGCCGGGCCTCTCATCCTTGGCAACCTTCTTACATCCTTGCTCCAAATGATTAGCACCACTTTGGTTGGGCATGTCGGTTCCATCGAGCTCTCGAGTGCCTCGTTAACCTACTCCTTCTGCACCGTCACTGGCTACAGCATACTAGTATGTTCATAATCAATCGTTGTGTCTTTTCAAAGCTGACAAGCTCATTCATGTTCATCAGAGTTATGTCTACATTTCATGAAGCTGCCCTAACTTATTTCTTGTTTTTGCATTGTATATATATCGGGCACCATGGTGTGACTGTCTAGATGGGAATGAGTGGAGCTTTAGAGACTCTTTGTGGTCAAGCGTTCGGAGCAGGGGAGTATGGCAAAGTGGGTCTTTACTTGCACAGGTCCATTGTTGTACTAAACACTGTGGCAGTGCCGGTGGCAATCTCATGGCTCTATATTGAGCAGATATACCTGGCGTTCGGGCAAGATGCGCAATTAGCAAGCAAAGCAGGGGCATATGGTGTCTTGCTAATACCCACGTTATTTGCAGTCTCATTTTCCTTTCCCCTTGTCAAATTTCTGCAAGCACAGAGACTTGTTGTCCCGGTCTTTGCGTGCTTCATGATGACATTAATCTGTCATGTCCCCATCTGTTGGACTCTGGTATTTAAGTCTAGCCTGGGCTACAAAGGGGCTGCTCTTGCAAACAGTATTTCTAGCTGGCTTAATACTCTCCTCCTCTCCCTCTATGTGGGATTGTCCCCAAAGTGCGCAGCTTCTCGGGTGCCTATCTCACGAGATACATTGCAGGATGTTACTGGTCTCCTCAAAATTGCAGTGCCCGCAGCATCAATGCTATGGTAAGAGAGAGAGAGAGAGAGAGAGAGAGAGAGAGAGAGAGAGAGAGAGAGAGAGACCATTCTATCTTGGTCTTTTAACAGTATGCTTCTCCTTCTGTGCTTGTTTCAGCTTGGAATGGTGGGCATATGAAGTCCTGGTTGTCATTTCTGGGTTTTTATCCAATCCGAAACTACAGGCGGGGGTCGTCGCAATCTGGTTAGTCCAACCATCCAGATTCCCATTTTCTGCTGACATTATTGACAACTTCTAAAGAGCTTCTCTTGATTTGTGACTGGAATGTGCTTCTCAATTTATATGCCTACAGACACTAAATTAGTTCTCTGGCTTTTAATAAGAAGTGTGAATTCAGAGACATTACTATACACGATTCCAGGCGGCATGGCAGCCGCTGTAAGGTAATATATAACAATGCCTGAAAACCCTTAAGTTCATGATACTTTTGTTATTGTATTGCAAATTCGTGAAGCTGGAGAATTTCCTTGGTGACACACAGCACAAGAGTGTCCAATGAGCTTGGAGCTGGCAACCCTGAAGCCGCCCACGGTGCAGCAAGAGTTGCAAGAGTCCTTGCTCTGATGGAAGCGGTAATTGTTATAGCCTTTCTTTTTCTTGCTCGGAGTGTGTGGGGATACATGTACAGCAATGACAAAGAGGTGATTGATGCCGTAGCGAGCTTTGTACCGTATTTTGCAACCTCGTCGGCTCTGGATGCTTTGCAAGCTGTGCTTTCAGGTATGAGACTGACAAAGGAGTTTTGTTTATGCAACTACAGCTTGGTTGCCTACTAATGAGGAATATATTGTATGCATCTGCATGTACTGAAAGCATGTCTAGAAGAGGTAAACAAGGCATGAGACTCTTGTGTGGTGGTTTTTGTAGGGGTTCTAAGAGGGGCGGGGCGAATGAGAACTGGGGCATACATCAACCTAGTCTCATTTTATGTTGTTGGGCTACCAACAGGATGTCTACTGGCATTCATAGCTGGAAGAGAAGAAAAGGTTGGTCTCAGAAGTAAAAGTTGTGATATCTTCATGTAATATTGTCATTTGCCAGCAAGAATTAATAATGGTAGAAGGTAATGTGACAATGTAGTCAAGTAACGGCAGTGGTCACATGATGCATAGTTATCAATTACTTTTTGGAATAAGTCTGTCTTGCATGGCCACACATGCACCAGTTATTTGTCTTAGGATGTGGTCATGTGTGCATCAGTCATCAGTAACATATAACTGGTGCAACTATGCCGAAATTGGCATAGTTACAAGAAGGCTTGCATAGTTGCATATAAGACAAATAACTAATGTGTGTGTGACCATGCAATTATATGCAACAATGCAAGGTCTTCTTGTAACTGTGCCGATTTCAGCATAGTTGCACCAGCGGTGCACGCATGACCGCATCCTTAGCAAACTCCATCAGCCTGCAAGCAGTGGCCATGCATAGGCAATAAACTATGTTGCATGTTGTTAACAAGCTTAATCATATTGTTTGCATGCAGGGTTTGTGGCTGGGGCTAATTGTGGGTATTGCAGTTCAATTTTCTTCTTACGCGACATGCATCCATATGATGGACTGGCACAAACAGGTTAGATAATTATGGTAATTCATTAAATCAGTTATGTCACAAGCACTCTTTTTGGCTTGTCGAAAGGGCGGATATATCAACTATAGTGCTGACTATCCTTGTTGCTAGTTGGATTGTTTGGCTTAAATTAGTTTGTGGAAGAAAAGTTTGATTGGTGATTGAGATGGGAATTACTTATTAGAAATTAACTGTATGAAAGCATCGATGAGAGTTTCATCATATTGAAGATCTAAATCATACATGGAGCATAAAAGCTAGGATAATGGAACCCATACAACTGGAATGATGACTTAATCTACTTTTAAAGAGGGTAGTTTCTATAGAAGTCCTGAAATTTTCACTTATTTCATTTTGTATCACAGGCTAAGAAAGCTGCGGCTCGTGTGGGAGTAATATAGTTCAATCTTCTTGTTCCTGTGTAATTTTTTTATCTGATGGGCTAGAGCCTTGTTTTTGCCGAGTCTGGCAGTACTGGCGTACCCCCTCCCCTCCCTTGCACTTGTGAAGAGGAGAATTCAAACCTTGGTCCAAATGAGTTAGTCTTTTACATTTAAGGGACAAGTGCATTCCATCCCCCCCCCCCAAAAAAAATGGTTACAACTTGTACTTAGATAGACCTACTGTGATATGCAACTATTTTTACCAATCTCTTGGTTGATTCTCTTGATTAACCTACACAAGAAGATATAGAAATTCTCATGTAGGAAAACGGAGTCTTCTCGTGTTTTTCATACAAAGAATAACATCATGAGCTTCTGCTCGAGAGGCACCGCATACCTAGCTAGGTACAATTGGGGGCAGGGGACCATTGGCCCCCCCCCCCCCCCCCCCCCCCCCCCCCAACTGGGCCGGTGGTCCCCTGCCCCCAATCGTACCTAGCTAGGTATGCGGTGCCTCCCTCACAGAAGCTCATGATGTTGAGGTGACAATGTGGGAATTATTGCGAGAGTTTGTCCAAAACTCCTTGTGCTACCCAAAGGCAAAGCCCTGGTGTTACCTGCCCTTTTTGGCCTTGGCTAAAATTCTAACCTTGTGGAGCAAAAATTCTGATTAAAGAATGAGATAGGAACCACTTTATGATAAATTTTTGAGCGTGCGAAGGCAGTGATGAGAACTCCACGATGGTGAAGATCTAAACTATATTCATGAAGCATAAAGACTAATATAAGAGAACAACTGCACTTGCAATGATGACTTACCAAAAGGGCCCTGTGTATATGGCAAGCAATGTGAAATTTATACTTCTTGAATGCTAGTATAGACTTTTTTCCAATTTTGGTACTTATTGGAAATATTTTAAAAACCTATTCATATTATGGTGCTATAATATTGGCCAAATTTCTCAAATGTTAGATCAAGTTGCACTAGCCAAGCCAAAGAGGGAAATATGCATCAAGACACACCCTCAATCACATAAACCATCTGACCTCTCAATCACAAACCATCTGACCTCTCAATCACACCATCTTACTCTCAATCGTAGCATGTAGGCAATGTAGACATTGGTGTTATCAATAGGATGAGGAAACATTGTTAATATACGCACCAAGACACATGGTGACTACTCTTTGTATGTACATCTTGATAAGCATGGACACAAGCACTCAACACAAAAAAAGATCACATATTCACTCACTCAAAAACAAAGAGAGCCTACATGAAATTCTCACACATACAAATAGTTGAAAAGCACTCATGCTCACACTTGGATATGCATGAAACACAAAATTGACTATACAATCTTGACACTACAAGAGGCTTAAGTCAATAACGACTTGTTTAATGCAAAGAGTAGAAGGATTTGAAAAAAGGTGGGATGGACAAATTTTTTTTTTTTGGCAAAATTTTTGTAGCCGAAGTATAGGGTTCATAACATAACATTTATATGGACATACGTGATAAAATGATTTAAAGATTTGAAATAAAACACCTTCCCCCTTTGTCCTCTACATAGGTATTTGCCATCCAAATGAGCTTTTGAGCTATGTACAAAGCCAAGAGTTGTATACACTCTCTTATCTCTTCTCCTTTTTGCCTCTTCACAAGCCCTACATATACTCCTTTTCTCATCCTACCCCCTACCATCCTTCTACCCGAGATTATTTGTCGTGTGATTGTGCGTGCGTGTGTGTGTGTGTGTGAGAGAAAGGATTTGTGATTATGTGTCCTACTATGTCGCTCATAGCTCTTGTATGTGTGTTTTTCTCATTGATAATGCTTTAAGCTTCCAAATGTGAGTGCCCTTTCTCTCTATGCACGTGTACTTACACAAAAATACACAATTACACTCACAAATTCATAATCATTTATGTGCACTCACTCATATATATATATATACTTGTATACACTCATTTATGCACACAAATCGCAAACAAATGCATAGAATTGAAGATGCTTGTAGAAAATGTCAAACAAAAACAAATTTAGAATCTCCCGTATGCGTACGCGAAGCATGCAATCATTTATCCACATAATGGAACACAAAACATTCACAAATGTACACATGCATGCACACAAATACTCACAAACACATATAAACCTATTGTGCATTAATATTTACACCGATGCCACTCACCACATGGAGCGTCATAAGTGATTGCAAACACGTCCATTGAAGGATGTGGGTTGCTTGTGGGATGACCTAGAGGAGATGTGGAGTGTCAATGTTGACAAGGGCAAGAAGTGTAGTTGGTAAGTGAATGTCATCAGAGTTCACCAAAGGTGATTGGGTACAAATGAATTTGTTATTTGCCTTTGGACCACCATTGCAAAGGAGGCTCCTTGGTTTCAATAATCACAAGGACAAGGGGACTAGAGCTACTGTGTATCCACTCTTTGTTCAATGTCAAGCATGAGGCTGTAGAAACTTGCTCAAAGACCATCTCCGCCACATTGCGAGAACTTGTTCTAGTAGTTTTGTGTAGTGTCACATTGCAAAGTCTTCAATACTCCTGATTGTGTGTCCATTTGTTTGTGTAATCATTTTTTGATCGACATTGCTAGAGTAGCAACGACTTCATAGCTTAGTATGGCTAAGAGCCTAGTGACCTAGAGTCTGAGTATAGGAGTCGTACGGTTCCCTACTCTGGGATACACATAAATGTGTGTGTGTGTGTTAGCAATGACTTCATAGCTTAGTATGACTAAGAGTCTAGTGAATAGGAGCCTATGAGAATAGGAGTTGTACGGTTCCCTACTCTAGGATATGCATAGGTGTGTGTGTGTGTTACATTCTTATTGATAGCACAAGCAACTTAAAAAACAAAGTACAAGTATCAAAGATAAACATCCAATATCAGTAGACATATTATTCTTTGAGTATCCAAAACAATAATACATCTAAAAGTGAGGAGGAATTTTTGTAGTGAACTTCCTCCCAATCATTAAAAAGACAAGGTAGAACTTCACGTACCTACACTCAAAGTAAACACGAAATCGCAGGGTTACGGATCTGAATCCGATTGGTTGCTTATGATGATCGTGCAACACTTACTCAATCTGTGTACCTTGCAATTCTATTCTACCATTAAAATCTCTAGTCATCCTCACTGGTTGATGATTACAATCTTTTCCTAATTTTGAACTAACTCTCTATTGTTGTAAAGAGGTCAAGAGCCAAGCATGTAGAGGTCATTTAGACTCATGTACAAGCAACCTACAAAGGCGCTATGCATATGTATCTCAAGTCTTATCAATACTGAGCCCTTATTTTGAAGCTAGTTGTTTCAGATATGTAATGCAATATTTATAAGCATTTTAACAAGATTATTCATGAGAAAATAAGCAGCATACCCCATAAAACATGCAATAGTATAACCATCAAGCCAACTATGTCTTTTGTGTCCACAATAGCGCCATGCATTAACACAAATGCTTGGCAATCCAAATCCAAGAGAACAAAACCTGGCCATTTGAATAATTAGCATCCTCTTTTCCCAGAGCCTATACACCTCAAGAGCCATCAATGACCATCTTACCAACTATTCACCTCCACTAAACCCTTCAATAGAAGGTAGAAAGAGGTAGCCTAAAGAAATCATCAGCCTTGTGCTTGCTCTAATCAATACTCCCAATCCAAGTTGTAGCCAATATATTAAGAGCCATAAAACCTCACTATCATCCTATTTGAAACTCAAATGCTAAGAGAGAAAAATGGAAAGAATGTCATTCTTCAACTATAGGAATTTTTATGTATGTTACATGGTAGCTACGAGGCAAAACATTACATTTTCAAAGTGAGCGGTTAGTCAATATATGGCTAATCCTGGCAAACATCATTGGATAGCTAAGAAACATAGCCTCAAATACTTGAAGGGTACAAAGAGCATGTGTTTACGCTTTGGTAATAGTGATGCATCTATTTTTGGTTACGCGAATGCAAATTACATCGGTTGTAGATACAATAGGATATCTACGTTTGGCTACATTTTCATATTTTCATGAGGAGCCATTTCTTGGAGATCATCTCTTCGAAGATTGTATGTAATCTTCCACTACATAGGTTAAGTACGTTGTAGCATCGGATGCTAGCAAGGAAGCTATAGGGTTAGCACGTTTAGTGGGAGATTTGAACATTCAACATGTTCCAATTTTGCATTGTGATAGTTAGAGTGCCATTAATTTAGAAAGGAATCCCATATTTCACTCCAAGTTGAAACACATTGAGGTGAGGTATCATCTCATTTAAGATGCATTGACAAATAAGGGCTTAGAGCTTGTCAATTTTCACAATGATAATAACCCCAGCAAATGCTCTTGCAAAGAGCCTAGCTACAGAGTGGTTTGCACATTGCATCGACTTAATGGGTATACGGTAAATAGATTTGTACAAGGGTGAAGCCGTTGTGCTCCATGGTTGTACATATTAGCTTTAGTCATCACCACTTATGGCCACATTAACCTATAAGTGGGACATTGTTGGGGTAAAGGCATGTGGCCACCTACCCATAACTAACACCCTCCACTTACTAGCTCACTAATACTATGTGACCCTTCTCATATATACAATAAAAGCAACATACTCTCTCCTTCTAGTGTGTTGTTGAGTCCCAAAATTACTTTTCCCTTCCCTCACACATGCGCTCGTGTACACTATCTCCCATACAACAGGAGAGCATGAAAAGCGTAATAGCCATTTGATAAGAGGATGTGTTATTACGTGAGGGAAGGGAAAGAAGGGAAACTTTGCTGATATTACGCAATGTTATGAGTCCAATTAGACCAGTAAGAGGAATGTCCTCAACACTACGTAATATTAGCGGTGTAGAGATATGTAATTCTTTTAGGTAGATTGAGAAAAACATCCGTAGAATTATTTGCTTACCAAAATGTAGAAACCACCTTAGAGAGGAAGTTTCTATAAGTTTGCTTCTTGGCAACACAAATATTTTCAAAATCTTGTATAACTAAATATAGACACCCTATAATGATGTCACTAACATATGAGAATATACATTTTGAAGCATCAAAGATCCACCAAAATATGTGCTTGTGTCTTTTCTACATAGGGAACATAATGGGTATTTTATCCGTGGTTGTTGTGTATCCGAATGCCTCAAGGAATTCTTGAACAAAGATAATCATATCAGGAATTGGTATGTCGTTGAGTCTAAATTTGTTACTATCAAGCCATTAACAATCTTACCCAATTGGTTAAAGTTAATAGTTGGTATGCTGGGTGATTTGTCTAGCCTCACCACAAACCAATGTTCTTTTAGTTATTAATCGTGCCATTGTCCAACAACTGATCCATCTAGTTTCTTCCTTAATCTAGGAGGTGGGTAGGAGAGAGTTTATGTTTAAACACTCCAGATAATGTACTAGAAATACAAGCACCCTAATAGTATTATTGAGATGAAATAAACATGCTATGTCAGTCAAGTAGTGTAAGAGTGTGGCAAAAGCCAAATGTCGGCTCATGGAATGGATTGGAATATGGTTCAACCCTTTACCAAGTAGTACACAAGTATGGTCATCTACAACGATATTGAGATCTGTTGTGTATAAATGTAACCAATACTCACCAAACTCTTTATAATATTGTGTATTTTTTGTAATCACATTCAATTCCTAATGAATTTGATTTAAAAAATCTATAGAGTAGACAATTTTTTTCAAAAAATCATCATATTTCCAACCAATTCTAATAGCTTCAAGAAGAGTAAGATTACCAAGCACAATGTCAAAGCATTTGAAAAGAATATGGATGGGTGGAAAATAGTCTAATTTTTTACTAGTAAACAGGCAATAAACATACAAATTTGACTCCCATGGCTCTTTCTAGATACATATTATGCTAGCTACATTTTCTTTTACCTGTCAAAAAAGGTCAAGAGTTAGGGAGTTGTCCTACAAGATATCCCTTCTCTCTCTCTCTCTCTCTCTCTCTCTCTCATGTAATTTTTGATGCTATATTACCAATGGAGTTTCTATTGCCAATACTAAGAGTTACAAGTGATCTAGATGGGTGGGTCATGAATTGTTGAAGCGATTAGAAAACCCTGAACAACTAGATGAGCAAAGGTTGGCTGTCATTGCATACATCTATGCTCATATTAGGAAACAAAAACAATTCTTTGACTCTTTTGCTTATAAAAATATTCAAATAAGGGGATCTTGTATTGGTATATTCTTTAAAGCAACACATTCCAAAGTTCAAGAAAAAGAGACAGTCCATTTGTGATTGACCACTTTAGATTGGGAAATCATGGAAAACTAGATTTGTGGATGTCATTTGTGAAAATATAATATTCCATTGTGACCAATGATCTTCTAGAAAGAATGCATGCAACAAAGGAACGCAAGTTCAATTGCCAACAGATCATTGAAGAAGCTCAAGAAGAGGCTCACATTTGAGTTTTGAAGCAGAAAGAGGCACTGCGAGACTAGTCCCAAAAATCTTGCCGGTCAATACAATTCAGGTCAAAGCTCTACAATTCACTCAGACTTTAGTAGAAGATGAGGTAGAGATGGATGATGAGTGGCTCAATGGTCTCAACATGAGGATAAAAGTGACCCTAAAAGATGGATTCATCAAAGCATTAGTAGATATAGGTGCCAAGATAAACATAATAAGTTATTCCACTTACAAAAAGGCAACAACCCAACCCTTGGAGTATTGCAAAGCTAAAGTGAAGGCATGCCATAAAGAATTTACTCCAACCTTGGGAATGATTGACCTCAACATCTTTGTGCATGGATTTCCTTGCCCACACACATTTATCTACATTTTAGACAAGCACGTGAATGAAGATACGATACTAGGACTTCCATGGATGCAAACATATCCAACTGTTCAAAAGATTTCGATGAAAAAGTCTTGAACTTACACTCAAAGGAGGGAAACTAAAGGTACCATTTTCTTACAGCAAGGAAGAAAGGAAAGCAAACCTATTGGCTTCAAAGTCAACAAAACAAAGTCCAAGCACAATTCTTATATCAATTGCTAAGCACAAGATCTATCCTCAAAGCACAGGCATGCATGGAACTAGGAAGTATTGGTGTTAACAAGTGCAACGTGTGAACCTACTCTAGCTTAGGGGATGATTTCAAGAGGCATGGTCAACCAGGAAAGAAGGGGTGCATGTATCCTATATGAAGAGGGACTTGCCTCAAGCTATGTATCCCATATTTAGTTAACTAAATCAGCTATGGTGTATGATTTCTTCCTTCTCCCTCTCTCTCTCTCTCTCTCTCTCTCTCTCTCTCTCTCTATGTGTGTGTGTGTGTGTGTGTGTGTGTGTGTGTGTGTGTGTGTGTGTGTGGACTCGCAGAGGGCAAAATACCCGTTTCCTGTACATTGGCGACCATGTTTTCCAAGCCCCCTCTTGGGAGATGAAGACAATCGGCTGGAGGACTTTCTTGGAGCAACACATATAGAGAGAAATTCAAAGCATTGCCTTCTGGTCATTATGTCAATTGGAGGCATCGACTTCTCACAGTAGTGGTGACTGCATTATCAATAGTCTCTCTTGTTGCAGTGCATGCTCTTGTGATGCCCACATAATGTGATGTCAAACTTGGTGCTACTGTTGCACATCACCAGCCTGCTCATGTTGGGCTCATGCCAAGATGCAAGACCAGCTGCACCAATTCAAATACATGCACAATCACCCATTGTTAGTCCAACAGCATTATGTTGTGTACAGAGAAAATCTGGAAGCCTTTGCCTCTCTACTCACTACACCTAGTGCATACCATATTTTGTGCCTTATCATCTACGAAATTTGTTGTCATCTATTGCCAGGTCTTATCACCGTGAGGAACCAAGGTGTCCTACCAAGCATGTACAATATGGCATCCAAACTGACATTTGAATCCAGTCGCCAACTCAACAAGAAATCCATGTATATACAACCCATCAAGATTGCACCTTGACTGCACACAGATTGAAATTTCTTGGTGCCGCTTCTAGCAAACTCACATGCGTATGAACATGTTTCCCTTCCCTTTGCAAGAATTAAAGGATGTGGAAAATTTATCTTTATTAACTTAATTGTCATTCCATGCCTTAAAAATCATTAAGCCTTCATTCCCATGTTGTCTAATCCTGTCTAGATGTTATTGATGCCTTTAATGTTGGAGATTCCATGGAAATAAATACATCGTGGTGCAATATGTCTATTTGGGGATGCGAACCCATTTGCAACACAATATGGGACACTTGGTGGAAGTGGACAGAGAGCTAGAAATCGATAGTGATGAAGGTCCTATTGGAGGTGCCAAGAGCCATGAGAGCCAGCTTGCAACCCCAATATGCATACCTCATCAACAAAAAATTCTCAGTCTTGTCACCACCACGTTTCCTTTCCGCATATGGAGATGTCAATTGTGAATTTGTTTCAAAAGTTAAACACTTTGTAATGGGTTCCCTGGCCTTTAATGGTTGCATTGTACCTCACTCCACTCATGTTCATGGGATGCACAATTGAGGGATTACACAATGTAATGTTTGTGGGATCAAGTCCTCCATGCATGCCAAGTGTTAACATGCACAAAGTGTGAGCCTACTCTAGCTTAGGGGATGATTCCAAGCGACGTGGCCAAATGAGAATGAAGGGGTGTACGTATCATATATGAAGAGCCACTTGCCTCAAACTATGTATCCCATATTTAGTTAATTAAATCATCTATGGCATATGATGTCTCCCCTCCCCCCCCTTCTCTCTCTCTCTCTCTCTCTCTCTCTCTCTCTTCTTTTGGATTCAAGCTTTGAGGCTCTCTTAGTCTATTCATGTTGTCCCATGAATGAGTTGCTTGATAGCGAGGCTATGCCTACTTGCTATCCATATAAAACATCATCCGTATTGGGGCTATCTCTTGTGCATAGACGTATTTTTTTGGCTACCATTTTTTGATGAGCACTTTCTTGGAATTTGGCAAGCAAATTCCTCTCTCTCTCTCTCTCTCTCTCTCTCTCTCTCTCTCTCAAATTTTTTCTCTTGACAAGCACACCTTGATTAAACTAAGGGAGCCAATGAAAAACATTCATTATTTGAAAATCTCCCTCTTTTTCTTCTCTCTCATGCACACTCACACACGATTACAAAAACACACCTAACTCATTACTCTCTCTCTCTCTCTCTCTCTCTCTCTCTCTCTCTCTCTCTCTCTCTCTCTCTCTCTCTCTCTCTCTCTCCCCCCCCCCCCCCCTGTCTCCCCTTGGGCGAGGGCAGCCTTGTGGGGGGGCGTTAACCCTTAGCCTCACCCAGTGACAAAGAAAATAGGCCCGGCTCCATTGCATCCTTCTCGCTCCTACTGCAAAGACTCAGCCCGGTCCATATCTTGCTACACGTAGTCCCGCCCTTCCCTCGCTCTTGCTACAAACATGACCTTCTTCTTGATTGCATACTCCTCCCCTCGCTCCTGCTGCAGAGACACAACCTGCCCATTCTCCTCCTATTTTCTTGCTATGCCCGTCAGCACCCTCTCGCTCCTGCTACACACTCATCAAAATGACACTACCGAGTGTTTTCAAGTTCGAATTCCAGGCTGCAAAGACCCGAGTCCCACACTCTGAACCTTGAAGGCTATCCACACTCTACCTAGGAAAGAGGAAGCCCCATGTCTTCCTTGGGCACCTCGATTGCACGCAGAAGCTTCCTCGTGGTGGCAGTTGCACCAAGGAAAGATCCATCCGGACACCAAGAAGCAAGGATTGCGGCGCTCAATGCAGAAATCCAAGAGCACATCGGAGAGAACGAGAAACTTAAGCTTCGCCTACTTAAGCTAGAGGAGACAAAGGAAGTAGATAGCCAAGCTTTCCTCTCAAAAGCCCAAGTTGTTGAAGCGTCCCTTACCGAAACCATCAAGGCAATGAAGGAAGCTCATGAAGCGAATCACAAGAAGCTTGACACAAAGATACAAGCGGCTCTACAAGTATGCCAACTTCAAGAATCTCTTGGCCTTAAGGTCAGGATTGGAGAACTTCCCACACCATGGTGCACTAGCGAAGACACTTAGGAAGAAGCAATTGTCAAGCTTAATGAAATTCTTCAACCTATCCACATCAAGCCTGAGACCATTTCTTAGATCAATGACACACCTAACCAAGTGCCACCCCAGCATTGCATTCTCACTTTCAAGGATAAAGAAGAACGACTGCAGCTACTACGTCAATCTCACCTTCTCAAGGGAAAACCATTTTGGATCACCAAAGAATTGACGACAGATCAACTCAAAGCTAAGGCAAGCGAGCTCAAGAAGGTATGCGAAGCTTGCAAACAAGGTAAATGGGTAGTCTATTGAGGAGAAAAAGCCATCATCCAGGAGTTTCAAAAACCCCAAATCATCCCTTCCTTAGGTTTTGTTTTCCCCTTTTCCTTTTTACCCTCTTGATGGACCCTCAGTCCTTAACCGATATGTATCGCCATCTTCTTCTTAGACAGAACCATTGTAGTGTTTGTTCTTGGTTCCATGGGTCATATCTGACCTCCGTGGACGATAATGCAATCTATCTATCTAACTCTCTCTCTCTCTCTCTCTCTCTCTCTCTCTCTCTCTCTCTCAAATATCATAATTTATGTCAAGCAACAATTTTATCCACCAACCAGACAATGGTACATCCGAATCATTCACAACATTCAAATAATAAATGTTTTCAAATCAAAATAATCCAAAGTAGCTTTGCCCTGGTAAATCAATGAACATTGAAAGATTGGTGAAACATACCCATACAAACTAACATTGAAAGAAGTGAAACAAAAACTAAAAAAAGATAGATATGGAGTGAAACAAAACAATACAATATTGCCAAATGAATGAAAGCTCAATACCTTCAAAATATAAATCAGATACTAAAGCGTCATAAAATCACTCAAGGCTACTTTTTGGGTCCATAATCACCTTGCGTAGAAGGTCTACATCAACAAGGATTGCAAGATGTATGGGAACTACTTGAGGAGTCCCAATTTCTACCGAGCATGTCGAGATGCTCCTACCCATGAGTTTTGGTAGCATTTGGGCGCCTTTCCTCCGATTTCCCATTTGGTGGCCTCTTACGGGGCTCTAGGAATTAGGGTTTTTTTCCGATTGTTTTCTACTGCCTTTGGTCATCCAAAAGTGGTCTCCTATGCTAGGGTAAGCTGATGATGAAGTCTCATTGCTTTTGGGTCAGCCGTTAGGTGGCCACTTCTACCTGTAGGTCTCTATCACTTGCTTTCTGTGTGAACCCTACGCTAGTTTTCGCGACAAAACAACAAACATGTGCGAAAAGCTCAAGGTGGTGAGCCTACCTCTTATGTCTGGAGCCCGTCGGGTGGTCGTGCGCGTCGTAGAAGCTGCTAGAAGTCCCGTTCGCTCTAGGTGGCAGGAGCTCTCTCTCAAAAGGCAATAGTAGAAATGAGTTTAAAATGCAGTGAAAATTTCTTATAATGGGGGTCCCCGAACCACTTTCCATGAAATTTGACATGTGCTCTCAACTTCTTGCGAGATGCGGTTTAGGCTCAAAAATTTCTTGGTTTGGACTCCATTTGCCCAGTTTCCGAGAAATGTGACGTTTTTGTCAAAATATGGCCAAAACACGCTTTCCGCTCTATTCTCATAATTGCACCCCCATTGTACCATAGGTTGTCCTATAGTCACTGATCATCCCCATATCTTTTTTTTCATTACGATCGTTTTTCACCTGCTTTTTGTATTTTTGAAGTTTTTCTACCGAAAATTAGTAAAATTAAAAGTAAAATAGCAAATCAAACCTAGAAAATCCCCAAAAATCATAATAAATCAAAAACATCACCGCAAAACACTATATACACTCACATGCAATTTTTATGGTCGGATTTCTCCGTTTTACCAATATTTTGCTCGAAAAATGGTTATTTTTACTTATATACACACACCTAGGGGCTTGATTTGGCGTTTGGCCCCATATACTTGTCTATTCATGCTGTATAAGGACATATGTACTTGGGTTAGTCCAGAAAATTTTGCAATCAAACGACAACCCTTTAAAATAGTCGAAAAACATGCCCTTTTTTGCTCTTTTTGCCATTGGGTCCGCATTTGAGAATGCCTCCCTCCCTCCTAGCCGGAGTCCTCCCGGACGACAAGGTATCGCCTCGGAGTATGTGCAGTGTATGGGTGAAAACTCGTGCTAATGCTTGGCCATGTAATTGGGCCCTATATAATGCATACTCGGTCAATGGATGGAAAAAATTAATGTTGTGCAAGAGGAGGGTATAAGCAATATGCTTATGGGCATTCGTCGTCGAGGTTTCCTGTTTGGTGTTGATTTGGTCGGCAGATTTTCTTTGCAAGTAAAAGTTGTAACTCTACCGCTCTCTGTTTGATCGTCTTTCTTGCAAAAGTCGGTTTTGTTGCCGCTACTGTCGATATGGCCGTAGTTGTCTCCTTGGAGAGAATTGTCGTGGCGGAAGTGGCCATAGACTTTGTATCTTTCTCTTTCCATTTGTAGCTTTGCTTTGCAGGTTTTTGTAGGTTTATTGCTACTTCCACGGTTGTCATTGTTTTGCTGTTGATTGGCACCCGCATAGATCGGTTTGCCGGTTTCCCATGTTGTGTGTGTCTGTAAGCCGATGTTGCTTGTACTGAAGGGAGTTCCTGTTGCTTCAGTTTCGGGATCCAAATGCGAGTTGTATTTAAGTTGTTGCTGGCATTTTCTTTGGGATCCATATCTGTTTTATTCCCTTGGTTTTTGGTTGAGCTCTTTTCTCCTTTTGACTCATGCTGTTGTGTTGTGGTTTGTCTGCCATGTCACCTCTTCCTTCCTCACCCATACTTGTTTTTCGTGTGTTGCTAACCTGGATGTTTTCACTGTGGTCTGTGTTGTTTTATGCTTGTAGTGAACATGGTTGGAAGTTCCCTGTTTGTTAGCCATGGGTAGCGTGTTGTTCTTTAGTGGCACCCATCCTTTTGGTTCCTTATCCAGTGATTGTATTGCTGACATCTGATTCTTCCGGGGTTGTTGAGCAAAGGCTACCACCTATTATTCTTGTGCATGCTAAATTTTTACTGCATCCGTATTCCAATCTATCTGCACATTATACTCTTTTTGCCAAGGTTTTCCCAACAACATGGGGTGTTGTGTGTTTTCATCCTCGACCACATAAAACTTGTGTGGGTAAATATATTGATGTATTTGTACATGCAATATAGTCCAGCCCAATGTTGTTGGCGAATGTGATGTACTACTTTCCAGCACTTGTGGAGTAGGATGTAGTTGACCTGTGGGCTTGAGCTGTTTGTATAATCTGTAAGAGATCAAATTTGCTTGAGCTCCAGAATCAAGCAATGCCGTAGATTCAACTTGATTGCTACCCACTTTGACTGCAATTATTGGCTCCTCTGTGTTTTCATCAAAATTCGTTAGTCGAACAACATTTATTCGCAACGGTGATCCACATTGTTGTTGTTGTCGTACAAGCCTTCTATTTGCAATGCGTTCTTTTGCTTCTGCTTGAGCTTCTTCTCGTACCCTCTGTTTCTCCTTCATCCGTTGTTTTTCTTGATGGATTTGTTGAAGCATATCTTGTGTTAGTGGCAAATGATATTTCTTTAATCAACACCCACTAATCCAATTTGGCATTTCTTCCCCTGCTAATGTAGCAAGCTTGACAACTCCACTTTGTGATAAGTCACTAATCACAAAGGGTCCCATCCCTCGCTTTTTAAGTTTCTTGGCATGTTGATTCAAGGTATACACAAGTACATAATCACCTGTTTTGAACTCTTTCGTGCGCATATGCTTGTCAAAAAACTCTTTTTGTCTTCTCTTTTTAGCATAGATCGAAGCTACAGCTCTCAAGCAAAGTTCATCTAGCTTTTCAAGCTCATCTATTCTTGAAGAGAGCTCATGCCCTGTCCATTCTAAGCGTTTCGCTACTCGTAGAGTTGGTATTAAAAACTCTATGGGTAATATAGCATTTAGCCCAAACACCATGTTGTACGGTGTTGTTTCTATGGATGTTTTGTAGGCTACCCTGTATGCCCATAGTGTTGAGTGTAGCTGTCGATCCCAGTCTGTTCTTGACTCTGATACAATTTTAGTCAGAACCATGTATAGTGTTTTATTTGTGGCCTCAGCTTGTCCATTTGCCTGTGGATGATATGGAGCAGATTTTCTATGTATGACCATGAATTCCTCTAGCAGATATTCAATGATTTCATTAAGAAAATGTGTTCCTCGATCATTGACAGTTTCTATTGGTAATCCGTATCGTACAAAGACATTCTCATACAAAAATTGTGCAGTGGTTCTTGCGTCTTCTTTTTGTGTTGCCTTGGCTTCCGCCCATTTTGTGAGATAGTCCGTAGCCATGTAGCCTTGAAAGATGATCTGCCCGTAGATGAGTTTTGCCCTTTTTGACCACCACTGTGAAGTCAAACTCTAGCAATATAATAAACCAGCGTACAATTCTCGCAGTATTGCATGATTTATTTACCAGATACAAAAGAGCTTGATGATCTGTGAAGAACACAAATTTGTTTGCGAGCAAATAATGCCGAAATTTCTTTACACCATAAATAATTCCTAACCCCTCTCTTTCAGTGGTTGTCTAGTTCTTTTCTGCACTGTTTAACTGTCGGCTTGCATAACAAACTGGAAAATCCATTGTTCCGTCTCCAGGTTGAGCCAGAATACTCCCAATTGCATATGCAGATGCATCAATGTGAACATGGAATATCTTTTCCCAATCTGGTGCTTTAAGTACAGGTGCTGATACAAGGTTTTCCTTCAGCTTTTGGAATGAAGTTTCACACTCCTCAGTCCAGTCAAAACTGACTAACAAACGATACAGAGTTTGTGCAATGACTGCATACATATATATGAATCTTCGATAATATCCGCAATGTGCCATGAAGGATTGCACTTGTTTCGCTTTAGTAGGCCTGGACAAATCTACTATGACCTTGATTTTGTCTAGGTCAGTGGTTATGCCATTTCTTGAGACAATGTGTCCTAAGATGCGGCCTTGCCTAACCATAAAAATGCACTTTTCCGGGTTAAGACAGATTCGATGTTTTGCATTTCTCAAATACCTTTTGTAAATGGTCTATATGTTCTTCTCGTAGAAGAGAGTGTACACAAAGATCATCCATATATATTTCTAAGAATATTCTCAGGTATTCTTTGAATGCATGAGTCATTAACCTTTGAAAGGTAGCTGGGGCATTAGTTAAGCCGAAAGGCATAACTCTATACGCATATATTCCCCATTCTGTGGCAAACGCTGTTTTGTGTTGATTCTCTATTGCAATTGCCAGTTGGTTATACCCTGAAAACCCATCTAGAAAGGAATAAGCCCGTTTCCCAGCCACCCTCTCAAGTACATGTTCTGTGATCGACAAGGGATAATTATCCCTTATGGTGGCTTTTGACACGTTTCAGCCTCCATCTCCACTACATGCACTACTGCACATGCTATTTTGTCATTTTGTGCAAAAAAAATTTTAGTGCCATTTTTTGCATAGCATGTCCCTTACATTCTTCTATAGTTTGTGCTATATAGCAGCCTATTACTGATGCACATGTACATGACGTACTTGATGAGGAAAGGACTGAGAATGAGCAGGTTAGAGGTATGCCAAAATGGCTGGTGCATACTTTGGGTGATAGTAAATTGGATGCACCTTTGTCTAGTTTTACTCGTTCAAGTTCTCTCTATGCATCTTATACATCATATTGTTATGCTTTGGTTGTGACTAGCTTATGTGATGTTGAGGAACCATTATCTTTTGATGAAGCACAAAATTCAAAAAATTGGATGGCTGCCATGCAATTTGAATATGATGCACTTATAAAAAATGACACATGGACTTTATGTGACTTGCCTCCTGGAAAAAAGGCCATTGGTACAAAGTGGGTTTACAACTTGAAACGCAAGCCGGATGATGAGATTGATCACTATAAGGCTTGACTTGCTGCAAAGGGTTATGCACAACAAAAAGGCATAGATTATCATGAAGAGACTTTTGTTCCCACTTATCGTATGACTATTGTTTGTTTTCTATGTGCATTGGCAACTCATTTTGGTTGGGATGTACATCAATAAAAAATCGTTATTCTTTCTTGAATGGTGACATATTTGAGGAAGTTTATGTAACGGAGCCTCGCGGTTTTGTCATTTAAGGGCAGGAAAATAAAGTGTGCGGACGTAAGAAAGCTTTTTCTAAGTTGAAGCAATCTCTTCGTGCTTGGTATAAGAAGGATGACACTCATTTGGTCAAACAAGGCTTTTGTGAGACATTCCAATATAAAGCACATTGTATGTAAAGCGTGAGGGTGACATACTTCTCATTGTTGTTCTCTATGTGATGATTTGCTAATAACTAGACCAAACGAGAGACATATTGCTGAATTTAATGCTGATTTGAATGCTACTTTCAAGATGAAAGATTTGGGGCTGTTGCATCATTACTTGGGTATACAATTTAAGCAGTATGATTGTGGTGTTGCCTTGTGTCAAACAAGTTACATAGAGACATTGCTATGTAAGTTTGGACTTGAGGACTGCAAACCTATTTCCACTCCCACGGAAAGAGGTTCAAAATTGAGTCTTCATGATATTGGTGATCCTACCGATGTCACTCTTTACCGAACTACTATTGGTTGTCTTATATATGTATGCAACACGAGGCTGGATATTCAGTTTGCAATCTCATAGGTCAATAGATATATGTATAGCCCAGGATCTAAGCATTAGCAAGATCTCAAGAGGATTCTTTGCTACTTGAGTGGCACTTTACATCTTGGCTTGTTTTATCCCAAGGGGGGATCATTTCCCCCAGATTTACTTGCTTTTTTGGACTCAGATTGGGATGGTTGTTTTGACACGCAAGTGTCCACAAGTGGTTTTTGTTTCATGATCGACGGTTCATGTATCTCATGGTTGAGCAAGAAGAAACCTACTATGGCTAGTTCTAGTTGTGAGGCTGAGTACAGGAGGGCAGTCTTTACAACTATGGTTGACTGTGTATGGCTCAAATGTCTTATGAATGATTTGGGTGTTTAGACACAACATTGCCAATACTATCTACACTGACAGTCAGAGCGCATTGGTAGTTGTGAGAAACCTCTTTTTCCATGCTCGCACAAAGCACATTGAGGTGCATGACCACTATGTCAGCAAGAGGCTCTCAGCAGGAGAGATCAGCTTGGCTTATCTGCCAATGTAGGACAACCTTGCATATATTTTCACAAAGGCATTGTTTTGTGAGAAGTTCAAAGCCAAAAAGCTTTGGGCTTACTCCCCTTTGTGGACTGATCATGTCCTCATAGGGCATGGCACTTTTCTATACTCTGTGTCCAACTCTCATTCACTGTGTCACTACTAGGGGAGATTTTTTACCATATACATGTGGTAGTGATGTGTGTGAACGCACTTAGGACCACCGGGGCATTCTTTTCCTCACTAGGAGGTTTTTTCCTCCTTGCACTGTATATATTCCCATCACTTTGCACACTAAGTAATACACTCTTTGTTGTGTGCCTTGAGCTTCCTTTGTCTTCTCCAAGCTGTGTGTGTTTTTCCTGCAACCCTAATTCCAACACTTACCTATGCTCTATTTTCAAGCTTTTTGTGGAACTTAATGCATGGACTTGGGTGTCTACATAAACAACCTTTAATTTTTTAAGCTAAAGTGCTAGTAGTAGTTAACACAACAACATATTTTTTAGCCTGATTTTGTAATTCTCATCATTTTTTGATATGAAAATCTCATCATGTCCAAAGATGAATTTGAGACGGTAAAGTCGGTAGTTGGGGCCAAGAGCATCCAGTTTGGAACTATTTCTATATTATCCCTACTTACCGAAATTTGAGGCTATTGCACATTTTAAAACCTTATGGCTAAGGTATAAAGGCAATTCTTGTAAACAAATATGTAAATTATTTTTGGATAATGAATGTACAAATTGGTTACTGAGCAATGTGTATTCTTCTCTTTCTTCTCAAGCATCTAACTCTCTCAAATGGTATGTTTGGAGTGTTGTCTATTCCATTACATTTGCAGATGAAAGCTCTACACAAAATTGTAAGTTTCAAGCAATAAATTTGTGCACTTTTTGTGACAAATTATCTTATTAATCTGCTCTTGAAAAACTCAAGGAGATGGAGTTCATCTATGAAATAAAACATACTGAGTGGGTGTCACAATTGTGGTGGTACCAAAGAAAAATGGTAAATTGAGAGTGTGTGTTAACCTCAAGAAGGTGAATGTTGCAACCATAAGAGATAATTATCCGCTTTCTATCATTGATCATGTTTTAGAAAGGGTGGCTGAAAAAGAAGCTTGTAGCTTCTTTGATGGATTATTTGATTACAATCAATTAACCATTGATCCAAAAGACCAACACAAACTTCTTTTGCCATGAAATGGGGAATATTTGCATATAGATTCATGTGTTTTGGGCTCACAAATGCACCAAAAATTTTCCAAAGTCTAATAAGTCATGCATTCATAAAAAAGAGCATACCATTTTGAGCACCTCAAGAATGTCTTTGAGAACTTCCATGTATATAGGACTTATTTAAATCTTGAGAAATGTGTATTTATGGTTAGACAAGGATATTAGGTTTGTAGAGGCTCTCAAGGGCATGCTAGAGTGATTGGGTAGTTGTGAAGATCAAGAGCAAGCAAGTGGATTCCGAAATGTATGCGATATGTGGTTTTCAATGCCAGAATTCTCTGTTATGGTGTTTGTTAGTGGTGCATGTTTGAATTGTTGAAAGTGCAAAAATGAGAGTTCCATAGGTGGCCCTCAGTATGATCTTCTAGCTAGTCCAGACAGCTCATCAAACGGAGCTACAAGGTGAAAGATATGGTTGTTCAAAGTTAAAGTGGTTTGCAGATCCCCGATGGACAGGACAGGTGGGAAGAAGTGGTCAAAGCTGGTTTTAGAAGATATATGTAAAGAGCTCATCATGTGGAGCATGTTGATCTTTTCAAATTGTCAATTCGAGTCCAGGTTGCAAAGATATTGACAGTAGAAGTTTCATTAGGCGCCAATTTTGTGTTGATTTGATCACCTCAATCGGAGTGCCATCTGAGGTTCATTGAGCTTGTCCAAGATTTGTATGCATTTTAGCGATAAGTGAAGTCCATGGGAGTTTATGTCTCTTCAATCGATCATCAAATTATCAAGCTATTGAAGTTTAAATATGGTGGAAGTTGCTGGCGGGAGGGTACCAGCTGATTTTTTCTCGTTTTGGCGGCCTCAGTTGGCAGTCTCAAGAAGGTCAAAGTGCATCACATACAAGGTGGATTGAAGCCATAATGTTGGAGATTCCATTGGGTTTTCAGCGTGGGCATTGCATTAGTGGGTTGGAATTAGCAGGTAATGGAAGTTGCAGGGCAAACAACAAATTTTTTGTCGATGTTTTTTATGAAGGTTTGGAGGTTTTTGTGGTCAAGCTCATGAGGTGCCTCCACGTGGCCATCACTTGTCCCACATGCGGTTTTGAGGGCAGAGGCCTTGGAGTATTTGGGCTACACTGTGAGGTCCCATATGAACAAGAAGGGGAGAGAGAGAGGAGGCACTCCCAAGCTCTAGCCATGACGGTCCGTTGCGATAAAGCTGCACATTGTTGTGGGTGACATGCACTATCGATTGTTGTCATCGTTTGGCCTTGCATTGCACGTGATGATGTGGCATTTTGTGCAAGAAATGTTTACACGGGGGCCCATATGCCCTCCCTTTTGGTAGAGTAAGTAGTATTGCCCATGATCCTTGGGTTGTCACACCACCTTGACATCCCTAGAGTGGGTGTTTGCATGCCTTGGCATCCAAACAAGCCGAGAATAGTAGGCATCAAATCGCATACAAAGTGGGAGACAAGAATAAAAGGGATCAACCCAAAATAGGTGTGCTCACATGTCCAATTTTTCGGATTGGAGAAGGACGGCTGTTATGGAGAAATCAAGGAAGAAGAAGACAAGGCATCTATTGTACTCAATCTTGGAGAAGAAAATAATGCCCACTCTTTTTATCTATCTTGATGTCGATTTGCCCACCCCCACTTCTCTACCTTGTCGTGTTTTTTGATCCTTGTTGTGTTGCATCAGTGTGTTGCATGTTTCCCCCAAACCGTGGCTTGTGTGGTGCAAAGAGATGGTGAGAGAGAAGCATTGTGTGTGTGTGTGTGTGTAATTAAAGCAGATTTGGTATGGTGGTTGTGGATTCTCCAAGACATTCATGTGTGTGTTGTTGGGATCTGCCAGTCATTTGTGGTTGAAATTGTGGAAGTTTGAAGGTGAATTTGAGCGGTGGGGGTGTTGTGAGTGCCCTGGGCTATAGAGAGGAGTCTGCATGTGTTTTGGGATGTGTTTCCATTTGTCCTCTCCATCTTTTGGTGCCCCCACAGAGGAAGCATCTGATTGCTCGTTAGTTGTGATCAAAGAAGAGGTTTTTCATCAAGGAAAGATGGTAGCATGAGACTACCGACTGATTTTCATCAAAGAAGAAGATCATGAGGAGTGGATGGCCAACTTCAACGAGCTATATACGTTGTCATTGCATATGTCACAAGAGGACAACAAGATGTAGACAATTCCATTGTTGATGCGGGGGAGAGCAAAGACATGGTTTTACGCTTTGGAAGGAGAACCAAGATTTATGTGGAAGGCTTTGCGGACTTGCTTTCTGCATGAATTTTGTAAAGATGTATCTTCTGTCAATTTAGATGCAAGATTGAAGAACGAGGAATTCAGAGTTTTTCTCAACTATTTTGCAGAATTTTGGAGAGATTTTTGCAGTTGCCATGCAATTGGCGAACGGAGGTGAGTTCTTTAAATTGGAAAAATTTATGGCACGTTTGCATCCCAAGGTTTGAGAAAAAGTGGATTTTGAGAGCCCAAAGAATTACAATGGAGTGGTTGAGCAGGAAGAGCACGGAAAATTATTCTCCAAATTGGAAAAATTTATGGCACGTTTGCATCCCAAGGTTTGAGAAAAAGTGGATTTTGAGAGCCCAAAGAATTACAATGGAGTGGTTGCTATTGATGCACGGGCTAAGAGCAGGAAAATCAAGAAGAAAATTGAGCAAGACGCGCTAGATACGAGTTGATGGCTCCCAACCCTGCTCCAAGTCCGCAAGAAGAAGCTCAAGCAGATAACCAAGAAAATCGGGGAGTGGTAGCAATTCCTCAACAATGGGTACGTATTGTTCAAGATTTTAGTGAGAAAATGCAAGAGCTACATTTAAGTGTTATGGATAGAGGACAACCAAGTGCATGAAGAGGCAAGGCTAGCTAGTAGGTGTTATAATTGTAGAGAGGAGGGCCATTATGTTGCAGATTTCCCTCATCCACCGAGGGAGAGAGGTAGCATGTACCCCCACATTTGGTACTGAGATGAAACGAGAGACTAGGGCTAGGAAAGGCAAAGAGAAAATGAACAAAATTAAAGAGCAGCCAGAGTCAAGCAAAAGGAGACGGCAGGGGAAGATCAAACAGACTGACTTCCAATTGGGGTGGGCCATCCTGAATATCATCTAGTGAGTGATGTACAAAACCAAAGATCTAATATCACCTTTGGTCAATTGCTTGCATTGAACCCCAAATTGAGGCAATGGCCAGGGCCAGTGTTAGCACGAGACTTCCCCATGCAAGAGGTGATGTGCATGTTGTGCACAATCTAGCTCTAATGGTGGGGAGTCCTAAAAATTTTCTTCCAGTGGTGGAGGTTGAGATGAGAAAGGCCAACCATGCCAAAGCTTGATGTTTGGGAGTGGCCCAAGGCATGAAGGTAAAATTTATGGGTATTGAGTGCCTCATTGATTTCTTTGTTATGAAAGCAAATGAAAATGCTTACCTAGTCATCTTGGGGAGGCCGTGGTTGTTGGAAATTGGGGCCAAACAAGATTGGGAAACAGGGGTTTTTACCTTGTCTAATAGAGACAATGGTAGTTAAAGTTCTTTGAGGAGGTGCAATTCAAACATGTTAGAAGAGAACAAAATCAAGAAGAAGATCGATTGGCTAGCAGTCGAGTGCAGACTCAAGTATCAAGCTTATATGTAGCATCGTCTACTTATGAAGTTGGGGAAACATATACTGTCACTCTCAAGATTGCATACCTTCGGATATATCTCAGTAAATCTACCCAAGGATGGGCCTCTATTCGTGGTCGAGACATTCTACAGCCTCAATTCACGCCAATGAAAAATTAAGGTCAGGGGTTACACTTTAATGAGGGCTAAACACTACCAGCTTATGATGAATAACCAGTCTCCGACATCAATTACCAAGCCAGTTTTCTCATGTTTTGCAAATACAGTACACTAACTAGTAAGACATGCATATCGACCAGGGTAATTGTCAACTAGATATATTCACTAGCAGTTAAAGTAGTACTTCTCATTACCATACAAGTTCATAGGGATACCGCATGCAGCTCATATCCTTTTTCCTATTACATACTTTGATGACATACGAAAGGGATTGAGTGTTGCGGAGAGTTCTTTACAAAGAGGAGATTGGCATGGTATTGGAATAGTGTCATGAGGAGAGCGGTCGTCAAGGCAAAGATCAGGTATTGTTTTGTATTTTAAGAGGTGACACTGGTAGTTGAGCTGCAAGGGGCTATCGTAGCTCAGGATGCATTCGAAAAGTGGGGATTGCATGCTATTGGTCCATTGCCCAAGTTAATGAGCGGTAAGAAATACATAGTGGTGGCCATTGATTATCTTACCAGGTGGGTTGAAGCAAAAGCAGTGAAGGAGGTAAATGCTCATACAATTGCTCACTTTGTTTTTTATTGCATATGCTGGCATTTTATAGTACCTTGGAGCTCATTTTTTATCGAGGTCAAGGATTTAAAAATAAGCTGGTGCGTGCACCAGTGGAAAAGTTGGGCATTCAACACAGGTTTTCATCTCCATATCACCGATAGTACAATGGTCTTGTTGAGAGTGCAAATGCACAAATAGTCAAATGCTCATCTAGTAAATATACAAGCAGGTTGGGAAGCTAACCTTGACAAGTGTTTGTGGGCATACATGACTTATTACAAAGTTGCTACCAACTTTACTCCTTATGAGTTGGCAAGGAGGGGTGCTGCCTCTGCATGTGAAATTAGGTGCACTGAAAGGTATGTGGAAGCTTGATAAGTCTCACCAAGAGTTTTGGCAAGATAATATTACCATTCTTGAAGATGGATCGAGAGGCGGCAACATATTTCTATGTGAAGCAGTGGGATAATAGAGTGGCAAAGTTCAACCAAAATTTGCCAAAGAAGCAGATAGAGAAGGGTGATTTGGTGATGAAGTACAAAATCTATGTATATTTCACCTTCTAGAAGAAATTTAAGAAGAAGTAGATAGGTCCCTACAAGGTCTATCAGGTTTTTTCCCATGGTATTTATTTGTTGATGTAGATGAATGGTCCTCTTCTCAAGAATAGAGTGAATAGTGTGCATCTCAACCTTTATTTTGAAAGGGAGTTGGTTTCAGTAGTGCATCAAGTTTTGATAGAAGGGTTTGGAAAACCAACCTAAATAGGATTTATATTTGCCACCACGAATAAGACTTTGTACATACATTGGGGGTTTTGGCTTACTCACAACATTTACTAGTTTTGTACTTTTTAGTTTTCGTAGTCATGTTTTTAGCTGAACATGAATGTTCAACAAGAAGGTTGGACAATGATGGTGCAGCCAATGCTGGTTGGTGCTACAAAGAATGCAAAGTAGGGTTATATAGGCTCTCAAGGGCATGCTAGAGTGATTATGCAGTCGCTCGTGAAGATCAAGAGCAGGCAGTTGGCAACGAAAATGTATGCTATATGTGGTTTTCAGGGTCAAAATGCTATGTTATGATGACTATTAGAGGTGCATGCTTGAAGTGTTGAAAGTGAAAAAATGAGAGTGCCATAGGTGTCCCTCAGTTGTTTGGTTTCAGGCCCTATGGCTGGGCGCCCGCCCATAACATTCTTACTTATATATAAAATAAGCAGAGTGAGAAGACTTCTTTTCACAAGATCCAGCACATCCTGTGTATGCTCCTCATCCCCTTCCCCTTCTCTCCTTCCCTCTCTTGCACTCTGCATCCGTGTCCTACAAGTGGTATCAAAGCAAACTCCGATCTTCGGCACTTCCCTTTTCCCACCCCGCGCGTGCAGCAACCCCGAGCAAAGACTTGGAGCTTGGAAGCTCTCTACAGGTAATTGAATCGAGCAAGGAGCATTGAGCTTGAGCAAGATAAGTAGAAGCTCAACAGTCAGTGAGCAGGAGAATCAGTAGAATAGCAAGCTTGGGGATTTGCAGACAGTCGTAAATGAGAGCTTGGAGGTGAGAATCAAGGCTTTGAAATTTCGGGTAGTGCAGAAGCAGGAACAGGATCAGCAAGTCAACTTGGGCCATGAGCAAAGCCCAGCAGAGCAAGCAAAGCAAGTTCACAACCGAGCAGTCAAACCGAGCATTTGAAGGCCTCTGAAAATCAAAGGCTTTGTTGTAGCAAATTGATGCTTGCAATCGAGAGCATGCAAAGCTTTGTGCACAATCAAGCAGCACTGTTTACTGCAGGCAATGAAGTCAAAAGTAGTAAAGGCATTGAGTATCGAGGACTTGTGAGCTCAAGGCTAGACCTCAGGAAATTGGGAAACCGGGCTGCAACGCTTGATTTTGAGCAAGGCAAAGCACACTTGATTAGCCTTATACTCGGCAGGGAAATTGGGGCTCAACGAGCAAGCAGGTTTTGACAAATAGAGCGTTCGGCAAAGAGCAGTCGAAAGATTAAAGTTCTTTTTTTTTTCTTCACACTAATGTGTGTGCAAGAGTCCATTCCCACCAAACGTCTCGACACTCCGATTTTTTGACCTCCGATTCCCCGTTTACATACACCAAAGCGAAGTTGAGAGAGAGAGAGAGAGAGAGAGAGAGAGAGAGCACATTTTCTAGCAGCCTTGACATCGGCATCCTCTTAGTCATCAGTGGCGTCCAATGATCCTCGGCCTCAACTAGAGGGTGAGAGAGAGCAGGAGAGAGAGATTAGACATCTCTGTGGTTAGGGTGAATGGTGTGCGTCTCAAGCTTTACTTTTTGACAGGGAGTTGGTGCCTGTTGTGCATCAAGTGTTGATCGAGGCGGTTGGGCAGCCCACCTAAACGAGAGTTATCTACATCACAAATAAGATTTTGTATTTTGTTTAAAGCTCATCGTGTTTCCTAGTTTGTACTTTCCAAAGTTCAATAAGCATATTTTTGGTTGAACATGAATGTTCAACAAGGGGGTTTGGCAATGACGGTGCAACTAAATTTGGTTGATGCTATAAAGTGTTCAAGGTAGAGCTATGTGTGTTTGTGAGTACATGTTGAAGTGGCTAAGCATGCATAAAGTCAAGGGTAGGCAAAGGGTAGCATATGTGTATTCTTTATATGGTTTTTTGGACCAATTTAACTTGCCAAGCTACCTATCAAAGGTGGCTGGTCAAAGTGTTTAAAGTGAAAAAATGAAGTCCCAAAGGTGCCCCTCAAAGTGTTCTCCAAGCTGGTCTGGATGGCTTGTCAATCAGAGCTACGGAGTGCAAGTTATGGCGGCTTAAAGATAAAAGTGGTTTACATATCCCCATCAGATTGGACAACTGCATATGGATGGTCAGAGGAGATGTGAGTGCATTGCCCTAAAGCTCTTAACTTATGGTACATGTCAATCTTTTTGGATTGGCAATCGGAGTTCAAACGGCCGAGTTATTGGCAATTGAAGTTTTGCAGGGGGCTAGGTCTGAGCCAGCTTAGTCACTTCGGAAGGCATGCCATCAGTGATTTTTCTAAACACTACACGATTTTCAGAGGTGGAATATAGCATGGGAAGCCCATTGGAAGTTATGGCATGAAAATCGGAGTTGTGGGCACCAAGATATACCCGACGAAAGTTGGGAGCGGATGTGAGGAGAATGGTAATAGATGGTTTTGACCACATTTGGCCTCGCCATTTGAGGGCATGGAGGATGAGTAGTGCATAGAGAATCTCAAGAATTGAAGTCCGTGATATTTTTGTTTTTAGCCAATCTTTGTGGGTCACTCATCGGGCCACTACGCAGGAGATGGGGTACCCCTGAAGTGGTGCAAAAAAATTATGTTTTGAGGAGTTTTTTTTTTTTTTTTTTGGGGGGGGGGGGGGGGGGGGGGGGGGGGTTCAGACCCATGAGGGTGCATTTCATGGTGGATCACCACGTGGCCAGGCAAATATCCCATATGTGCAAGGGTGGGGAAAATTTAGCATACTATATATATTAGAGGTGGTACTACATAATTTGTATCAAAGAGAGACAAAGGGGAGCTCCCTCTGTGTGGCTATGGCGGCATTGTCTCCCTCCCTACACAGGTGCACGTGGGTGATGCATGGTTGTTTGTACGCGGCAATGATGCCCATGCACTATCCTCTCCCCTTTTTATTAGAGTTAAGTGGGCACTTTCTTGGAGAAGAAGAGAAGTGCTAAAAAAGGAAAAATTTGCCTCCTATAAGAGACCCCCCTTTTTTCATTTCGGACAACAGTTGTGTAATCTCAAGGGAGCAGAGAAGAAGCATTGTACAGTTCGTTTTGGCCAAGGAATCAATCACCAATTGCCCCCTATGATCAATCTACCCATCCCCCTTTCTCTTCTCTGGCGTCTCTGTGCTTTGTGGTGGTGCTGGTGTCTATGTAATTTTCACACCGTGTGTGCTGGTGCCGAGAGGAAGAGAAGTGTGTTGTGTGATGGTGGTGTATTTAATTGAAGTATTGTACAGTTCGTTTTGGCCAAGGAATCAATCACCAATTGCCCCCTATGATCAATCTACCCATCCCCCTTTCTCTTCTCTGGCGTCTCTGTGCTTTGTGGTGGTGCTGGTGTCTATGTAATTTTCACACCGTGTGTGCTGGTGCCGAGAGGAAGAGAAGTGTGTTGTGTGACGGTGGTGTATTTGATTGAAGTATCGTGGGTATCATGCAAGCGTGGATCCCTCAAGGTGTGTATATGCTGAATTGTGTGCAACATAAGGTGCACGTTGTGAAAACCATGTCCTTCTATAGATGTTATTGATTGGATTGGGATGTTGTGACTATCTTTAGCTACAAAGAGGCAAGTTGTGGGTGTGTTTGCATTCCCCCTCTTCAATGGTCTCAATAGTGTGAGCCCATGCCATACATGCCTTGCACAATTTGTAATGGCATGGATACATCATAGTTTGACGCTGCCAAATATAAAATGTGAGCTTATATTCATAAATTACCAACTCGCCAAAACAATGTTTCATTATCCTTGATCCTAAGTCAATGGATAGTACTTTGGTATGGAGTAAAAGCCTTGCTTCTTGTTAAGTATGTCAAAGCACTTTGCTTTGCATAAAAGGGGAATCTTTTTCAAATGAAAGGTTAAAACACAGGAAAAACAAGAAGAACTTGCAATTGTCTAACTTTGTCACCCCTTTGTTGGCCAATTGTCGAGAGATGCACGTGCACACACACACACACTCACTTTCATAATAAAAATGTTCACATGAGTATAGTAATGCTTCATTACAAAAAAAACTTAAAGGTTCATGATTTTTAATGCGCTTGCACGCGCGTGCACACACACACATATATAGATATATATATGTTTATATATGTATATGTATATATATGTATATGTATATATATGTGTATGTATATGTATACACATATACACACACACACACACATATATATATGTTTAAATATATGTATATGTATATATATAAATATATTTATATATAAATATAAATATCATATATATATATATATTTGTGTGTGTGTGTGTGTGTGTGTGTATATATATATATATATATATATTATTTGGGTCAAAGCATGGTTTGGTGGTACAAAAAGTAGTGTTCTTGACACAACATATGCTTGGTGATTCTTGTGTGTAAAAACCATGGGCATTTTTTTGGAATTGGGGAGGGCAAATAAACTTCTTTTTTAAGTGGACGTTTTTTTAACTTTAGAAGCATGCAATCCTAAGAAGAGGTGGGGGGTGACGGCGGGGCCGGGGGGTGGGGTTACGGTTGGGAGCTCTCACTTCAGCACCTCTCTCTCTCTCTCTCTCTCTCTCTCTCTCTCTCTCTCTCTCTCTCTCTCTCTCTCTCTCTCTCTCGCACGTCCCTCTCCCTGTGTGTCTCTCTCAGTTTTGAACCCTCTCGCCTTCCTTGCTGCCTCCATAGCCACCGAACTGCTGTGTTTGAGCTCTCTCTCTCTCTCTCTCTCTCTCTCTCTGTGAAAATGGATAGTAGCGCAGGAGATTACTGTCTTGGTGATGCTCAAAACCTTTCTTTCGATGACATAGAAGGTGATGGTCAGGACCTCTCTTTCAACGAGGTAGAAGGTGATGCACAGCTCCTCTCTATCGACGAGATGGAAGGTGACGCACAGTTCCTCTCTTTTGACGAGGTACAAGGTGGCCCAAGCAGTGTTCAGCAGATGCACATCAATTCCATTAGCACTAGTATTCCAGCCGGTAATCAGGCTTTTCTTCGTGATTATTGGGCCGCAAAGAAATGCGCACAGAGAAGCAAGGAAAGACATCCTACGTCTGCTCTTGGATTACGGGAAGCCAGGTCAAGAAAGAACATTTGTGCAGCGGTGGCTCGATGTTGGCGCAAGCAAACAGTAGGGATTGCAAAGAATGAGCAGAAGGAAATATTCCGGCAACTCCTAGACCACCAAACATTTTCCTTGGTGCAACCATCAAATTTCAGCAAAGTCGAAGACACTGTTGTATCGGGTGTGCGCAACACTTTGACTCAAATCAAGGTCCCTCATTCAGCAAGTGAACTTTTTGTAAAGAGAAGCTCTTTGGCAATGATTCTGAACAATAGTACAAACTCACAATCAGTAAACCAATCCAGAATGGCTAGTATCTTGGGGATCCATCGAAGGAATATAGCTGCAGCAAGCTCATGGCTAGAGAATAAAGATGAAGATGAAGTGTTGCCATTGAGTGCTTGTGAGAGACAATTGCCACGAGGAACCGTTATTACCAATGAAACAAGAGATTTGGTATATGCCTTTTGGACATCAGAGAGCAGAGTTTCACCCAACAAGAAAGACATATGCAAGATGAGAATTGGAATGAAAAGTGTCGTCAAACATCCTATACATCTACTCGACGAATCTCATGTACCAACAACTTCTAGTAATTGTACATCTTGTTTGGTGCTACTTAAGGCTTATTTGGTCCAGACAGTACCAAATTTGGTAGTCTGCTGTACGGCAGAGGGTGTTTACAGTACCAAAGAATATCCATAAAGTACCAAATCCTAGCTATCGACTGCCAAAGCCTATCCATAGAGTTTAAAACCCTCTGTATAGAGTACCAAAACCTAATTATCCAGTACCAATGCCTATGTATAGAGAACCAAAAGTCTATTTACAGAGTACCAAACTCAACGAATACCACCAAAGCCTCTCTGTAGAGTACCAAATCCTATCACTATAGGACCAGGATCTATTTACAGGGTACCCCACACTTCTGATAGTACGAAAGCCTATATGTAGAGCACCAAATCATGTCTATCGAGTACCAAAGGCTATCTATGGAGTAACAAAGCACATCTGTAGAGTACCAAATCCGGTGTATCTAGTACCAAAGCATATGTATGGAGTACCAAAGCAGATATGTAGAGTACCAAATCCGGTATATCGAGTACAAAATCCTAGCTATCGAGTGCCAAAGCCTATCCATAGAGTTTAAAACCCTCTCGATAGAGTACCAATACCTATTTATCGAGTACCAATGCCTATGTATAGAGAACCAAAAACTATTTACAGAGTACCAAACTCATCGGATACCACCAAAGACTATCTGTAGAGTACCAAATATTGTCTGTAGAGTACCAAATTCTATTTGTAGAGTACCAAAGCCTATCACTATAGGACCAAAGTCTATTTACAGGGTACCCCACACTTCTGATAGTACCAAAGCCTATATGTAGAGTACCAAATACTGTCTATCGAGTACCAAAGGCTATCTATAAAGTACCAAAGCACATATGAAGGGTACCAAATCCGGTATATCGAGTACCAACTCAGATCTGTAGAGTACCAAATCCGGTATATCGAGTACCAAATCCTAGCGATCGAGTGCCAAAGCCTATCCATAGAGTTTCAAATCCTCTCGACAGAGTACCAAAACCTATTTATCTAGTACCAATGCCTATGTATAGAGAACCAAAGTCTATTTACAGAGTACCAAACTCATCGGATACCACCAAAGACTATCTGTAGAGTACCAAATCCGCTCTGAAGAGTACCAGATCCTATCTGTAGAGTACCAAAGCCTACCACTATAGGACCAAAGTCTATTTACAGGGTACCCCACACTTCTGATAGTACCAAAGCCTATATGTAGAGTACCAAACTCATCGGATACCACCAAAGACTATCTGTAGAGTACCAAATCCTCTCTGAAGAGTACTAGATCCATTTGTAGAGTACCAAAGCCTACCACTATAGGACCAAAGTATATTTACAGGGTACCCCACATTTCTGATAGTACCAAAGCCTATATGTAGAGTACCAAATAATATCTATAGAGTACCAAAGCCTACCGACAGTACCAAATCTACGATACCATATTTGGAACTTTTTGGTACTGTTGAACTTGGGTGCACGTCTGTCCACTATTACGGTACCAAATTTGGTACTTTTGGGTACTGTTGAACTTGGGTGCACGTCTGTCCACTATTATCGTACCATATTTGGAACTGTCAAAAGCCAGTTTTGGCACTAGTGCAGTAGTGAAATTTTACCAGTACCATGATGTTGGTTTTTTTTTGAATCATTTTGTTTTTGTGCCATAGGTTGAGTTGTACCAAAGATTCAAGAAGGCTCACCCACCAGTGGTAGTGTCTCTTAGATGCTTCGAGGCATTGAAGCCATACTTTGTACGGAAGTTGAAGGACAGAATTACTTGCTGCTGTGTGGTTCATGTGCAGATGCTCTATTTCAAAGAGGCCCTTAATCAAATGCGGCAGAACAAGTTCGGGCACCATGGGAAAGGTCACCTTTGCACTTGCTCCGTTTGTTGCAGAGGTGATGAGAGAGGAACGTGTTTTGCAAACCAAGCAGTGTGTCAGCACATCACCGTTATGTGGGAATCCATCATGTGCCCAAAGCCTCCAAATTGTGAATACCATGCAAAGAAATGCTTGATGGGGGACTGCTCACAATGTGGAGTACGGAGGTTGACATTTTGTCTCGATGAGATAGCAGAGGATAGCAAGGAGGTGTTTGTGAAGGTTTTCATGGAGGTTGGAACAGGACAGGTTCACGAAGGTGGGAGTGAGAAGAAGAGAAAGGACTTGATTGTGCAACGGATGAAAAGTGGGACTTTTCTTAGCCTATTTTCAGCCCATTTGATAGGCTTCATCAGGCACAACTTTGTCTTCCGCTGGCAAGCCCAACAATTCAAGGTCTGTTTGCAGAATTTTCCTAGGAACGTTGTAGTATCTGTTATTGACTTTGCGGAGAATTATTCCTTTAAAGTTCAGAATGAAATTCAGTCAATGCATTGGTGGTCTATGCAAGTCACAATACTTGTGCACATCACTTATTTAAGAAATGCAGCAGGTGGTACACAAAAGACGCTACACTTCTACATATCGGATGACAAGCAACATGACACATTGTTTGTACAACATTGTTTCTTGCTGCATGACAAGTGGCTGAAAGAACGAGGACATTCTCTGCAACAACATTGGGTTTGGTCAGATGGTGCTGCTTCACAATTCAAGGCTCGTAGACCTTACTATTTTGTGGCCAGGTACTATCAAATGACAGGCTTGCACATGATGCATAACTTCTCTGCAGCCGGCCATGGAAAAGGTGAACATGATGGGGCAGGGGCAGTCATCAAGAGAACTTTGACGCATGAGGAATTGAAACCAGATGGCTGGCGGCGTATGAAGTGTGCAGCCGATGTTGTCAACTTTTTGAAAGCAACTTTTCAGCCAAGAGAACAGTCTCAGAGGTGTAATACGCAAAGAGTCTTTTGGCTTAGTGGCACGAATGAAGTGCAGCACAATCTGCAATGGGACTGTGAGCGCATCGTTGGCTCCCGCTCATTTCATTGTGCTGATGGCTATTCACAGGACAACCACACCGCCATACGCTTTCGATCACTTTCATGCTTTTGTGATCCGTGTATGCGTGGGTTGTGGAGAAGATGCAGGAACAGAATGCACATTGAAGAATGGAAATATGTTTGCATCAAACCCTTGCCAGAGTCCGGGGATACAATTAGGGATGACGAATCAGATGACGAGGAGGAGCGTGGAGATTCAACATCGATTCCGATGAGCCAAGTGTCCAACCTGCCACTATATGAAGGATGCCCTGAAATGTTAAGTGGCATGCTTTCCATAGGGGATAATTTTACAGTAAAAGAAGCTGAGGCAAACAAAGACTTCTACATTATCAAATGCACAGAAGTGTTGTACCAAACGGTGAAAGCACAAAAGGATAAGTGGCATAACAAAATTGTTAGAGGAGGGAAGGTTGTTGAAGGCTTTTTTTATGGCCAAGTTGAAGGAAAAGCTGATACATACCGGCTATTGGATCACACATCTCCGGTAATGATCTAATCACATCTTGTTAGGGCCATACGTTTCCCGATGGAGCCTATTGCAGGATCCCTAGGTCAAATTTTACAATACAAGTTGTCTACTGAAGTATATGAGAGGATATACAATAGCATGCCATATCATGATGTCATAAAATCTAATATCTAACCAACCCAAATGATTTTCTCATATTAAATTGATCACTTAATGTGGGAGAATAAACGGGAACAACTGTTAAGATATAGATATGTGCTTATAGATCTATCTCAACACGAGGCCAATAGTAAAGGGGCCCAAATGGGAGATGGTCTATCAAGAGCAAGGCTAACCAATGGAGCATAAGACCTTAGGGTTAGCTTCATTGAAGACCTCCAATAATGTGTGTAAAAGTCCTTTGACCTTAGGTAAGCTAGGGTTGAGCTTGAGGTGGGAACCCGACCCAAGCTCGAGGTGTTTGTCCTGCTTGAGGTGCTTGTCGTGCTTGAGGTGTTTCTCCTGCTTGAGGTGCTTGTCGTGCTTGAGGTGTTTGTCCTGCTTGAGGTGCTTGATTAAGGTACTTGAGGTGCTTGACTTACTCCACGCTTGAGGTGCTTGACTTGCCGCTTGATTAAGGTGCTTGAGGTGCCTTGACATGCTTGCCTGAGATGCTTGTGGGAATACCCCCTAGTCCAAGTGCTTTGTCATGCTTGATGACTAAGGTGCTTGAGCTCCTAAAGTCAAAAGCATCCCTACAAGAGGGGGGGCGAGCCCTTTTCCTAGGGATTAGAGAGAGAACACACACTCACACTCACAAGGGAAGCCCCAGCTTGAAGAGGCAACAAGGACAGATGTCAGGTCCCTACCCATGTTACCTTCATGTGTTGCTTGAAGCCTATTGGCTAGGCTTCAAAGGGGTCCAATGATAAATTACTTGAATTATCTAATTGTTTTTGCACTTATCAAGTCCTCTCTCTCTCAAAGGGGAAAGGGGGACACTTGTCCCAAGGCTATCCCTGTTGCTTGTAATGGCTTCTGCTTGTGATTGGCTAGGCCTGGAGGGGTCCAATGAGCTTCAAGCATGAGCTACAAGGGGGGGTCGACCCAAGAAAGCTAGGGGGGTGATTAGGGGGTATACTCACCCACACACACTCACAAGCACTCTCATTGTGTACTATGCAAAGTGCAAGAGCTCCCTCTCCTTCTCCAAGCAAGTAGAGGTTGAGAGCCTACACCAACACTCTTGGCTATGGAGTGCAAATCCAACCAAGAGCCATGCTTCAATGCTTAAGCTTGCCATCTCCTTCTTCTTCATTACTATGCTATTATGTATGCTAGCAACAAGAGTATGATAAGTGAGGAACTAATTCTTTCTCCTACGAAATGTTTCTTCTTCCTCTTCCCTACCCTCATTCCCTGCTAGCTCTCTCCACCTTCGAAGGTGTTTGAGGTCTTGGGACTGAGGCTTGGGATAGTTAAATCTTTCTTCAAGTTTATGTTATATTTGTGATGCATGAAGCCTTCCATCTTCATGGCATCACCTAGGTCACAAGGAACACAAAGACTGTATTGTAACAAGTCTCTCTTTATGGGAGAAATCATAATACAAATGCCTATTGGAGGGGGGACCGGCTCCACATAAATCCGGTCCTCAACTGTTGTCATGTTCTCTAAATTCTCTCTCTTGCAAAAGTATTGTCTATGCCAAGTTAACTAATTTCTATGATTATGTTGCTATCTTCAATTATGTCTACCCGCTATGCTCACAAAATCATTTCTTGAAAGTACTCTCATTAAATTCCGCTACTCTCAAATTGAATAGGCAAATTCCATTACATTGGTATCAGAGCATTTGGTTTCTCTTTTCTTGCTTAAGAAGAGAGGTCCTTAAGTAGCCTATAAATGGTTGATGTTGTTAATTATAATAGAGTAAGTGGAACTGGGATCTAATATCGGTTTTGTTAAGCCCACTATGTGGGGGAAGGTGCACACCTCGGGAGCTTTGGACTTAATAATGGAGTCTTTTTAGACTTGCCTACGGCTTTACCATTATTGAGCCATAAGAAGTCCGAAAGGAGCTAGCCCTTGGCAACTCTGCTATGTTAGACCTACTCCTCTACTCTCTATAATTAACCACTTTGAGCCGTGGGTGTAGATACTTAAGAGCCGATTTTCAAAGGCTAAGAGGAGTGGCAACTAAGGTTTTGTATTGCCAAAGCATACACTAAGTATAAACATAAATTTTGTTAACATGGCTGACAATAATCAAGAGAGTAGAATGAACATTGATAGCTTTGATTTTGCACATGAAGGTGCTAATGATGATGCTCCCATGTTTGTGAATTATCTCGTCACTAGGTTGCAACAAGCTATGGGCAACCCTGTTTTGCAAGCCGAAGTTAATCAACAACTTCGTGCTTATGGAATTTCCCTTCCTCTCCCAGAGGAGAGAGAGCTTAGGAGGCCTCTTGAAGAGACCCCCAAAAGAAGACTCTCTCCCATTCGAGAGGAGGAATCCAAAGAGAAAGAAAGCAATGACAGTCTAAGTTCTTCTGAAGATGTGGCTCCACGAAGACGGTGGTCTAGACGATCCCCTACTCCTCCCAAGAGGAAAAGAGCAACCTATAGTCCTTCTCCTCATCACTCTGAAAGGCAAGAGAGGAAACAAAGGAAGAAAAGGGCTAGGAAGAGGTCACCCTCTTCTCCTTCTTCTTCACCTTCCTCCTCTTCCGATGAAAGTTATGGCTATTCTCCTAGAGAATACAAGAGGGGAGGACATCGCAAATCATTTCCTGCATGGCGAAGGTCACAAAAGCTAAAGAAGTTCAAGGAGGGAGGAAAGAGTATCTCTTTTCTCACCTATGATGGCACCTTTGGTGCTACCGACAAAGTGTTGGCCTTCATCCAGCAATTTGATGCGGCCTTTGGGGACGAGGGCTTCACAGAGTCCTCCAAGCTACGCCATGTAGCTATGCACTTCCAAAAATCAGCTCGTCAATGGTGGGCTAGCCTTCGTGGCAATGGAGAAGCCCCAAAGACATGGAAAACTCTACGAGTTTCCATCATGAAGCAATTTCTTCCAAGTGATACTAAAGATAAAGTTCTTACCGAATGGCGCGGCTTGAAGCTTCTCTCTCATGAGTCTATCAACAAGTATGTAGACAAGTTTTGGGATTTACATCTCAAAGCTACTGTCTTTCAAAAGATAGACTTTGCCGAGCAAAGACAGCAATTCTGTGCGGGATTTACCTGAAGAGATGGCCGAATACATCAACTCTCAACGGCCCGGTACTATTACCGAAGTAATCCACCACACCATGGTTGCTTCACGCATCAATTTCCATCAAGGGGCTAGACGTAATGTCAAGCCCATGGAAAACAAAGATAAAAATGATGCAAAGGGGAAATCCAATGCTCAAAATAATTCCCAAGGCACTTCCAACAACAAGAATAACAACAACAACAATCGGTCCAAGGAGAAGGGAGTTAACAAAGGTAAAAACAAACTTTCTCCTGAAGAGCTTGAAGCTTTTTGCAAGGACCATAAGTGTTTCAAGTGTGGGGAGCAAGGACATGGCTATCGTTCTTGCCCCAAGAAGAATACTCGCAATGAGACTCCTAGGGCTTCCACCATCGAAGCTCCAAAAGAGGATGCTCATTGCAAAGGATCATCACTTTCCTATGCGTGGGGAAAGGTAAGAGAGCATGATGCCTTCATCTTGTTTGACCCTGGCTCTACTCTCAACTTCATATCAATAGAGTTGGCCACCAAGTTGGGCATTCAAGCTTTTGAGATGGGAGATATAATAACAGCTGATGCAGCTTTCAAGGGACAACAAGCCTCCGTTACTCCCTTGATTGGGAAGTTGAGGCTTCATGTCCAAAGCTATGTCGACAAAGAAGACTTCTTCATCTCTCCTCTCCAACATCAGGATGTTATCCTAGGGGCACCATGGTTTGATCTCATGGCTGCCAACATGAAGTTCCCTGAAAGGAGAATTTACTTCACCTACAGGGGAAAGAACATGTATATAGATGCTAGTGAGCGTGGTCGCACTATTCCACTTGTAAATCCTCTTTCTTTTGATAAATCAATGAAGAGCTCAGTTTCTGCGTACATGATTTATGTCAAAGAGTCTCTAAAAGCTAATAATGTTTCATCAAATGAAAATGATAGGAATCAAGAAGAGTTAGACTTATCTACTTTTCTAAAAGATTCCAAGATGTGCTCATCGATGATATCCCTATGGACCTACCTCCAAAACGAGGGGATGATGACCATCGTATTGAGCTCCCTCCAGGAAGCTCACCGCCTAACAAACCTCCTTATCGAGTCTCACAAGCTCAACAAGAGGAGATTATGAGGCAAGTACAAGAATTGGTAGACAAAGGGATGGTGAGGCCTAGTTCCTCTTCCTTTTGTTCTCGAGTCCTTTTAGTGCAAAAGAAAGATGGTACATACCGTATGTGTGTGGACTATCGAGCACTAAACCATATCACTATCAAAAATAGATTTCCCGTGCCTCGGGTAGAAGATCTGTTTGATAAGCTACAAGGCTCTACCTACTTCAGTAGGATTGACCTTAAGAGTGGCTATCATCAAATAAGGATAGTGGATGAAGATATCCTAAAGACCGCGTTTCGCACAACATTTGGTCTTTATGAATATCTAGTCATGCCTTTTGGCTTGACTAATGCACCAGCTACTTTCAACTGTCTCATGGAGAAAATTTTTAGACCATATCGTAAATTCATTGGAGTGTTCTTTGATGATATCATCATCTACTCCAAATCTTTGGAGGAACATAAGCAACATCTCCAAGTGATTTTTCAAGCCTTGAGGGAGAACAAACTTTTTCTCAACCAAAAGAAAAGTGAATTATTCCTTCAAGAGCTTCAATATCTAGGTCATATTATCTCTCACGATGGTATTCGTATGGATCCATCAAAGTTAGAGGTAATAAAATCATGGCCTAACCCAAGGAATCTACATGAGCTAAGAAGCTTTATTGGTATGTGTGCATACTATAGACGCTTCATAGCAAAATTCTTTTGAAAAACTCAAAGAGAAGCTTACTTCCCAACCAGTCCTCGTGCTTCCGGATCTCTCAAAGCCATTTGAGGTCCAATGTGATGCGTGTGGTGATTGCCTTGGAGCGGTTTTGCTTCCAGAAGGGCATGCCATAGCATATGAGAGCCGAAGGCTCAATAGTGATGAACGAGTCTTGGGCATTTATGAGAAAGAGCTTTTAGCTGTTCTACATGCCCTAGACACATGGAAGCACTACCTATTGGGGACTCCATTTATCCTACGAAACGACCACCAAAGTCTCAAGTATTTCATGACGCAAACCAAGCTTTCCGACAAACAAATGAGGTGGGCAAATTTTCTTTCGCAATTTAATTTCCATATTGCTCACATAGTTGGTAAGCACAATCAAGTTGCCGATGCACTTTCACGACGACCAAAAGTTAATGCGGTGTCTATAGCTACTCACAATGATCTATCCTCTATGATAGATGAGTATGCTAATGACCCTGACTTTAGAGACATAATGTCAGCCCTTGCTTTGGGGAAGAAAGAGAAACCATTCACCTTGCAGGATGGTTATCTTCTCCACGGCAATAGGCTATGTGTTACCCATTCCCTTCGTGAGAAGGTTATGTATGAATCCCATGCTCCTCCATATGCAGGGCATAGAGGATTCAACCTACTCTCCGAGGAGTAGAGACGTATTTCTATTGGCCTACCATGAAAGTGGACATACAAGAGTATGGTTCAAAATGTGTGGTATGCCAAAAGACCAAGAATGATAGAGGGAAGCAACCTGGATTACTCCAGCCATTGCCTATTCCAAATTCACCATGGGAGAGTATATCCTGTTGGGATTAAAGTGGCCTCTTATGCGGATATGGCCGGCCGCCCGCCTAACTCACTTACCTCTAACTCTTTGTATATACTAACTTATACTTTGTGAATACTAAGGAATTGGGAGATAACCCTTCTAACAGTTCTCTGCGTAATGTACTGTGTAAGCTCACTGTGTGTGTGTGTGTGTGTGAGAGAGTCGACCCACGCTCCGCTCCGCGACTTCAATTGGTATCAGAGCCTTGGTTCAGTGCGGATTTGCGCAATCGCGCGCGCGCGCACTTTTCCGGCAGATTCTGGATCCGGAGTTCGAAAATTCACACTCGGCGTTCCAGGAGCGTTTCCATCAGGCGACCTGGAGGTTTTACCCCCCTTTCGAAGCCGTTTATGCCCTCAGAATTTCGTTTTGAGCACTATAGCAGAAGATAGATTTCAGCTGCAAAGAAATCCGTCTTGTGTAGATTGGCAAGCAGGAGGTGGTCGACATCAATATCGACATTGACATACATCACTTATTCGTCTTCAGAGCATCATCTATAGACCAGGTACACATATATATCATCAGATATATATATTGCAGTCTGCATTGCTACTTCTTGTGCTTTCCAGGTTCCAGGGGAGGTGTGGCCATACGACGGCTTGACACCACTGGCATGTATTGTAGATTGATGTACTGTGATTGTGGGTATGCTAGTTGTGAGTCACGCTAGCAGACAGACCGCCGCAGCGGTCATAGGACAGTGATTGGTCTATTATAGGATGTATGCTAGTTCTGGGCAGTTTGCTGAGCCATCTGAGAGGGTCGTGTGTGAGGTTTTTTGAAGCCAAGCACTGGGGGCTGGGTTACCCAGTGTGAGGTGGATTAGGTTGCTGGAGTTCCCCTCTACACGCATCCTCTTCGGCGACTTTTATCCCTTAGGATGTATGACTTTGTGTAGACACTGGATTGCATCTTATGCGTCAGGCCGTTGAGGCATTGTTCAGGGTTCAGTCTTGAGACAGATATAGGTTCTGTCATCGCCCAGAGAGGAGACAGTGTATGCTTATAGGACAGCATATTACAGAGATTTTTTAGATTTGTCACTGGTCAGCTATTTTTTATTATTTTTGAGCTATCTTTTGGTTTCCTGAGCTCAGTTTACAGGGGAGACTCTGTCAAAAATTTTCAAAATACTGACAGTTCCTGAGGAGAGGTGTTCAGCTTGTTGATTACAGCTTGTTTATTGTGTACAGAGGCCAGTTTACAGAGGAAACTCTGCCGGATTTTTCTCAGGAGTAAACAGTTTGGCAGATATGGCATCTTCTCAAAGTGAGACTCTTTACAACATAAAGAAGCTGGATGGCACAAACTTTCCATTCTGGAAGAAGCAGATTTGGCAGGTTTTGGTGCAGAAAAAACAAGTGAAGCCACTGAAGCTCAAAGGGGAGAGACCAGAATTTATGGCTGAAGATGAGTGGGAAGAGCTTGACGAGTTAGCTTGTTCCACAATCATGCTGACACTGGCAGAAAATGTTTACTTCAACGTAGCAGAAGAGACTACAACGTATGGCGTATGGAAAAAGCTATGTGGTATGTACGAGAAACAAAGTGCTGCTTCTCAGATTTACTGGCTCAAGAAATTGGTGGATTTGAAGATGAAGGAAGGGACAGCCATGTCAAATCATCTGAATGAATTTCACACAATTTTCAGCCAGTTAACAGCACAGGAGATAGTCTTTCCAGATTCAATGAAGGCTATGTTTCTCTTAATCACTTTGCCAGACAGTTGGGATACTTTTCGTACAGCGTTAAGTAATTCTGTCGCGCCAGAAGGTCTTACAAGTGCCAATGTAGAACGCAGCTTGCTCACAGAGGAAGTGAACAGGAAGAACATTGACAAAGGCAAAGGCAATAGTGCTTTGGTCGTTCGAGGGAGACAACAGTTTAAAGAGAAGAAGGGTAAGAAGGCACAAAACCGAAGTAAGTCTCGTGATTCGAAGTCAAAGGATGACATAGAATGCTACCATTGTGGCAAGAAGGGTCACATGAAGCGAGACTGTACGAAGTGGAAACAAGAAAAAGGAAAAACAAAGAGTTCTGAGCAAGATGAAAAGAAGAGTTCAGTGAAGATTGAAGAGGTGAATGTCACAGGATCTGGTTCAGACAGTGATTCTGGTATAGCAGCTGGTGACATCTTCCTTACAAGCAATCTTGATTCTGTTTTCTTGACTGCAGAGGATGGACATGCTATGAGTGATTGGATTATCGACTCAGGGGCATCTTTACATGTTTCTCCGCACAAAGAGTGGTTTACATCATATGTGGCTACTAAAGATTATGTCATACTTGGCAATGAGCAGGTTTGTGACATACTTGGAGTGGGAGATGTGTAGTTGAAGTTTCAGAATGGCTCTTCTTTATGGCTCAAGAATGTCAGACATGTTCCAGCAATCCGAAAGAGCTTGATTAGTACAGGGAAGTTGGATGATGCGGGTTATGTGACAGTTTTTGGGAACAGCGCTTGGAAGATCTCCAAAGGTTCGATGACTGTAGCACATGGCAGCAAGTCAGGAACTCTGTACACTTTACATGTTTCAGAGGTTAAAAACCATGTAATTAATGTGATTGAGCAGCCAAGTGTGTCACTGTGGCATCGTAGGTTGGGACATATGTCAAAAAGAGGAATGGAAATACTTTCTCATTATGGTTATTTGCCTGGGTTTTCATTTCAAGATTTCGAGTTTTGTGAGCATTGTGTTTATGGTAAGCAAACACAGGAACCGCACAGATCAAAGAGGAATCGTAGGGACGAACGGTTAGCTCTTGTACACAGTGATCTATGTGGACCAATGCCTAGTTTGTCACTAGGGGGAGCAGCGTACTTTTGTACATTCATAGATGACTATTCTCGCAAAGTATGGGTTTACTTCTTGAAGCACAAGGATGAGGTGCTCAAGGTCTTTAAGACATTCTTGCAGCTGGTGGAGAATTAGAGTGGTCAGAAGCTGAAGTGCTTGAGAACTGACAATGGTGGAGAGTACGTTTCCAAAGCTTTTCAAGACTTTTGTGAAACAAAAGGGATTAAGCGGGAACTTACTGCACCATATAATCCTTCACAGAATGGGGTTGCAGAACGTATGAATAGGACCATACAAGAGATGGTCAGAAGCATGTTGTCAAATGCTGAGTTGCCTAATGGATTTTGGGCGGAAGCAGTGGCTACAGCAGTCCATTTGATCAACAGGTCTCCTAGTAGGGTTCTGGATAAGAGTGCAGTGGCCGAGATGCTATGGACAGGCAAGGCACCTTCGTATAAGCATCTCAGAGTCTTTGGTTGTGAAGCTTATAGCCATATTCCTAAGGAGTTCAGAAATAAGTTAGAACCAAAGAGCAAGAAGTGTATATTTCTTGGCTACGGAGAATCGGGCGAGATGGGTTACCGGCTTTGGGATCCTGAGTCCAGAAAGCTTATTCGTAGCAATGATGTGCATTTCAATGAAGCCAAGTTTCACGCTAAGCCAGAGAAGACAGAGGAGATCAGAAGAGTTGTCTTCAGGGAAGATGGACCTAGTGCTAGCACATCAAGACAGCATGGTCAGGCTCAGGAACAGCCTATAGTGGCTAGAGAGGCAAAATCAGTTGTGGTGAGACGTTCTGAGCGTGTCTCCAAACCATCTGATCGTTATGTGCCATCTCTAAATTATGTCATGCTCACAGATTGCGGAGAACCATCTTGTTACAAGGAAGCATTACAAGTGGTTGACTCGAAAAAATGGCAGTTGGCCATGCAGTCAGAGATGACAGCTCTGCATAAAAACCAGACATGGAAGTTGGTTAAATTACCACAGGGCAAAAAGGCTCTACCTTGTAAATGGGTTTACAGGTATAAGATCACCGCTCATGATAGTCAGCCAAAGTACAAAGCAAGGCTTGTTGCCAAGGGCTTTAAGCAAGAACAAGGCATTGACTTTGATGAAGTCTTCTCTCCAGTGGTCAAGATGACTACATTGAGATGCTTTCTTGCATTGGTTGCTATATTGGATTTGGTGTTGCACCAAATGGATGTCAAGACAGCGTTCTTGCATGGTGATTTAGATGTGGAAATTTACATGCAGCAGCCAGAAGGGTTTGTTGAGAAAGGCATGGAACATTTGGTATGCCAGTTGTTAAAGAGTCTTTATGGCTTAAAACAATCACTGAGGGCATGGTACCATAAGTTCCACCAGTTTATGCTTTCTCAAGGCTACAAACGTAGTGAGTTCGATCACTGTCTATATACAAAGAAGGCTAAGGATGGCAGTTGGCTGATCCTTATTTTGTATGTGGATGACATGTTGATTGCTGGCAAACACTTGGAAGAAATTTCAGCTTTGAAGTCAAAGATGGCAAAATCGTTTGACATGAAAGACATGGGTGAGGCAAGTCATATACTTGGTATGCGCATTGAGAGAGACAGATCAAAGAAGTTGATTTGGTTATCTCAAACAGAGTATATTGACAAGGTTTTGCAACGTTTCAATATGGAGAAGGGAAAGGCATTGAGTGTTCCATTGCCACCATATGTGAAACTTAGCAAACAAGATTGTCCTGTGTATGAGGAAGAAAAGGCTGAAATGGATAAGATTCCATATGCGTCTGCAGTGGGTAGTTTGATGTATGCAATGATTGCTACACGTCCGGATATTGCATTTGCAGTGGGAGTGGTTAGCAGATATATGTCAAATCCCGGCAAGAAACATTGGGAGGCAGTGAAAGGTATCATGAGATACTTAAAACATACAAAGAGTATGCGCATATGCTATGGTAGTCAGGATTTGAGTGTCAGAGGATACACTGACTCAGATTATGCAGGAGACTTGGATAAGAGGAGATCTACATCAGGCTATGTCTTTACATTGGCTGGAGGTGCCATATCATGGCGATCTCAATTACAAGATTGTGTTACACAGTCTACTACTGAAGCTGAGTATGTTGCAGCAAATGAGGCATGCAAAGAAGCTATTTGGCTTGGTAGATTGGTAGCAGACTTGGGAATGAATGCAGATATGCCAAAGTTATATTGTGATAGTCAAAGTGCTATACAATTGGCAAAGAATCCAGTGTTCCATTCGAAGACTAAGCATATTGATGTGAAATATCACTTCATTAGGGAAGTACTTGAAGACAAGCAGATACAACTGCTGAAGATCCACACCAAGGACAATCCTGCTGATCTACTCACAAAGGGACTTCCAGGAGAGGGCTTTGTGCATTGTCGTGAGTTATTGGGCATTGGATAGATGGCAGCCATGTAAATCTTTGTACATTTATGTTCATAGATTTACAGTTACTTAAAGTGCCACATTGGACTTTAAGTGGGAGGTTGTTGGAATTAAAGCCCAAGTGGCCTCTTATGCGGATATGGCCGGCCGCCCGCCTAACTCACTTACCTCTAACTCTTTGTATATACTAACTTATACTTTGTGAATACTAAGGAATTGGGAGATAACCCTTCTAACAGTTCTCTGCGTAATGTACTGTGTAAGCTCACTGTGTGTGTGTGTGTGTGTGAGAGAGAGTCGACCCACGCTCCGCTCCGCGACTTCATATCCATGGATTTCATCTTTGGATTACCCAAGTCTATCCATGGGAATACAGGAATATGGACAATAGTCGACAGGTTTAGCAAGCAAGCACATTTTATTCCTGTCAAAAAGACTATTAAGGCACATCAAATGGCAACTCTCTTCATATCTCAGATTTTCAAGCACCATGGATTACCCACATCCATCGTGTCAGATAGAGATCCTAGAATGACTAGTAATTTCTGGAAAGGTCTCTTTGAAAATCTAGGAACAAGATTGAATTTCTCTTCGGCCTATCACCCACAAACGGATGGACAAAGTGAGATAGCCAATCTTACGATACTCGATCTACTCAAGACTTATGTTACCGAAGTAGATCAACGTTGACAATGGGAAAAGTATTTACCTCTAGTAGAGTATGCCTACAATAATACTCTACATACTTCTACGGGGAAAGCACCTTTCGAGATCATAGAGGGGAGACCTAAAAGTCCCTTGCTACTCAAAGTACATGGGAAGATCTTCGCCGCCGATGAGTATAGCCGTGACCTACAAGAATCTTTTCAAAAGATTAGGGAGGCTATAGCCATCTCTCAACAAAGGCAAAAAGCTACTGCTGATAAGCACAGAAGAGCCTTAATGCTCAAAGAAAATGATTGGGTCTTACTCAAGTTTCCTAAGGCTCGATTAAGGCAAACGACGGGCAAAAATCCTACAGGCCATCAAAAGTATTGTGCTAAACTAGAAAAAAGATACTATGGTCCTTTCCAAATCTTGAAGCCCATCACTGAGACGGCTTATCAACTCAAGTTGCCCAACCATTGGCTTATACACGATGCCTTTCATGTAAGCCTACTTAAGCCCTACAAACGAGATCCACCAACTGAACCAATTATTGAAGATCCTCCCGAAGTTGAAGACCAAGAAGAGGTGCTACAACCCGAAGCTGTCCTTCGGCATGAAGACAAGGTACTAAGACATGGTAAGATAATCCGACGGTATCTTATTAAGTTCAAAAATTATCCTTTTGAAGATGCTAGATGGATGCAAGGGGTACAACTTAAGGATAGTATGAACCTTGTCAATGCTTACAATGCTACTTAGAGTAAGCAAATGCACAAATTTCTTTTAAATGACTCATGTTTTTGTCTTCTAAGACTAGTCCTCTTTTTAATTGTGCACAAATTTAACTAGTATGCATGCTTAGAATCATGTTTGTGACGACGACGTCTCTCAAACACCAAGTAGAATTTGTCACTCTACTTTGGGAGAATGAAATGGACTAAAGAGCAGACATGCTTGCGGCAGCTATGTCTCCCAAGCACCAAATGGATTAGTCATCCATCTTGGAAAGATGTCGTAGGGTAAAAAAGGGATCCTTTACCCGCTAAGTACGATTGACTAATGACTAAGGCTTTATCTCTTCTACCTCATAGTCGAGGACGACTATGATTTCAAGAGAGAGGTAATGTCATAAAATCTAATATCTAACCAACCCAAATGATTTTCTCATATTAAATTGATCACTTAATGTGGGAGAATAAACGGGAACAACTGTTAAGATATAGATATGTGCTTATAGATCTATCTCAACACGGGGCCAATAGTAAAGGGGCCCAAATGGGAGATGGTCTATCAAGAGCAAGGCTAACCAATGGAGCATAAGACCTTAGGGTTAGCTTCATTGAAGACCTCCAATAATGTGTGTAAAATTCCTTTGACCTTAGGTAAGCTAGGGTTGAGCTTGAGGTGGGAACCCGACCCAAGCTCGAGGTGTTTGTCCTGCTTGAGGTGCTTGTCGTGCTTGAGGTGTTTGTCCTGCTTGAGGTGCTTGATTAAGGTACTTGAGGTGCTTGACTTACTCCATGCTTGAGGTGCTTGACTTGCCGCTTGATTAAGGTGCTTGAGGTGCCTTGACATGCTTGCCTGAGATGCTTGTGGGAATACCCCCTAGTCCAAGTGCTTTGTCATGCTTGATGACTAAGGTGCTTGAGCTCCTAAAGTCAAAAGCATCCCTACAAGAGGGGGGGCGAGCCCTTTTCCTAGGGATTAGAGAGAGAACACACACTCACACTCACAAGGGAAGCCCCAGCTTGAAGAGGCAACAAGGACAGATGTCAGGTCCCTACCCATGTTACCTTCATGTGTTGCTTGAAGCCTATTGGCTAGGCTTCAAAGGGGTCCAATGATAAATTACTTGAATTATCTAATTGTTTTTGCACTTATCAAGTCCTCTCTCTCTCAAAGGGGAAAGGGGGACACTTGTCCCAAGGCTATCCCTGTTGCTTGTAATGGCTTCTGCTTGTGATTGGCTAGGCCTGGAGGGGTCCAATGAGCTTCAAGCATGAGCTACAAGGGGGGGTCGACCCAAGAAATCTAGGGGGGTGCTTAGGGGGTATACTCACCCACACACACTCACAAGCACTCTCATTGTGTACTATGCAAAGTGCAAGAGCTCCCTCTCCTTCTCCAAGCAAGTAGAGGTTGAGAGCCTACACCAACACTCTTGGCTATGGAGTGCAAATCCAACCAAGAGCCATGCTTCAATGCTTAAGCTTGCCATCTCCTTCTTCTTCATTACTATGCTATTATGTATGCTAGCAACAAGAGTATGATAAGTGAGGAACTAATTCTTTCTCCTACGAAATGTTTCTTCTTCCTCTTCCCTACCCTCATTCCCTGCTAGCTCTCTCCACCTTCGAAGGTGTTTGAGGTCTTGGGACTGAGGCTTGGGATAGTTAAAGCTGTCTTCAAGTTTATGTTATGTTTGTGATGCATGAAGCCTTCCATCTTCATGGCATCACCTAGGTCACAAGGAACACAAAGACTGTATTGTAACAAGTCTCTCTTTATGGGAGAAATCATAATACAAATGCCTATTGGAGGGGGGACCGGCTCCACATAAATCCGGTCCTCAACTGTTGTCATGTTCTCTAAATTCTCTCTCTTGCAAAAGTATTGTCTATGCCAAGTTAACTAATTTCTATGATTATGTTGCTATCTTCAATTATGTCTACCCGCTATGCTCACAAAATCATTTCTTGAAAGTACTCTCATTAAATTCCGCTACTCTCAAATTGAATAGGCAAATTCCATTACATCATGATGATGAGAGTGACGAAGGTGTGTCCATGTTACTTGAGGGCAATGAGAAGCCGTGATTGAACAACTGAATCCGGTAGTCAATAGTACCAAATCTGGTAGTCAACGGTACCAAGTGTATTCCGCACTATGTGCTTTTTAGTGACTGAGTTAACTTGATTTTTTGGCCCTGAGCTTTATCTGTTCTCTCTATCTAGTTCTGTGTTGGTATGTTACCTTTCATTACATTACTGTTTCAGTTGTCCTCACTATATGTGCATTTGGTACATTTTGGTACTGTTGAACTTGGGTGCTTCTCTGTCCACTATTACAGTACCAAATTTGGTACTGTTTGGTACTGTTGAACTTGGGTGCACGTCTGTCCACTATTACAGTACCAAATTGGAACTGCTTGAACTTGCTGTATCACTTATGGTTTACTTTATTGCTCTATCTGGTTCTATGTTGGTATGGTACCTTTCATTACATTACTGTTTCAGTTGTCCTCACTATATCTCTACTTTTTGGTACTGTTGAACTTGGGTGCACGTCGGTCCACTATTAGAGTACCAAATTTGGTACTTTTTGGTACTGTGTTGAACTTGGGTGCACTCCTGTCCACTATTACAGTACCAAATTTGGTACAATTTGGTACTCCTTGAACTTGCTGTATCACTTATGGTTACTTTATTTCTTGGTATTTTTCAGTTTGTCTATTCGTATTTGATACGATCACCTTGAGCAATGTCTAGAACTACATTGATAACATGAAAGGTATGCCAAACATAGATGCTATCTGCCTCAAAATTAAAATGTTGGTCAACCTGGTTAGCTCCAAGAGGTTTCAACAGAATTAGTCAGGGGTTTCAACAGTAGAGATCAAGATACCAAGACAGTCTGAACAATAGAAGTGGTTTTTCATTATGTATAGTATCGGGTTACAAAATTCCACTATTTACATGATTATGGCAATTTGCTACCTCGGGGGATCAAATTTATAGGAGTACCCCTCCATCTGTATGAAGTAATCAGTAATGTACCCAGAAATATCGTCTTCAGTGTCAAAGACTGGGTTTTTGCGAGTGTACGCTGTTGGGTACCGATCCCTTATCCACCCGAGCAACCAAGGCAAAACAAAATCTAGCAAGTAAAACGGGTAATCGGTTCCTACTACCATGGGATCGTATGATCGGATTTCCATACAGTTTTCATAGTCATTTTTAAGAGACTTGTATCTACAATCATCTACAAGAATAGTGTTGCTGGCATCGTACTTCGGGGGCCTGCCCACATCGTCCGTAGCTTCTTCACGAAAATGGGCTTATCGCCCATGTGTTTGGGCACAACTGGCACCTCCGACATACGGGCCCGCCATATTTCACAGTCCTCTTGGGAGAGAATATCTGCTAATGCCAAAAAACGAGGTTAAGAGGTATGCGTAACTTATGTCCTGCAACATTGAAAGCGGGCATGCTTTACCTGCAAAATATTTTTGCCTTCTATGGTTTGGGAAGCACGCGTTCACCATGTGTAACAGTTTTTCCCTTCTACAGCAGGAGCACAACACTAGGCTGGCTTTCTGTTTAAGCCGTAGGATGAACTGCTCCGCATCCGGACTTACAAGACAAATTACATTCCCTCTGAGATGGACTACCCGTGGCGTGTGCTCCTTTGGCAGGCACTCAAGTTCCTCAGGGATTTCACTGCAGCTGGTTAGTAGCACGCCACTAAGATCAAGCACAATCATCCGCCCGCGTCTAGCAGCCACATCACGTTGCAACAATGTTCTTGCCAGTGTCTCGTCTAGCCACCAACTTACTACAGCACCAACAAACATAATGAGTGGGGACAAATACACAGTGCAAACACCATATCTAAAACAGAAAACTGGTCCAAAAACTACCAAATTTGGTACTGTATTGCACAAGTGATAAGGACTATCCGAAATCGCAAGTTCAAGAAGTACCAAATTGGTACTGTAATAGTGGACAGACGTGCACCCAAGTTCAACAGTACCAAAAAGTACCAAATTTGGTACTGTAATGCACATATAGTGAGGACAACTGAAATAGTAATGTAACCAAAGGTAACATACCAACACAGAACTAGATAGAGAGAAAAGATAAAGCTCAGGGCCAAAAAATCAAGTTGACTCAGTCACTAAAATGCACAAAGTGCGGAATACAATAGATTCTCACTGGCTACAGTTTGCATGCACGGGATAATTGATCACGGGCGCAATTGCGCTTCTTTCTTTGCAAATAGAAAAGTTCCTGCAGGGTCACGGAATCAGGGGAATCACCTCTCCGCTTCGAAACAGCATCGGCAGCAGTAGAGTCAACGCCCCCGTCGGTGCTGTCCACAACAGTATCGTTCCCAAGTACTTCTTCTTGCTCATCCTCGGCCTCCCTCCGATCTTTGTTGCCTTCCGACCCCTCTTTGACCTCCCCTTCACTCCCCTTTGTGGTTTCCACCCCCTCCCCAACACCCCCCTTTGTGGGTTCTTCCTCTCCCTTCTTGGCCGTTGCTTCATCGAGCTTTGTGTTGGTAGCATCCTGGCTTTCCTCCGCATCCAGCTCCACAACAACAGGGACTTTACCTTCCTCCTTGTCCTTGGTCTTTTTACCATCTCTGGCCTCCTCCTCAATTTTCCTTTCGCTGTCACCTCTCTTTTTATCATCTCTGGCCTCCTCCTCACTTTTACTTTCGCTGTCACCTGTTGCCTCACATCTTTGTCCCGTCACATTGTCTTTCCCTACAGAATTACCTTGCTTCATATCATGGAGAACATCTGATATCTCCCTTGTCACCTCATCCACGTCCCATATTCGACTTGCAACCGACTTTGTGGCGTGTTGGTCAGTAACTGCAACATCCTGCTCCTCTGCAAACACAAAGAAAGACAACACATACTAACTTGTATGAAAACCTCACTGAGTTGCAAGTGCGCATATGTATTAAAAAATGCACACATACTTACTCTTGACAACTTGAAGCCCACTGGCCCAGGACTTTGCCAAATCAGAGATTACCATATTACAACCCGGCTTGACACACTGATCCCTGCTTTGTAACAGAGCACTGAAGCACAAGGGATGATACTGGTGTCGACACTCTAGCATGAAGGTTCCGATTACATGTGCGCACTCCAAGGGCTCACCGCATGCAACACACATACCAAACACTGGGATCACATTTACCGAATCATTAACCTGGGCCTAGGATATAGTAGGAACCTCTTCCCAAGCCTGATATCAGACAACATCTCCTTCACAAATAGGGTATGCTCTTGACCTTCCTTCCATTTTTTCTCTAGAGTGTCATACTCAGCCTGTTGACAACCAGCGGTCCCAATTAGTTTCAAAAACTACCAAGAATTCATACCGAGACTGGTACTTCTAAGTACTGTACTACGAACAGAACCCAAACTACCAAAACCACCAAAACTACCAAAAACTACCAAACTCGGGAATCATATAGTACCGAAAACATATAAATACCCTCAATGCAGAACTAAACTACCCAAACCTTATCAAAACTACCAAAAGCCACTTTTTGCAGCACTTTCAAATAGTACCTAAAAGTACCAAAACTACCAAAAGCCACTTTTTGAAGCACTTTCAAATAGTACCTAAAAGTACCAAAACTACCAAACAAGCTTTTTGCATCACTCTCAAATAGTACCTAAAAGTACCCAAAACTACCAAAATCAAACTACCATACAAGCTTTTTGCAGCACTTTCAAATAGTACCTAAAAGTACCCAAAACTACCAAAATCAAACTACCAAACAAGCTTTTTGCAGCACTTTCAAATAGTACCTAAAAGTACCAAAACTACCAAATCAAACTACAGAAGCCACTTTTTGCAGCACTTTCAAATAGTACCTAAAAGTACCAAAAGTACCAAAACTCCCAAAATCAAACTTTCAAATAGTACCAAAACTACCAAGACTACCAAAGAAAAACTTTTTGCAGCACTTTCAAAAACTACCAAAACTACCAAAATTACCAAAATCAAACTATCAATTACACTTTTGCAGCACTTTCAAATAGTACCTAAAAGTACCAAAACTAGCAAAACTACCAAAGCTATCAGAATAAAACTACCATAACACCTTTTGTAGCACTTTCAGAAAGTACCTTAAAGTACCAAAACTTCTTCATAGTAACAGAAATACCAAACCATAAGACAGAAGGAAACCATAAACTACCTAGAATAAAAATAGTTCTACCATGAGTACCTAATACTACCAATCCCACCAAACCAAGCATAAACAGTTCTATCAAAGGTACCTAACACTACCAATCCCACCAAACCAAGCATTAACAGTTCTACCAAAGGTACCTAACACTACCAATCCAACCAAACCAAGCATAAACAGTTCTACCAAAAACTCCCAAAACTACCAGCACCTGTTGCTCTAGAATCTCCTTGTCGAGCAATGACGTATCTTCACTGATTCCGTATCGAAGTAGCATCCTTCGACTGGCATCCAAATCAACTTCTATCACATTGATTTCTGCATCATCGCCAGTGTTGGCCTCTCTCAGTGTTTCCAGTTGGGTCTCATATTCCTTGATGTCGTCCATAATCTGCTTGACAAGTTTATTGGAACCCTCTGCCCTCAAGAGTGTTTCCTTCTTCTGCTTCAGAGACATTGTCAGCTCTTTCAGCCTATTGGCTACCCCGACACATGTCCGAGGGACTCTCCCAACCATAGCTTCAAGGTCCGCAATATAATTAGGTGTTTTCTCCTCATGACGCTGTGGGGGGACTTTCTGTGTAGGGGGCATACTACCGACTGGCGTAAGTCGGGGCTTCTTGGTATTTGACGGGTGGCCTCCTTGGGACGCACCGTTTGCCTTTCGCCAATTCTCAACCTTCTTTTCCAAGCCTCCTGGTCGGGAGGAACACATGTTGAGTACACTCTCACCAAACCTGGCCCATGCAACCCTATGGCCCGCAGGGTCCTTTGTGGCTGCATGACACTTCTCATATGCAAAACAACGGGCAAATTTTGTAGTGATCTCCCCACATGATGGTGGGGCTTGGTACACCTTATGGAATAGGAACCTGCATTCATCCTGAAGCCGTGGCTGCACGTGATTTAAGTAAATCTTTGTCTTCTTCTGGCTGTAATGCCTGAATACAGTGAGCCACTGGTCATCGGGGATGTCATCTTCTGTAAGATCCTTTGGCAGCACCCCCTCCATGCTCAAACCATACTCATCATGAAGCTCTTGTGTTGTATAGCAGAACTTTGTCAAGATAGGGTACTCCTCCATCTTGTTTTTTCCTGCGATGTGGAAACAACACGCAAGTAAAGACATGCCCTCATTATATGCCTCATTTCAGTTGTGGAAAACAAAACACATGGAATGAAATGAATGTATGTCATTCAGGTGACAATTGCAAAATTCAGTTGTGTACAAAGCCAATTTTGGTTGTGGTTAGTATCAAATTTGGTACTGGTTAGTACCAAATTTGGTACTAACCAAATTTGGTTATGCTGACATCCCTACTGAGCTTCAACTTTGTGCTATGCTCATGCACAACATATACTGATTTTTTCACTTGCATGCATGCAAGTTAGCAATCAAAATAGCAGCTTATACATGTAACTTTGTAACTTTCCTAAACCCTAAATTCCTAAGAAGATCCCAAACATGCACATGTACTTGCTGCATGCAAAAAAAGCAAATGCAGACCTCATCAGATAAAAGACATGCAGAAGCTTGCATGCATGGAAAAGAAAATGGTAAATCACCAGAAAACGCACAGCTCTCATAGCACCTACCTTTAGATGTTGTAGATGACCATGGAGTCTCATCATTGGCAAAAAGAGGCCCAGGCTTAAATGAAGTCTCCATGGACACAGCAGGTTTCTCCCTCTCCACAAAGGAGGCCCCCTTGCTAGCCCTCGTATTTGGGGTGTCGATGTTCCGAGGGGATTTTGCATCCATTGTCCTCTTCTTCTTTTTCCCATTGTCCGGTGACGCTTTGGCTGCTGATGTCCTCGCTGGCGTCCTCATCTTCCTGATTGTGAGTAGCCGGGGAGCTTGTTACCTGCAACTGTAGTGGTTTGCAGAAGGCGATGTAGTAAGAGAGCAAGGCGGAAGCTGGAAAATGTGTTGAGCAACTGCGCCATTCACAAACGCAGTCTGTGATGGGACTTTTGGGACGGTTTCAAAACACCACTCCCATTACTTATTGCCCCACCCACATTTTCTTTCACGGAAAGTTTAAATCATACAAATTTCCCTCCTACCATTCTTTAACATAGATGAAAAAAAAGGTTCCCTCCAAAGTGTGGACATATGTAGAAGTACCAACCAGGTAGAAGCAAAATAGGTCCTTTTTTTGTACCACCAAACCATGCTTTCACCCATATATATATGTGTGTGTGTGTGTGTGTGTATACACACACACACACACACACATATATAGTTGATGTGAACAATCAACTATTAAAATTATATGGTGTGAGCTTTGTTTGAAGTGACTTGAAATGTCAACGTAGAGCTCCCACCTGCTACTTTCCAAACTAAAGAGGAGAAAAGAAACTTGAGCCAGACTTCACAAGAGAGAAAGCAAAAAAGCAAAGTGTTCTACAAAACAACTGCAAGATCGTACCTAGAGGAAGGTGAAGTAGGTGCAACTCTACAAAATGAAGTATTATGCTTTCGTTCATCTTTGAGAAGAAACTCGGGAGGTAGACCTACTGCTGTTTGATGCTACAAGGAAAATGCAAGAAAATATAGATATGGAGGTGGAGTAGTGGACGATAAAGGGAAGAAACTGGTGAGTGCATGTGTGCATAAATGTGTGCATGCATGCGTCTTGTAGTGCGTGTGAGGAAGGGGAAGAAGCAAGAGATTGTGTGTGTGGGTGGAGCAGCCTCTAGCAAGTAGAGAGTGAGGAGCTTCTTATTCTCATGTATATGAAGAATAAGGGTATGTACACATGTGGGCGGGGGGCTCCTAGACACTGAATGTCCGAGCGGGCAAAAGGTGGAACGTCTTTACCTCAACAATCTCCCACTTAAAGGTGGTGAGTGAGGCCTACTAGCTAAACTACTAGTGGGTACAAGAAACTAGGTGAGAGGCTCTCTCAACCTATGCCCACTGGCTCACTGTGTCGATCTACACACAGTCATATCAGCTCTCGTGGTAGGCAAGTGTGCATACCCACCCTAGAGCCTTCATGTAAATCTTGTAGACTACTCTGTATGGTCTGCAAAGCTCCAAGAAGCATCATGCTAGTGTCAATCACCGTACAACTGACTACCCCTGCTTCAAATGCTCCCACTGTAGCTGATAGATAGGGCCTCGACACTAACAAGTCGAACATGAGATGCCTGAACGTTGACAAAATCTGCACAGACCTGGCTATACTCACCTACCTTGCGCTATCTAAAACATCAGGACTACCCATCGCGTATGGATGTGTCAACACCGACACTGGGAAACCCACGTCCTTGTCATCCATAGGCAAAATTGTGCCTCTTGACACCAACTCATCAGCCTCTAACATGAGCATATCAAAGAACTCCATATCTAGCATGGTCTATCTGTGTCTCTAGGAAGCAGACTTGCTTTACCTTTGCCTGCACAAAGTCTGACAAAACCTGCTATGTCTCACTAGAGATCTACCGCTCTATCTCTGTCTCTACAAAGTCTACTGGCACATCTTGCACATCTAAATTCTTTTTCTCTACCACTCCCATATGGCCTTCTTTGCCAAAAAATACTAAATCAAGTGGGGGAGATTTCCCAAGGTGGCAAGGAAGAGCCATTGAAGTTGTGTATGGCCAACATGTTTCGACTTCAAGAGTCTCCTCAATGCTTGAAAGTATACAACAATCTCTCAGAGGGTTGTCCTTTTTTTTTTTTTGCAATACTCGCGATAGTGAGGGGAGAATACTATTTGACCCCCTCCCCCTACACATGGCTGCTTCTTTTGCATTTGTCGGTAGTTTCAACAGTGTTCTCTGCTCACTATTCTAGCCCCTTGTCGATCGTTGTTTGGGTAGTGCTTTGTGTGTGTGTGTGTGTGTGAGAGAGAGAGAGAGAGAGAGAGAGAGAGAGAGAGAGAGAGAGAGAGAGAGAGAGAGAGAGAGAAAGAAAGAGAAGGTGCGTTATCTAGCTCTTGAGCTATCCGCATGTACAACATGAACGTCTTCACAAATCCACAAGCAAGACTTTCTGCTTGAACCTTCGTTGAAATGTAGAGCTCCCACCTGCTACTTTCCAAATCAAAGAGGAGAAAAGAAACTTGAGCCAGATTTCACAAGAGAGAAAGCAAAAAAGCAGAGAGTTCTACGAAAGGACTGCAGGGCCGTACCTAGAGGAAGGTGAAGATAGGTGCAACTCTACAACATGAAGTATTTTGCTTTCATTCATCTTTGAGAGGAAACTTGGGAGGTAGACCTACTGTTGTTTGATGCTACAAGGAAAATGCAAGAAAATATAGCTATGGGGGTGGAGTAGTGGATGATAAAGGGAAGAAACTTGTGAGTGCACATGTGCACAAATGCGTGCGTGCATGCGTGCTGTAGTGTGTGCGGGGAAGGGGACGAAGCAAGAGACACTATGTGTGCCTGGAGCAGCCTCTAGCAAGTTGATAGTGAGGAGCTCCTTATTCTCATGTATATGAAGAATAAGGGTATGTACACATGTCGGCGGGCTCCTAGACACTGAATGTCTGAGAGGGCAAAAGGTGGAACGTCTTTACCTCATCAATCTCCCACTTAAAGGCGGTGAGTGAGCTGTACTAGCTAAACTACTAGTGGGTACAAGAAACTAGGTGAGAGACTCTCTCAACCTATGCCCACTGGCTCACTGTGTCGATCTACACACAGTCATATCATCTCTCGTGGTAGGCAAGTGTGCGTACCCACACTAGAGCCTGCATGTAAATCTTTCAGATTACTCTGTATGGTCTACAAAGCTCCAAGAAGCATCATGCTAATGTCAAACAATCACAGTACAATTGACTACCCCTGCTGCAAATGCTCCCACTATAGCTACTAGATCGGGCCTCGACAGTAACAAGTCGAACATGAGATGCCTGATCGTTGACAAAATATGCACATACCTGGCTATACTCGTCTACCTTGCGCTATCTAAAACATCACGACTACCCATCACATATGGATGTGTCAACACCGACACTGGGAAACCCACGTCCTTGTCATCCATAGGCAAAATTGTGCATCTTGGCACCAACTCATCAGCCTCTAACATGAGAGTATCAAAGAACTCCATATCTAGCGTGGTCTATTTGTGTCTCTAGGAAATGAACTCGCTCTACCTTTGCCTGCACAAAGTCTGACAAAACCTGCTGTGTCTCACTAGAGAACTGCCGCTCTATCTCTGTCTCTACAAAGTCTACTGGCACATCTTGCACAACAAATTCTTTTTCTCTACCACTCCCATATGGCCTTCTTTGCCAAAAAATACTAAATCAAGTGGGGGAGATTTCCCAAGGTGGCAAGGAAGAGCCATTGAAGTTGTGTATGGCCAACATGTTTCGACTTCAAGAGTCTCCTCAATTCTTGAAGGTATACAACAATCTCTCAGAGGGTTGTCCTTTTTTTTTTTTTTGCAATACTCACAATAGTGAAGGGAGAATACTATTTGACCCCCTCCCCCTACACATGGCTTCTTCTTTTGCATTTGTCGGTAGTTTCAACAGTGTTCTCTGCTCACTATTCTAGCCCCTTGTCGATCGTTGTTTGGGTAGTGCTCTGTGAGCGGAGACACGAGAGAGAGAGAGAGAGAGAGAGAGAGAGAGAGAGAGAGAGAGAGAGAGAGAGAGAGAGAGAGAGAGAGAGAGAGAGAGAGAGAGAGAGAGAGAGAGAGAGAGAGAGAGAGAGAGAGAGAGAGAGAGAGAGAGAGAGAGAGAGAGAGAGAGAGAGAGGTTGTGTTATCTAGCTCTTGAGCTATCCACACGTACAACATGGACGTCTTCACAAATCCACAAGCAAGACTTTCTACTTGAACCTTCGTTGAAATGTAGAGCTCCCACCTGCTACTTTCCAAATCAAAGAGGAGAAAAGAAACTTGAGCCAGACTTCACAAGAGAGAAAGCAGAAAAGCAGAGAGTGCTGCAAAAGGACTGCAGGGTCGTACCTAGAGGAAGGTGAAGATAGGTGCAAATGAAGTATTGTGCTTTCGTTCATCTTTGAGAGGAAACGTGGGAGGTAAACCTGTTGGTGTTTGATGCTACAAGGAAAATGCAAGAAAATATAGCTATGGGGTGGAGTAGTGGATGATAAAGGGAAGAAACTTGTGAGTGCATGCGTGCACAAATGCATGCCTGCATGCGTGCTATAGTGCGTGCGGGGAAGGGGAAGAAGAAAGAGACTGTCTGTGTGGGTGGAGCAGCCTCTAGCAAGTAGATAGTGAGGAGCTCCTTATTCTCATGTATATGAAGAATAAGGGTATGTACACATGGGGGCGGGCTCCCAAACACTGAATGTCCGAGCGGGTAAAAAGTGGAGCGTCTTTACCTCAACAATCTCCCACTTAAAGGCGGTGAGTGAGGCGTACTAGCTAAACTACTAGTGGATACAAGAAACCGTGGTGAGAGACTCTGTCAACCTATGCCCACTGGCTCACTGTGTCGATCAACACACAGTCATATCAGCTCTTGTGGTAGGCAAGTGTGCATACCCACACTAGAGCCTACATGTAAATCTTGAATACTACTTTGTATGGTCCGCAAAGCTCCAAGAAGCATCATGCTAGTGTCAATCACCGTACAACTGACTACCCCTGCTGCAAATGCTCCCACTGTAGCCGCTAGATTGGGCCTCGACATTAACAAGTTGAACATGAGATGCTCGAACATTGACAAAATCTTCACATACCTGGCTATACTTGCCTACCCTGCGCTATCTAAATCATCAAGACTACCCATCGCGTATGGATGTGTCAACACCGACATTGGGAAACCCATGTCCTTGTCACCATAGGCAAAATTGTGCATCTTGGCACCAACTCATCAGCCTCTAACATGAGAGTATCAAAGAACTCCATATCTAGCGTGGTCTATTTGTGTCTCTAGGAAATGAACTTGCTCTACCTTTGCCTGCACAAAGTCTGACAAAACCTGCTGTGTCTCACTAGAGTACTGTTGCTCTATCTCTGTCTCTACAAAGTCTACTGGCACATCTTGCATAGCTAAATTCTTTGTCTTGTGAGCATGGTGGAGCTCACCTGTGAAAAGACAAGATGAAAAGACGATATTCAGACACAAAAAACTTAAATTGAGAGGCCAAAACTAAATAGGAAAGAAGGAAGCCTGATAGAACTAAAGGAAAAGAACCTTCAATGACAAAACTTGAACACAAAGAAAAATATAAGGAGCTGAAATGGACCTTGAAAGAAGTTTGGACCATGGAAATGGAATTAGAAAGCGATAAAGCAAGAGCAATTAGTATTCCATCTCATTACAAAAATACACTTTGCAAGGTCGGAAAATTGTGGTGGAACAACCATTGTGACAACCAAAAGAACTAGGGAGTTCCTATAAGGGACCTGAGAATGCCAAACAAATTGAATTTGCAAATCCTGGAGAAGAGCAAGGCCCGCATACATAGCTACAGATCTATCGCAAGAAGAGGAAGGGATTCTCATTCAAACATTAAGGGATCACAGGGATGTTTTTGCTTGGTCCTATAAAGAACCCAAGGGAGTGAATCTTGCAATATGTCAGCACACTAGCCCTATGAGAGATGATGCTAAGCCGAGCAAACAATGACCATACACCTATAACGAGACATTTGCTAAAAAAATAAAGGAAGATATTGAGAAGCTCAAAGAAGCTGAGTTCACCTATGAAATAGAACACACTGATTGGGCATCACCTATTGTGGTAGTGCCAAAAAACAATGACAAACTGAGAGCATGTGTTAACCTTAAAAAGGTGAACACAACCACTATACAAGATAACTATCCTCTTCTATCACATACCATGTACTAGAACGAGTAGCTAGCAAGGAAGCTTAGAGTTTCCTAGAGTAATTCTTTGGTTACAAAAAATTGACCATAGATCCAAAGATCGACATAAAACAACTTTTGCCACAGAATGGGGATTCTTTTCTTATAGGGTCATGCCTTTTGGTTTGACCAGTGGACCAACAACAACAACATTCCAAAGATTGATGAGCCATGTGTTTAAGAAATATCTACGAAACTTCCTAAAAGTATACATGGATTATCTTTGTGTGCACTCTACAAACCGAGAGAGTCATTTTGAACATTTACGGCAGTATGTCTTTGAGAAATGTTGTCTATATAGGATTTGTTTGAATCCCAAAAATTGTGTATTTATGGTTAGATAGGGAAAAAAAATTGGACATATTGTATCCAAAAATGGTATTGCCATAGACATGGAAAAGGTGGAGTGATTGTTGAACTGGCTAGACTAACAAATGTCAAGAAATGTATGAGTGACAAACATCAAGCTTGCATATGCCCGGTCTAGGAGTCAAAATACCACCAATGAGCATGAACAAAGATAAAGAGGAATAACGTATGCAAGGTTAAGATGTTTCCCCCCTACATTAGGGCACACCTACATAGGCAGGGATGGATCTCCACTGCTCATTAGCTATTTTGTTTGTGGATGTAATTTCAAACCTGTTTTCATGGGAATGGCAATATGTTTGCAATCCTCAAGTTTAAACTTACATTTTAATGTCTCTATGTAACTTGTTTGACACAAGGCAATACCACCATCACACTGCTTAAACTATATACCCAAGTAATGATGTAACAACACCAAATGTTTCATCGTGAAAGTAGCATTCAAATCAGCCTTAAATTCAACAACATGTCTCTCATTGGTTGAGTGATCAGCAAATCATCCACATAGAGAACGACAATGAGAAGTACATCACCCTCACGCTTTACATAGAATGTGCTTTCTATTGGACTGTTATGAAAGTCTCGTTTGACCAAATCACTGTTAGATTTATTGTCACGCAAAGTATGCACCAACTATTTTGGCATACCTCTAGCCTGCTCATTCTCAGCCCTTTCCTCATCAAGTACATCATGTACATCTACATCAGTAATAGGCTGATCTGTAACATTTTTTGAAACCCCCATAGACTCTACATTTTCCTCATTTGAATTTACATTCGAAGTTTTGCCACTAAAAAGAGGCAACAAACTATCATAAATGTCCTATGAGCTTACATTACTGTCTCCAGTACATGATAGCAAGGGCTGAACAGAATCTCTTGTGAAACCAAGATATGCTTTTTTTGCAGATGGTACAACCTGTAACCTTTGCTTTCAACACTATAACCAACAAAAATGCACTTGACAGCCTTATCATCCAATTTTCTACATTGTGTATGTGGCAACAAAGCATAAGCAAATAGCCAAAAACATGCATATGCTCAGTAGAAGGCTTTCTATTATGCCATGCTTCATATGGAGTCATAGATTGCAAAGCTTTTGTAGGACACCTATAAGTATGTAAGTGGCACACATGATGGTCTCAAGCCAATACGAATGCGTCAAAGCTTGACTTTTGACCACGCATCATGCCATTTTTGTAAGTGGCATGTTTTTGCTCTCAACAACACCATTTTGATGAGTAGTATATGGAACTGTACATTGGTGTTTTATCTCAGGACTATCCAAAAATGCATTAAATTCTTGAGACATATACTCCCCCCCTCGATCTGAATGGAGGGTGTCCATAATACATTTTGAGACATTTTCAACCATAGCCAAAAAAAAATTGAAGCACATAAACACTTTGAACTTTGCTTTAAGTGGATACACCCGTGCATGCCTTGAGTAATCAACAAAAGTAAAGGTAAGTGCCCAAGGACAAAGTTTGCATGGTCCCACAAACATCACTACGCACAAGCTGCAACCTACATGTGGTCCTAACTAAACCATCCTTTGGAAAATTTGAACACTGCATGTTACCCAAAATACAGCCTTCACAAACATTTTTGATAGGTGCTTCAAGAGGCGGCAAAGAAGGAACCATATCAAATTTCTGCAAACGAAGCAAATTGGAAAAATTCAGATGCCCAAAACGTGCATGCCAAAGTTTTGCATCTGAAATAGCCTTTGAATCCACAACTGCATTTGCAAAATTTTGCCCACAGTCATACAAAGTGAGCTTATACAACCCATGGCATAAAATTCCCAACGCAACAATTTTATCTCCATAACTCAGATCATGTCTTGTACATCTGTCATCCACAAGTTTAACTATAAGACCAAGTCTAGCAAGTGCAGATACAAACAAGAGATTCTTCTTGATCCCAGGTACAAGCAGTAAGCACAATCTTTCTAACTCCCTTAGCCGGATAAGAGGCATTGTTTGCACAAATGATTGTATTCTCATTAGTGACATCCTGAGAGAGGTAAACAAGTCACGATGAGATGTAATATGCTTTGTAGCACCACTGTCAAAGTACCACACATGAGAATCTATAGCAACTAACATACATGCATCATGGATAGAAGGATCATAAGTGCACTCTGCACTAAAAGCCCATTATGTATCTATATTAGCATCACAATCTCCTTTCAAAGAAGACTCAACAATAGCTGCACTTGTAGTGGAACCAATCTCTTTCTTCTTAGCCTCTTTTTCCTTCAATTTTGGGCAATGCTTGATCAAGTGATCATTAGCTTTACAATAATCATCTTCTTTTTGCCCTTTTCACCAGAATTTCCAGACGAAGTGTTGACACCATAAGCATTAGGAACGTGTGCCTTCCACTCGTAGAAGAACCATGAGAAGTGGTTGCATTACTGTTACCACTTTTTCTTTCAGCAGCAATAAAGGTTTGTCCAATTGCACACTATTTAGCCCTATTTTTCTTGGAAAGTGACTCTTGCAATAGCAATGTGCATAATGCATCAAACTTGACAAATTTAGGATTTTCTTGGGTCATAAGTCTCCAAGTACTAGAAAAAGCATGGTAAGAATCTGGCAAAGCATCAAGAATAGTCTACATAAGAGAACTATCAAAAATGACTTCAACTATAGAAATAAGTTTCTAATTTATATCCGTGACACCAACAAGAAAAGTGTCCATTTCATCTTCCTCATGCATAATCTTCGACTCCAGCTCTTTACGCCCAGCAATGCAATTTTAGCCTCATTGTGACTTGCATAAAGACTAGCCAAAATATCCCAAACCTACTTTGTGGATTTTGTTGAATGAATGTGAGGAGTAATAGTGCGCTTCACAGACAACACAATCAATGAATGAGCCTGCACATCTCTTACATCCCAACGAACTTGCTCAACTGTAGGCAAAATAGTTCTAGTAGTAGCAATCATGTCAACAAATCCTGCAACATCCTCAACATCACCTGTATCTACAGAACTAGGACATACATCGATGCCTTGCACAATATTACAAACCCCCTTTGACACAAGGACATGTTTCATCATGTAAGCCCACATAGGGTAATTGTCCCCATCCAATCTGTCCTCAATAGAAAACATCTTGAACACATTTGTGTTGTTGTCAATCATGGTGAATGCTTGCACTTGATGTGAAAACTGCTTGAAAAGTGGAGAAACAAAGTGGAATAACATGTGCTATATAGCATAAACCTTAGAAGACTATAAGGGACTTGTTATGCAGAAAACGGAACTGACAAAAATTTTGCACAAATTGATGAAATAGTATGCGCAATACTGCATGTAATGGAAATAAAGGCCAAAATGAGCCCAACTTAAAATTCTCAGCAGACCTGCTGACGCTCACCAAATCTCACTGAAATTTGAGAAAGTGAGCAGACCTATGCTGGTGATATTAACGACTATGTTCGGGAGGATGCACCCTGCTTTGATACCAATTGTTGGAAGTAGGGTTGTAGTAAAACACACATAGCTTGGAGAAGACAAAGGAAGCTCAAGGCACACAACAAAGAGTGTATTACTTAGTGTGCAATAGAAAGATAATATAGCCTTAGAGTGATGTATGTATATACAATGCATGGGGGGGGGGGGGGGGGGACCTCCTAGCGAGGGAAAAAATGTCTCGATGATCCTAAGTGTGTTTACACACACGTATATCGTACACTCAAATTTTCTACATAGCCCTCAAATCATTTTATCATCATTTCAACAAGAAGGTGAGAATGAGATAATAGAATTCTTGGTATGGGTAAAGAAAGTATCTTAACAAAAGTGAGCATTAGAAGGGGGGGGGGGGGAGAGAGAGAGAGAGAGAGAGAGAGAGAGAGAGAGAGAGAGAGAGAGAGAGAGAGAGAGAGAGATCATATTCATGTGGTAAGAGAAAAATAGGGGATAGAGAGTAACAAGAAGAGGTTAGTTTAAGTGTAATGACATTTGGAGTCCTAAATCAAGCTAGAGACATCCTACGCGTAGGATGTCTAAGTCATGATTTAGAGGCCAAATTCAAACTGTGGACATAGCAAGGTGTTGTATAGCCTTAGGCAAGCCTCCTAGACAAATTTGGTCCAAATTGGAGTTGATTTGACTTGGGAATTCATCAGAACAGACATTAGGCTTTTGTGAACATATTCTTGATCATTTGACCAACCTATAGGTGTCAGAATCAAAAAGTAAAAATAGCTGTGAGCTTAGCACATCAAGGGGAAGCTACAGTGCAAGTTTGAGCTGAAATAGAGAAAAAAGACATCCTACGCGTAGGATGTCTCTAGCTTGATTTAGGACTCCAAACCAACCTATGAGCACACCACTGTGATCAGGACATCAAGGAGAAGCTGGGGTGAAAATTTCAAGTCATTCTGAACAAAAAGACATCCTATGCGTAGTATGTCTCAAGGCCATTTTTAGGTCCAAATAAAATTCTGAGCATACCATTGTGTTGTTGGACTTAAGGGGAGTCTTTGGACCAAATTTTGTTAAATTCTGAGCATATAGACATCCTACGTGTAGGATGTCTCTAGGCCAGTTTTAGGGTCCAATTGTAATTTTGACCATACATGAGTGTTCACAATGTCACAAAGATCCCAAATCTTCTTTTAAAATTGAATTTGGACTCATTTTGACCAGTCTAAACTGCATTTCACTGTTTTGGCCATAACTTTCACAAACGGTATCGGATCGGAAAAGTTTTTATATCAAAACGTAGCCTGAGAGCGGCTCTACAGATCGTAGAGCAAAATTTGAACTAAATGCATGCCAACGGCAACCGTTTAGTTCAACTTTGAAAAAAAAACGTCGTTTGAGGTCTCAAAATACATCCGCAAGTTAGGGGTGTCTAAAAGTGACAATTTGCAAGAATTGTGACGAAACGGTTGTGATTTTGGACATAGTTTTGACTTTTTCCTAACCAAAGCACTTGAACATAGTGGACTAAGTCTACTTGAACCAAGCAAAAGCTCTTAAGCCCAGAAATCATGTCTACCCTAGATTCAAACACAACTTACACAAGCTTGGAGATCTCGACGATAGAGGAATATCCTCCCACAATGGATCTTCCAAACTTGCAATTGATAAAGATCCATCTTGTTGAGAGAGTTTGGATGATTGGTCATGAGAGTGAAGGACTATATAGATACATTGACAACAATGAGGTCAATCTTTATAGGTGCTCAGATCCATACCTAGAAGAGATAACGGATTACAAGCTCTTATATGTCTACACATATGGAGTCGACTGTCAATGGAGATCTATAGTTGTCGACAAGTATGGACGAGAATACAGAGTTGTAGAAAGCACAAATCCACAGACTGTACTAGAAAGAGGTGGATATTTGGTCAATGAAGGACCACAAATGCCTCCACCAAACATGAGAATTCCTATAGGAATTCCAAGAAGAGAGCCACCAGGATTCCCTTCAAGAGCAATGCGTTGCAGATGTATTGACTCCTGTCTCCACATTGACATATATTTATCATATGATAAGAAGGGTTCTGAAAAGTTTTCATTTCTGAACAGTGCTTCATTAGTATCCAAATCAATGAATACCCTGTTAGCTTTCATCCACGACACTGCTAATTGCTGATCTAATTGGTGGCAGCACATGGAACTTATGAGTGTATGTGTATCCCTGCACTGTGATTGGTAACATAATAGACCACAACGTGGTCACCTCATCACCCGATGCTACTTTCAACCTATGTGTATCAGGGAATTTCATCATTGGTCCAAGTTTGAAAGAGCTCAAAGCTGATGACACTCAATTTCACCCCAGTGTCAAGCAATGCAGAGATTTCTACTTGTTATGTGCCTGCATATGCTTTTATGTAAGGACTACACCACGTATTTTCTAAAGTGTTAATGGTGCTCTCGTCCTGAGCCATAAAGTCTGTGATTGTCTTTGCTAATTCTTCGCTTTATATATCCGCTTCGATTGTTTGGAATGTTAGAAGAGGATATTCTTCAGTCATCATTGGTGTGACCATGTTTATTGTCCTTAGAAACTGCTTTCGCTTAGCAATGCGTTCCTTGGCTTCTTGTTGTGCTTGGTCTTGAACTTGTTGCTGTTCCTGTCTATAGGCTTTGCCATAATGCACTTGAAACAAAATCCCAGGAGTTAGAGGTAGATGATACTTTTTCAAAGGACATCCACTAATCCAATTCGGCAGTTCTTTTCCATCTAGTGTCGACAGTTTTACTGCTCCGCTAGACGAGATTTCTTGGATCAAATAAGGACCCATTCCTCTTTTCTTTAGCTTCTGGGCATGCTGTTTAAGGGTGTATACCAAGACATAGTCCCCCGTTTTAAAGTCCTTGTTTTTGACATGTTTGTCAAAAAACTCTTTATGTTGTCTTTTTTTTTTTGCAAAAATGGCTGCTACCGCATTGAGTCGTAACTCATCTAGTTTTTCTAGGTCATCTAACCTTTCTGAAAGCTCATGGCCCATCTAGTCCAACCGTTTAGCTACCCTTAGCGTTGGAATAAAAAATTCAATAGGCAGTATTGCATTCAACCCATACACCATATTAAACGGTGTAGCATTGAGTGTTGTTTTATATGCAACTCGATAAGCCCACAATGCTGAATATAGCATTTGATCCCAGTCCGTCCTTGTTTCACTAACCAGTTTCGTAAGAACTGTGCACAATATTTTGTTGGTCGCTTTCGCTTGGCCATTAGCTTGTGGATGGTAGGGTGTAGATTTGCGATGAATTACCATAAACTCAGTCAAGAGATGTTCGATAACTTCATTTACAAAGTGTGTCCCTCTATCACTCACCAGCTCGATTGGAAGGCCATATCATGTAAACACATATTCATATAAGAATTGTCCCGTGGTTCTAGCATCTGCTTTCGTTGTGGCTTTTGCTTCCACCCATTTGGTCATATAATCAGTGGTGGCCACTATGATGTATTGTTCTTGTGAACGATAAGCTGGTGGAGTAATAGGGCCAACAAAGTCCAATCCCCATTTAGCGAATGCTCGAGCACTCATCATTGGTCTTAAAGGCATGTCGTCTCTTTTAACTGGCACCTTAGTGCGTTGACATTCATCACACCTTTTCACGAATTCTGCTACATCTTGAATCATGGTCTATGCCTGCAACCATAATGATTTTTACGGTTCTCTCCGTTGAAAAATGACCTCCTGCTATGCCTGCATGGGCTTGCTCCAATAATGGAAAGTAGTCATTTTCATGAGGAACTATCCTCAACTGGTCATCAGTTCCTCTTTTATACAATTGGTCATTAATGATGGTATACATATTCGCTTTGATTTGTAAAGCCTTTTGTCTGGCTTTAGACCAATTTCCCGATAACTCCTTATTATCAAATATTCCACAATAGCATGACTCCATGCGGGTGCTATCGTCACTTGGTATAATGTGGCATAATCCACAGTGGTATTGGTTGTGCAAAAGTTGCATTTCTTGATGTAATTAGCTACATCACATGCCATTCCAGGCCAATACACTCCAAGTCTTCTTAATCGTTCATAGGTTATTTGATTTCCTTGATGGAATCCCCCTGTCTGTGTATGTGCCTCCTCTAGATACGCGTCGTACTCCTCTGGGCCTATACACAACCTTAGAATCCCATCGTTACCATGATGATACATTCTTCCCGCAAGCATAGTGTAATTTTGTGCTTGTCTAATGTCTTCCACCGTGTGTCTTTCGTCAAGATTCATTCCATATGTCAACAGCAGAATAATCTGCTCCGACCATTTCGGTACCATCTCTATATTAAACAGGTATGCGTCTGGGAGATCATCATCTACACCAATAGGCTTTTTCGCCATTTAGTAATCGAGAAAGGTGGTCCGCTCTTTGATGAGTTTTTCATTTCTTTACTACTACCGTAAAATCAAACTCCAGCAGCACAATGAACCATCTTACAATTTGTCCAGTATTACAAGGTTTGTTTACTAAGTATAAAAGTGCCTGATGATCCACAAAAAATGTGAATTTGTTCGCAAGCAAATAATGACGAAATTTCTTTACCGCGTATATCATACCCAATCCTTCTCTTTCAGTGGTGGTATAATTCTTCTCTGCACTGTTGAGTTGTCTACTAGCATAACTGATGGGAAAATCTGCATTACCCTCCCCTGGTTGTGCTAATATACAGCCTATTGCAAATGCCGAAGCATCTACATGTACATGGAAAATCTTTGACCAATCTGGTGCTTTTAGAATTGGTGCAGATACCAGTGCCTCTTTTAATTTCTGGAATGACTCCTCACATTCGTCAGTCCATATGAAGATCGTGATCAGACTATACAAGGGTTTTGCTATTACAGCATACATGTAGATAAAACGTCGGTAGTATCCACAATGTCCCATAAATGATTATACCTCTCGTACAATGTTTGGTCTTGGCAATTCTATGATCACCTTTACCTTGTCTTCATCAGTGGTAATTCCATTAGCCGATACTATGTGGCCTAGGATCTTACCTTGCCGTACCATGAATACACATTTTTTTTGGGTTGAGGCAAATCCTATACATTCTGCATTTTTCGAATACCTTTCTAAGATGATCTATATGGTCTTCTCTCAATAGAGAATAGACACACAAGTCATCCATGTAAATATCCAAGAATATTCGCAAGTATTCTTTAAAAGCATGTGTCATTAATCTCTGAAATGTGGCTAGAGTATTGGTCAAGCCAAATGGCATTACCATAAACACATATATGCCCCATTTTGTTGCAAACGCTGTTTTGTACTGATCTTCTAGTTTGACCCCCAATTGGTTATAACCAGAGAATCCGTCCATAAAGCTATAGGCCTGCTTGCCTGCTACTCGTTCCATGATGTGTTCCGTGATAGGGAGAGGATAATTGTACCTTATTGTTGCTGCATTTACCTTCTTGAGATTCACACACACTCGTAATTTCCCATTTTTCTTAGGTACCACCACGATCGGCGACACCCAGTCAGTGTGCTCTATCTCATAAATAAATTCACCATCCATAAGTTTGTCTATCTCGTCCTTGATCCTTTTGGCGAATGTCTCATTGTACGTGTATGGACGTTGTTGCTTGGCTTTGCATCCGACTTCAAAGGGATTGAATGTTCACAGATTTTAGGATCCACCCCCTTCAGATCTTTGTATGACCAGGCAAATACATCACGAAATTCTTTAAGCGTTTTGATCAATAAGTCCTCTTCTTCCTGGCTTAGATCAGTAGCAATGTAAGCAGGTCGAGGACTTTCTCCCGGTTCTGCTAGGTCTATTTTCTTGGCGTTTTCTGGCCCATCATAGGACTCGTTGGATTTAGGCTCTCTCATCGGTTGCTGGACCACCAATTTTCTCTCCTGAATGGTGTACTTACAATAGTGTGGAGGTACATCTATCTTTTTACTCCCATCACTAGCGTTCGACCCATCACTACTTTCCATTTCAGTTGTCCATACAATTTTTAGCTTTTGTTTTAAATCATTGTAAAAAAAATTTCGCTCAACTTTTGTTAATTGGATCTCCAAAGACATCCAATATCTCCCTTGTCACTCTATTTTTTGCCTTGCTGGTTTTCCTAAGTTTCAATAGTCTTGCCTTAAAACCTGGGTCTTCAGCAACCTTAAGAAATCTTCCTTACACTTTATCCTTAGCACAATCAACAACATGAATGTTCATAAGGAAATGTGTCTTACTCCTGAACTCGGGCATAGGTCTAAGCCTAGTTGGTATACTTTTATGGTGTCGCCTACTCTTGTATCTTTTTTGGTGTCTCACACTTTGGTTTGGGAAGTTGTAAAAGACATTATTGTCTTGATCCTGATGGTCGTCTTCCTCCGTATTTTCCGACTTCTCGTCATCTGCATTATCTTCGTTTTCACATTGATAAGAAGAATTATAAAATTCATCTCCATCATGCTCGATGTTTTTAGTGGGGATGTCCACATAGCCCACTATCTTAATATCAAGTTTCGTTTTCGTTTGATTGACTCTCGCTTTCTCGGAGTCTACTTCATTCTCGTCTTCCTCTATAATTTTGCTCAACATGTAGTATGGTACAATATCGTAGCCATTCTCGTCACAAAATTTTGTGGGAGTGACTTCATTGACGCATACATCCAAAGTAGCCAAAATTTGAGACTGTTCTAGGGGTTTGAGCTTCTCTTCAGGGAAGGGCTCTTGTATATAGGCATCGTCTTCCAATACCCTCTCTAGTGTCCTTTCATTGTGGTCGAATTCACTACATTGAGATGCTCCGCACATCCATATCTCCTTTTTCTTACAGAACCACGCTGGGACTTCTGATCCACTAATGGTGGCTGAGTCTAATTCTTCCACGGGTGTTCTCGTGACATCATGGTAGCTGTGGTTCCTCATATTTACACGTGTAGTGGTTTCAGCATGTCTTAGAGACAAATAATCATACCCCCAGTCCTGCACCATCTTGAGTTGCCTCATGAACGGCCTACCAAGGATAATTTCATAATTGTTTTTCTTGCCGAAATCTACTATGGAAAATGTATGTTCATACTCTATGCCACATGAAGATACCACAATTGCCTCAAGAAACCCTATAGGCCTTTCTATGTGCCCATCCGCTAGTTGCAGTTTCATTCTAGTTGCTCGTATTGCCAGCTTTCCCCATTTTTCCCATAGCAATTTGGTAGCAATGGCAATGTCAGCTCCACTATCAAGTATGGCCTTAGTCTCTATGCCGTTATACTCGACTGCTAGAGTAGTGTTTCTGTCTTCACCCTCACAATACTCTCCAACCTTGTTGAGAGGTACTGGTCTAGTGTTGACTCTCTTCTGTTCTGTGTCATTAAGCTCAGGTTCGAAGAACTTAAGAGGCATCCTTATACCAAATTTCTCAAGACATTTGCCCACTTCCGTCCACATGCTTGGCCTAATTTTTAACAATTCTGCCAATGTGATTGTACACTTGACCGGAGTAGACAACAAGTCTGTTAAAATTTTAGTGTCCAATTGATTTTTCCCTCCTATTCATTAAGAAGGCACCCTTCGAGTTTCCGACTTTGCCTCATAGTCTCCCATGTATGGTGGCAAAGTTCTGAGTGATGCAAGTCTGCTATATTCTGATGCAGCTGAACCATCATCCCCTTGAAACGATTTAGCGTCTAAATCCCATGGTGGCTTATTCAAGTTCAACTCCCTAGTCTTCATGGCATCTATGGTTTAACTCCTTCATATAGTTTTTGTTGAGTTCTCCCACAAACTCTCACAGCCATAAGCCCGGTGCTTTCCTGGCAAGACCGCAAATTTCTCGACATATTTTTGGTGAACCCGACGCGAATCTGCTAGGGTGAGAGTTTGTGGGTAACCATGGGTGATCATGTTGAGCAACAGGGTATGCATTTTGACCCAGCAACAATGCAAATGTTTCAAGCATTTGCAATGTTCATGCAACAACAACATGCTACTGAAAGAAGGGAGATTTTAGCAACGAAGGCCATACAAGCGGTCGTCAACAGAATGGATCAGTTCAATGGCAAAGATGTAGGCCATTTTTCTTCCACAATGGGTGCATATGGTGGAAAACACTTCAGTGATTCATCAGTGCTATTAGGTATTACTCTTGCATCCTCTACATTAGGCAAGGATTTAACGTTGTCTATCTTGTCAGGTACCCTTTGTTCAATTTTAATAGGTGTTTCATTGTTTGGTGGTTTGATTATTCTATCCCTCACTTCCATAGGTGGAGGCTCTAGTAAGGCTTGTGCAGTTTCAATCAACTGCTTGCACATCTGTAGTCTCTATTTTTCTATCTTTGGATATGGATATGTCATCCACCTTTGCTCTAGAGTCTGTTTGTTCTTCAATCTTGCTTCATAGGCTTGCAAGATTGCATCTAAGGGTTCATTGACCTTATCTACCAATACATACCCTCCTGAGCTTGCGCTCCTTGGTCCCTCCGTCGATTTTAGAGAGTCAGACTCTCTTTGCTGTTTAAGTTTCTCTCGAGCCATTGTTAGCTCAGCTTCTACAGCTTTCTGTTTTCGTTCACGTCTAGCTTTCATTTTTTCTCTTCGTTCTTTCCAAGGATTATCACGACTGACACTAGACTTGTCAGTCTTGATTTCCTCTTGATTTTCATCGTTACTCTTGGGCTGATTGTCATTTTTCCTTGTTTGGGCTCTCGTCAAGACCTTAACAAGAATCGTAGTTTCATTTTCTTACCCTCCACTAGAAGGCAGTGCTCCCAACATATTCAAAGTAGTCTTTGCTCCTTTGTTTAGGTTCTTAGGGAAATCAAGAATCAAGTGAGTAATTCCACACTCGGTGCAATATGCGTTGACCCTAATGATTTCATCATGAGGACAGTCTCTCAGCCAATGGTCTCCACCACACTTGTAGCATGGTCCTTTAGGCTGTTGAGGTGCTCCTTGAGCTCCTCTTTGTTGGTGTGCATGCCTCTGCCCACTCATGCCTCCGTTGGCTATGAACAACAATGTTCGTTCATCCAAGCTATATCTTCCTTCTCCTCCTGCTTGTGCAGCAGTTTTGATGGTCATGTATTTCCTATCATGCTCCATGGTTTTGGTGTGGAGGGTTCTTCCGGTGGATAATAGACAGGATTTTCCGCATATCCATTGGGATCTTCATAATATGCATGCATAGGCACCAAAGAATTTTCTTCTGATTCAGTTACGGTTGGTGTGTATCTTATGCCGACTGGTCGTAATCCTGGTAGGGGTGGTTGTTGCCCCAACACTGGTTGTGGTCTTTCTACACCTACAGGTCCTGGTAGGTTGCCTGCTTAATACCTAGGCATCCGTGGAATTTGAGAGATGCAACCTGAGCTTGGGGAGCGTAAGGTCTCTCTCTCACATATCCCTTGTTATAATAACATTCCTTCGTCCCGTGGTTTGTCCATTTTTGTTCAATAGCACACCACTTGGGCTGTTTAGCCTGGGGTTTGGAGTACAAATTAATCTTTTTTAGCACTTCCTCTACAAGCTGCTCCTGGCTTACAACTACTTCTCCTTTTGGTGCTGTCTTAATGGACTTGCTTCCACTTTGTTGTGAGGATGAATTGTCATCAAGATCCTCACTTTGTTGTGAGGATGATTTGTCGTCAAGATCCTTGAATTCACCCTCTTTGTAGACCGCGCAATTGTCTACAAGGTAAAGAGCCTCCTTAGTTAACTCATTTAACATCATGCTCCTCTTCATATGTAAGTCCTTCTGGAGATCTGCATTCCTCAGTCCTTGAAAAAATATAAGCATAAGTTTGGACTGAGTTGGCAGTTCTTCCAGAGAACAGAACTTAACATATCTTTTTAGTCTTAGGGCTGCCTTTCTCACAGATTCCCCTTCTTTCTGTTTGAATTTGTGGATTTGTGAGACAGTATTATGATCTATTCCCCTTTGTGATAATTCCTCAATAAACTCGTCAAACACCTCCTCCATAGACTCAAAGTCTCTTCGCTCCACAGAGTCAAACCAAGTAGCTGCATCATCCTCTAAGGTTAGTCCAAACCCTGCAAATTGGGTAGGGAAGTCTAACACCTCTTCAGATCTAATTACACGCACAAAAGCTGCTACATAATCTCTCGGATCTCTGTTTTCCGTGTATTTCTTGTTTACCCATTTTTACACTTGAGAAGGTCTAATTCTACGATGGTCTATAAATCTCATCATTGGATCTCCACGTCCTAGTCGATACACCTCCTCTGGTCTTCTGTAGTGGCCACGTTCCTCTCTCAGTGGTGCTCCTAAGCCATAATTTCTAACAGTTCTTGCCAGAGATGGTTCATCTCTCCGAACTCGTTCTATGGGTGGTCTTCCAGGCTCTGTTGACCCTTGAGTCTTTGGCTTACTCTCTCCTTGATACCTTGAATAGAGTGGTGGTTCTTGTAAATCCCTTAGCCCTCGTGAGGCTTGATAACCATCTCGGTTTCGGTCTTGCTCTAATGTTGCACTCTGTCGAAGCCATGCCTGCAACGATGGCTGAGTTGCTGGTTGGTTTTGATTGGTGAATGTGAGGTATCATCATACTCTTCTGAAAAGGGATTTGTAGACTTGCTAGGGGTGTAGGTGGCTCTTGGCACTTCATCGGGGGCATATGTTGATGCTCCTGGAACTGTTGCCTTGTTGGACGGATACGCCGCGACCGACGTCAGCACAACAAGAACTCACCTAACATGTAATGTCAGCTAAGGACGAAGCTCGACCCGCAGGCGCGTGGAAGCAAGCATAAGGTGTCAACTTACACTCTACGGACTCCTAACTAATTCCTACAGAGGTCTCTACCAATTGTCTAAGTCACAGCCTTCAAGAGTGCATAAGAGGAAACTTCCTACAACGCTTTCTAGAGCCGAACACCCATCAAACAATCTCGAAACACCATAGAACTTGAAGGAGACCCTACTAATACCAATAGGTCGCTCTCCCTAAGGTCTATGAACCAAAATCCCAACCCAAAACACCCGGTGAAAAATCACGTAGGATGTTTGGCCGAAATCTGCAGGTCTTCGTTTCCAAAATCTAAAGTGCCTAATGTGTAGTTCTACTCGATGTGAACGCGTTGATATATTGCAATGTAAAATCGGACAACGTATGCTCACCCAAACACCCGATGAAGCTCGTAGAAGGAGCTCACAAAACCGGACCGTACGCGCACAATGTAGGTATCGGCGCGTAGCTCTCATCGGGGGCAACACGCTGCACTTCTCCACACTCGATTATGACCACCAGAGCACACGTAGCGTCAAGATGAAGCTCACACTCTCTCTCGTACACAGTACGCTCACTCACAGACTTCAAAACTTCTTTTTAAAAATGACAAAAGGTCCCTTCATTAAGGTCAAAAAGTGGTATATATACCTTACAATTTCTAAAACCCTAAAGTTCCAAAATCAACCATCTACTCGATCTAACTATCAAAACTGGGATACAATCTGGAAACTTCTGTAAGTCCCAATATTTACAAGGTGAAAAATCAGGTTTTCCTCAATGAATGAATAATTACAAAAAATAATAATCCTCCGAGTAGTTAGTGTCGTGGGGTGTGTCCAGCTTCTAACACTCCCCCCCTCCTTGCTCATGTCGTCCCCGACATGGCCGTTGATCTGCTTCTTCATCGTATCGTTTCTCGCATGTTTAGCAGAGATTCATATCTTGTGTGCAGGTTCATCATTGTCGAGCCAAAAATGTCAGTGTTTATGGTGAAGAAGCCTGTGTAGAATGCTTCTTCAAAAGCTTGGAAGTGATAGGATGGTAGAAACATTATCCTTTGATACAGCGCATGTATCACCTCCTTGGAAGGCTGACCAGACAGATCATAAGCGCATCTGTATGTATCTTGGAAGAAAAAGATGCTATCGATCACCTGTCCTGGCTTGAAAGTCTCGAACATCGCTAAGAGGGTTCTGCAGATTTTCCTCATCATAATGCATGTAAGGTCAGGTGAGCCAGTGAACAACTTTATGGCGCCCGTTAAGGTTTTCACCACGTATTGGACACTTATTTTCTCACCTGCCTTCAAGCCCGGTAACTTAGGGTAGTTTAGCCAAGTGGGTTGGCTCCTTTGCAAAATTTCCTGCGCTTTCCACGTCCTAATCCTTGGTAGAGGACAAAAGCTGAGGTTGTGTCTGATATTTTTCGGTGCCTCTACCAAGTGGATTAGGTATTGTGGGTACTTTGTAAGCCAGGCCTTCCTCCACTTTGGCTGAGAATCAACAATGAGCTTGACCCCTTCTGGTTTTGAGGTATCTGCATTGTAAAGGGGTATGGTTGTCTCTTCTCTGATCCGCTTGTTTGTGGTAGAGCTGCCTCATATTTCAGCAATGGATATGGGAGAGAGGGTTGAAGCCATTCGTGCCTGAGGTTGCTGGCGTCGATCTTCTGAATGTTCATAGACTTGAAGACCCTCTGCTCCCACTCCAAGGCTTCCTTTGTGGTTTCTCTGAGCTCCACCTCTATTGCTTTACACAATTTTTCTTCCTCTTCCTATGTTAGATCCTGTGGCTCTTAAGAGGATCCTTCTAGGATTTCCTCTTGCATAAGCATGTCCACCGGATCTGCCACATTTTCTAGGTCAATGCCCTCATTGGCGGCTGGCCCTGTGCTCTCTGGCTCTCCTGCTTTCTGTCCTTTTAACTTCTCAATTTGCCTCAGGAGTTTCTGTTTTTCCATTTCTTCTTCTTTGCCCATATTCACGAGGAGGTCATTAAGTTCAACGTTTATTCTTTCCACCTCCTTGAGCTTTCTCTTCATGCTTTCTACTTCCTCTTGCAGGGCTTTTTGGCCCTCTTCCATTCTTGTTTGCATGACTATAGATCCTTGTGCCATCATCAATCTCTGCTTTTTCTTTAGAGTCAGCTCTTTTTGAAGTTCTTTAATTTTCTCTTCATAGAGTTGACTCTTAGTCGTGATTTGAGTAAAGCTAGTAGCTCTGACTCTAGCAGGTGATGCTCGCAGCCTCTGGATGGTCTGATCTTTGAATTTGAGTTGGTCTTTGAGCTCTAGGACCTCATCCTGGCTTGCTTCTTGATCTATCTCTGCTCTTTCCCTGGCGTTCCTCATGGCTTCTACTTCTTTAGAGTCTTCTGCTAGCTGTAGTGTCAGATTATCTCTTTCCTTCTCAGCATCGAGCAGTGACTTGCTGAGCTGCTGACACTCTTCTTCAACTGCTTGCATTCTTTTTGCGGCTGCCTGATTTTCTTCCTCCATTGCCTGGAAGTTTTGTAGTGCCCTTGCTAGGCTGGCCTGTAGCTCAGCTTCTCTCTCCTTCTGCCTTTGGCTTTGTCCTTGCAGAGCGTCTACTTCCATTTTAATCTTTACTTCGGTGGCCTTGAGAGCTGTCATCTATCTCTTTCTTTGAAGCCATGGATTGAGCTCTCAACCCAGCTAGCTTTGTCAACACCACGTCCTAGTAGTTGGAGGGTAGGTACATGTCCACTGTATCTGTAGCAATTTCCTTTAACTCTACTAGCGTGATTCCTTGCATCTGTTCTTTAGGCCCTGTCCTCGCCAAGTCGAATGCGACTGTGGCGGCTTCTTCCTTCGTATATCCTGCAGCTAGAAGGTCCAAAAATGCATAATAAGAATCTTCTAATTCATTTTGCTCACTTTGAGGCTTAGCCTCTTATTTCGGCTCCGACTCTTGTCTCTGCTCCTGCTCATCTCCTTGCCTTTCTTCTTGTTTGTCCTCAGCCTCCTTATCTTCTTGTGGAGGGCTGCTAGGAGGTGGGGAGGGTGGTGGTGATGGCTGTGGGCTGGGTTTAGGGCTGGCCGGTAGAGATGTTGTCTTGCCCTTTAAATCTCTGTCTGCTTTAGTTTTTCTTTCTCTTTCTTGGCTCTCTTGCTCATCTAGCAGTTTCTGCCTTATTTGCTGTACTTCCTTCTCTGTGAAAGGGACATGTGAAATGCTCTCTGATGCAGCATCAAGAATTTCAAAATTCTTGATATAGTCTTCAAATCGGTCCCTTTGCACTCTTCTGGACGATCTTGACATAGACTCTAGAGATGGCTTCTAGAGTTCACTTAAATCACCCTTGAGGGCTCTCTCTGCTCAGAAGCTCTCCATCAGCCTCTCTAGTCTTGCCGCTTTCTGTGACCTTGTTTCTTTGGCCAGCACTTGAGCAAACTCCTTCTTCCCTTTCTTCTACTCGGGCTGCTCCTCTTGAACTGGGCTCTAGCCGTCTTTTCAGTCTTGTAGCCACCTTTGGTGCTCCTTGCGGCTCGTCTTCCTTGTCTTTCTTTAACCTCAGCCAATCATTCTGAGACGGGGGGTCAGGCCACCTTCCTTTTGCGTGTAGTGCCCCATAAATCACCTTGGTGATTAGTTCTCCTGGCACTATATAGGTTGGCTTCTTGTTGCCCATCTTTACTAGGTTGTCATGTATATATGCCGCATAGTTGATTATCTTTGGGGTGCCTTTCGTCATTACCCACGTGAATGTAGTGGCAATTGCACCTGGCGGCATTCTGTATTTTTGTGGCCTCTTCGTGCACATGTGGAAGTACTGGTTGTATAACTGGCTCATGATTGCCACTCTTGGGTTGGGAATATCTTCAAAGGTGTAATTCCCCTTCTTCTCGTTGTACACCTTAACTTCATCCCTTCTTTTTGTTACACTATCCCCCTCGTTGGAGAGGTCTAGTGTATCCTCTACCACCCGCTCAGTGATTATTATTTCTGTTTCTGGTCTGCCTTGTAAATCTGTTACTTTGGCCACTCCATCCTCTTTGATGCTTGTGACAAATTCCCAAACTCTCTTGATGTCCACCCCTGCCGGTATTGCTTCAAAGTAGTTGTGGAGATCAATCTTCTCCAAGTATCCGGCCATCTTGCTTCGTACAAACTCATTGAGTTCTCTCGGTAGCATTGGTAGCTCAATAACATTTCCTTCAGTGTCTTTGAACACTCCTTGGTAGATCTTTAGGTCGTTGGACTCTAACAGATCTTCTTGTATCCATGTGCTGGTGGGCTTTAGTGTTCCTTCTGGAATGACGAAGGGTTCCACTTCTTCCAGGTAATCCTTGATGGTCATTCTTCTCTTCTTGCCTATGATTTCGCGGCTGCCATAGATCCTGTTGCACTCAGTAGTCCGAAGTTAGCATTTTTTCCATATTAGTTGCGAAACTGAGTTTTACTTATCCAAATGACTTGAAAATTGAAAATAAAGCTTAAAAGGAACTTGTGAAGCTGTGCATGTGCTCACAGTGCAAATCTGGCCAAAATTTTTCATCTAGATATCCTACGTGTAGGATGTCTTTTTCATCAGAATTGGTTCATACTTGATATGCTGGTAGTGTATGGCCCATGGAACATGGCTATGTGCTTGGATTTGGATTTGGATATCAAAAAGTGGATTTTTGGGCTGATCCAGGCTTTTAGGTCACAATATGGGTAGAAAGTCCATCATAGGTAGCAATTGATGTCCAAATGGGTTGAAAATTGGTATATGGGCTTATTGCACCATGGTATTGGCTCCCATGATGTCACTCTCTGCACAGAAGGCTAAGCTTATGCTGGAGACAGCCTATGCGTAGGATGTCTTTTTCATCAAAATGACATGAAACTAGTCATGTGGGAAGTCCTTGGCCTATGGAACATGGCTATGTTCTTGGATTTGAATTTGGACAAGGTTTGATGCTTGTAAGGGCCTGTATGGTGTTTTTGGGCTCAAAAAGTGTATCTTGATAGTGTTGGGGGTCAAAAATGATTAGAATGGCTTCAAACTTGATATATGAGCTCTTGATGATGAGGTGATTGGATCTGGAATGATCAAACATCCCCTGCTGGTCAAAAAATTCAAATAGACATCCTACGCATAGGATGTCTATTTCATCATTTTTTCCTTCTGGCCACACAGATTGGTTGTTGATGTGTTGGTGAATGTGTTGTGCAAGTTTCATTGGATTTGGACAAGATTTGGTAGGTCTATGGCCTATTATTGCCTCTATTCCCTAACTTTGCATTTTTTCATGCATATGAGATCAAATTTGGTCCAAATGTGATGAGACTTGGTGGATAGCTTGTAAATGTCATTCAAAAAATGTGCATGATGAAAATTGTTGGAGATTGTGCCCAGAAGGGCCCTTGAGACATCCTACGCGTAGGATGTCTCCTAGTGATTTTTTCCATGGATGGCTCCCAATGCTTGCCCTTGGTCTCCCTAAGTCCCTTTTGAGCCTATTTTCAACAAAAAAGTCAAATGGATAGAGAATAACTCCCTGTGTGGACTTCAGAGCCTCCGAGCCGTTTTTTGACTTTTGGAGTGCTTTTTGGCGATGAATTTTCTTGATGTTGGTCTCCATAGCTTCCCAATCCCTTGGGGATCCTTGCCGTATGGTTTTTGTCGACTTTGGCTTCACCGGAGCTCCATTTGGCAATTTGTCGCTCTAGAAGCACCCGTGGTTGCATTTACATACCTTCGATGATTTGTGGTGGTCTACCACCATAGGACTTGGTTGTTGATGGTTTAGGGAAGCCGCTCGTGAAGTTTGGTGGCAACTGGGCTTGCGGTTTGGCCGCAAGAGCAATTTGACGCTTTGTGTGTCTAATGCCGTCTCTGGAGTTTAGCACCGCTTCGGGTCACGTTTTGGTCATGCGGGTCATATAGACTTGTCAAGCATGTCGAGATGCTCCTACCCATGAATTTTGGTAGCATTTGGTTGCCGTTTCGCTGATTTCCCATTTAGTGGCCTCTTGCAGGTTTCTGGGAATTAGGTTTTTTTTTCGATGGTTTCCTAGTGCCTTTGGATATCCAGGACTGGTCTCCTAGACTAGGGTAAGCTGCCGATGAAGTCTTGTTGCTTTCGGGTTAGCCGTTAGGCCGCCGTCTCTATTTGTAGGTCTCTACCGCGCCCACTTTGTGTGTGACCCCTACGCTAGTTTTCGCGACAAAATGACAAACATGCACGAAAAGCTCAAGGTGGTGAGCCTACCTCTCATGTTTGGAGCTCGTCGAGTAGTCGTGCGCGTCGTAGAAGCTGCTGGAAGGTCGGTCCGCTCTAGAGCTCCACAAAGTCAATAGTGAGAATGAGCTAAAAATGAGGTGAAAATTTCTTATAATGGAGGTCCCCGTACCACTTTTCACGAAAATTGACATGTGCTCCTATCTTCTTGCGAGATGCGGTTTAGGCTCAAAAATTTCTTGATTTGGACTCCATTTGCTCTGTTTATCAGAAATTTGGCATTTCGATCAAAACCTGGCCAAAACACGCTTTCCGCTCCAGTCTCATAATTGCACCCCCACTGTACCATAGGTTGTCCTATAGTCACTCGTCATCCCCATATTTTTTGTTTTTCATTACGACTGTTTTTCACCTGCTTTTTATATTTTTGAAGTTTTTATGCCGAAAATTAGCAAAATTAAAAGGAAAATAGCAAACCTAGAAAATCCCCATAAATCATAATAAATCACAAACATCACCGCAAAACATTATATACACTCACATGCAATTTTTATGGTCGGATTTCTCCGTTTTACCAATATTTTGCCCGAAAAATGGCTATTTCTACTTATATACACACACCTAGGGGCTTGATTTGGCGTTTGGCCCCATATACCTGTAGATACATGCTGTATAAGGGCATATGTACTTGGGTTACTCCAAAAAAGTTTGCAATCAAACAACAACCCTTAAAATAGTCGAAAATCATGCCCTTTTTTGATGTGTCTGTTATTGGTTCCGCATTTGAGAATGCCTCCCCCCCTCCTAGCCGGAGTCCTCCTGGACGACAAGGTATCGCCTCGGAGTATGTGCCGTGCATAGGTTGAAAATTTGTGCTAATGCCTGGCCAATTAATGTGGCCCTACTTTATGCATACTCGGTCAATGCATGGAAAAATTAATGTTGTGCAAGAGAAGGGAATAAGCAATATGCTTATTGGCATTCGCCGTCGAGGTTGCCTGTTTTCTTTGCAAGTAACAGTTGTAACTCTACTGCTCTTTGTTTAATTGTCTTTTTTGCAAAAGGCACTGGCTTTGCCGACACTGTTGATAGAGCCGTAGCTGTGTCTAAGGAGAGAATTGGCTGGGTTGTAATGGTTATGGGCCGTATTGCCTTTGCTTTCCATTGGTATTTTGTTGCTGCCTGTTTTTGTAGATGGTTTGGCACTTTCTTGTTTGCCACTGGTTTGTTGTTGATTGGCATCCACATAAGTCGATTTTCCTTTTTGAAATGCAGTTGTTTGCCTTCCATTGTTGCTTGTACTGAAGGGAGTTCCTTTTGCTTTTGTTTTGGTATCCAAATGCGAGTGACATTTGGGTTATGGATAAGCATTTTCTTTGGGATCCATATCTGTTTTATGCCCTTGGTTTGTGGTTGAACCATCTGCTTTGTTGGAATTCTGTTGTTGCATTGTTGTTTGTCCGCCATGGCATTTCTATCCTTCCTCATCCATACTTGTTTCCCTTGTTTTGGTAACCTAGATCTTTGCATTGCGGCCGGTGACTTCATATGTCTGTAAGTAGCATGGTTGGCTTTTACCTGATTGTTGGTCTCGGATATCATGTTGTTCTTTGATGGCATTTGTGCTTTTGGATTTTTTTCCAGTGATTGCATGGCTTGCAGTTGATTATTCTGGTCTTGCCGAGCAAAGACTGTCACCTGTTGTTCATGTGCATGCTGTATTTTGACTACCTTTGCTTTCCAATCTATCTGCACATTGTACTGTTTTTGCCAAGGTTGCCCCAACATCATTTGGTGTTGTGTGCTTTCATCCGCCACCACATAGAATTTGTGTGGGTAAATATATTGATGTATCTGTACATGCAATATAGTCCATCCCAATGTTTTTAACGGGTGTGATGTGCTACTTTCCAGAACTTAAGGAGTAGGATGAAGTTGACCTGTGACTTTGAGCTGTTGGTATAATCCGTAGGAGATCAAATTTGCTTGAGCTCCTGAATCAAGCAAGGTTGTCGATTCAACTTGATGGCTGCCCACTTTGACCGCAATTATTGGCTCCAGTGTTTCTTCATCCAACTTCGTCAGTCGAATGGCATTGATTCGCAATGGTGGTCCACTTTGTTGTTGTTGTCGCAGAAGTCTTCTTTTTGCAATGCGTTCTTGTGCTTCTGCTTGAGCTTTCTCTCATACTCTCTGTTTTTCCTTCATTCTTTGTTTTCCTTGATGAATTTGTTGGAGCATCTCATCTCTTTTTATTGGCACCTTGGTGCGTTGACATGCGTCACAATGCTTTACAAACTCTTCAGCATCCATGTGCAATGTGGGCCACCAAATTCGTGCCGTTTTATCGCACGAAAAATGACCGTCTTATCGCCTGAAAAATGGCCTCCACTTATTCCGCTATGTGCATGTTCTAGAATTAGCAGGTATTCGCTTTCACTTGCACAGATTCTAAGTTGATTGTCCTTTCCTTGCTTATAGAGTTGGTTCCCAATTAACTGGAAGTCACAAGCTTCCAGCTCTATAGCTTTTTCTCGTGTTCTTGTGATGTTTTCAGGGAACGTCCTGGTGGTTAAGAAGTCAATGATATATTGACTCCATGTAGGTGCTATGTTTACCTGAAACAAAGTTGCGTGATCCATTGGTCGTTTGGCACTACATATAGTACAATTGGTAACATAAGAATGTGTGTCCGCATACATAGTTGGCCAATAAACCCCTAATTGTTTCAGTCTCTGGTGTGTTTTCACTGTTGAACAATAAAATTCACAATCCTGGACATGTGCCTCTTCAAGGTAGCACTCGAATTCTTCCGGATTTATACATAATCGTAGGATTAGGTCGGATCCAAGATGATACAGTCGTCCTGCTATCAACTAGAAGTTTTTTGTTTGTCGAATTGTTTTTGCTATTTGGATCTGTATTCCTTATTATCAAACTTACTTCCAAAGGAAGATGCTAACAATTTCCTAAGACCATTTGGGTACCATTTCAATATTGAAAAGATAAGCATCTGGTATGTCATCATCTATTCCTTCAGGAGCTTCCCCGTTGTGTATCCTTGAAAGATGATCCGCTCGTAGATGGGTTTTACCCTTTTTTACCACCACTGTGAATTCAAATTCTAGCAATATAATAAACCAGTGTACGATTCTCCCTGTATTGCATGGTTATTTACCAGATACAAAAGAGCTTGATGATCTGTGAAGAACACAAATTTGTTTGCAAGCAAATAATGCCGAAATTTCTTTACAGCATAAATCATTCCTAACCCTTCCCGCTTGGTGGTTGTGTAGTTCTTTTCTGCACTGTTTAACTGTCGGCTCGCATAGCAAACCGGAAAATCCATTGTTCCGTCTCCAGGTTGAGCCAGAATACTTCCAATGGCATATGCAGAAGCATCAATGTGAACATGGAATATCTTTTCCCAATCTGGTGCCTTCAGTACAGGTGTTGATATAAGGTTTTCCTTCAGCTTTTGGAATGAAGTTTCACACTCCTCGGTCCACTCGAAGTTGACTAGCAAACGATACAGAGGTTGTGCGATAACTGCATACATGTATATGAATCTTCGATAATATCCGCAGTGTCCCATGAAGGATTGCACTTGTTTCGCATTAGTAGGCCTGGGTAGGTCTACAATGACTTTGACTTTGTCTAGGTCTGTGGTTATGCCATTTCTTGAGACAATGTGTCCTAAGATGCGGCCTTGCTTAACCATGAAGACACACTTTTCCGGGTTAAGATAGATTCAATACGTCCTGCATTTTTCAAAGACCTTTTGCAAATGGTCAATATGTTCCTCTCGTAGAAGAGAGTGTACACAAAGATCATCCATGTAAATTTCTAAGAATATTCTTAGGTATTCCTTGAATGCGTGCGTCATTAACCTTTGGAAAGTGGCTGGGGCATTAGTTAAGCCAAATGGCATAACTCGATACGCATAAATACCCCATTCTGTGGCAAACGCTGTTTTGTGTTGATCCTCCCTTGCTATAGCCAATTGGTTGTATCCTGAAAACCCATCCAGAAAGGATTAAGCCCGTTTCCCATCCACTCATTCAAGGACATGTTCTGTGATTGGTAAGGGATAATTATCCCTTATGGTGGCTGCATTTACCTTTTTGAGGTTTACAAACACTCACAATTTTCATTCTTTTTGGGAACTACCACAATGGTTGACACCCAATAGATGAATTCAGCTTCCATCACCATCTTCTTCTGTAGTCCATATCTCACGCAAAGATCGTTTCAGTTCTTGGTATTTCTGTTTCCGCTCCAATTTGGTCCACTCTTGGTCTTTTGTTGTTTGGTTTTTTGATTTTTAAGATTTTTGTGATTTTGTTTCTGTTTTAGCTTTTCGTATCTGTTTTATTTCCTCTCGCGTTCTTTCTTTTCGATCTTTTGAGAATCCTCCTGATATTTGATCTTTTACACAATCCTCTGCTTTTACAAGCATCAAATAGTGAGTTTTACCTTTTATCTTGATCATCAGGTTCTCTCTCGCTTTGTTTCCTGCTCGTTTCCTCCTATAGCATTCCTGGCGTCTAGGGTGTTGATTAGCAAAATCATAAAACTTGATATTCTCAGTTTCATTTCCACGCTCACTTGAGGTGTCTGAACACTCATTTACTTCCCAATGTTCAGAGGAGTTGTAAAACTTTTCTTGTTCTGGTGGTTCTACCGTGTCTTTTTCTCCTGGTATAACGCTTACCATGTAATACGGTAACACATCATAGCCATTGACGGGAGCAAAGCGAACCCCGAACCCCGACGGCCTCTAAAACACCGGGGACCGAATGGCGCGCCTCGAGCCTGTCATGGTAAAGCAAACAAGGGGCACCACCTAGCTTCAGCGGCTAGGACGCAAACAACACACCACCATAACAAAGTTTTCATCCAAGAGAGATGGATGCTTGGGAGTAATGATGAAAAGGAAAGGGAATGAGATCAAGTGAGAGAGAGAGAGAGAGAGAGAGAGAGAGAGAGTGAGGGAGGGGGTATAGCGGCTTAGTACTTAGGCATCACAAAAGGATGGCTAATCCGCACACCCTTCACATATACACAAGCTCACTCCAAAACACAAGACTAGGTGGCGATTCCGCACACCTCACATGGGCAAAACATTGCAAGAAAACATACTCACAAAACCTCAAGCTTTATTTAGAGAATTAGGCGATGAAATGGGGAGCATAGGGTAGGGGAATGAGAAGGGAGAGAGTGGTAGAGTACATGGCAGATAGGTGGGAGTTGATGGCGAAGACTCGCACGAGAATTATGGCCATCATCCTTCATTTAGTTGCCCTTCATCTTCCATAGCCAAGGGTGTAGAGGTCATGCTCAAGACAAGCATGGTGATTGCGGTGATGGTGATGGTGTGGGTGTGTGTGTGTGCACTAGGCACACACAGTGCATAGTGTGTTCTTTGGTGATGTTGTGTCCTTAGTGTGATGGTGACCCCTCTTTATATAGGGGAGGAGGGGGGAGAAATTCTAGAATTTAGAAATGAAGAAATCATTATCTACATAGGCCATGTGACTGTGGGCCCCACTTGTCTGGCTGTGTGTATATGTGCCAGAACAGCAGTCTCATGAGAGAGAGACTAAGAGAGAGAGATGGGTTGATGAAAAAAGTGAGAGGTGACATGGAGAATAAAGTAATTACAAGAGGGGAGAGAGGGGAGTGTGTTCAGAGGTGAATCTGTGTGCAGATGTGTGTGAACACAAGAAAAATCAGGTAACCACCGGGTGGGGATGGGTCTGTGGGCACCTTTTTCAGTGAAACTAAGTGTGTGTGAGTGTGGGGGAGATTATTTAGCTACAAGACAAGACAAGAGACATGGAGCCCTTTAGAGAGAGAGGGGGGTATTTGGGTCATGGGATATGATAGGAGAGAGAAAGAGGGGGTGGGGTATACTATTTTGGAAGATAGGGTAAGTTGCATGTGAGTTAGGGTGCATTATTGGTGAGTTATAATGCATTATTGGTGAGAGGTGGGGTAGCTTGAGGGGAGAGAGAAAGGAGAAAGGACAAGGGGAAGAGAGAGGGGGTTGACCTTTTGAGTGGAGGAGAGGAAAAGGGACACCCGGCGGGGCAAAAGTGAAGAAAAAGGAGGCAAGGTGGGGATGGGCTACCCCGCAGGCATGAGGTGGCCTATTTTACCTTTCTTATATATTTACATAATCATACTTTATTTTTTTTCTTACTTTTTCCAATGATTTTTTATCACTCCCTCCCTAAGAGGGGGTTTTCATGAGGTGGGGACGAGAGAAGAGGGGTATGGGAGCTTGGCTTGTGAAAAGCCCCCATCATTAGCCCTCCCCTTTTGGCTAGAGGCATTCATGTCTCTAGCTCATCTGTTTGATCATTATCGTCGGAGGTGGTGGCTGATGGTGTGTTCTCATCTGGAATGTCAATTGGTGGAGCCTGGTCAAATCGAAGAAAATAAGGTTTAAGTCGCCAACCATTTACCCTGGTTTTATGAAGTTTTCCATCAGCCTCCATAAGCTGGTAGCTTCCATTGGCATACTTTTTCCTGATGATGAAAGGGCCTTCCCATCGTAGTAGGAGTTTCTTATCTTTGCGTGTGTCGAAGCGATTGTCGTAGCGGAGCACCAACATTCCTTTCTTTAATTCTTTTTGTTGAAGATGCTGGTTAAAGCTAAGCCGTCTGTGCTCTGCTTGTGCTTCATAATAATTTATTGCTTCTTCTCTGTCTAGCTGCAGTCTTTCCAAGTTGATGATGTGATCTCTCAAATGCATGTTGGGCTGTTGAAGCTGGCTTGCCATTACTCTGAGACTTTGTAGTTGCACTTCAATGGGCAAGATTGCTTCCTTACCAAATACTAGATGATACGGTGTGAATCCCAAGGATGTATGAAATGAAGTTCTATAGGCCCATAAAGCTGGTAGTAGATACTTATCCTAGTCTCCAGGATGATTGTTTACCTGCTTGGTAATAATTTTAGAAACCATTCCATTTACCTTTTCAACTAGGCCATTACATTGAGGGTAATATGGTGAAGAGTGCCTCCTTGTAATGCCCAGTTTCTGCATTAATTCTCCTACCAAGTCTGCTCTGAAACCTGGCCCTCTATCAGAGATGATCTCTAAAGGTGTGCCAAACCTACAGCATATGTGCTCGTAGATAACTTTAGCTACCTCTACCGCTGTGATTCTAGTGGTGGCTGTAGCCTCTGCCCATCTAGTCATGTAGTCGACCCCCATGATAATGTAGAATTTTCCTGAGTTGGCCCTAGGTAATGACCCAATGGCATCGATACCCCATTTTTCAAATGGGCCATATGAGAGAATAGGTGTCTGTGGTTCAGGCATAAGTGACCTAGTGCCGGCCTTTTGACACAACTTACATGTTTTGCACCAGTGGTGTACATCACGGTTGAGGCTAGGCCATATGAAGCCTGCCTGCAAGATTTTCCTACTTGTTATGTTTAGGGAAAAGTGACAACCACAAACCCCGTCGTGACAGCTAGCAATTACTCCCGTGATTTCCTGAGAGAGAGGGACCTTCCTGAGTATTTGGTCCTTACCCTTACAGTACAAACCGTCATTGATGAGTCGATACCTTGTGGCCTTCCGCGTCAGCCATTGCTTCTGTCCCTTTGTTAAATCTGATGGGCATTCCCCTATTTCCAAAAAATGCATGATGTCAGGCAAGGCATCACTTCCTTGAAATAGAGGGAGCTTTAGTTTTATTGCTCCAACCACCACTTCCTGTAGTCTTTCACTTGCTAGGGCATCTGCTTCTTGGTTTTGAGCCCTTGGGATATGGTGTATTTGAACTTATTCAAACTTACCCAACAAGGTTTTTACACCACTTAAGTGAGTCCTTAAACTAGGATTCTTGCATGTCCATGCTCCATTTACTTGCCTTACCAGAAGTAGAGCATCCCCAAATACATTAAGGCGTTGTACACCTTGCGAGATGCACCATTTTAGACCCTTGGTTAGTGCTGCATACTCAGCTTCATTGTTAGAATGTGAATCTAGCAATTGGCCCAGCGAAAATACCTTTGTCCCTTTGTCATCAAAGACCACTATGCCTGCAGCTGCTTTGTCGGACACTCGCTTGTAGGCTCCATCAAAGTAGAGAGAGTATGCTCCTTCTACCATAGGTGGTACTGAAGGTAATCGGACTTCTCCTTCCTTAGATTGCTTCTCCTTCCTTTCAAAGACTTGGTAGGTCATGAGTCCCCCCAAACTTGCCCTTGTCGTGCTTTCTACCTGTACCGTGTAGTCAAACTCTTGTAGACGAACTAGCCATTTAGTAATTCTAACAGACACATCCATGTGTTGTACAACATAGGGAAATATTTCATCCGTGGTTAGAATCACAAATTTCTTAGGCAGCAAATATGACCTAAACTTTTTAGTTGCAAATCTAAGAGCTAGGACTAAGTGTTCCACATGGGTGAAACCTTTCTCTCCTACTGTCATCATTCGACTAGAGAAGTAGATTGGCCTCATGAAAGATGTCGTCGTATCCTTTTGGAGTAGCACAGCCCCCAATGAGTCATCACCAACACTTGAGGTGACATAGAATTTTTCATCCCACTTAGGTGGTGAGATAGTTGGCAGAGTGGCTAAGACCTCCTTTACCTTGTTGTAGTGATGTTCGCTTTCCTCGTCCCAAGTGAAAGTTGATCTTTGAGTGAGTTGTTGCAGTGGTAGAACAAGTTGTGATAGTAGATGTATGAATCTACTTAAGTACCTCACCTTCTGTAGAAAAGAGACCAGTTGACGTGCGGTCGTTGGTGCAGGTAGGGCTATGAGTGCGGACACCTTACTTGGGTCGGCGTTGATACCTTTTGCTGAAATTTCATGGCCTAGTAGAATGACTTTACTCTCCCCAATGTGGCATTTATCCACATTTAATTGCCCACCTAGGCTCTGCAACCTGGCCAAACCTTCAGTTACCTTTTCTAAATGTGAAATACGGGAGCTATATATACAAAAATCATCAATGAACACTCTTATGGATGTTCCAAAGAACGGTTGAAAAACATATGTGACATATCTTTGGAATGTGGCAGGTGCATTTGTGAGACCAAATGGCATAACCCTGTATGCAAAACAACCCCATGGCATGATAAAAGTGGTTTTTAGCTGATCTTCCAAGGCTATGCGTATTTGAAAGTATCCAGAATAACCATCACAGACGGTATAGCATTCAAAACCCGCTACTTCATTCATAATTTCATCCAAGAAAGGGAGAGGAAAGTGGTCTCTCTTTGTAGCTGCATTTAGTGGTTTGTAGTCAACACAGACCCTCCACTTACCATTATTTTTAGGCGTCACCACTACGGGTGACACCCATTCTGAGTTTTCTACAGGATAGATGAATCCCGCCTCCAGCAGTTTCCTTACCTCGGCCAAGAGTGCCTTTTCTTGTATGACCCCCAATCGTCGTAGCTTTTGCACAACTGGTTTTACCCCTTTCTTCAGCTTAATATGATGTTCCACCACTGTAATGCCTGTGATTCTTTCATAGTTTTCAATGAACAGGTTAGGAAATCCCATCAACATTTGCAAAAAACTATCTTTCTCCTCAAGTGTTAATTCTGTAGACAACATACCCTTCAACCTACTTCCTCCTAGGCCAGGTGATTTTCTCTCCTCTTCATTGGGTTTCCCTTTTGGTGATGGATCACCAGTTGTGCTTACCCATTGTGGATCCTTCATAATGATACCCATCACATCAATGGAACTGTCACTTTCATCGGTGGATGTGGTCTCCTCCTCAGAACTGGAAGATTCTCTAGTGGTTTCATCTGCCGATGTTTCCAGATTCATTTGCTTCTGCTTGCCAATCCTCATGTCGTAGTAGATTGTCTCCCCTTTCTTACCGGTCATGAGTAGAAGGCCAGTACCCCAGTCCTGTTTTGCCTTCATGGCCATCAACCATGGCCTTCCCAAAATTAGTGGATAGCCCTCCCCCTTAGTAGGCATTACAAAAACATCTACCTCTACCTCAGTGTTGAAAGCTTTGATTTTCACGGCACTTACCACACCCACACACTTTACTTTTGCGTTGTTTGCCATCTTTGCCTTGCATGGAGAAGGCCTGTCAACCTCAAGCCCTAACCGAAGCATCATAGCTTCGCTCATTACACAGATTTGTGCACCTCCATCAATGTAGGTGTTTCCAACCCTCTTTCCTTTTATGTTTACGTTGACAATTGGAAGGATGTCATCCATGTTGCATCTCGAATTTGCTCCGGCTACCTTTGTTTTGGAGCGTCTTGTACTTACCATTTTAGACCATTGTTGCCTTACTTTTGGTGCAAGATGTAGCAGCTGTGGTCATGTAATCTTCGGTCCTTGCTCTGCCACATCCAAGGTTAGATCATAGGGATTAGAACTTTCCCCTAGCTGGAAGTCGGTGATGCCCAATTTCCGTCGTGGCCTGGATGGCCTCTTGCTAGTTTCTCCTCTCATGCTTCTCTCATCATCTGATTGTGTAGCTTTCTCCCTCCTAGCTCTTTTCACAGTCATGGCTTCAAGTGGTTCTAAAAAGGTTACCTTCTCCTTACCCTTGTCCCTCTCCTTTGCTGTGGGTGGATCCACTACTATGACTTTTCCTTTCTCTTCTAGCCTTATGATGTTTACAGGGCGATCAGGTGGTGGGGCTGGGGGAAGAGGTGGGATGGATGCTTGTAGTGGTGTCTGGGGTGGACGTAGAATTTGTGTTGGTGGGGGTGGTGCTCGGGGTGGGGGTGTTCTTTCTCTAGGGGGTGACAATTGGTTCCTCCTACCTCCTCTATTATAGTTTTGTTGTGGTTTGGGACAGTAGTACATACCGTGACCGTCTTCTCCGCAGTTGTAGCAATGATACTCCCTGTTTTGTCGTCGTGCTCTTCCAGGGTCTTGATCTCTTTCTTGACTCCTCCCTTGTTGTATTAAGTGGACAGACAAATTCTGCAGTTGGTCAGTAATATGGGCCAACATATCTTGTTGGTCATCTCTTACCCCAAGAGCCGGTGGTGGTGGTGGAATGGTGGTTGTCGTAGTTGCTGGTCGACGCGATGTTCCTGATTCTGTTGACTCGGTTTCTTTGGCTTTCATTCACAGCTTCTTGTCTTTAAGGCGAGCAATCTCAACGACTAACTCGTACGTAGCTGGGAATCTACCTTTCACCTTCTCCTTGAGAAGCGGCCATAAGCCATGCGTGAACTGATCTTTTTTTAGGAAATCGGGTGCAGCTTCCCTCCTAGCCAGCGACTCAACCCACCGTTCCCACAAATCCACAAATTTGGACTCATAGGTGGCATATTCTAAAAGACCCTCCTGCTTCAAGTCTCTCAACTTGTCCCACAACTTTTCTGAAGTGGTACCTCCCCCAAAGCGCCTCTTAAAAGCGGTTTTTAAGGGTTCCCAGTCATCCTTGGTTGCTTGTGGAAGTGCATTGTACCATGATCTAGCTTCTAGCTTCATGAGATGCTTAAAGATTCTAACCCGGGATTCATCCGTATCTTTGTTGCTCACTACACATGCTACTTCAAAGTCATCTAGGAAGTCTGTTACCAAATCCTCCCCCTTCTTTCCTTTAAATGTTGGAAATGCTACACTTGCCATGATTACTGAGAGAGAGCTAGAAAGACACACTGCTTAACTTGCAAAAGTTTTTTTCTTCTTTACAAGGAGGCGTGTATACCCTCTTATACTAGGACATAGATTAAAACTTCAAACGGTACATTGCCTTGTACCAAAGGTAAGACAAATGGTTGATCTGATGCCAGAACCTCCAAAAACCACTCCCCACCTGGCATGGTGTCAATGACGTGCTGGTAGTGAGCCTTCAAATCCAGTATTACCTTGATTGAGCGTACACGTGTTGGTATGTGTGATCTGTCTTGAGGTAGGTTGTACTGATTCATGTGAAACTTAGAGGTGCTTAGTCACTGTCCAAGCTTGTGGGAGAGGGTGGTGTTCTTTCCTGAAACAAACTCAGTAGATCCCTAGTTTCTCTAGTGAGAGTGTGAGCCAATGCTTCCGTTATCTGTGCTGCAGCATCAGGTGCGACTTGAAAACTGACTGTGATAATTACCTCGGTGACTTGAGTTACCCGATTCTCAAAGTAGAATAGTGTTGATTCTCTATTGTGTAGAGCTCCTTCCATTTTGTTGTTGTGGGTTGCTTGTAGGTTGCAGACATGGTTTCGACCTTCTCCTTCTTCTTCTTGGCACTTGGCCTATGTATATCCACTGGGTTTGGCGTGTTGGTTGACTCTCCCACTGCAAATCGATTACCGTTACGCCTGGCACTCGAGCTTCGATGGAGATGCGGAGTTCGTCTAGTTGTGCTTGGAGCTCTTCTTCTTATGTCGTCCAATTAGCAAATTCTGCTAGCCATTCATCCATTCACAATAGTTTAAGGGTTTCAGTCTTGTAAACTGAAGGGTTTCATGAAAAGATCCTCAGTGGGGGCACCAAATGACGGGAGCAAAGCGAACCCCGAACCCCAACGGCCTCTAAAACACCGGGGACCGAATGGCACGCCTCGAGCCTGTCATGGTAAAGCAAACAGGGGGCACCACCTAGCTTCAGCGGCTAGGACGCAAACAACACACCACCATAACAAAGTTTTCATCCAAGAGAGATGGATGCTTGGGAGTAATGATGAAAAGGAAAGGGAATGAGATCAAGTGAGAGAGAGAGAGAGAGAGAGAGAGAGAGAGAGAGAGAGAGAGAGTGAGGGAGGGGGTATAGCGGCTTAGTACTTAGGCATCACAAAAGGATGGCTAATCCGCACACCCTTCACATATACACAAGCTCACTCCAAAACACAAGACTAGGTGGCGATTCCGCACACCTCACATGGGCAAAACATTGCAAGAAAACATACTCACAAAACCTCAAGCTTTATTTAGAGAATTAGGCGATGAAATGGGGAGCATAGGGTAGGGGAATGAGAAGGGAGAGAGTGGTAGAGCACATGGCGGATAGGTGGGAGTTGATGGCGAAGACTCGCACGAGGATTATGGCCATCATCCTTCATTTAGTTGCCCTTCATCTTCCATAGCCAAGGGTGTAGAGGTCATGTTCAAGACAAGCATGGTGATTGCGGTGATGGTGATGGTGTGGGTGTGTGTGTGTGCACTAGGCACACACAGTGCATAGTGTGTTCTTTGGTGATGTTGTGTCCTTAGTGTGATGGTGACCCCTCTTTATATGAGGGAGGAGGGGGGAGAAATTCTAGAATTTAGAAATGAAGAAATCATTATCTACATAGGCCATGTGACTGTGGGCCCCACTTGTCTGGATGTGTGTATATGTGCCAGAACAGCAGTCTCATGAGAGAGAGACTAAGAGAGAGAGATGGGTTGATGAAAAAAGTGAGAGGTGACATGGAGAATAAAGTAATTACAAGAGGGGAGAGAGGGGAGTGTGTTCAGAGGTGAATCTGTGTGCAGATGTGTGTGAACACAAGAAAAATCAGGTAACCACCGGGTGGGGATGGGTCTGTGGGCACCTTTTTCAGTGAAACTGAGTGTGTGTGAGTGTGGGGGAGGTTATTTAGCTACAAGACAAGAGACATGGCGCCCTTTAGAGAGAGAGGGGGGTATTTGGGTCATGGGATATGATAGGAGAGAGAAAGAGGGGGTGGGGTATACTATTTTGGAAGATAGGGTAAGTTGCATGTGAGTTAGGGTGCATTATTGGTGAGTTATAATGCATTATTGGTGAGAGGTGGGTAGCTTGAGGGGAGAGAGAAAGGAGAAAGGACAAGAGGAAGAGAGAGGGGGTTGACCTTTTGAGTGGAGGAGAGGAAAAGGGACACCCGGCGGGGCAAAAGTGAAGAAAAAGGAGGCAAGGTGGGGATGGGCTACCCCGCAGGCATGAGGTGGCCTATTTTACCTTTCTTATATATTTACATAATCATACTTTATTTTTTAAAAAACTTTTTCCAATGCTTTTTTATCACTCCCTCCCTAAGAGGGGGTTTTCATGGGGTGGGGACGAGAGAAGAGGGGTATGGGAGCTTGGCTTGTGAAAAGCCCCCATCACCATCCTTATCGCAAAATTTTGTTTTTGGACTGTCGGTAATGGTACAGACATCCAATGTTGCTAGTATGTGTTCCCATTCCAGAGGTTCTAAGGCATCTTCAGGGAAAGGTTCCGGAATATACTCCTTGTCCTCTATCACCCTTTCCAAGACGCATTCCTCTCTTCTTAAGCTTCCACAATGTGAAGCTCCGCACATCCATAGCTCTTTTGGTTGCCCTAACCATTCTGGGAGTTCTGATCCTGCTACTGTGGCCGAATCAAACTCTTCCACAGGTGTTTGGTTCACATCTTTGTAACTATGGTCTTTCAATTGTATTTTAGTTGTTGTCTCGCCATGTCTAAGGTATATGTGGTCATAACGCCAATCTTGGACCATCTTCAATTGTCGCATGAATGGTCTCCCCAAGATGATCTCATAATTGTTCTTTTTGTCGAAACCGACTATTGCAAATGTATGCTCATACTCGATTCCGCACGAAGTGACAATCACTTTTTCTAAGAGTCCTAGAGGCTTCTCCATGAACCCATCTGCCAATTGCAGTTTCATTCTGGTAGCCCTCAAAGCTGGTTTTCCCCATTTTTTCCAGATTTCCTTAGTGGCGATAGCAACTCCCGGTCCACTGTCAAGAATAGCTTTGGAAACGACTCCTTGGAATTCTACTGGTAGCGTGGTGTTTCCATATTCTCCCTTGCAATATTCTCCAACCTTGTTCAATGGTACTGGCCTAGTGTTTAGTTGAGGCCTGTCCAACTCCCTGATCCCTTCCTGTAGCTTCAAGGTGGGGTCTTTCACTCCAAATTGTTCTAGGCATTTACCTACTGTGGTCCACATGTTTGGTCGTAACCTTAGGAGTTCTGCTAATGTGATTGTGCATGCCACCGGAGTGGACAACAACTCAATCAGTCCTTGCGAATCCATCACTTTGTTAGAAGAAAGCCTTTGAGATGGGATTGCTCTCACCTCCGACTTGGCTTCGTACTCTCCTAGGTAAGAGGGTAAATTTCTCAGTGAGTCTGGTTGGCTATGCCCTAAACTAATTGATCCTTGGTCTCCCCCTTGTGAATGTATCTCAAAGTTCATTTGCGATCTTGTCTCAAATTCTTCAATAGGAGGTAAGGTTACATTCTTCTCTTTTCTTGTGCTATTCAGGTGGTTACTCATCCTATTAGCCTCGTTGGCCTCATGGATTTGCTTTCACAGATCGTTTAGACCGTTACAGTCCTTACCCATTTCTGCCAATATTTTAGACTGGAACCCGTCACTTGTCCCATCTGTGGTATTTGGCACTATGATAGGCTCTCCTCTAGACTCATAGGCATTAGTGAGTCTTTCCTTCATTTCTACATGTTTCTCTAAAGTTGGTTGGATAGGGGTTGGGGCTGGTGCCTCATGCCAATTTGCACGTTTACCCAGCGGGTCTTCCATCAATGATTGAGCTGTTTCGATCATCTTTTTACACATATCCAACCTCTATTTTTCTATTTCTGCATATGGATAAGTCATCCGCCTTTGCTCCTGGGTTTGGTTCTTTTTAAGTATAGCTTCATAAGCTTTTAGAAGTGCATCCAACTGCTCATTTACCTTGTCAGCTAGTACAGATCCTCCTGATCCTACACTTTTGGGCTCTGCTATTTCCTTGGGTGCTATGGTTGCCGTGGTGTGTGAGCTTAAGCTAGCTAGATCCTCTAACCGCTCTAATATCTCCTTTGTATATTTTAACTCATCGGATAGAGCTGTTTGCTCTCGTTCCTTCCTGGATTTCCTACGTGCCTTTCTCGCTTTCCAAGTGCTTCTCTCATTTCTTGTTTCTAAACTTTGGGCATCGGTTTTTGGTTCTTCAAATATGGGTTCGTTCGTTCTTCTTTGAGCTTGGGCTCGTGTTACCACCTGGATGGGTATGATTGTTTCATTTTCCGATCCTCCACTGGAAGGTACTGTTTCTAGCATGTTCAAGGTGGTTTTTGCTCCTTTGTTCGGGTTTTTAGGGCAATCGGGAATCAAACAAGTAATTCCACATTCTGGGCAATACGCATTGACTCTAATGATTTCATCATGAGGACAGTCTCTCAGCCAGTGGTCTCCACCACACTTGTAGCAGGGTCCCTTGGGTTGTTAGGTGCTCCTTGAGCTCCTCTTTGTTGGTGAGCATGTCTCTGTCCGCCCATGTCTCCATTGGCTATGAACATCATTGTTTGTTCATCTAAGCTATATCTTCCTTCTCCTGCTGCCTGTGCAGCAGTTGGTGGTCCTATATTTCCTATCATGCTCCATGGTTCAGGTGTCGAGGGTTCTTCTGGTGGATAATAGACAGGTTTTTCTGCATATCCATTGGGATCTTCATAATATGCATGCATAGGCACCAAAGCCTTATCCTCTGATTCAGTTACTGTTGGTGTGTATCTTATACCAACTGGTCGTAATCTTGGTAGGGGTGGTTGTTGCCCCAACACCGGTTGTGGTCTTTCTACACCTACAGGTCCTGGTAGGTTGCCTGCTTGATATCTAGGCATCGGTGGAACTTGAGGGGAAGCTACGGGAACTTGGGGAGCGTAAGGTCTCTCTCTCACATACCCCTTGTTATAATAACATTCCTCGGTCCCATGGTTTGTCCATTTTTGTTCAGTAGCACACCACTTGGGTAGTTTAGCTTGGGGTTTGGCGTACAAGTTGATCTTTTTTAGCACTTCATCTACAAGCTGCTCTTGGTTTACAGCTACTTCTCATTTTAGTGTTGTCTTAGAAGACTTTCTTCCACTTTGTTGTGAAGACGAATCGTCATCAAGGTCCTTGAACTCCCCCTCTTTGTAGACAGCACAATTGTCCACCAGGTAAAGAGCCTCCTTGGTCAACTCATTCCATGCCGTGCTCCTCTTCATATGTAAGTCTTTCTGGAGATCTGCATTCCTTAGTCCTTGGATGAATATCAGCATAAGTCTGGACTGAGTTGGCAGTTCTTCAACAGGATAGAACTTAACATATCTTTTTAGTCTTAGGGCTGACTTTCGTACAAATTCTCCATCTTTTTGTTTGAATTTATGGATCTGTGAGACGGTATTATGAGCTATTCCCCTTTGTGAGAATTTCTCGATAAACTCGTCAAACACTTCCTCCATAGACTCAAAGTCTCTACGCTCTACAGAGTCAAACCAAGTGGCAGCATCATTCTCTAGGGTTAGTCCAAACCCTGCAAATTGGGTAGGAGAATCTAACACCTCTTCGGCTCTAATTACACGCACAAAGGCTGCTACATGATCTCTTGGGTCTCTGCTTCCTGTGTATTTCTTGTTTACCCATTTTTGCACTTGAGAAGGCCTAATTCTCTGATGATCTAAAAACCTCATCATTGGATCTCCCCGTACTAATCGATATACCTCCTCAGGTCCTCTGTAATAGGCTTGTTCCTCTCCCAATGGTGCTCCTAAGCCATAATTTCTAACGGTTCTCGCTAGAGGTGGTTCTTCTCTTCGAACTTGTTCTATGGGTGGTCCTCTAGGCTCTGTCGACCTTTGAGTCTTTGGCTTACTCTCTCCCTGATACCTTGAATAGAGTGGTGGTTCTTGAAAATCCCTTAGCCCTCGTGCAGCTTGATAACCATTCGGTTTCGGTCTTGTTCCAATGTTGCACTCTGTCGAAGCCATGCCTGCAATGATGGCTGGTTTGCTGGTTGGTCTTGGTTGTTGAATGCTTACGGTTGGGTGGAATGTGAGGTAGCGTCATACTCATCTGAAAAAGGATTCGTTGACTTGCTTGGGGTGTAGGTGGCTCTTGGTACTTCCTCAGGGGCATATGCTAATGCTCCTGGACCTGTTGCCCTTTCTACCTCCTCTGAGAGAATACGTTGGTATTCTCTCCCGTATCTATCAACAAAAACTATACCCTTCTCCATAGCACTTTCATAAGAGAACAAGTAAAGAACCTTGTCTTTGCTTAATTCGTTTGCGTATGGTTCTTTGCTGCGAAAGTAAGAGACTATACCCTCACTCTCATGTTTGTAGATTCCCACGTTCTCGTTATAAATTGGAACCTTGGTTGTTTTCTTATCATACATAAATATAGCTCCGGGCCGATCAATGTTTGGTGGCGGTTCTTGAGTTTCTGAAACCATTTTCCCTTTCGCCACGTTATCTCCATATCTGTTGTAATCTTCAGGGTTACTAACTATTAGATAGTGGTTCCCCTTTTCGTCTCGGAATCTATCTCCATCATCATATACTCGGATTATCTCCAATCTCTGAGGTGGTCTCTCTTCGATACAAATGCACTTGCGTCCTCGATAGTCAAAATAGACTAGGGCTCCCCTTGAGTTTGTTCCCTCTAAGAAGATCACAGTGAGCTTGGAATCATTCAAAGGATTTTGGAAGGTGCTTCCTCCTCGCATAGGTCCATCATAGGTGAAACCTTCTGGCTGTTGACTACCCATCATGAAGAACAATTTGTCTGACGAAGTGTCAGTATCACTACCTCCCTCAATAATCGGTGCTAGCGGATCTAGCCTTGCCTGAGTTACACTCTCTTCGGTGGACACTAAGCTTCCTTGGTCACCTGCCACCTTCTGGTCTCTAACAAGTATCTTCCTAATCTTAAATTCATCAAACTTATCAATGCAATTTATCACAAATCCAACCACTCACCTGGCAAAGGATCAGTTTCTGCACGACTTCTTGCTTTGTTGTTGCTGAATATACCTGTACACAAGCGTTTTAATTTTGGCAATCGAGTCAAAGCATTTATCTGCTAGAGGTTACCTTAGTAATGATTGGTATAACTGGAAAGTTAATCTCAACAACTACTGTATTTTATACATTGCTGATGTTCTGGATTAGGTCTGCTAATATGAAATTGTACTTCCCTCGGATGTTGGTCAATTTACGCAAAAAAGTTTGAATTCAGTCTTTGCTTCGTCAAATGAGCAAACAAGGTCCAAATTCACTTCTGAAAGAAGTTCTGGAACCCTTAAGCCAAATGGAATCTCACTGTCTATCCACAGTCAAATTTTCCTTGCAGTATGCCCCAATAGACATACTACGCGTAGGATGTCTCCTGCTGTGTTTTGCCTAGATTTTTGCATTGTGGTTTCCCCTTGTTGTGCTGAGCCTACAGCTGCTTTAACTTTTTGGTTTGGACACCTATTAGCTGATCAATGAGTCAGAAACCTGTTCCGACAGTCTGTTGCTTATATTGATCAGTCTAATCAACTCCAATTTGGACCAAAATTGACTAGGAGATTTACCTTAGGCTATACAACACCTTGCTATGCTCACTGTCAAAGCCTGGCTTCAATTTCTTGCTTTAGATATCCTACGCATAGGATGTCTTTTTCATCAGAATGGCTTCAAACTCAAAGCCCAGGCTCCCCTTGAGTTGCTGATCACTTTGGTGTACTCAAAATTTGGTTTGGAGTCCAAAATCACTCAAAAGACATCCTACGCGTAGGCTACGCGTAGGACGTCGTTTTGGACTGTTTGACCCCAGACTTGTCCCACAGCTTCCCCTTGATGTCAATAACCCAATGGTATTCTTAGATTTTGGTTTGGATTTCAAAAGCTCCAAATTTCAGCTGTTCTTGCCTTTTTCAGTCAAAAGTGCTAAAGTCCGCTTTGAACCCAATTTTCTCACCCAAATGAGGTGAAACCCCTTTCAATCACTCAATATATCATGCAAGACATACTCATGTAGCCATCTTATGGTTTTGGTCTCAAAATAATGTTTTGGCACTATTTGGGTAGGATGTCCGGCAATTTCAGTCTATTTGACCTTATCTTGTCAAGATATGGCCAAATTTCCACTTTCCATTTGAAATTAGGGTAAACCCTACTTTTCGAACACACTAGTCAACTCAAAATCCCAAAATTCCTCCTAGATTAGCCTGTAGACATCCTACGCGTAGGATGTCTCCTGGCTTAAAATTAATTTTTTTCCTGACAGAAATGCTTCCAATGCTCTGTAGATCTATCAAAAACACTCACAGTAACTTTTGGACTTCAATTAGGCTTTCGAACACACCTTTGCGTCTTTTACAAACTTGTAATGACTTTACAAAGCAAGTATACATGCATGAAATGCTCTAGATCCTGAATCATGATGTCCTACTTACTCTACTCCTACTTATCATGCGAAATGGTGATAATGGTGTTTTTGGTTGCTATTTGGCCTCTCTGGACTCTCAAGCTCTCCTCTCACCGCTTCTACCACTCCAACTCCTACTCAAGAACTCGACTACTACCTAAAACTACCTAATTCTACCTCATCTATCTAAGTCGAAGGATCTATGCCAGACACACGCTTCCTAGACTCCCTCTAAGACCTAGAGAGTCCTGCACCCTCTGATCCTATCTAAATGTAAAACAAGACTCTAAGCAAGCTAAAAATCCCAATCCTCAAGGATTAGTCTCGGTCACCTACCTAAGGTTTTCGTCCCCGGCAGCGGCGCCAATGTTGGACAGATACGCCGTGACGGACGTCAGCACAGCGAGAACTCACCTAACATGTAATGTCAGCTAAGGACGAAGCTCGACCCGCAAGCGCGTGGAAGCAAGCATAAGGTGTCAACTTACACTCGACCGACTCCTAACTAATTCCTACAGAGGTCTCTACCAATTGTCTAAGTCACAGCCTTCAAGAGTGCATAAGAGGAAACTTCCTACAACGCTTTCTAGAGCCGAACACCCATCAAACAATCTCGAAACACCATAGAACTTGAAGGAGACCCTACTAATACCAATAGGTCGCTCTTCCTAAGGTCTATGAACCAAAATCCTAACGCAAAACACCCGGTGCAAAATCACGTAGGATGTCTGGCCGAAATCTGCAGGTCTTCGTTTCCGAAATCAAAAGTGCCTAATGTGTAGTTCTACTCGATGTGAACGCGTGGATATGTTGCAATGCAAAATCGGACAACGTATGCTCACACAAACACCCGATGAAGCTCGTAGAAGGAGCTCGCAAAGCGGACTCTACGCACGCAATGTAGGTATCCGTGCGTAGCTCTCGTCGGGGGCAACACGCTGCACTTCTCCGTACTCGATTACGACCACCGGAGCACACGTAGCGTCAAGATGAATCTCACACTCTCTCTCGTACACAGTACGCTCACTCACAGACTTCAAAACTTCTTTTTAAAAATGACAAAAGGTCCCTTCATTAAGGTCAAAAAGTGGTATATATACCTTACAATTTCTCAAACCCTAAAGTTCCAAAATCAACCATCTACTCAATCTAACTATCAAAACTGGGATACAATCTGGAAACTTCTGTAAGTCCCAATATTTACAAGGTGAAAAATCAGGTTTTCCTCAATGAATGAATAATTACAAAAAATAATAATCCTCCGAGTAGTTAGTGCCGTGGGGTGTGTCCAGCTTCTAACATGCCTTTTCTATGTCCTCTGGGAGAAGACGTTGGTATTCTCGCCCGTACCTATCAACAAAAACTATATCCTTCCCCATAGCAGTTTCATAAGAGAATAAGTAAAGAACCTTATCTTTGCTTAACTCGTTTGGGTATGGTTCTTTGCAGCAAAAGTAAGAGACTATTCTCTCACTCTCATGTTTGTAAATTCCCACATTCTCATTATAAGTTGAAATCCTGGTTGTTTTCTTATCATACATAAAAATTGCTCCACGTCGATCAATGTTTGGTGGCGGTTCTTGAGTTTTTGAAACCATTTTCCCCTTTGCCACGTTATCTCTATATCTGTTGTAATCTTCAGGGTTACTAACTATCAGATAGTGGTTCCCCTTTTCGTCTCGGAATCTATCTCCATCATCATAAACTCAAATTACCTCTAGTCTCTGAGCCAGTCTTTCTTCATTACATATACACTTGCTTCCTCGATAGTCAGAATAGACTAGGACTCCCCTCGAGTTTGTTCCTTCTAAGAAGATCACAGTGAACTTGGAATCATTCAATGGATTTAGGGAGGTGCTTCCTCCTGGCATTGGTCCGTCATAGGTGAAACCTCCTAGCTGTTGACTACCCATCATGAAGAAGGACTTGTCTGACAAAGTGGCAGTATCACTACCCTCCTCAATAATCGGTGCTAGTGGATCTAGCCTTGCCTGAGTTACACTCTCTTCAGTGGACATGGTGCTTACTTGACTTTTGACACTTTTAGCTCCTGACTTAAAAAAGGCTCCTGGCCTTAAATACATAAGACTCAAAGCTGTATTGTGAACTTAAAGCTTACCTGGACTTCTCCTGCCTGCTCAGCTATGTGATGATCTCCTTCTGGAATCTACACATGTATGGTTAGTTTGTTCACAAGGGCTTTCTTGAACCAGGAAAAAATCTTTCAATTATGTACATCAATCATTTTTTAATGACAACTGGTCAGTCTTAGCCAATTTGTGTTTTTCTCCCCAATGGGTGTTTTAGGGTCTTCTGGTGGTCCAATTTCAAATGTGAAATGAGGGCTAGGGTCTATGTGACAAGTATGTCCTAACTGTATAGTCACAATTTGCAGTCTGAACCACCTCTTTCTGAGTCTATCGTGATAGACTGACATATTCCTCAGTATAAGTCAATTTAAAATTGTGACTTCACCTTTGGGTTCCCCTTATTCTCTAGAGTCTATCCCTCAAGTTTTATGAAATTTGGACACTTGGTTTGGGTTTTGGGCCAATTTTAGTGTTTTTGTCAGAGCCTGATTCTCTATCGAGGCCTTAGATTCACTTTCAGTGATCTAAACACCTTGAAATTTGGTGTGTATGCTATTTAGGCTCTGCTAAAGCTATCCCTAGGAGGGATTTGAAAAATAAGGTCCCTAGCCCCTACTTCCCTAGTCTATCGCTATAGACTGACAAATTTCTCCAGTGTTGGCCTTTTTCACAAGTTCCCTCCACAACTAGTTTCCCCACTCCCTGTATAGTGCATTGACAAGTTTGTGCACTGTTTGGCCATTTGGTCAAAGCCTTCTTGCCACTATGTCTCTGAATTCAGACTCTAACACCAGTCTTGAGGTTTGGTGGTCAAGATGGTGTCCAAATTCACTCAATTTTTGTGAGCACCCTTGTATGGATGTGTTCAACCTGTGGTATAAAGGGCTTTTCCAGATTGTTAGTCTATTTCCAAATCACTAGTCTATCACGATAGACTCGCTAGAGAGCAACTGGGATGTGATTTTTTTACTGTTTTTGGACAGTTGTGTTTCCTGTGCCCATATAAGTCTATCCCTTGAGTTTCACTAAATTTGGACTCATTTTGACCTTGGACTCAAACACTTGACAAATTTCACTTTTTTATGGCAAATTCACAACTCAAATGCACTTAAAGTGATGCAAATTTGATGACACTTCAACTTAAGCTTGTGAATATCAGTTGTACATCATGACACAATCAGTTTGCCCCAGGCTAGTGGTTATATCTCTTTTTGGCCTCGCTAGGTTCACTTAGTGTTTTCTTATGGCAATCCCTTGTTTCTTTTTGTTGGTTTTGGTCGCAATTTTAACGTTTTCTCAAGCGCTGGATCATAAATCCAAATGTTTACTCTATTCACACCCTTAAAGAGTATATGGTGTGGGTTTTGCTTTCAAGGCAAGCAAACAGCCTCATTGTTTCTTCTTTTTGTTTATTTTGCGTTTTTCTACACTATTTCTACACAACCATAACAAGCACTCAAAAACCATAAAACCATAACTCTACATTATCCTACCTAACTAAATCTAACTAGTCACAGACCCTCAGCAAGACACAGCCTTCCTAGCTATCCACTAGACCTCAGGATACCCTCTCCTTGATCTTGTTCTAATAGTTTAAGCTCTCTCTAGTCGAAAATAAAGTAAGCTAACCATCACCCGAGTGACGTAGATCTTCCTACTTAAGGTCTTGTGTCCCCGGCAATGGCACCAATGTTTCAGGACAACCTACTCCCCTGTTCATGCTCACAAGCACGACACAGACAACATACTTGTCATCCGGTGACACGACTAACCCGTAGGTGCACAGAGGCAATCTCGTTAGCTTGTCAGACTGAGACCAACCTACACATACGCACTTCTATGATGCATCAATTACTAATCCTTGTTAACTCCAACCCACTATATCCCTTAACGCTCATAACACCGTTTACACATCAAATGAACTCGGAATTGCTTCAAACTTGCTAGGCACCATCCTCTCACTAGGATACACATACCTATAAGTCTAATCTCACCAGATTTTAACCCTAGTTATCTCGAATACAGTCGCGATAGACTCACAGGTCATAATCTAAAAGTGTGTGAAACCTAAGTCTATGAGTATCTATGCGTAGCTAATCTCTCCCTCGTTCCATAAAGTACTTCATTGTTGAAAATAGACATTGTTTGTGTTGTTAACAAGCAAAACAAGCTCGTGGAAGGATCATTCGCGAACAGTTCGAAGATACGAATGCGTGGCGTGGGTGCGTAGCTCTCGGAGAGGCTACCGTGATGGTGTGGTCGCTTCGTCAATCCGGTGAGGGAGATGCGCGTAGCGAAGAGGATAAGATCACACTCTCTCTCTCTCTCTCTCTCTTCCTCTCTCTCAGACCCGTACGACGCAGAATTAATAAAAAATAATGTTATTCAAAAATGGTTCTAAGGTGACCTTTATACTTTAGTCACCTTAGCTCAAAATGTACATGGGGTTTTAATTGAGTTCTACTCATCATAATTACAAAGTGGAAACGCATTGCATCCTAACCAACTAATAAATCTATACATAGTCCAAACAATTGGATAAAGATGGTAGACATGATTGGCATTACATAGGGGATTTGATAATCATTACAAAGGGGACTTATACCACTGTTGGGATCCAACAGCAAGCTACTAATGATGCCCTGATGCTTGTTAACTATCTTGTTTCTAGGCTTCAACAAGCCATGGGCAATCCATCCCTCCAAAGTGAAGTGCAACGACAGCTTCGTGCTCATGGGATTGTCCAAGCTCCCCACCATGACAAGATAACACCTAGGAAGCCTCCTTGCGAGACTTCCAAAAGATGTCTCTCTCGGATTCGGGAAGAAGAAGAGGATCCCTATGAAGGGCTCAAAAATTTTCTCCTTGATGATGCATCTCCTTCTCAAAGGAGAACTCAAGAGCCTCCACCAAAGGAACGAGAAAGAAGTGTGTCTCCCACCACCTCTGGGGAGATGGCTCCACGAAGACGGCGGGCTAAATGCTCTCCATCACCTCCAAAACAGAGAAGACCATCGTATACTTCTCCACACCATACTTCAAAGAGGGATGACAAAAGGCAAGAGAAGAAAAAGGAGAGAAAGAGGACACCCTCTTCTCCATCTTCTTCATCCTCGTCCTCTTATGAAAGTGATGGTGAAGACAAAGAAGATCAAGGAAAGAAAAAGGCGAGAAAGAGGTCACCCTCTTCTCCATCTTTCTCAAATTCTTCATCTTCTGAAGAAAGTGATGGTGCAACCTTTGAACCATCAAAAATAAGTGGCCATAGGAAATCCTATGCCACATGGAAAAGGTCATCAAAGCTCAAGAAGTTCAAAGAGGGAGGGAAGAGCATCTCTTTCCTTACCTACGATGGCACTTTTGGTGCTATGGACGAAGTATTGGCCTTTATCCAACAGTTCGATGCGGTGTTTGGAGATGAAGGCTTCACGGAATCCTCTAAGCTACGCCATGTAGCTATGCACTTTCAAAAGTCTGCCAGACAATGGTGGTCTAGCCTACGGGCCAACGGTGAAGCTCCACAAACATGGAAAGCTTTAAGAGCTTCCATTAAGAAGTAGTTTTTGGCCACCGATGCCAAAGAAAAAGTACTCATCAAATGGAAAAGCTTAAAGCTCTCTCCTTACAAATCCATTCACAAATATGTAAACAAGTTTTGGGACCTACAACTCAAAGCCATTGTCTTCAAAAAGTTGGATTTTGGAGAGCAAAAGCAACAATTTTGTGCAGGCTTAACTGAAGAAATGGCGGAGTATGTCAACTCCCAAAGGCCATGCACCATATTGACGGTTATACACCATACTATGGTGGCCTCTCGAATCAATTTCCAAACGGGGGCTAAAAGAAATTCTAAGCTCACTGAAAACAAGGGTTCCAATGAGCCTAAGGGGAAGGACAATGTCCAAAAGTCTCCTAAGGGCAACCCCAATAAAGCTAAAGAGAAGGGAGTTTATAAAGTCAAAAATAAACTCTCTCCTGAAGAGATCGCACGTTATCACAAGGATAACCGATGTTTCATGTCCAGCGAGCAAGGGCATGCGTACCGTGCTTGTCCCTAAAAGAACACCCGCCATGAACCTCCTAGAGCTACCTTGGTCGAAATCCAAGAGGAGGAAATTCACCACAAAGGATCTCCTCTATGCCATGCTTGGGGAAAGGTAAGAGAACATGATGCTTTTATTCTCTTTGACCCTAGTTCTACTCACAATTTTATATCTATAGAGTTGGCCACCAAGCTAGGCATACAAGCCTATAAGAAGGGAGATGTCCTACCCGCAGATGATGCTTTCAAGGGGCAAGAAGCTTCAGTCACTCCCTTAATCCAGAAATTGAGGCTCCATGTCCAAAGCTATGTGGACAAAGAGGACTTCGTTATCTCTCCTCTCAAGCATGAGGATGTAATCCTAGGGGCACCATGGTTTGATCGCATGGCTGCCAATGTTAAATTCCCTGAAAGGAGAACCTCCTTTAAGTTCAGGGAAAAAGATATGTATATAGATGCTAAGGAAATGGGTAACACTATACCCATTGTACATACACAAGCTTTCAACAATTCAATAAAGAGCTCTATTTCCGTGTACATGATTTTTGTTAAAGATTCTCAAAATGAACCTAATATTTTAGCAAAAGAAAATATACACAATCAAAAGGAATTAGAGTTATCCAATTTTCTCAAGGGGTTTCAGGATGTCTTTATTGACGACATCCCTTGTGAGCTACCTCCTAAATGAGGTAATGATGACCATGCAATTGAACTTCTTCCAAGAAGTTCACCACCTAACAAACCTCCTTATAGGGTTTCTCAAGCTCAACAAGAGGAGATTATGTGGCAAGTGCATGAGTTAGTCGAGAAGGGTATGGTTAGGCCTAGCTTATCTCCATTTTGTTCTCCTGTGCTACTAGTGCAAAAGAAAGACGGCACATATCGTATGTGTGTCGACTATAGAGCACTAAATAGGATCACTATCAAGAATAGGTTTCCCGTTCCACGGGTAGAAGACCTATTTGATAATCTAAAAGGGTCCACCTACTTCAGTAGGATTGACCTAAAAAGTGGCTATTATCAAATAAGGATAGTTGATCAAGACATTGTAAAGACCGCATTTCGCACTACGTTTGGTCTTTACGAATACAGTGTCATGCCTTTTGGCTTGACCAATGCACTAGTCACATTCAACCGCTTGATGGAGAAGCTATTCAAGCCTCATCGAACCTTTACTGGAGTGTTCTTTGATGATATCATCACCTACTCTAATTCATTAGACGAACACAAGCAACACCTCTAGGTAATATTTCAAGTTCTAAGAGGGAATAAACTTTATGTTAATTGAAAGAAAAGTGAATCTTTCTTGCAAGAGATTCAGTATTTAGGTCACATTATCTCTCAAGATTGCATCCAAATGGATCCATCAAAGTTAGAGGTAATAAAAGAATGGCCTAAACCAAGGAATCTTCATGAGTTAAGAAGCTTTATAGGTATGTGCACATACTATAGACGCTTCATAGAAAAGTTCTCACTAATAGCAGGACCATTACATGACCTAACAAAGAAAAACATTAGGTACACATGGTCTGCCAAGGAGAACAATGCTTTTGAAAAGCTTAAAGAAAAGCTTATCTCTCAACATGTGCTTACACTATAGGATCTCTCAAAGCCATTTGAGGTCCAATGTGATGCTTGTGGTGATTGCCTTGGAGCTATTTTTCTTCAAGAAGGGCACACCATAGGCTACAAAAGTCGAAGGCTTGACCCTATTGAGAAATCTCTAGGCATATATGAAAAGGAACTCCTCGCAGTTCTACATGCCTTAGACTCATGGAAGCACTATTTATTGGGGACTCCTTTCATTCGGCAACGGATCACCAAAGTCTTAAGTACTTCATGATGCAGACCAAGCCCTCCGACAAACAAATGAGGTGGGCAAACTTTCTTTCGCAATTTCATTTTCATATTGCTCACGTTGCTAACAAGCATAATCAAGTAGCCGATGCACTCTCAAGATGGCCGAGAGTGAATGCGGTTTCCATAGCAACTCAAAATGATCTATCTTCTATGATAGATGAGTATGCTATTGCTCCTAGTTTTAGAGATGTGATTTCAGCCCTTGCACTAGGGAAGAAAGAGGAACCATTTACTTTACAAGATGGTTATCTTCTCTACGGCAATAGACTATGCATTACTAGCTCACTACGTCAGAAAGTAATGTATGAATCTCATGCTCCTCCTTATGCAGGGCATAGAGGGATTCAGTCTACCCTAAAGGGGATTGAAACATATTTCTATTGGCCTACCATGAAAGCAAACATACAAGAGTATGTTTCTAAATGTGTGGTATGCCAAAAGACGAAGTTTGATAGAGGGAAGCACCTTGGATTGCTTCAACCTTTGCCAATCCCTAATTCACCATGGGAGAGCATATCCATGGATTTTATCTTTGGATTGCCTAAGTCTATCCATGGGAATATGGATGAGACAGGTTCAGTAAACAAGCTCATTTTATACCTGTCAAAAAGACTATCAAAGCCCATCAAATAGCAACCCTCTTCATTTCAAAAATCTTCAAGTACTATGGCTTGCCAATGTCCATAGTGTTGGATTAGAGATCCTAGAATGACAAGTAATTTTTGGAAGGGTCTCTTTGAGAATTTAGGAACAAGGCTAAACTTCTCTTTGGCCTATCACCCGCAAACGCCAAAGTGAAATAGATAACCTAACAATTCTCGATCTACTAAAAGCCTATGTAACAGAAGTAGATCAAAGATCCCAATGGGAGAAGTACTTACCCTTAGTGGAGTATGCCTACAATAACATTGTACATACCTCCACGGGAAAATCACCTTTTGAAGTAATTGAGGGAAGATCAAAAAGTCCCTTGCTACTTAAGGTACACGGGAAGATCTTCGCTGCAGATGAGTATAGCCGAGACCTACAAGAATCTTTCCAAAAGATTAAGGATGCTATCTCTATCTCACAGCAAAGGCAAAAGGCTACTGGCTGACAAGCACCAAAGATCCCAAGCCTTTAAAGAAAATAATTGGGTCTTATTAAAATTTCCCAAGGCTCGTTTAAGGCACACGACATGCAATAATCCTACGGGACACCAGAAGTACTATGCTAAGCTAGCAAAAAGGTACTATGGTCCCTTCCAGATTCTTAGGCCAATCAATGAGATGGCCTATCAACTCAAGTTGCCCAGTCATTGTCTCATACACAATGCTTTCCATATGAGCCTACTAAAGCCTTACAAAGGAGAGCCACCTCAAGAACCAACTATTGAAGACCCACCGGAGATCGAGGACCAAGAAGAGGTGTTGCAGCCCGAGTCCATTCTTCAACATGAAGACAAGGTACTAAGAGGCGGTAAGACTATCCGATGATATCTTATTAAGTTTAAGAATTATCCTTTTGAAGATGCTAGATGGATGCAAGGCATACAATTAAAGGATAACCTAAACCTTGTCAATGCTTACAATGCTTTCCTAGAGCAAGCAAATGTACGAATGTTTAAAATGAACAAAGTTCTTGTCTTATAATATTCTCTTTTTCTTTATTGTGCACAAAAATGAAGTAGTATGCATGCTTAGATCAAGTTTACGGAGACGACGTCTCCGGAACACCAAGTAGAGCTTGTCACTCTACTATGGAAGACTGATAGGACTAATGTGCAGACATGCTTGCAGCTTAGGCTCTCGAGCGCCAAATGGACTAGTCATCCATTCTGGAACGATGTCGTAGGGTAACATAGGGATCCTCTACCCGCTACAAAAAGGACTAATGAATATTCTTTATATTCTCTACCCCATAGTCGAGGATGACTATGTTTTCAAGAGAGAGGTAATGTCATAATAATCAATATCTAATTCTCCTAAATGATTTTTTCATGTTAAACTGATCATTTAATATGGGGAAGTGTCAGGGGAGAAAAGGCTAGAATATTGGTAGCAGACCGGCCACAGTATGGATCCAAAGGGGGGGGGGGGGGCATCTGCAAAAGAGCTATGTGAAACAATGGGCTCAAAAGACCCTAAGGTTCATCCCATTAAGACTTCCAAAATTCAAAGGTTGTGTCCAAAGGTGAAACGTTAGGGGAATTGGATGCTTTGAGTGTGTCCCAAAAAGTCTTTGTCAAGCCCTACATAGGAGGGGGCGAGCCCAAGAAGTAGGGGATGAGAGAGAAACATCCACACACACTCACAAGCTTCATTTGTACACAAGGAGAAAGAGGGACACATGCCAGCAGATGCCCACAAGGTGTACTCAAATCCTATTGGATGGCCATGGAGGTGGACCAATGAGAATTAGGCTAGAGTAAATATAGATTAATTAATATAAAAAAACTTAATAAAAGACCGATAAGAATTAAGCTCTCTAGAGGACTATTGGACAGTCTCACAAGGGGACCAATGAGCATTCAACAGCCCAATGGCTTGCCTAATTCCTATTGGGCAAGAGGCAAAGGGGTCCAATGAGAGTTTAGTTGCATTTATTAATTACCTATATATCTCACAAAAGGGGAAAGGGGGACACATGTCAGAAGGCTATCACTTATGCTGCTTAATTTCCATTGGCTGAGGCTGGGGAGGTCCAATAGGGCTGTAGCAAGAGTAATTAGCAAGGGAGGTCGACCAAGAGAGAGAGGGGGGTGATTTTTGCAAGGCATTATCACACACACACTCACACAATCTCATGTGTGAAGAAAAGAAGACTCTCTCTCCTTCTCAAGCTTTAATGGAAAGCTTACCACCTACTCCAAGCTTGTGAGAAGGGAGGCCTACACCAACAACTCTTGGCTTTGTGATGCAAATCCAACCAAGAGCCAAGATTCAATGCATGCTCATCTTCTCTACCATGCTAATTACTAAGCTAAGCTATGCTAATATGAGTGATTATGTGAGGAGATGTACATCTTTCTCGTAAGAATACTCCTTCTTCCTCTCAATATACTCTCATACCCCGCTAGCTCTCACAATCTTCGAAGGTGTGTGAGGTCTTGGGTCTGAGACCGTGAGGGAATTGATGTTGTGTTTGATAAGTGTTTTGCTTAGTGCATGAAGTTTCCATCTTCATTGCACTAGCTAGTATTGAAGGAACACAAAGAATTGTATTGTAAAATGTCTCTCTTGATGGAGAAACCATAATACAAAGCCTTTTGGAGGGGGGACCGGCTCCATGCAAATCCGGTCCTCAACTATTGTCAATTGCTTAATTTCTCTCTCTTTTGAAGTATTGTTCATGCTATCTAACTAGGTGTTATGCTTTTTGTTGCTCTCTCCACCCAAGCACTCTTGTTATTCTCATTAGGAAGCTATTCTAATGAAATGCTCACTATGTTCATCCTATATTTCGCTACACACAAGTTACTAGACCATTAAATGTTACATCGCAAGTGCCATTTACGTTAATAATGGTGAGAATTTGATTAACCCACTTGATTCTCATGTCTAGGGCTCTACTTGAGGCATGATTCAATGGTTCAAGATCTCTATACACAAAAGTTAAAAGCCCACTACAACCCAAAAACCCCTCTCTATAGAACTGGATATCATTTAGTTTTAAACCCATTAAAAAGATAGAAACAACTTAAAAATTTGTGTTCATTATAAGATAAACTGGATATCATTTAGTTTTAAACCCATTAAAAAGATAGAAACAACTTAAAAATTTGTGTTCATTATAAGATAAATAAAATTTTTAAGGTATAACTTGTACTCATAGTATTTAATTCAAACTAAAACCACAATTTCATAGCCAAACGAGTTACATAACTTACAGTGTGTAGATTGCAAATGATTGCTTGAATATTTTTTAGATTCTACAAGAGGTTACACTATACAAACTATTTACAAAACTGTAGGTTATATACAAAGTTTTAGTGCACTATCACAAGAGTGCAACTCTTAAATTATTGATTATTTGTGCATCTTCATGATCTGCATCTTCATTATCGAACGTGTGAGGATAAGAGTTGAATTGCAATCCATGATTCCAACGGTTTCTACATATCAAGTAGTGCAAATCTTATTGCTATTCAAGTTAAGAAGCATGTCCTTTAAATGTTTGAGAAGCCATCAATAAAACATGTACTATCGCCAAAAATAGGAGGAGTACATGCATCTTCTTGACATCTCCACCATGTGTGTTGACTATCTTAGATATTGCCATGGATAATATTTAACAGCTTGATATCACCCTCTACAATTAAGATCCTTGAGTTTCCTCACTAATTTGGAAGCCACACGAGATTAGAAGACAAGTTTAGATCAAATGCTAACTCCCCATGAGACTCAACAATTGCTAGATGGTTTGAGAGGAGCTTCCATGTAAGAACCAGAAATGGATATGCTAGAAGATCCCCAATTTCCCACAGACATGCCTACCTACACATCGACAAAATGAATTAACAAAAGGTAAATCTCTCGCCCACTAGGAGTCTTGTGACCTTTAATATCAACAAGAGAAAAACTACTAACTAGAATCATGCAAGAATTTTTCTTTTGATGAGGTGTCTATAGGGGGTAGATCACATTATATAACAACTTCACGATTGAGAGAGAGAGAGAGAGAGAGAGAGAGAGAGAGAGAGAGAGAGAGAGAGGGGAGAGAGAGAGAGAGAGAGAGAGAGAGAGAGAGAGAGAGAGAGAGAGAGAGAGCTAGTCCTCTCACAAATCAAGACTCATAACCTATTGCCATGATTTGCACAAGTGCCCCAAGGCAGCTGTCAATCAGACCCTTCTATAGTTTTTCTACTTTTGTCATGAAGCAGGACTCAATCTACAAACTAAACAAGTGAAACACAGTTGATATACCTCATACATGAGATACCATAGCGAGAGGATCTTGTTAACGAGAGGATCTTGTTAACCGCTCACTCCAACCATGGCAGCATTCACAACACGTGAGAAGGTTTTTGGAACTTGAAATTTCTGCACCTTTTGAAAGCAGATTGCATAGAAAATTGCCATGTGTGTTGTTACCATGGTAGTGCTCTTTTAACACAAACTTTCCCCATGGTTTTTGGGAGATGCTTGGTGAGCCAAAGATGCTTTTCCATGTCAAGAATATTTTGGCCATGGTAGGAGATATAGTGACCATAGTGATTCATGTGTGAGTGATTCATGTGAGAGGGAGGTGAGGTAGCACCATGATCCATGTCGCAATCTTTTCACATACAAAATCATGTGCTCCAAGTAATTAAAAAATTGTGCTTTTGCAAACCAGGATGCATGGTAGGGCTAAGAGTGTTGTTGGAGGAGGCACTGTCGTCCAAATATATCTCCTCAAGCTCTTTGAAGCTATTGATAGCCAGAAATGACATGCCATATGGGGTGGCCTCTACACCACACATAGCCTGAACATCCCCAAGCATCATCTCAAGGTAGGAGTGGTCCTATAGGTAGGAAGGGGAACCACCTAGGATAAGTGCGGCTAGGACGCAAACATACATGACCTAGGGTAGCAAATGTGAAATGCCCTCTAGGTAATCAACATGAAATGGTGGTGTAACAAACGTCCACATGTAAAGAAATGCCTGATCACTAGTCATTAGTGTGTGCATGAGGGAGGTATGTGAAAAGCTCGGAACAGGTCACACTGACTGGCGGGAGAGATTGCACGTGATGGAGCACAAGCAAGGCGATATACAAGAGACAGAACACCCTGTAATTGTGAGAGATCAATATAGAGAATGGACCCCAAAGATCAAAACAACATTTCACCCTTTATTGGCGATGATGATACTTACAAGTGGTGATCTTGACGATTACAAACCTGGCTCTTGGCATTAGGGATGCATCATGGAAGGTAGGCTCCATATGGTGCATAACGAGGTTGAAGTTAGCGGGAAAGTTAGTTAGGGGAAAACATCAAGACGATGCGGCCACCGACGATATCAATCACCAACATCAAGAGTGGGCCAAGGTAGCATGGCCTTGATGCCTTCAATCCAAGCATGCTCATGTTGCTTGGCGGGAGAGTAGTGACTACTTCATGTGCATAGATTGGTCATGATTAGTAACTCAACCGTGATGTGGTGAATCATGGTGAGAATGGTGATGTTGCCAATGTTAAAATTCCCAAGATTTCAACCAAACATGATGCCATTAGCTCTCAAGTATGGGGTGCACTACGTGCATTAGTGGTGCTTAAAATGTAGAGTGCATGGAGCTAGTGTGCTCCTCCTTCACTTGTGTCTTCTCTCTAGTGTGTGTTTTCTGTGCTACGTGGAGGCCTCTTTATATAGGCTTGAGAGGTGTTCCTTACCTACTGGTCATTGCAAATATATTTTTGTTGTTGTAGAAGGTCTAGATGCCTCTCTAGTAAGAGAGATAGAGAGAGAAAGTAGAGATAGAGAGAGAGGAAAGAGTGGGGTGGGGGAGAGTTTTTTTTACAATCCACTAGCCATGGCAAGGTTATTAGGGAAGAGTGGGGGTTTAGGGCATTTACAAAGGGTTTTGTCGATGGATCGGGTTATCGGTGTGAGGTTTTAGTGCTGCTGGAATCGGTTTTTGTTGTGAGAAGCCGAAATGTTATGTGTTACCTCCTTTCGGTGCTGGCCGGGACGTGCCTTCGACGCCACTTCTTGTTTTGGTGTTGGCGACACGCGACTTGGCCTCCTTTTCTCCTTTGATGTTTATGTCGATAGTTTCCTTTTCTTTTTTTTGTTGTGAGTGAGTATGTGCGTGTGTGCATGTATGTGTGTATGTATGGTGTATATGTGTTGTGAGTATCTATGTAGTATGCGTACGTGTTGTGTTGTGTGTAGTGTGTATCATATATGGTAGGTATGTGTAGTGCCGTGTGTGGGAAGGAGAGAAGGAGGGGGGGTGGGTTTTTTTAATCAATTATGTATATATATATACATTATATATATATATATATATAAAAATAGTTTTTTTGCGTGCAGGGGAAACCAAACAAGCGAGAGAAGAAGACACAGGGGATGATAGGAGGGGGGGAGCACGTGTGTGTGTGTGTGTGTGTGAGTGTAGAGTGGGTGTGTAGAGAGAGAGAGAGAGAGAGAGAGAGAGAGAGAGAGAGAGAGATCATCTTAGCGCCCCGTGGGGTTACGCCTACGGGCCTGTCTGTGCCAAAACGGAGAGCGAGAGAGATAGTGTGAGAGAGTGAGCGAGGGGTTGGCGGGGCTGAGAAGGTGCGGGAGAGGGTGAGGAAGTTGACGGAGAGAGAGGTCATCTCATGTGCCTACGGGCTCCGAGCGAAGAGGACACGCAAGAGGGGGTGGTGGTAGGGTGATAGGGCTGCTTTCAGCCGTCTCTAAGCGAGGAAGGGGGGGAGTTTAATGAAGTAAAAGGATGGGATATGAGGATGAGGGAGAGTTGCATTATTTTGTTTCCCCTAGGGGTTGTACACATGCAGTGAGAGATAGAGGAGAGAGAAGGAAGGGGAAATGGGGGTAGTGAGAGAGGGGGGGGAGGCGGGTGCGGCCTGCCGGTGGGAAGAAAACAAGGGGAAGGAGAGAGAGGCTTGTGCGAGCCAAAAAAAACGGGGGGGGGTGAGAGAGAGAGAGTGGACAATAATGAAAGAGAGAGTGATTTTGAAAAAAAAACGGCGGCTTGCCATAGTTACCTCAATTCTTTGGCCTGGCTAGAGAGTGGTGCGGATAACTCGGCGTCATTGGCCCTCCCCCTTAGGTTAGGGCATCCATGCCTCTAACTCATCTGTTTGATCATTGTCATCGGAGGTGGCGGTTGATGGTGTATCCTTATCAGGAATGTCGATAGGTGGAACCTGATCAAATCGAAGAAAATAAGGTTTGAGCCGCCAACCATTTACCCTAGTTTTATGAAGTTTGCCATCAGCTTCCATAAGCTGGTAACTTCCATTGGCATACTTTTTCCTGATGATGAAAGGGCCTTCCCATCGTAGTAGGAGTTTCTTATCTTTGCGTGTGTCGAAGCGATTGTCGTAGCGGAGCACCAACATTCCTTTCTTTAATTCTTTTTGTTGAAGATGCTGGTTAAAGCTAAGCCGTCTGTGCTCTGCTTGTGCTTCATAATAATTTATTGCTTCTTATCTGTCCAGTTGTAGTCTTTCCAAGTCGATGATGTGATCTCTCAAATGCATGTTGGGGCGTTGAAGTTGGCCTGCCATTACTCTGAGACTTTGTAGTTGCACTTCAATGGGCAAGATTGCTTCCTTACCAAATACCAAATGATACGGTGTGAATCCCAAGGATGTACGGAATGAGGTTCTGTAGGCCCACAAAGCTGGTAGTAGGTACTTATCCCAGTCTCCACGATGATTGTTTACCTGCTTGGTAATAATTTTAGAAACCATTCCATTCACCTTTTCAACTAGGCCATTACATTGAGGGTAATATGGTGAAGAGTGCCTCCTTGTAATGCCAAGTTTCTGCATTAATTCTCCTAGCAAGTCTTCTATGAACCCTGGTCCTCTATCGGAGATGATCTCTAATGGTGTGCCAAACCTACAGCATATGTGCTCGTAGATAAACTTAGCTACCTCTACCGCTGCGATTCTAGTAGTGGCTGTAGGTTCCGCCCATCTAGTCATATAGTCGACTCCCATGATGATGTAAAATTTCCCTGAGTTGGCCCTAGGCAATGGTCCTATGGCATCGATATCCCACTTTTCAAATGGTCCATATGAAAGGATAGGTGTCTGAGGTTCAGGCATAAGTGACCTGGTGCTGGCCTTTTGACACAACTTACACGTCTTGCACCAGTGGTGTACGTCTCAGTTGAGGCTAGGCCATATGAAGCCAGCCTGCAAGGTTTTTCTACTTGTTATGTCTAGGGCAAAATGACCACCACAAACCCCGTCATGACAACTAGCAATTACTCCCGTGATTTCATTAGAGAGAGGGACCTTCCTCAGTATTTGGTCCTTACCCTTACAGTACAAACCGTCATTGATGAGCCGATACCTTGTGGCCTTCCGTGTCAGCCATTGCTTCTATCCCTTTGTTAAATCCGATGGGCATTCCCCTGTTTCCAAAAAATGCATGATATCAGGTAAGGCATCACTACCTTGAAAGAGAGGGAGCTTTAGCTTTATAGCCCCAACCACCACTTCCTACAATCTTTCACTTCCTAGGGCATCTGCTTCATGGTTTTGAGCCCTTGGGATATGGTGTATTTGAACTTCTGCAAACTTACCCAACAAGGTTTTTACACCGCTTAAGAGAGTCCTCAAGCTAGGGTTCTTGCATGTCCATACTCCATTTACTTGCCTTACCAAAAGTAGAGCATCCCCAAATATGTTAAGGCGCTTTACCCCTTGCAAGACGCACCATTGTAAACTCTTGGTCAGTGCTGCATATTCGGCTTCATTGTTAGAATGTGAATCTAACAATTGGCCAAGTGAAAATACCTTGATACCTTTGTCATCAAAGACCACTATGCATGCAGCTGCTTTATCGGATGCTCGCTCGTAGGCTCCATCAAAGTAGAGAGAGTGTACTCCTTCTACCATCAGTGGCACTGGAAGTAATCAAATTTATTCCCCTTTAGATTGCTTCTCCTTCCTCTCAAAGCCTTGGTAGGTCATGAGTCCTCCCAAGCTTGCCCTTGTCGTGCTTTCCACCTGTACCGTGTAGTCAAATTCTTGCAAATGAACTAGCCACTTAGTAATCCTAGTGGACACATCCATGTGTTGTACAACATAGGGAAACATCTCATCCGTGGTTAGAATCAAAAATTGCTTAGGCAGCAAATATGACCTAAACTTTGTAGTTACAAATCTAAGAGCTAGGACTAAGTGTTCCACATAGGTGAAACCTTTCTGTGTTGCTGTCATCATTCAACTAGAGAAGTAAATTGGCCTCATGAATGATGTTGTTGTATCCTTTTGGAGTAGCATAGCCCATAATGGGTCATCACCCACACTTGAGGTGACATAGAATTTTTCATCCCACTTGGGTGGTGAGATAGTTGGCAGGGGGGCTAAGACCTCCTTTACCTTGTTGTAGTGATGTTCGCTTTCCTTGTCCCAGGTGAAAGTTGATTTTTGAGTGAGCTGCTGGAGTGGTAGAACAAGTTGTGATACTAGATGTATGAATCTACTCAAGTACCTCACCTTTTGTAAAAAGGAGACCAGTTTTGACGTGTGGTTGTTGGTGAAGGTAGGGCTATGAGTGCGGACACTTTACTTGGATTGGCGTTGATACCTTTCGCTGAAATATCACGGCCTAGTAGAATGACTTTACTTTCCCCAATGTGACATTTTTCCACATTTAATTGCCCGCCTAGGCTTTGCAACCTGGCCAAACCTTCCGTTACCTTTTCTAAGTGTGAAATGCGAGAGCTATATATACAAAAATCATCAATGAATACTCTTATGGATGTTCCAAAGAACGGTTGAAAGACATATGTGACATATCTTTGGAATGTGGCAGGTGCATTTGTGAGACTGAATGGCATAACTCTGTATGCAAAACAACCCCATGGCGTGATGAAAGTGGTTTTTAGCTGATCTTCCAAGGCTATGCTTATTGAAAATATCCAGGATAACCATCACACACGGTGTAGCATTCAAAACCCGCTACTTCATTCAAAATTTCATCCAAGAAGGGGAGAGGAAAGTGGTCTCTCTTTGTAGCTGCATTTAGTGGTTTGTAGTCAACACAGACCCTCCACTTACCATTCTTTTTAGGCGTCACTACTACGGGTGACACCCATTCTGAGTTTTCTACAGGATAGATGAACCCTGCTTCAAGAAACTTCCTTACCTCAGCCAAGAGTGCCTTTTCTTGTATGACCCCCAGTCGTCGTAGCTTTTGCACAATTGGTTTTACCCCTTCCTTCAGGTTAATATGATGTTCTACCATTGTAATCCATGTGATTCTTTCATAGTTATCAATGAACAGGTTAGGAAATCCCATTAACATTTGCAAAAAACTATCTTTCTCCTCAAGTGTTAATTCCGTGCACAACATACCGTTCAACCTACTTTCTCCTAGGCCAGGTGATTTGCTCTCCTTTTCATTGCATTGCCCTTCAGGTGACGGATCACCAGTTGTGCTTACCCTTTGTGTATCCTTTATGATGATACCCATCACATCGATGGAACTGTCACTTTCGTCGGTGGATCTGGTCTCCTCCTCAGAAGTGGAAGACTCGCTCGTGGTTTCATCTGCTGATGTTTCTAAATCCATTTTCTTCTGCTCGCCAGTCTTCATGTCGTAGTAGATTGTCTCCCCTTTCTTACCAGTCATGGGTAGAAGGCCAATGCCCTAGTCCTATTTTTCCTTCATGGCCATCAACCATGGCCTTCCCAAGATTAATGGATATCCCTCCCCCTTAGTAGGCATTACAAAAACATCTACCTCTGCCTCAGTGTTGAAAGCTTTTATCTTCACAGAACTTACCACACCTACACACTTTACTTTTGCATTGTTTGCCATCTTTGCCTTGCATGGAGAAGGCATGTCAACCTCGAGCCCCAATTTAAGCATCATAGCTTTGCTCATCACACAAATTTGTCCACCTCCATCAACGTAGGTGTTTCCAACCCTCTTTTCTTTTATGTTGACGTCAACAAGTGGAAGGATGTCATCCATGTTGCAACCCGAAATTGCTCCGGCTACTTTTGCTTTGGAGTGTCTTGTACTTACCATTTTGGACCATTTTCGCCTTACCTTTGGTGCGAGATGTAGCAGTTGTGGCCAAGTAATCTTTGGTCCTTGCTCTGCCACATCCAATGTTAGGTCATAGGGCTTAGAAATTTCCCCTAACTGGAAGTCGGTGATGCCTAATTTCCATCGTGGCCTGGATGGCCTCTTGCTAGTCTCTCCTTTCATGCTTCTCTCATCATCTGATTTTGTAGATTTTTCCCTCCTAGCTCTTTTCATAGTCATGGCTTCAAATGGTTCTACAAAGGTTACCTTCTCCTTACCCTTATCCCTCTCCTTTACTCTGGGTGGCTTCACTACTACGACCTTTTCTTTCTCTTCTAGCCTTATGATGTTTACAGGGCAATCAGGTGGTGGTGCCGGTGGAAGAGGTGGAATGGATGCTTGTGGTGGTGCCTGGGGTGGGCATAGAATTTGTGTTGGTGGGGCTGGTGCTCGGGGTGGGGGTGTTCTTTCTCTAGGGGGTGACAGTTGGTTCCTCCTACCTCCTCTATTATAGTTTTGCCGTGGTTTGGGATAGTAGTACATACCGTGACCATCTTCTTCGCAATTGTAGTAGTGATACTCCCTATTTTATCGTCGTGCTCTTCCTGGGTCTTGATCTCTTTCTTGATTCCTTCCTTGTTGTATTAGTGGACAGACAAATTATGCAGTGGGTCAGTAATATTGGTCAACATATCTTGTTGATCATCTCTTACCCCATGAGCCGGTGGTAGTGGTGGAATGGTGGTTGTCGTGGTTGTTGGTCAGTGTGATGTTCCTGCTTCTGTTGACTCGATTTATTTGGCTTTCATTGGCATCTTCATGTCCTTAAGGCGAGCAATCTCGATTGCTAACTCGTACGTAGCAAAGAATCTACCCTTCACCTTCTCCTTGAGAAGCGGCCATAAGCCATGCGTGAACCGGTATTTCTTTAGGAAATCGGGCACAGCTTCCCCCCTTGCCAGTGATCAACCCACCGTTCCCACAAATCCACAAATTTGGACTCATAGGTGGCATATTCTAAAAGAACCTCTTGCTTCAAGTCTCTCAACTTGTCCCACAACTTCTCTGAAGTGGTACCTTCCCCAAAACACCTCTTAAAAGCGGTTTTTAAGGGCTCCCAGTCATCCTTAGTTTCTTGTGGAAGTGCATTATACCATGACCTAGCTTCTAGCTTCATGAGATGCTTAAAGATTCTAACCCGGGATTCATTTGTATCTTTGTTGCTCACTACACATGCTACTTCAAAGTCATCTAGGAAGTTTTTTACCAAATCCTCCCCCTTCTTTCCTTTAAATGTTGGAAATGCTACACTTGCCATGATTACTGTGAGAGAGCTAGAAAGACACACTGCTTAGCTTGCAAAAGTTTTTTCTTTTTTTTCTTTACAAGGATGCGTGTATACCCTCTTATACTAGGACATAGATTAAAATCTTAACGGTACATTGCCTTGTGCCAAAGGTAAGACAAATGGCTGATCTGATGCCACAACCTCAAAAAACCGCTCCCCACCCAGCATGGTGTCAATGGCGTGCTGATAGTGAGCCTTCAAGTCTAGTATTACCTTGATTGAGCGTACTCGTGTCGGTATGTGTGATCTGTCTTGAGGTAGGTTGTATTGATTCATGTGAAGCTTAGAGGTGCTTAGTCATTGTCCAAGCTTGTGGGAGAGGGTGGTGTTCTTTCCTGAAACAAATTCAGTAGATCCCTAGTCTCTCTAATGAGAGCGTGAGCAAGTGCTTTCGTTATCTGTGTTGTAGCATCAGGTGCGACTTGGAAACTGACTGTGATAATTACCTCGGTGACTTGAGTTACCTGATTCTCGAAGTAGAATAGTGTTGATTCTCTATCATGCAGAGCTCCCTCCATCTTGTTGTTGCGGGTTGGTTGTAGGTTGCGGAAATGGTTTCGACCTTCTCCTTCTTCTTCTTGGAACCCGGCCTAAGTATATCCAATGAGTTTGGCGTGTTGGTTGACTCTCCCACTGCAAATCGATTACTGGTACGCTTGGCACTTGAGCTTCCATGCAAATGCGGAGTTCGTCTAGTTGTGCTTGGAGCTCTTCTTCTTCTTCTGTCATACGGTTAGCGAACCCTGCTAGCCATTCATCCATCCACAAAAGTTTAGGGGTTTCAGACTTGTAAACTGGAAGGTTTCATGAAGGATCCTCGGTGGGGGCGCCCCAAGAAAATGATAGCCGGAAATTACATGCCATATGGGGTGGCCTCTACACCACACATAGCCTGAACTTCCCCAAGCATCATCTCAAGGTAGGAGTGGTCCTATAGTTAGGAAGGGGAACCACCTAGCATAAGTGCGGCTAGGACGCATACATACATGACCTAGGGTAGCAAACGTGAAATTCCCTCTAGGTAATCAACATGAAATGGTGGTGTAACAAACGTCCACATGTAAAGAAATGCCTGATCACTAGTCATTAGTGTGTGCACGAGGGATGTATGTGAAAATCTCGTAACAGGGCACACTGACTGGCGGGAGAGATTGCACGTGATGGAGCACAAGCAGGGCGATATACAAGAGACGAAACACCCCGTAACACTAAATTGGCAGCACCACTAAGACGGTGGATGCACAACACAGTTGATGTGCGAGAGAGAGAGAGAGAGAGAGAGAGAGAGAGAGAGAGAGAGATCCTTCCCGTGACACACACAATACTGCATACATACAGAAAGCTAACAAGAGACTTAACATCCAGCCCACCATGAGACAAACAAGGGGCATGCCGTTGGCCGACTCGAAAGTTGAGAGCAACTCTGCACTGCCTCGTGCGTGCGCGTGCGAGAGAGAGAGAGAGAGAGAGAGAGAGAGAGAGAGAGAGAGAGAGAGAGAGAGAGAGAGAGAGAGAGAGAGAGAGAGAGAGAGAGAGGAGGGAGGGAGGGAGGGAGAGAGAGAGAGAGAGAGAGAGAGAGAGAGAGAGAGAGAGAGAGAGAGAGAGAGAGAGAGAGAGATTTAGACAACGTCTAAAAAAAAGTTTAAAAGACCAAATGACACATCAGGAAAAGTTTGGACTCAAATTTGAGCCTTGTAAAAAATGCCATGTCAACATAGAGAGAGATAATAGAAAATTCATTTTAACCCTTTTTCATACATGTTTTTAAAATTTGGATATCTTATTCATGCATGGTACGTTTATTAAAAAACCCAAAAAGTATTCCAGTCATGATAACACCTCACTGTGTGCGACGGCTACTGAATTCAATGCCGAATATCTCAATCTTTTGCATTTTTGAAAACTAAGCTATGTTTCCTCGCCTCCTTCTTCCCCCCATTCCCTCATGCGTTCTCTCTCACCTGCACGATATTCAAATTGACATTCTTCAATCACCCCCACCTCCTTCTACACACAGTTTCGACCAGTCATGTCTCAGTAGACACTTGTAGCTTCTCCACAAAGAACTTCTACGAGGAATAGGAGAGATGTATATCACATGCACATAGAGCTCTCATGAGAGTATGAACCCCTCTGCAAGAAAAACAAAAATCAGACGCTTTCTGAAGCTTCAAAGGAGAACCTCAGATCATAGGACATGAAAAATGTGGACCTTTGGTTGGACAGCAGAATGTATCCAAAGCATCCCGTCACAAACTTCACTCCACCTTTTAAGGATATTACATCCTTAGTGAACTTTGTCGGAGATGGACACCATGGCTTGTATGGCTACACTAAGTAGTTGGCTACAAGAAATGGCATTCTGCAACAAGAGAGAGATATTGTATACATCGAGAATGTCCACTTACACCAAAAAGTCGTGCAATATGATCAACAAGTTGAAGGTAGCAAGGAGACCATCAAGAAGCTTACACAGCAACTCATAGAAAAAAAAACAGCGCTAGGTCTTCGCCAAAGAGAAAGAAAACGAAGAGACATCGAGGACTTGAAAGTTGGCTCGGGAGGAATTAAGAAAAGGGTGCAAGCCATTAAGTGAGTGCATCTATCCTTCTTAGGTTTATATTCATAAACTCTCACATCTCTTACTGCTAACATGCTTGTGTAGATTTTTGCTTCACCCTGACAAAGAAGTGGAGCATAGCACAACCACTCCTTGGCCCATTACGGGCTCATATTGAATCGCAAAAATGTAGCTGACCTCTTGGATGATAAGCGATATGGTAAGATCGTTGCTAAACAACTTGACAACCTTTTAAAGGAGAACCAACTCCCTCCATGGGACATTCAATCAATTTTGGATGAAGCTGGTATATCCAATAAGGGATATGCTGTCATTTTCAAGTATGTAGTATCATTTGCAGTGTTGTTCCACTAGAAAAGGGTTTTGCATCATTTGCAGTGATGCTCCACTAGAAAAAGGTTTTGATTCTTAACTCCTCTTACTCAGGTTTGTGCAAAGACAGGTCAAAAAGTTTCGCATCAAGCACACACTTCTTCCAAACTCTTTCTCTATTCAAAAAACAAAAGGAGAAGTCAATGAGGAGGTGCTATAAAATCTAGGAAGTCCTTTCCACATTGAGTCGTCATACATATTGCCAAAAGGAGAAGAAATAGTCTATGACAATTATAACAATATTTTTTATGATATCATCACGTTGCACTCATACATTGTGCAATTGTTCGATGTCAATGCTGAAGAGTGCAACGGCGTCCTAAAGTTTGTCATCAAGCTAGATGAGTGCGATCTTGTAAAGGAGACAAAGGTTGAGCGAGTCACAATCACACTTATGAATAGAGCTCTGGATGCAAGCATTGGACTAGATGATCCTCAAAACTTTAGTGTGCAATCTGAGCACAACATTTTCCTTCTTGCGACGTTCAAGGTTCGTAGAAGTTATGTTTAAGATAATTTATCGTTATGTTTCAATTGAACGGTTTTAAATGTGCATTGTAAAAAGTTCAAAATTATCCTTTCAGGTACCCACTGAGAACTTTGATATATTGAATTTGGTTTTTCATCAAACAAACATACCAGAAACAATAAACGAACAGAGAAATGAAAGAAAGCGGATGTGGAGGGCATGGGATCCTATAATGTTGAGTGGCACATGGTTGGAGACCTAAAAACCTTGAAATGCATGTACAACGTTTCCAAAGGAGCAACAAGAAAAAGCCCTTGCTTGTATTACATGGGAGAGCTTCACATCCTTGACAAACCATTTTGGAGGAGAGCTCCGGATAGGCATCCGCGCGACCCTAACTTTTGACCCATTTTGGATATCCCACTATCTAGAGTACACATATGCACAATGCATGCACTTTATAGAATAATAGAAAAAATAATATTTCTCTACATCTATTTTTCCTGGACCGCATGACCTCTATCTGTGAAGCAAAGGGCAATCTCAGCCTTATAGACGGCCTTCTCATAAATGGGTTTGCACGGAGGACATGTTAAGATAGAGCAGAATAAGAAGAGATCAAAAAATGGTCGGGATGTTCCAAAGAAGCTATCCATTGGTAAGAAAGCCCGACTCTTCCTTTCAGTGTCCACAATGGACAGCAACGCAAAAGCCAAAGTGCACAAGAAAGACAAGCATTAAGATACAACAGGTGGAACCATCTGCACAATGCTGTAGTTGACCATGTAGACAATGGTGAAGCACAAGGACTTGCAAAGCAAAGGTATAGAAAACTTTGGATACAGTATTTAGGTTCTGTGAATTGAATTCATGGACTGATGGCGACTATACATTTCCAAGAAGCCGTGGAGACCTACCACAAAACATTCATAAGTGCATGGACAAATCAACATATTACTCACTACATGGTACTGTAATTTGTTTGAAGACATGATAATATTTTGACCAGATAATACTCATCCTTATAATGTCTAATGCTTTGTATGCAGTGCATTATCTGTAACCACATGTCTTGGTTTGCAAGGCAATATGGCAACTTGGGTGTTTGGTCTACACGGGGCGTGGAAAAAACCCACTACCAAGCTCGTACTGGTTATTTCAGTCACACTCGACATGGAGGTGGTGCGGACAAAGCAAATAGCTTAGCGGAGCTACATCAATAGACATATCAAAAACTAATACACAAGTCACATTGCAGGAACAAGTCAAACAAAGTCAGATTGGCCATGTGGTGAGATTAGCCAAAAAACGGCAAAGAAAGGAGATATGGGAGTTATCGTCTGTAGCTAGGCAACATGCGGATTGGCGGCTACAAAAACAACGCGTTGGAAGGGTTTGGACAACACCGTTGCAAGTTATGCCATGACTCTCAGGCATAGCAAGATCCAAACAATAAACTTAATGTATCTAGAAGAATCGATGTAATTTCAACTTTTCATATTGTGAATGATGGTTGCAACAAAAAAAATACATCGCAAGAAATTGTTACATAATCAATCTAACCTTGATGCATAAAACAAATACATTCTATTTATTTCTAGTCATCTGGAAATGATACATAATATTTTGGCCTCTTGCCCTTATCTGAAGGACCCTCTTCCTCGTACCTTGGTCTCTTTGAATGACGCGTTTCGTCATCAGCATCCATCGCAAGCACGTTGAGGTCAAGAAATTGGGTCTCCTCAGTTGCCTCAACCTACGGGGCCTCTTCTATAAGTTAAATGATTGGCTGCTTTTGTTTCAACAAATCATGTTTTCCATATTGTGGCATCTGGCATGGATCTGTGATTCCACAAGCTAGACCATACACAGCATGTGTCAAAAAGTAGTGATTGTGCAGGCCATACATGCCAGACCCTACACCAAAAATTGAGACCGCTGCTTGCTTGTCTAGTAGCATCACCTTGTCTGTGTTCCATCTGATATTGGTGCCTCCTAGATATCTTGAGAGTGTTTTCAATACAAAAAGGAAAAATTTAGCCTTGTCTTCAGAGAAGTTGGAACGGAAGCAGAGGAAATTTGGAGCATTCAAATTCTCCAAGTATTGACCAAGAGAGGAATTATTTCCCAAGTCTCCTTTACCTCATCCACGGGGATGAGGAATGAACTTATCATCATAGACTACGAGCTACGAGAAATAAAATCCAAGTGTTGGTATATACACATGAAACTCTCATACAGGGAAGCAAAAAAATATTTATACAGGAGTATACCTTCTGATTTTTGTCTTCTTCGAGTAATGCAGCATTCCATAAGTTAAGAGTACACTCGTTTGTAGAGGATGAGGATGGTGTCAATGTCGTTGATGGAGCACTTCTCCCCATCTCTGTGATTCCAAGATGTTCGTGTACCGCCCTGAACTCTAACTCCATTGGAAGTGTCACAGCACATGCAGCTGCAGCCTTGTATATCATTGTTAGTGCCTCTATTGGTTCAATAAACTCACCCACTATTACATGAGCATCCATGACAGAATACTTGTCATTGGCAGGGTCGATTATACTGCCATCCTCTTGTAGATTTTGAGCAACTATAGCAAGGTAGTAGTCCTCTCTCAAGTCAAACAATTCCATAATGTCATTGAGCATAACATAATGATGATCACCGATGGGGACAGTATGGAGCACATTTGTTGGCAAAGCTCCCTCTGTGGCAGTTGAACACCTTCTGAAACACACAAAGCACCACTAGGTGGTTGCACCAGTCACCAGTGACTGAACGGTGGCTGCTCTCGGCCTCCTCTGCTGTGTCCCAGTGATCGTCCAGATTAACATTCAAAAAGAGTATGAACCCAGAATAGTATTCTGCAACTCGACACTTTTGATTATGTATGGGGCATCTAATTTCATTCTTGCAAGACTGCAGTGGCAACTTGAGGCTGCTTCTGTAGAGAATATATTTCTTTAAACGATCAGAACTGATATCCTTCATAGGAACATATCAACAACCCCAAAACTCAAATGTGTTGCTGATCGTCTATTGATTGTATATCTGATAAAACTTTGCAAGGAAATGTGACGCAGAAGCCAAAAACCCTTGCAATGAGAAGGCAGAATTGAAAATAGGCTTGAATTCTTGCTCCCACTCTACTGAAGCCCAATTCTATAGAGAAAATGGTACAGCTTGTCTTTGATGCCTCGTTTCAACAAGGAAACTCCTCCTCTATCTCGGTCTGAAAGGGATCCATTTATGGAGAGAGGTAAGAAAACTTGGGTTGTTGGTTAGGAAGACACTGGCTAACACTAAAGAGTACGAAGGGGGCACTGACTGGCCTCCTATATATAGACTCCTCAGGAACTTGACCAGGTCATTTCAGCCACCCTTATGATTGCATTAGAAACGATGCAATGAATGCAGCACAAAGATCGAGGCAAGCTCCACCATCCATGTGACATGTGTCCTTCATGCGGTGAGTATCGTAGCTATATAAAGCACCTTGATTGCACACTCCAAAACTCGCTCATATCTACACAACGTAGGAGGTATGGAGAACAAGAAGAGAGGAAAGGCAAAGCTTTCCCAAAAGATGATGGCGAAAATGAAGGAGGTAGAGAAGACAATAGCTAAGGCAAAGGCTGAGGAAAACAGCACCATAAAAACCGAGGACAAGAAACCACCAACGATAAAGGAGAAAAAAGAATAATTGAAATGGACAAACAAGATTGTGCTTTCTTGAAGTTGTAATGCAGTCCTTGAAGATAATGCAAATGTATTCATATATTGTTCCTTTGTTTCTGCCTCTTTATTTCTTTTTTTGGTTAACGATTATGAAGGAAGATCTTTTCAAAATGTGTCACACCACAATGCGAGTGGTAGGTTTATGTCACACAGCCGTTGACTTGCTTGCGCTGTGCATCGATAGAAAAATGTCGCGACACAACGCGATAGGGAGCTGGGTGAAAGCATGAATAGGTGGAAAGCTATATATGTGATATAATTAAATAGCATAGCATGACATTGGGGGTGTGGTCACTGGTGCCATATTTCAGATGTTCAAATTTATATTCTAAAAAATGTTTTACTAAAAAATTCAGCCTTCACACACCCACTTTGTTTCATGAGTAGTTGGCAGTTTCAAACTCCGTGCCTCCCGACCCCCCGCCTCTCTCTCTCGCACGCGCGCGTGTTCAAGGTCTACTGTGCTTAGAGCTTCTACTGTGCAAGCTTGGCTGCTTCAAGGACGATTGCAGTAACCGCCCTCTTCTCTTCGAGGTATGTCTCTCCCATTGAACATGTACACTCTCTACTGCCTGAGCACGCGCGCCCCACCTGGGATCATTTAGCTACATTAAGCTGCATTTGGAGCTACATGAGTGCCACACCTTGCTCATTTGCAACAAGAGGCGAGCTCCCGAGGTAATTTGCTATTCCACAAGCTGCATGCAATCGTGGGGCAAATCCCATAGCACATCACCTTGAATGCCCTGCTTACAAGAGCAGGCCCATGAAGTTCTTGTTTCTTTTTAGCAAGGATGATAAGCGAGGGCACACCACGTCTCATGAGTTCATTGGGTAATGTGCAGGTATATCACTTGAGACTGCATCATGGCACCTTCCTCAAAGCATCCGATTCAAGCAAGCAGCAGTCTAGTTAGGAACATTGAACCACCTCTGCATACGAAGTGTTGTCGTCTTGCCGAGGAATTTCATATGGAGCGTGGATTGCAATTGGAGGGAGTTGATCCGCGTAGCTTGATAGGAAACAATGACATCTCTGAGGAGGACTGGGAAGCTGTCTTCATATGCCCAAAGCTTGTTCCGGGTAGCTAGAAGAAAGTGAAGGCATACCATGCTCGGTCGGAGCTCTTACAAAAGCTTGTGTGGAGACACTGGGATGTCTACCAGGAGGGTCCCTTCATGCATGAAGTAGGGACTCAATTTGCAAAGGCCTTTGCATTGGAAAACTGCAGTGAATCTGGCAAACATCAAATTTCTTGGGCTATCTTTGCAGAGAGGGCAATGAGAGCCTCAGAAGAAAGACGCAACTTGCAAAACAAGATCAAGAGGTGGGAAGAGCAGATGAGTGGTAGAGGGAGAGGTTCCAAAACCACTGCTGCCTCTACCAGATCATCATTGAAAACAGAAGGTACGTCTGTACCATTGTCAAGCGTGCCTAGAGGAGGATGCCTGGTACAATTGGCAGAGGAGGATAGCAGGGCACTTGTAGAAATGAAGAATATTGCAGAGGACAGATTTCAAGACTATAAGTCAAGACTTGAGGGTGCAAAGAAGCAGGTAGAGGATCAAGTCAGAGAATTGCATAGGGCTGAGGGTGCTCAAAGCTCAAACACTTTGGCCATAAAGTTGCAAACGGAGATTGATTGCATGCAAGACCCTGTAGCTCGACAACGCCTGATTGATTTGATTGGACAGATCTCGAGTACTACTAGAGAGAACGTTGTTGAATTAGAAGCCAATGTGGCTAAAGCAAAGGTGCATACCCTCCTACATGTGCTTCACTTTGTTTTGGAGTATGTGGTTCACTTCCATGTGGTTATGTGGTTAGAGTGTTATGGATTGTATGGTTATGTATTGTATGAGCATATTCTATTTTTGCTATGTGCTATATAGCACAAAATATGTGCTACATGGCCACAACATAGCCATCATCTTCATGGAGTGGGTGGTTATATGCTATGTGCTATGTGCTATATGGTCACAACATAGCCATCATCTTCATGGAGTGGGTGGTTATATGCTATGTGTGGTTATGTGCTATGTGCTTTATAGTTCAATCTAGGTGCATCATGTTCACAATAGTACCCTCATCTATTTGGAATGTGTGTGATTCTATGCTATGTGCTTTGTGTGGTTATGTGCTATGTGATACATAGCACAATGGACATGTGTAATATGTGCTATATAGTATACATGTATGCTATATGCTCATAGTATAGCCCTAAAGTGTGTGTTAAATATTGTTATGTGCTACATAGCACAATCTTTTTATGTGCTATGTGCTATGTGCTAAATAGCAAATTTTGTGTGTTATATGTTCACAATATAGCCTTGGAGTGTGTGGAATAGTGAATTGTGCTATATAGCACAATCTCTATTTTTGCTATGTGCTACATAGCACATCACTAATTGTGATATGTGCTACATAGCACAATATTTGTGCTATATGCTATGTGCTATGTCTCATATAGCCCACTGCATATCATATACCCAACAAGCTTGTGCTATATAGCATATATAGAGAAAATTTTTGGGCTATATCTGGTATTTTAAAAAGTCTCTCTGCTATGATCTACAGTGCATACTCTATGTAGCACTTATAGCACATTATACTTGGATTGTGCTATGTGCTATATAGCACAATGCATATCATATACCACATCAAGCTTGTGTTTATAGCATATAGAGTAAGTGCTTGTCTTATATGTGGTATTGCAAATAAGGGATAAGATTCACACTGCATATTCTTTTATGCAATCTGCTTTTGTTCGGTTATTGAGACTTAAATTAGATGTGTTGTCTTCTTTATTTCATAGGCACTACTTGCAGAAGTAGAGACCAACATAGCACAGGAATCAGAGCACTTTAAATTTTGTGTTACCATGGAGAGGACTTCACATAACGTGGGAGTCAGTTTGATGAAGCCTTTTCCTCCCGTGGATTTTAAGCAGAGCATTAGCGAGGTGGCACTTAATGGGTTCTACCATTTTGTAGGATGTGGATTCCCGTTCGATGCCAGAAGCTTGGATGTATTCTCCCTGCCTTGCACCCATGTGTACCATATGCTATGCTTCGCGCATGTATGTAGGGACTATGGCTATTGTGTTGCACTAGATTGCAACATGTCTGTTCCCCCTAGAGCTAAGCATATGATTGGTCTGAAGGTGAAGAGTGAGATGAAAGAATCAAGTGCAGGTAGTCACTGTGTCACTACTATTGCATGACCACTTTCCATTGGTAGTTTAAACTCTTGCATTTAATGAAATCATTTGCAGGTACAGACATTGCAGCAGAGACCTGTATACAAGAATCATTGAGGACAAAAACAGAGAGAGTCTCTATGCAGGCCACTGGTAGGTACCAAAATCAGTATTTATGTGTGTATTTTGGGATACTCCAAGTGAGACTTTGTAAATAGCTTGCTTTGAAGAACAATCATCGCATGCTTGCTCCAACAAGACAATGCATTCCACAAGGAAGAATGGCCTGATTACCCCAGGGATGCAGCCAGGCCTTGAAGCGGAGTCCACCCGCGGGATGCAGCCAGCCCTTGAAGCGGAGTCTGTCGTAGGGGATGCAGTACGTGGAGTAGTTGAAGACATCTTGATGGCAAAGTCTTCTGCAGTCAAATCACCTAGGCAACAACTAACTCCAAGAAGGCTATTGCGTTCTCCGTTGAGTGCCAAAGCATCACCAAGTGTGGACACTAGAGATGATGCATCAGATGAGGCAATTGCAGATGCGGTGAAAGCAACACCCCCTCCAGCGGGGAAGAAGCCAACACCAAAGCACAAGAAATCGACTCCCAAGAACTTAGGTGGAAGTCCCACAATGGATATACCTCTTGATTCATTTAGGAAGAGAAAGAAACCAAATGCAAAGCAATGAGTGTGTTTTTTTTGTAACTTCATGCAATTAGAAGATGTCTTTAGAAGGCATGTGCAATCCATTGCACCCCTATTGTATCCATGCTCATTGATGAATCAAGTGTTGGAATTTTTTAGTGACATGTCTCTTAATTCTTTGCATCGAGTAGTTGCAAACTATTTGATTTATTTTCTGTACATGTTTAGTAATATGTTTCTACTTTCTCTTGTCGTAGATAATCAAGAAGCTGAAAAAAGAGGAACTTGCATGAGACGCACTCGCTCTTCAGGGTTTTTAGATGAGGGGTCTGTACGTTCACTGACTCAATCTTATCCTGTGAAGAATCCAAGAAGGGGTGCTACAGCTTCCAGGGGGGTTACAGGCAAAAAAAAAGTGTCTTTTGATACAGTTGATCCCTACACACCTACTAGTACTGCTGAATTTGTTCCAAATGTGCCTAATGCAGTTGATGTGCAGGTTGTGCATGATGATGTGCATATAGATGTTGACCGTGCTAAACTTGAAAAGGGTACATTACCCACCCCCACCACAGTTGAATCTGGCACAGATGCCATTGATGATGCTATGGTAGTTGATGCCTGCACAGATGCCATTGCTGATGCTACGCTAGTTGAGGCCTGCACAAATGACATTGTGGATGCTATGGAAGTTGATGCTCGCACATATTCTGCTGCTGATGGCAATGTTAATGATGGTGGAACAGAAAGTATTGTTCATGCTGTCATAGATGCCCTTCTTGATGCAGTTGTGGCTATGGGTACAGATGCCACTGTTGAATCTGGCACAGATGCCATTGATGATGCTACCACAGTTGATGCATGCACAGATGCCATTGTTGATGCTACGGTAGTTGATGCCTGCACAAATGACATTGTGGATGCTATTGAAGTTGATGCTCGCACAGATGCTGCTACTGATGGAAATGTTAATGATGGTGGAACAGAAAGTATTGTTTATGCTGTCATAGATGCCCTTCTTGATGCAGTTGTGGCTATGGGTACAGATGCCACTGTTGAATCTGGCACAGATGCCATTGATGATGCTACCACAGTTGATGCCTGCACAGATGCCATTGTTGATGCTACGGTAGTTGATGCCTGCACAAATGACATTGTGGATGCTATGGAAATTGATGCTAGCACAGATGCTGCTACTGATGGCAATGTTAATGATGGTGGAACAGAAAGTATTGTTCATGCTGTCATGGATGCCCTTCTTGATGCAGTTGTGCCTACGGGTACAGATGCCACTATTGAGGATACTAGAGGCATGGGTGAGGAGGTCCTCATTGAGAGAGAAGCTGGAACACGTGAGGCAGTGGGTGCAAGTGATGTCACGGCTCAAGCCCAGGTGGTCTGTCCAAGTGATGCAGCTGATGACATTGTTGATGCAGAGGAGACAAAGGGTACAGATGCCGCTGTTGAAGATATGGGAGTCTTGGGTGAGGAGGACCTCACTAAGAGAGTACCTGGAATAGGCTCAGCAGTGGGTAACGGTGATGTCGCGGCTTCTGCCGACACAGTTGAGGCATACGACAGAGCAGTTCAATCGGGAGAGGCAATGGTAGAAGTTCTCGTGGCTGCTACGGACATGAAAGAGGCAAATACACATAATACAACTGAGGCATGTATAGAGCAAAACAATGAGGCAGGGAAAGGCGCAGAGGTGCCCACTGATAGAGCAGCTCAATCGGGAGAGGCAATGGGAGAACATTTCATGGCTGCTGTGGACACGAAAGAGGCAGTTGCACATGATACAACTGAGTCTTTCATAGATCCCACTGTTGGGAATACCAAAGGTAAAAGTTTAGAGGTCCCTATGGGTCAAGCGGCTGCTACAGATACAGATGAGGCAGGTACAAAGAATTCTGATGAAGAGGCCAAAAATGGACATGAATATGAGAGGCAAGAGAGGCCGTGTCTTGTGGTAATGCCAGTACACATTGTTGCACTGCCTCCTACGTCTTTTGAGGACAAAAAGAGAAGGGACAATTTATGCATCATACTGGATGTGAATGGGCTTCTCATAAGGAGGTATAAGGTCTCCTTCTACAAAGGAATAGCGAGAAGCAGTATTCCTAATTGGGCAAGATCAAGGTATCAAGTAGTCATTGCACCAAATGCTATAGGAAAGATGCAATTTGAATATGTGGTCAGGCCCAATGCATCAATCTTTTCATGCACTGCTGCAAAGAGCACAAGTTGCACTATGGAGCTGCATGACCCAGGACAATCTAGCACTTGCTTTGAGTGCATGCTTTCCTAGGATGAACAAACAACATTTCCTCGATATTATCGGTCAAGAGGGGTGTAGAGAGGCGAGCTTCAATCTAAATGAAGTTCCTGGGATCCCTCCATGTAGAGATAACGCAAAGCCCATATTTTTCAAGTGTTTGAAAGACTTTTGGAAGCACCATCCTAAGTTCAACTCTGATAATACACTGGTGGTGGATGACACACTCTACAAGTGTCTGCTCAACCCTCCCGGGACTTGTGTCTGTCCTACTTCATTTGAACCAGCAGATATTTGTCAGTCCCCAATTTACCTGGTTAGCACATTGTTCCCTTGGTTAGTCAAGTGGACAGTCTCACCCAGCCCTAATGCTTATGCAAAGATGAACCAGTTTGAAAATCCTTCGGATAGTGTGTCTGCTCGTGTCATCAGCCACTATAGAAGTCAACGAGAAGTATGTAAGGAAGGTTGATTGTGGTTATGGAATCATGTATACAGCATTTTGTGCATTGAATGTACTTGCGATTACTATACAAAAAATTGACCTGTTCAAAGTTCTCTAAACTTAATGATTGAATGATGTAATTTTATTTTGGTGATATGATGTAATTTTATTTTGCTGATATGATGTTGTCATACTCTGATAGAGTCCTGCTACATGGCACACATAATAGCATAGACAGGACCATCGGGCTATTATTACACATAGTTATGCTATATAGCACTCATACTGCAAGAAATACTATGACATAATAGCATAGATAGGGAGATTGGCCTCTTATTACACACACTTACGCTATATGGCACACATAGTGCTCTCAATATGTAATATAGCTCTTTCACATACCACACATCATATCATAGACAGGAACATTGTCCTATGTGATACACACACTTTTACTGTATAGCACACATGTTGCTATCTTACTACAATAGAGTCCTTTTATAGCATAGACAGGGACATTGGGCTATTATTACACACACTTGTACAATATAGCACACATAATAGCGTAGGTAGAGACAATGGACTATCTTGACACATTACTTGGCTACATATCACATATAGTAGCATGTACACAACTCCATAACACCCAATGGGTAGCTATTCATAAGAGTGAGATGATTGTAATAATGAGACATGTTTACCTGAAATTCATCAAGAAAGTGAATGGGATGCTCTTGATAATGTTTTCTTCCCAATCGTTTCCGACAAATATCTTGGCTAATTTTTTTCAAGGTGCAACATGTTCACAATAGTAACCTCATTATCTAAAATGTGTGTGATTCTATGTTATGTGCTCTGTGTGGTTGTGTGCTATGTGATACATAGCACAATGGACATGTGTAAGGAGGTACTGAATGGTGAAGGCTATATAGAACATAATATAAGCCTGTTAAATAGGTATCATGGTGCTTCATAGGGCATGGCATTGTAAATGGTTTCATGTAGTTCCGGAGATAAATAATATGTCTTTGAGGTAGCATCTACCAAAGGCATGTCAAACTTGATTGCCCGAACAAGGTGAGAGTACAGGTTAGTAACTCCCCTATCATCAAGTAGAGTGTAGTGATTTGGGTCCCCCTCTTGCTGTTGATAATAACACACTGTGAAAACATAAGTGTTTTTATCACATTTGTTTTTCCACTTATCTCTTAAGATGAAATCTGTCATCCACTTTCTGTTTGTACATCTCAAAAGAAAGAACTCTACACCTTCTGCATTGCCAGCGTCTGCATTGACTGCAAAGTTATCACCTTCAATGAGATACTCACTCAGCATATCCTGGGATCCCTCAAACATTGCAGCTTCATCTTCTGGTTCCTCAATCTCTTTTGCTACCTCAGAGAGTGGTTTCAATGCCTTATGTGTCCACTTGCCTGCATATGATTTGCTGGAACAAGTCCTCCAATGGCCCTTCATGCAAGCATCACAAAAACAAGAAAGCCGCCTGGTCCTTAATTGAGTAGGATCATGATGACAAAAGCCTGAAATGCAATGGAGTGATCGAGATCCTGGTACTCTCTCACAACCCCATAGATTAGACCTGTCCACTTTTGTCTCTTTTACTAGCCAAAATTTCCTGTTTATAGTAGGACCTGCTTTAGTGGATTGTGCATAAGAGCTACATGCAGCATTGGACATTGTTCTCGTCAAAAATGCAACCACGTCTGCAACTTGCCTAAGAACAACTCGATTACTCTTGAGTTGTTCATGTGTAAGGGCTCTCTTTATGACAGCGCCAGCGCCATCATGCTCCCCCTTGCCATGGCCAGAGCCAAAAAAATTCCATGTCATCTCTGACCACACCCAGTGCTTCTTGAAATTCAGCCTCTGGTCTTTAAGCCACTGATCACAAAGAAGAAAACAATGCTGGACAAATAGCGTATCATGTTGCCTATCATCGGAGATGTAGAAATGCATATGCTTGATAATACTGTCATCTTCGTTGTCACGCATGTACGTTATGTGAACAAGGATGGTGCATTGATCTGTATGCCAATGCATGGATTGTACTTCATTTTTCTCTTTGAACGAGTAATTTTCAGCAAAGTCTACTACAGATATAATGGTATCTGAAGGAAACACCTTCAAACATTCTTTGTATTGATGTGCCTGCCATCTGTAAGTGAAATTGTGCTCGATGAAGATTCTGATGTCGTCTTTTATCCTCCCTGTCAGCTCACTTAAAGCCACCTGTTTGAGTGACAACATCTTTCTCTTACTTAGACCATGCTTAGTTTGAACTTTAATGTCCTCGAAGACTTGCAGTGGAACTGTCTTTGTCATCTCTGCAAGTTCTCGTGGACAAAGGCTGAGCTTTTCCACACCACAGTTTTTGCATTGGCCCATCAAGCAGGTGTGTTTATGGAACATATCCCCCTCAGCCTTTGTACATACGCACGATTCCCACAACTTTGCGATCCCTGAAAACGAGTGCTCAACGGCAAGACATTCTGCATTCACCCCATCTGATTTGCAACATTGCATTTACATGTACATGACCTCCCATGAAAACCAAAAGCAGATGAGCGCATAACATTAAATGCATCTTTGAGATACATCAGTTTGATATGATAAACCCAACAGCAAGTATTTCGATCTTTCAACTTTCGCACGAACCAAGGCTTCAGCTTCTCAAAGGACCTTTGCCCAATTGTCACATGTGGGTGGCTATCTTTAAACTTCAAGAAATACTCTGTCTGCTTGAAAAAAAAAATGCATTAGAATTACATTTTGCTATATATCACACATAATAGCATAGCTACATATGCATTGGTATAAATACACATAGCTATGCTACATAGCATAGATAATAGCATAGATAGATAACTCAGCTTTCATTACATGCTCAATTTTGTTATATAACACCTAATAGCATAGATAGGGATTTTTAGCTATTATTACACACACATCACACACGTCTGCTATATAGCACACATAGTGCTCTCATATTATAACATAGTTCTTCTACATAACACACAAAAGAGCATAGACAGGGATATTGTGCTATTATTACACATATCACACTCTGCATAACACACATAATAGCATAGACATGGATACCGTGCTACTATTACACTAACATCTGCTATGTAGCACACATAGTGCTCTCATAATATTATAAAATCTGATAGCACACATAATACCATAGATAGGTATATTGTGCTATTGCTATATAGCAGACATGATGTTGTCATACTCTGATAGAGTCCTGCTACATGGCACACATAATAGCATAGACAGGACCATCAGGCTATTATTACACATAGCTATGCTATATAGCACTCATACTGTAAGAAATACTATGACATAATAGCATAGATAGGGACATTGGCCTCTTATTACACACACTAACGCTATATGGCACACATAGTGCTCTCAATATGTAATATAGCTCTTTCACATACCACACATCATATCATAGACAAGAACGTTGTGCTATTCTTACACACACTTTTACTGTATAGCGCACATGTTGCTATCTTACTACAATAGAGTCCTTTTACATGGCACACTTATAGCATAGATAGGGACATTGGGCTACACTTGTGCAATATAACACACATAATAGCGTAGGTAGAGACAATGGACTATCTTGACACATTACTTGGCTACATATCACATATAGTAGGATGTACACAACTCCATAACACGCAATGGGTAGCTATTCATAAGAGTGAGATGTTTCACTTGAGAGTTATTCATTGTAAGAATGAGACATGTTTACCTGAGATTCATCAAGTAAGTGTATGGGATGCTCTTGATAATGTTTTCTGCCCAATCGTTTCCGACAAATATCTTTCTTATTTGGAGAAACCCTACTGTGCTCTATCCAAAATGTAATAATTGTCTGCTTCAATTCCTCCGATAAGGACCCAACATTTCCAGACTTCCTTTTGCATAAGTCGAACCTCGGTGTACTTGACATAGGATCACTGTCAAGTCTACCCAAAGCTGAATATAAATTCCTTGGATGAACATTTAATAGCTTTGCCACTTTATGTAGAGTAACACCTCTACCTTGGATCCCATTATCATGCAGTAATCCATTCACCAGCATGCTGAATGTGCTTCGTTTTAAAAACATCTCGTCAGCTGATTTTGGAATCTTTAATTTCTGTAAGGAGACCTTGAGTGCAGAAATAAGGCCATTTGCATGAAGATACAAATCTTCACAGAATGGCAAGATTCTATCATCATTGAAAACACCTTCAAGAATTGCATTCTTATCTTCTTTCCCGTAACTATGCAATTGTCTCACAATGTGATGAACAATATTCTGAATAGTATGTTGCTTCTTGTCTTCCTTTGTGTGTACATCGACGTCCTCCCTATGACAATCTTCCGCTCCAATGTTGACGCTTGGATGTACTTGCTTTCTTGCACGACATCGCTTTCTGTACTCACGTTTAGCCTGTGCTTCATACTTCCTCACTGCAATAATTTCATCCTCATTTAGACAAGCCTTTCTCTTGGAGTGCACCTGCGTATGAATGGTGTCTATTCCATGTGCCTCATCATAAAATCCGTCGTCCACCATCTTGGAACAGTCTGCAGTAGTTTGAAATGAATGAAGTCGTACAAAACTTCCTGATTGTAATAGTGAACTGAAATCCAGTTGTGCTGCATTGTTGAGTTCAAGAAGCTCCATTGCTGCTTGTGAGGAGGTATGAGCTGGAACCAAAGCAAGAGGAAGGGAGTCTCCATCATCCATATTCTGAACAGGAGAGTAGGAGAGAGAGAGAGAGAGAGATGGAGATGGGCATTGGAGGCCATCTGAGAGAGAGAGAGAGAGAGAGAGAGAGAAAGGGAGAGAGAGGGAGAGGTCCACGCGTGCTAACCGCTCCATGTCTTTCAATCCGAGTAGTGGAGTCGTGAAGTCAGTTATCTTACCTATATTCTTTTAAAAATTATTGACTTAAAATCCCAGCTATGGTGCCATCCATAGCATCATACTTGGTGTCCATGGACACCAAGTATTTAGATACCATTCTATGCTTTCACCCAGCTCTCTGCACAATATGGGTGGTCCCTATCGCGTTGTGACGCGACATCCAAATGCCGTGCCACAACGCGAGAGGAAGGCGTGTCCACGATATGGGTGGTCCCTATCGCATTGTGACGTGACATCCAAATGTCGCGCCACAATGCGATAGAGACGCATCTCCACGATATGGGTGCTCCCTATCGCATTGTGACTCGACATCCAAATATCGCGTCACAACGCGATAGGGAGATATGTCCACGATATAAGTGGTCCCTATCGCGTTGTGACGCGACATCCAAATGTCATGCCACAACGCGATAGATGGTTAATCTCTATCGCGCTATGGTGCGCCTTCAAGATTGTCGTGCCACAATTTGATATGGAGGTCTGGTTGTGGTACACTACCCCTACTCGCATTGTGCCGCGAAATTTTTCCTTGTCATCGCGACACAACGCGAGGAGGGGGTTTGGTCGAACAAGGTACATATCATATCGTGTTGTGTCATGACAACCACATTGTCGACCTTATGCCCCAGTTGACATGTAGTATGCCACGTGTCGTTCATGCGGTGATGCACTCTTCCCAATGATGATGAGTGACTCAATTAATTGTGGCCGCCACATGTTTGGTAATGATGATGATGTCCTTGACGATTATATAACGTTTCTATTTTTGAATACCCCACTACTGTTTGATGACCAGCTTTTGCGACGTAACCTTCTCATTGCTCAATCTTCTTCTTATTCTTTTCCACAACGCTTTCTAGAGTAAACACTTGTTTCCATGGCTTGCACGAAGAAGACCGCAAGAAAGGTTTACCCACGACACAACCAGCCTTCATTCTCAAGAATTGCAGGCAAAACCCTACCTAATCTTTGAGCAATAACGCGTAGTCAGAGATACGAGCAGAACCGAAACGTTCTAATTGCGCTGCACAAACTCCAAAGGCATGTTTCTCTTACTATTCCTAAGTTACCCTTTCAAAGAGTAGTTCGCCAAATTTGTGAGAGTGCAATTTTGGATTTTCGGTGGGCTGTTCCAAGACAGCTACGTCCTCACAGATCATGCTTATAGAGTGACACTAATGCCTGGGATATCAATTCTCTGAGGCTCTTACGATTTAGGTACGACAAGACACTTGCACCGGTCCATCTATCTGATAGGAGAATGGACAACATATTGGCAATCCCTCCAATAACCAAAGTGCAGGTGACGGATGTGAGCACCATACAGCACACATACGGCACACGTTTGAATGTGGAGTGGACCCAAGAGACCCTTGTGGAAGAGCCTGTGAAGGATTCAAATGAAAGGGAGATTTTATTAGCAATTGACCAAGCTAACAATGACACGCTATGTTTCCTCGACCCAGCTTTTGACATAGCACTTCTTATATGGGGCCAAATTTTGTACTTTCATTTCGGCCCTCACGAGATAGGTGTTTTACGAAATAGTGGAAGGGAGCTTACGGACCAAGTTATCAACTTCGGTCTCTGGTATGTTAAATAATTTTTACAGAGGCATTTATTTGATTTTGGCTTATTAGATCTCCTCATCAATTAATTTTATCAATTCGCAGCATGCTAGTTTTGAACTTTACATGGAATCTACAATCCAAGGTAGCCATTTTGGACGCACAACTGTTAGTCGTGCTTACCTTGGAGGAAACTTCCCTGATTGAAGTCGTTGATTGGTTTCAACAAGTGAACATGGACATGGCGAAAGTTTTATTTTTAGCTTACAACAAAAAGTAAGTATTTTTTATACCGCTAGTCTTCAATATTTTGTATACTACAAATAGCAAACTAATTTTGTGCAATCAGTTCACATTGGAGCCTTGTAGGCTTAAACATTGAGCACAAGCGTTTCTACCTTGCAAACTCTGCGCATGGTTTTCATGGGAATGTCCGAAGGTACATAGTTACTTCTTTCTTGATTCTGCAATTTTGATGCAACGTATGGTCACCATATGCTATGTATTGCAAGTCTGTTCAGAAGCTTGTTGCTGCATGGAAGCATTGACCCAAGATAGTGTTTGGGAAGATATGTTGATTTTGAGTTGCAAGGTTCCAAAGCAAGAGGACGCGCATTCTTGTGGATGGAGAGTTCTTGCAAATACGGAGCTTCTTCTGGAACGCGTTTATGCTGAGGAGTGTAGAAGTGTAAGTGTAATGTTTTGCTTTTGTAATCCTTGCACACATAATTTCTTTCAATTACATATAAAAGCTATGGTATTCATTTGCAGGCAAGGAACCTGGCAGATTATTCGAACTTGCATGTGGAGGCATTTAGGACGACGATCATCTAGAATATGCTCAATCTGGTGGAGACTCGTCTTGAAGGAGTCGTCGATGCATTTGTCGTGACATCGCCACGACCAAAACCTCGGCCTCCACCTTGGAGGTAAGAAGCAGTACCTCCACCAACGATAGACCAAGCGCCTGAACCTGCCTCCCCTCGTGTTTCTGGCCACTCGACCTCTAGTCTTTTTGTAATACCCGATTTTACTGAGGAAGACGAGGCCACTACAGCATCTTTTCCTCAACCCCAAGCCCATGACCCAACCCCCAGACCGTCTCATGAGCCTTTGCATCCTAATCATGATAATCAAGCCAGAGGGAGCTCCCCTCAATTGTAAATGAGAGCTACTAAGCTTTAATTGGACATTATTACAGTGTACATTATTAAATGCAATGTAAAGACAACTTGAGTCAATTTGGAAAATATAATTATTCTCAGACTTTATTTGCAAGAAACTCCTTAACAATGCATTTTTGCATGAATGTAGATTGCAAACTTGTTGTCAACAACTTTCTATAATATTCGCAGTACAGAGCAATGTGATATATTGTGTAAGCCGCCTTCTTCAATCAACACTTGCATTGCACTAGAAACAGTCAGTCATCCTTTATATCTGCGCACAATGTCTTCTTCTCCTTTCTCTGAGTCACCTGCACGACAGTTAATCAAACAGTTAGATTATACCAATATTTTGTGATGATAACCAGCAAGGAAATAATGAACGTAGCATTAATGTTTACATACAAAATATACTACCTTTTGCATGTTGCACTGGAAAAGAAATTTTGGAGGCAAGCTGAGGTCAACCTCATTCTCCAAATCCTCACGCACTTGTCGTAGTGTCACATTGCCTCGAATGCTAAGAACGGTTAGCAGATCAGGTCCACACCATACCTCAAGCATTCTCAAAGGATTGTTAAGGTCATCAGTTAAATCTTGGTCCAAAGCTACCAGATGACCATTCACTCGATGCCACCTTATGTAGTGGAAGGAAGCTATGAAATTTTGAGAAGCTATAATGCACTTACACACAATAGACTTCTTATTTACCTTGCATAAGACACCATCAAAATCATAGACATCCCAAGATTCATTTAGAAAATCGAGGCATTTCTCTGTCTTGCAGAGTAGCATAGTTCTTGTCTTCCTAATCTCTTCATCATCATGGAAAAGTCGATGAACACATGCATGGGCATGAAGATTGAAACATGTATCAACCGACTAGTAATATTTGATCTTAAGCACTTTTGTATTTCCTGATGGAGCTTTAGTTTGAAACACTCAGAGGTTTCAGATGAAGGGACTGGCCACTCTGTACTGTCCTTCAAAGGAATCGATAGATATTCTAGAGTGCCGAAGTCAAGTGCAGAATGTGGAGCATTATAAAAGTGGTCGAAGAAAAAAAAAACCCTTTCAACCAACACTCCTCGCGCGTTCGTGTTATAGAGTAGCTCTCCCACAGTTGCATAGAATGCATCAAAAATGCCAATAATGCAATCCATCAAAACTGCCAGTCTTCTTTGTCATAAGGATAAATATCTGTAACTGGCAGGTTAAACACACAATACACGAGTGACCATTGTGGATGTAAGAAAACTTACAATTAAGAAAACTTACATTTTGGTCGTCGATTTGTTAAAAATCCTGTCGCAGCGTTGTTCGTAGATGCAACTCTGAGTGCATATACGTGTGTTCAATAAGAACCTCTTTGACTGTTTTGCTCGTTTGTGACAAGCGAAAGTTTTTCACCCTACCTTTATAACTGTCCACAAACTCATTACTCGTGCATTTTCTCTTCCTCGTCTGCAAGAGAACCCAGCTTCCAACTGTAATGGTGGTGGAAAGCCATTGATCGTTGTCCAAATCGAAGCTATTGAAAATTTTGACAGACTTAATACTTACGGATGGTCGTCGAGGTCTTCTGTTCTCCATTAGTGATTCATCTATGTATGGCAAGATGCACATCACATATGTGAGAGGGGAGAGTGTTTCTGAGTGCAAACACAATATAGTCAAATGCGAGAAGAATAGTTAGTTGAGCGCAAATGAATGAGAATGAGCGGGAATACTACGAAGTCTCTCCTATAGAAAAAGTGTGACACATTTGTCCTATATTCGGTCCTGACAAGAAAGATTCGAGCAAATCACAACGTATATTATTATTAAGGTTTTTTATGCAACTAAAAATTATTTTTTGAAAATGCCAAAATTTGATATAAAAACAAGGAAAATCCGAGCTACCATTACGATAGCCTGCCATCCATTGGTCGCATTGCATTCTCTCTGTAGCGCTAAAAGGACCAAATTGGAGTCTAAACTTTTCCTAATGGAGAGATTTCATTTAATATCCATTTTTGGACTATAAGGAGTCCTTAGTAAAGCATTGGATTTTTTGTGCAATTGTGGACCACTAGATAAAGCTTGGGGATTAGTGTCATATGACAAAAAACTTGTTTTTTAAATATTTCTTCTAAATCTTTGTGAGAGATGTTGACATTTGTGTACCTCTCTCTTTAAAGAGGGCCATTGAATATTGGTTTAGTCATTATGTTTTACTATTGTGGTCGAAGGCTGCCTCTCCCTCTTTCTAGGTGTTGTCTTGAGGGGGGATTGGAATCCCTCCCCCATTATATATGGATAGATGCTTTTGGAATATATTGTAATCTATAAGTCATTTTGTTACATTTTGGATATTCTAGAAGTATTGTTTGCACACATGGATCCAAAGAAAGTAAACATATGAAAAAACTCTTCTTGGATCCACGTCCTTTGATAAACACATATATGAGCATTCACCTCAAGAAGACGTTTTCTATAATGGGAGGAGGAAAGTTTCCTTAAGACCAAGCACCCTTTAGATGGCTCATGAGCGTCCTCGAGGACAACAAGTTGGATCCACCCCTTTGTTTTCCACAATAGAGATTATCACTTCCTTATTTTCTTGAGTAATCTCTTTGAAGTTGGTTATCGAGTGGTCTTTTTAAAAGACACATTGGCTCCTAGCCTTCCACCTTTGTTTGAAGTAGCAAAAGGGGAAATTTTATGTGTAAATTAGGATGGCTTGGCTCTTCCACATCTTGTCTTCCAAGAGTAGGTCGTTCTTGAAGAACAGGATCTTCCAAGTCTTCTGTATTCATTGACATATTTTCCCACTAGGCCTCTCACAGTTGGATAGTTTTGGAACAGGTGGAGGGGATCTTCACTAGCCGCTTTGCATCTATCCGAGCATATCCCTTTGGTTAATATATTGACCCCGGTTGGAAGAAACCCCCAAAGCACGTTCCATAGGAAGATCTTCATAGATAGAGGGCCCATTGAGGGTTCCATATATTGCTTGCTATCGACATTTTTGGATTCTAGCCAGTGCTAGCCGCTTTGCATCTATCCGAGCATATCCCTTTGGTTAATATATTGACCCCGGTTGGAAGAAACCCCCAAAGCACGTTCCATAGGAAGATCTTCATAGATAGAGGGCCCATTGAGGGTTCCATATATTGCTTGCTATCGACACCTTTTTGGATTCTAGCCAGTGCTTTTGCCACTGTTTATTGAGTGGGGAGAACCAGTCTGCTAGTTTGCTAAATTTCCTTAGTTTGGGGCTTGGTGAAGTTTCTATTCTTAGGCGAGTGCCAAGATTTTCAATCAAGTTCTACTTCACACATTGGCATAGGCATATGCTATTGAGACCCTTGATAGATCTATTGACCTGTCTTATCTACATCATCTCGTGTTGACCTGGTCAGCAAATTGGGTCAAGTGAGTGAGACTTTTGTTTATGGAAACTTCTCTCTAGAACGGATTCAACACTTCACTTTCCACTTTGAAGAGCTAAGGGGACCAACGGATTATGGTTTTTGAAATATCTGGTTTCCACTCCGCATTCAAGTCTCTCTGCTGTTTTAGAGAATTGAAAAACCAACTCACACGTGTTACCGCCAAATTTCAGGTTTATGCATTAAGGTGCCAGCAGTTTGTCACCATGAAACCCTACCTCTTTCCATGAGCCACCTTGGGAGATAATTTGTGCCTTGTCGATCATGTCCCATGCCATGATGTCCCATGGCTTTTACAACCTTGAATTGAGCTCTCCTATATCGTAAAAGGAGACTTACAATTCAAGAATAACATAATGAAGTTGTTGAATCCACCCATAGTTTTAAAAAGCTATGTGCAGAAAATGGGCATATAGCTTTAAAGAAAGTCTTGCACTGGTTTTTGATAGATATAAGGCACAACTTGTTGCACAAGGCCATGCATTTTAAACAAGGAATAGAGTATAAGATATTTTTCTTCCATTCACAAGGCAAAGCCCATCCTTGTGTCCGTTGCATGCCGACAGCATGTAAGGATGGTGGCAGGTCCTTCTTGCTGGTGACATCGACATGTGGCATTCCAATGTTGGGATTCTACGATTTATGGTGTTTGATGGTATGTGCTTCTGTTGGTGTTCTTCCTTTTTGGTGCTCTTTTGTTACTACTTGGTTTGGGCACGGTATGTTTGTGTGAGGAGGGATGTTGTGATGGGTCTCGATTGGGTTTTAGCAGGTTATTCCCTTGTCTTATCAGCTATAGAGTCTATGGTTAGATATGGTCTGATTGGTGGTGATGTTGTATGGGTTTAGAGCTTTTGTGTAAAAAGCTCAGCTATGGACTGTTATGAGGATGGTTGGATGCCATGGCCCGGTTTTGGCATGGCTTGCAATGTAAATTTTTTGTTTTTAGTATAATTTACACTTAGAATTTGTGAGTTTTTGACAAAAAAAAGATGTGTTTTTGCCTTTGACTGCAATGCCATGAATATAAATATGAAAAAACAAATCAAATAGGGCCTCAAAAAAAGCCCTCAAATGATCTACTATAGAGGTGTCTACCTGATGGGTTTCCAAAATCTGCTTCATGTAAGTTTGTCATTCACCATAGTTTGAGGTTATTGGACATAAAAAGAAGAGCAATGTCATCCATTCAGGAATTCATGGGCGGTGTTTGGTGGCTTTGTATGATATATTTGTGTATTCAGTATGATAGTGTTTTGGTACCTTGGATTAGGTTGAAGGCACTACACTTTGCATCAATTTGATTCATTGGCATTGAGATTTTGGGGCCAAGGATGTGCAAAATGATGGTGAGGTAGTGGAAAAAATGTAGGTGGTTGAGGAGGTGTCAAATCCTTTAGATGTACCTCGAGTTCTTAAAGTTGCCAATGTGGACTTATCAAGTGATGTGTGGGATTCGAGTACAAAGTTTTGAGAAAAATTTTACCAGCAGATGTGTAAGATGTTAGCCTAGAGTGACATAAGGTTTTTGGACTGCATAAGGAGTCCTTAGTAACGCGTTGGATTGTTGATGCAATTGTGGGCCACCCTATGACAGTTAACATGTATGTGCTAAGCAGCCAAAACGGCACCAATAGTTCTATTCCACTCCTCATAGTTCATCTGCTTTCCAATGGTGACAATGATCATTTTCTTATTATCTTGAATAATCTCTGCGAATTCAGCAATTTTCAAGGCATTCTCAAAGATCCGATAGTTCTTGGCCTTCCACACATGCTTGAAGTAAAAGTATATAACAATTTGCATGCCGATGAGTAGAGGTTGGATCTTAAACACATTCCCTCCCAATATCAGATTGTTCTTACAAGTCCTTTGAATCCATTTGCAAATTTTCCTTGTCGGGCCACAAATCGCAGGACACTCCTTGAAGAGGTGCAAGATGTCCTCGCTTTTCTGCATTGCGAGCATCGATCAGGACCAATACCTCTGGCAAGGATCTTCACTCCAGTAGGTAAGGCTCCCCAAAATCATTACACGCCTTATTTGTTATGCATGGTTGGATTCATGTGGACCAAAATATTGAGCTCTCACTACAATCAAGTGGGGTGACTTCATTCAAGGAAGTGGGCCTAGATCCCACCTCCTATCCCAATGGTACTTAGAGATGAGGCTTGCATCCTCCTAAGCCATTAGGAATAACTTTAATTTTGCAATATATTGTAGTCTAAATAGTTTATTGCTATATTTTTTTCAATAAACATAATATTTTATTATGATAACAAATATTTCAAAAAATAAGTGGCGCTTTCTTGTGTTCTCTCACAAATCTCACAAAGAAACCTTTTATTATTAATTTCTTCTCATAGTCTTATATAAGCGATAGTGAACTTTCACCTTGTTTACTTAAAGATTCACCTTAAATCCCATTTTTCGGTTATTCTATAGTTTTGAGTTCCCTAAAAGATGTAACTTTTCATGTATTTATGGGAATAACTTCTACCCATAAATTTCATATCTTTTCATATGTGGGTCCCATATGTAGAAGGGATACTCATGAAACTACACAGGATTTGGGATTCGGAAACTTTCAAACTCTCTTTATCATAGTTGCAGATAACTTAATCAAGAGATATTGGGGTTGTGACAAGGAAAAGCCACAAGGTGCTCTATTCATGTCGAGGTCATTAAGGGATTAGACGATGTGCACATTCAAAGGTAGGCTAGGTTATTGCATGATGAATTTTTCACAAACTTCACTTCAAGGGGTATGCAAAAGGTGTTGAGACAAAGGATATAGGACAAGGATTCTTGCCTTATGTGCATTATGGATTAGGTGATCTCAAACATAGAGCTAGCGTGATACCGATACACTTGTTTGATCGTGCTTTTATATATAAATGTGTGTGTATGTGTGTGTGTGTGTGTGTGTGTGTGTGTGTGTGTGTGTTTTCCAATAACAATATAACATATACACCAAAGAATCCTTTCAAATTACAAAAGACACTAAAAACTATATTAGTGAAAAGGTGTATAATTCTCATTCATAGTATAGAACAGTCTTTATACACAAGTGTTGAAATCAAGGGCCAAAAGATATAATTGTCCTCTATCTTCAAGCCAAGGAACTTTGAAAACCATAGTTGAGAAGGCAACCCTCACCTGTACCCATGGAAACAACACAACTTTTAGTTAGCATTGGCACCGTATGCAGGTGATGCATGGGTATCCCACATGTTATAGATGTCACCAACTAAATTGCTTTCAAAGATAAATAATAAGAAAGGTGAAGCTACTCAAATATTCAAAGATGTTTCACTTACAAGGGAAAAAAATTTATAGAGCTCCTTTTGCTTTGCAAGCTCTCATGAAATAAGGCCGGAGACGAGTTTTATGAGGCAATTTAGCCTTGAAGTGGGCCACATATACCTATTTCTTGACTTTACAAAGTTTGGCATTAATTGCCGCTATTTTTTCAGGGTCAATGACAGTGCTCATACGTGCAATCAATCTATACTTTGGATTCACCCGTAACATAAAAAGATGTTAGTAAGTCCTACACCTCCCTAGACAGAATAAGCCACCATATTTGGCCATATGAGTAGCCATAAGGTACCGTGCACAACCATACTTGGCAACCATATTCACAACCATATTCAGCCACAACCCTTCTTAACCATATTCACACCCACTTGACCATATGAGCAGCTATATCCAGATGTAGCGACCATACTCGGCCACATGGGCAACCTTAAGGTACCATGCACAACCATCTTCAGCCACATTTCACACCCTTCACCACCATAATCATAACCATATTCGGCCACAACCATTTTTAACCATATTCTCAGCCAATCATTCACAACTATATTCGGCTACATGAGCAGCTTAGCCCATGAAGTAGCCAACCATCCCCATAACAGTCATAGTCAAGAGCATGCATGAGTTATATACTTCTATACTGTTATACCGATACTGGTGTACTGGTACTGCTATACTGCAATATTGGTATTTGCATATTGGTATAGTGGTATTGGTCTTAGATTTATAGTGCTAGTATAGTACTGGTAGTGGCAGTACTGGTATAGCTAACAGTATTGGTGCTAGCAGTACTCGTACTTGTATACTGGTACTGATACACCAAAGAATCCTTTCAACTTTACTTGCTTGCTTTGGGACTACTAATGCAAACGATACTAGGATAAAGAATTACAAAAGACACTAGAAACTATGTCAATGAAAAGGTGATATAATTCCCATTCATAGTGCAGAACAGTCTTCATACACAAGTATTAAAATCAAGAGCTTGAAGATATAAAAGTCCGCCCTCTTCAAGTCAAGGAACATTGAAAACCATAGTTGAGAAGGTAACCCTCACCAAAGGGTCAAAAGAAGTAGCCAACTATTCCCATAATAGTCATACATTGACTTAGTATAGTTAAAAACATGCATGAGCTCTACTACCATATCAAAGGTGAAACACAACACAACCAAGCAGCTCGGACAGTAGTCCATATGGAGACAAAGTCACTTGAGATTGAATCAGAGCAGCTAGCTCCACAATAGCTTGCTTGTCTTTTCCTTTTTCCATAGAGCCAACAACACACACCCCCTTGCAAGTTAAATCCTCACTATCATACAACCTTTCACTAGTACACACACACACACCACAGACGCACACCTGTACCAATGCTAAGTGAGCATGGAAGCTCACCTTTTATAAGCTTTGTTGCCAGTAGCCACATCCTATTCATAGTAACAAGGCGGGTCCGTCTTCAAGAGGGGGAAGAACCAACAGCGCCGCCTCGTAGAGAGAGAGAGAGAGAGAGAGAGAGAGAGAGAGAGAGAGAGAGAGCGCTAGAGATGCGATGTAGAGTCGATGCCGCAGGAGGGAGCCACGACGTCATCAAGCATATGAGGACACATTGTACAGAGTCAAGCCACCTCGTAAAAACCCATTATCTTCCTTAGCTCACTAGGTGTTAGGTATAGTATATTATGCAACCACCCACAAATTTCTTATTGCGAATTTCACCTCATAAATACAAACCCCTTTTTTTACAAGAGATTTCCTAGGTCAATACAAGATATTAAGGTTAATCTCTAGTTAATTATATCAAGGCCGTGGCAATAAGCCACTCCTATATCTAGAAGGAGTTTAATCCATTTATTAACAACAGCATGTGTGTGTGTGTGTGTGTGTGTGAGGGTTAGATATAGGATGCCCACTGTTTTATGCCAACACTAGGCCAGTATGTAACCACGAGCACGAGAAAAGATAGGAGAAGAAGAATCAAAGGAGATTCGAAGGGAAAGGTGAGGGAAAATGAAATAGTTAAGGGAGCGGCAGCGGGTGGCGACAAGTCAGCCAGCTAGGGGTAGAGCCAAACGGTGGGTAGGGTAGGCAGGTCGTACAAAGATGTAGGAGGGGATGGGCAGTACCATGTAGAGCTGATCCGGCTCAAGTGAAGAAGGGACGCAAGGTTGAGTACAGGCCCATGACAGAGAAGATTATTTTTTTATAATGAGGGCTTTGTCTGATGGTGGAAAGCAAGCGTGTAATGGTGGGGTGGTCAGGATGTTTGCTCTACCTTGTGGCCATCAAAGTTCAATTTGCACTTATTGTCCCATCGTAATTTTACTTGTAAGGTGTCTAATGATGCTGCGAGGAGAATCTGGAAAGATTTGGCCTAATAAAATTTGTTAGTCAGTAGTCCATTTCACCATTTTACTTATGCTCTCACACCCCAAACATTTGAAGAGTAAATTTTAAACCTACCCTTCCTCAAGCTATAGCTCTGTAAAATTGAAGGGATACACAAAGATTTTCAAAAACGTATCTTTATTAAAGAACAATACACGTGTGCAGTGAAGGAGGCAAGCAGAGAGGCGATGAAGGAGACATGCAAGAGTCTCGATTCTTTTTTTCTTAATGCTATGTTCAAAAAGTCTCGATAAATTGGCCTTGTTAATTAGTTCATTTACAACATCGCAACTTGCGTCTTTTTCAAAGACCGTGCGAGTTCGAACCCCCTGCTGCGTTTTGAGAAGTGGGTGAGAGATACCCTTTGAAAACAACGATGAGGAAGAGGAATCTACAGACGATTCTACTTGATAAAACAAAAAGTACTGTTGAAACCCCAATTTCGTTTCCTTCACAAAAGGCGCCGGCCATGGGGCTCGAACCCATGACCACAAGGTTAAGAGCCTTGCGCTCTACCAACTGAGCTAGGCCGGCTGATGCTATGGGGAGGGAGTATTTTAATTATCAAGAAAACTAATGTGAAGAATTCATTATATCTGACCCTATCAAACGGGCGAACAAGCTTTGAACGAAACTGTAGAGCCATTCTGTTTTCACAGCCGCAGGTGGAGAGGGGGGATGGCATGGAAGCCCATGAAATGAGGCAAAGTTGAATGCAAGTGTGGAGCTAGGGCAGTAGCACGCTTCCTGCCTGCACCGACTCTCAGCTCTCCAAACGTGCGTCGTGTAGCCACACGCGTATGCAGGTCTGCGGGAAGAAAGTCAGCTAGGTAAACACGCCATTAAAGATTTAAGAGTCAATCACGTGTGGAGTGGGTTGGCAACCCACAACCGGATCAGTAAGGTGAAAACTGAGAAGCTGGAAAGGAGAAAAAACTCCAGTGAGCAGTAAACCCCAAGCAGAACTGACGAGAAAAACCCCCTGATCGTGTTGGAACCTTTGTCGTGTGCTGTGCACAGCACATTGTGACTTTACCTCAGCATCATGAGCTTATGTGAGGGAGGCACCGTATACCTAGCTAGGTGCGATTGGGTGCCAATCGCACCCAATCGCAGGGGCCGGTGGTCCCCTGCCCCCAATCGCACCCAGCTAGGTATGCGGTGCCTCTCGAGCAAAAGCTCATGATGTTATGCATTATATGAAAAACACTGAAAAAGACTCTGTTTTCCTACATGAGAAAATTTCTAAATTTTCTTGTGGTTGTTGCATCGCTGCTTCACCCCCTGCCACCCGGGATAGGAGCTCGCAACCGGTGCCCAATAAGTGCGCCAAAAAAAATTGGAAACTCCCCACGGAAACACGAATTGTTGGCAACCAGTTGTGAACATATTTGCAACCTAAGACCCGTGTGAACCATCTCTAAGGTTGCACTCGCTGCTCTTGCGTGGCTCAATGAGCGTGTCTCTTTGGTGTCACACCATCCGCCTAACACCTTTTCTACAACCGAGCTAGCGTCCATTCAGAAGGTCAATGAGGATTTCTAAGCCTCTTGACAGACTTGCTTTGGTTTCTAAAGAGGACATAGAGTTGGTTCTAATGGATGTTAAGACAATGTCCTTACATAATGATCTTCATAAGGACATTTACATGCAACAACCAAAGAGTTTTGTTGAGAATAGCAAAGAGAAATGATTGGTATGTCAGCTTAAAAGAAGCTTCAATGATTTGAAGCAAACACCACACGAATGGTAACATAAGTTTGATTTTTTCATGAAGTCTCAGATGGAGCAAAATTGATCGTTGCTTCTACATAAAGAAAGCTATATACCGTTTCTTTTGATTTTGATCCTTTATGTGGATGATATGCTTGTTGATGGGAACAACAATTTTGAGATAAATACATTAAAGTCAAAGTTGCACGAGAACTTTGACATGAAGGATTTGGGTGAAGCAAACCATATTCTTAGCATACAAATTATCCGAGATGGGTCAAGGAGGATTCTTTAGTTAGCACAAAAAGAGTACATTTTCCATGTACAGAAACGTTTCAATATGGAGTGGGCAAAGCCATTTTCTACAGCTCTCTGCATACGTGAAACTGAGCTAAGAGGATTGTTCCAAATCTGTTGAGGAAACTTGGCTAAGATAGCTAAGATTTGGTACAAATGATTTGTACAATTGCTTTAGAGACAAAGGCGCATGTGTAGTTAGCTACACCCGAACGTAGATTATGCAAGGAATGTGAACAGTGGAAGGTCCACGACAAATTATGTCTTTACATTCACTGGTCCTGTGGTTTCATGACAATCTTTTTTGCAAGATTGTATGCCTTAGTCTACATAGAAGCAGAGTATGTTGCGACATTAGATGCCAATAAGGAAGCTACATGGATTACTTGTCTAGTGCGGTATTTGAGCTCAATGGAGAGGATCTAAATTTTTCATTATGATAGTCAAAGTGCTATCCAACTAGCACAAAATCCATTGTTTCATGATGAAGCACATTGATGTGAGATATCACTTCATTCATGAGATACTTGAGGAAAAGCGCATAAAGTCTATCAAAATTCACACACATGATAACCCTCCTAACCTACTAACTAAAGGTCTACCCTTTGAGAAGTTTGCTCATTGTGGAGTACTTATGGACATTCTTGACTTTGCATACTTTATATATATGTCAACAGCTTGCTTAAAGGGTGGGAGGTTGTTGATGAATAAAGATCCACTATGCTTGAGTTGGTCATGGCTAACTGTCCACTCATTAGTACATTACGAACCTCACTAACCATTCAACAAGCCCAGTATTAAGGTCAAAGACAAATTATGTCTTTACATTCACTGGTGGAGTGATTTCATGGCGACCTTGTTTGTAAGATTGTATGTCCTAATCTACACAAAACCAGAGTATGTTGTGGCATTAGATGCCAACAAGGAAGCTCCATGGCTTACTTGTCTAGTGGGGAGCTCCATCAATACAAAGGTTCTAATTTTTCATTGTGATAGTCAAAGTGCTATTCAACTAACACGGAATCCATTGTTGTATTCAAAGATGAAGCACATTGATGTGATGCATCGCTTCATTCATGAGGTACTCCAGGACAAGCGCATAGAATTTGTAAAAATTCACATTGATGATAACCCTCCTAATCCACTAACTAAAAGTCTACCCTACAAAAAGTTTGTTCATTGTGGCATACTTATGGACATTCTTGACTTTACATACTTTATATATGTCCATAGCTTGCTTAAAGGCTTTTAAGTGGGAGGTTGTTGAATAAAGAGCTATTGTGCTCGAGTCATACATGGCTCGCCTAACCATTTTATTATTCTTATCTCTACACAAGTGAATATAGAGCACACAATAAAGTCTAACAATAGTCATCGAAGGAGAAAAGACTCTCTCTCTCTCTCTCTCTCTCTCTCTCTCTCTCAAGTCTAGTAACAAACATTACTAGTTGAAGAAAGGGTGACAAATCAACGGGTGTTAGCTCAGTTGGTAGAGTCATAGCCTCTGTGCTTAAGATCTTGGGTTCAATCCCCCCTTTGCGACCTGAAGACATGTTTTGAGTCCTTAGGGACTGTTCCCATATGCGGGTGCGTGCGTGTGATAGGATGCCTCTCTCTCTATCTGTGAGGCCGTTATACATAGGGTGTGTGCGTGTGTTTCAAAGTTCTTGTACTCTCTTTAAAAAAAAAAAAAGGGTGGCTAGCATAGTTGCAACTCACAACGTGTTGTTGAAAGTTGCACACCAAAAAAGTGCAGCGTTGCATCCATGAATGAAGCCAACACAACTCACAGCAATTTATAAATGTGCGAACCAAAAGAGTGCTTTCAGTGTTACATCCATCCATGAAGCCAATAGGCAAACAAAACCTTTGCAACACTGTGTGATTAGCAGGATGTGGGAATGTTGTCAAAAGCCAATCAAATATGTAGTGTCGCCAAGGATGTACTCTGTGTCGGCGGAGAGGTCCATTTAATGCAAAATCACATCAATGACGCCACATCAGCTACATTGATTAAGTGACATCAATGACAACACAGTATGTAAGTGTCATGGCTTTGATTCAAAGTAGAGTCCTCCTCGCCATGGTGATCAAGATCTTTGTGATAGAGAAGGTCCATGGTGAAAACCCAGTGGTGGACGGCAGCTGCGACGGCCATCAATGCTGCGCTCAACATCTGCTTCAAGATCTCAGGATCCATGTGGCTATCTCTCATATTCAAAGTGAAGCTTGCTGTGTTGCAGGGAGCTCGCATGTGAATGTGTGTGTGTGTGTGTGTGTGTGTGTGTGTGTGTGTGTGTGTGTGGAGGAGGGGGGGGGGGGGGGGGGGGGGGGGCTGATTGTATACATAAAATGTAACCTCCATTGTATGATTGTGATTGGCATAACATGCAGGGAACACAAAGAAGGCATTGTATTTTAGCCCTTTTAAGTGGAGGATTTTTTTAACAGAATAGAGGCCATGTTTTTTCTCTCACAATGACACAATAGAGGCAATAATAGCATGTTGTGTGTATCTAATTGGATGACTAGGCCAGAGGAAGTTTATGCTCAATCTCTTTTTAACGAACTCTCTCAGCTTTGGAGTTGCTAGTAGACCTTTGTATTCATCTCATGATAGAAAACTTCAATCCGAGCTTGACCAATAGCGCTCGCATATCCCGGTTTGCAATATAAATTTCAAAGTTGAAAATGCGAAATCTCAGTTGTTCATTTTCAAGATTAAAAATTGGGCATTTTAGCCACAAATCCCTATCCAAACCTTCAAACATCTGACATAAATTCAAGGTGTCCCATTAGTGTAACCTTAAAGTTCAAGGCCCAAAAAATGGTGTTTTTAGAGCGATGACAATGGTGGGCTAGCCTTTCTGGCAACGACTAAGCCCCAAAGACATGGAAAACTCTACAAGGTTCCATCATGTTTTTAGAGCGATGACAATGGTCAACAATCTAGAACCATATTCCCGGAAAGTGACATTGAAGTTTGCAAGCAACTCAAATCATCAAATCAAAGTCAGACTTGATGGGAATCCAACTACTTAGAGGTCACCTTACAGTACTCACTCACCAATTCAATTTTTTCGACAACTCTGCATAGAGTTTTCTTCCAACCTGGACCTTTCACACGTTTGCCATTAAACTTTTGAGGAAGAATTTAACCTCCAATTTCTTAAAACTATTTAAATTTCTAAGCTTGCTAGCAATTAACATTACTTTAACTGGAAAGAATTTTGGATTAATTATACTTAATATTTCGGTCACTTTTTCACAGGCAATTAATGGAGTACTATGTTTATGCTGAAATTACTTTGTAGATCTGTCTAAGTTTTAGCTCTGTTTTACTAGTTAAATCACGAAATCTATTCAAGCCTAGTATTGAAATGCATGCATTGTACTCATCCATGGGGATGAAATTCATTCAACTTCTGTTGGAAAGGGCCAAACACCACCAAGAGTGTCTCTTGGAAGGGCATCCCTCACACACTTACCATGGGCAACAATGTTCGGGAAAAATGTGTGTAGCTTAATATCATGCTATATTCAATTTCAAAAATACCGGTTGAGGGCAAGGGGGAAAGGAAAAATTCCACCCCAAAATAGAGAAAAATAGTATAAAAATAAAAAAAATAACCCAATTTTTTGAAATCTCCTCTTGGCAAATTCAAGGAAAGGAATTTTGTATGTTTGGGAAAATGATTTTTCCCAAACACTAATGGACAAGCATAGCCTGGACACGTTACAAGGCATTGACTTTCATACGTGCCAATCCAAGCTACTCAGTTGTCAAAAAAAGGTGCAAATACCCAAGCTCGAGGACTTCAACTCCTTACAAGAGAAGGAGAAGAGTAGAGGCCCAATACAAGAGGACATGCTCTCATTGTGGTAACCAAGGTCATAGCATTAAAATGTTGGAAACCTAACCCTTGTGTGCATTGTGGCAAAAATATTCATTCACCATCAAGGTGCTATATCAAAAGCCCAAGACACCTAGCTGTAGCACCTTTGTCAGGGAGCTTCCACTCATACACCCTTGTACCAAGCTATCTGGTTGAAGAAACTTTTCTCACTTTCATTACTGATTGTTCTCTCAGTTTCATCACAACCTGCCATAGATTAAGGTTTAAGAAGGCAACTACTGGGATGTGTGTGTGTGTGTGTGTGTGTGTGTGTGTGTGTGAGAGAGAGAGAGAGAGAGAGAGAGAGAGAGAGAGAAATGAAATGAAATGAAATGTTATATTAACGTCTTCAAAAAGGCCAGAATGACCTATGACACCAAACTGATACAAAAGTGGTGAATCTGTTACAAAGTCTGAGAGAGAGAGAGAGAGAGAGAGAGAGAGAGAGAGAGAGAGAGAGAGAGAGAGAGAGAGAGAGAAGAAGAAGAAGAAGAAGAGAGTTTTAACGTCGTAGGAAACTATCCAAAGAGACCTTGAAGATCTAGCCGACGAGGAGTTGAACTCAAGCCATGTTATTCAAGAGGGAAATGGCATAACCAATCTACCATACTTGGGTGGGTAGAGAGAGAGAGAGAGAGAGAGAGAGAGAGAGAGAGCTAGCTTAGCCATATCTACATCCATGACCTTTCTCTTGTATGCACACGGACTTATGCACATCTATCTCATCAATGAGGTTAATAAATCCCTCTATGCCTGTAAGAGAATCAAGTTGTAAACTATTTCTCAAGTTTTTTAGTTCAATGCTACAATGATGGCGGTGTTCCATTTCCCCCCTAGTCTCTAGATAATCAACATGTGCAAGCATGCACACGGCGTGTTCAATTACCCAGATTGTTGTTGTGAAATTGGACATTCATGTGGAAGAATTGCATGCACATTCAAGTAGAAATGTGTAATTGTTTATGTTGTATGCATGTACATGTATTTGTGCTCAAAAATGTGTCTGATTTTCTGCGTAAACTTCTTTCTCCCACAAAAATCAATGAAAATGAACAGAAATCTTATTTGTTCTGGAAGAAATCTTGCTTAGATTGCCATATCCTAATAAAGAGAGACCTTCCCTGAGAAAGATCTGACTTTTGTATAATTCCTCTACTAAATGCATCCGGACTCCCTTGCTCTCTCAACTTCTCAGTGTTTATTATCATTTCAAGCACTTAACTGGATCAAAACCACACTGCTCAATGTGAACAATTGTGGAGTATTACTCCCAACTGTTTGAAAAAGCACATCAGTGTTCCCCCTAACTTTCGCAAGCTGTTTAGGCTCTTCAGCATTCTTTTTGCCCCCTCTTTTGGAGACAATGGCTCGATAGTTGCGAAGAGTGCAGCTCGCTTGAGCTGACACGGTTGTAGTCAGTGGAAAACCTATAATCCGAGATAATATTAAAAGACCATGTGCCATTCTTCACAATAATGTAAGCTGCTTTCTATTGAGGAGCTACAAACAAAGCACGAGCAAATGCAAAACCCTAAAACTGACAAAAGTTTCACATGAAAACATACCTAGAACAGTCATGTGTTCAGGTTGGCTTTTGATGCTCACGTCGCTGACCCGTGACCTTTTGACTGACTTAAGCACCTCCATATCATCAGAACACCCATTGAAACCCAGGAAATTGCCAAGAGCAATGTCTCCCCCTTCAAATGTGATCCTGAAAGTGTCCATGTGAGGATCCTCCACCAAAATTGACTTCAAGTTCATCCTTGATTAATGCACCCGTGTCATTTGCATGCATGATTATGTGTGCGCATGTACGTATGCATTTTGTTGATTGTAGATTTGCTGTAGTACAGATGCATGAATGTATCGATGTGCATACAAAGAGACCTAAAAAGGAGAATTTTGTGTAAGTACTGCAACATGCAGGCTTAATGCATAGAGTTTAGCCAAAGATCTGAAGTAAATTTGTTCTGGACTTGTTTTCATGCAGCAATAACACTCAATACAGGTGCAAAATATTTTTTCAACTCTTGCCAGTTCAACAGAGTGCTTTTCTTTCTTCAACTCTTGCACAATGTACTCATTCAAAGCATGCACTTAATTCAGTTATTAAATTAATCTACTGAACTTGAGTAAATTCAAACCTGTCCCAAGTAGGTGTGGTGTCAAGTACACCCGCAAGTCGCTGAAAAAAGCTGTTTGTCAATAGTGGATGCTTGCTCGGAACAATCCAATCAAAAGGTATTTTCTGTGCTTTTCTCCGCAAGAATGCTTTCCATTCCTCAGATGTAAAGACTTGCTGAATGCCAAGTATGGACCCATCCACCCTAATTTTGGAAAAAACAAGAGAAGAATGCACAGTGTCAGCTGCTATCAGTATTTAAGGATAAACTCAAATCTTAGCCTGTGAAACTGGGTTAAGCAACATTATCTGCTATTTTTGGCATGTTGACACATGCCTTAGAGGAGAAGGGAGAGAGGCATACAAATGTTGACTACCCTTGTTTTGCTTGTAAATGGGTCCCTTCATTTAAGGGCCTAATGACTTCATACTTTTTATTTTAGAATGCTTTTTTGTACTCTGTAAATGGTCCCTTCTTTTGAGGGCCTCAGGACTTCCTTCTTGACTTTTTTGTTTAGAAATGCAAATGCGAGCCTTCACCTTGTTTTAACGAAAGTTTCGCAACTCTCGTGAAGAGAATCACTGACCTCACTTCACAAACCTCATGCCACCTATTGTTCCAAGTCCCCAGCACTAGCAGTTACCACTAATACGTACTATTGGGATGAAGTAGGGTTGCTCACTTTCACCCATGCTTTCTGGACTCTACCTTGATAGGTCTCAGATTGTGTAAATATAATGGATGGCCAAGGGGCGAGTCCCACCCAATTATATGCGGACGACAATATGCTTATTTGAGACTCTTCAAAGGGATTTCAACAACATCTAGATAGATGCACTACAATCCTTTTGTCCACCTTGACAAAACCAAAAGTTTGATGTTTAACGCCACATAACCATGTGTGACCAGCATTACCACAATCCACATTTAGAGGAGAGTCCGTTGAGTATGTGGATCCTCCGTGTGCTTGGGAGGCACTGTAGAGGTTATGGAGGATAAATTAAAGAACCATATATGGTATTGGCATAATAATCAACACTTAAGTACACACTAGAGAATGGAAGAGTGTAGACACAAACTTGATTACTGAATTACTTCAAAGTGAGTACAAAGAGGCTCATTATATAGAGCTAGTGTAAGCATTTCATCTGGCATCATACATGACATCATATGGAGCTTCAAATCCACTCGTGAACTACTTTAGGGACCTTTTAACTAAGTCTAGGTGAGTCCACACCCTCTAAAAATGGCCCTCATGGGTACCTATGCCCTTTAGGTATCTTTTCCGCATGCCACCTAAGCATCCCACTAGACAGTGGTGTTACACAGAAGGATAGGCTAAAGTCCATAAACCTAACAACCCTCCTCCTGGGGTTTAGACTATGAAATCTAACAACTCTGACACACTCTAATCCAATGGAAAAAGAACGTCTCCAATTCAAGAGACCATCCCCAATCCAAGAGACAAAACATCTCTAAAACACTGCACACCTCCCCTCGAACGGATGTATAAAGGCCGAGACCAAGCTAATTACGAGTTAGAGCCAGAGCATAAAATATGCAAAGAAACTAGCTAAAAATGCACTCCTAATTATACAATTAAGAGACCTACTCTTCGTAATCAAGCCTATCTCAATCAGCCTGTGCGTGTAGAAATTCTTGTCGTTCCTTTTCCAATTCAAACATATTTGATCGTTGTTCATCCTTCAATTCTTTCAAGAAGATCGAGTAAACAAAAAGACTAGATTTCATTAATTTGGAAATGGCTGAAGCCAATACAAGTGGGACGAACTCGCCCTTTAGTTTTACATCAAGTACAATTTCTCTACCCTTCTCATTCTTCAAAGTCGCTTTGTTGGCCCTATAATCAACAATAGCATTGTTCTTGTGGAACCAAGGGATTCCTAGGAGGACGTCACACCCTTCCAAAGGCATGATGTAAAAGTCCTCATGCCCTAGATACCCCTCACAATGCAAACGAAGTTTGCCAATGACAGATGTAATGGCAACATCCCATCGGGTGCCGCTAGAACAGCATTCGCCTATGGCCCCATTCGGTCAGGCGTAATTCAAGTCAAGCTGCCAATTCAGGTGAAATGAAGTTGGCCTTGGCTCCTCCGTCAAAAAAGATGAGGGCTTCTTGATCTTGTACCTTGCCCCATGCGCGACAAAGTTCTGTGCTTTCATCCATCTGATTTGGGTCGGTCCCCACACGATCTGGTACCAGTCCTGCTTTCATCTTTCCTTTTCACGTTCTTCAATTGCTTTGGAGCTCTCTGGCCTATCTTCTGCTTGTCCACTGGGTGCCTTTTTGGGGTACCGTGCGGATATATGTCCTTGTTCCCCACAATGAAAACACTTCCCTGCTTTGAGATACTCGACTTTCTATTTCTCTGTCAGTCGGAGACGAGTATCTTTCTTTCTCTGAAACTTCCCTTTTCTTCTGTTGTCATTGGTCGAGTTTTGTCCGGTCCTTGGTGTCAATTGTTGATTTGTTGGATAAGTCAGGTTACCCGAATGCATAGCAAACCCTTGCTTAGCATGTCCCATCAGTTGTTGGATGGACTCGGATTTTTGTAGTAAACAATAATCTCTAATCTCTTTGGGAAGTCCACAGCAAAATTGCTCGATTTGCTGCTTAAAACTGATCTTTTTGAAGAAAGAGGCAGGTAGAAAAGCATCCCAAAACCTTTTGCAATATAAATCCAAAGTGTCTCCCTTGGTCATTCGAAGATGATACCAGGCTGTAATCACATCACGTTCGTACTCCTGAGTGAGACAAGAGGAAATAAAAAATCGCTTGAATTTAAGTCACTTTGTCGGTGATTCTTTTCGTAAGAGAAGAGTGGACCACCATGTCCGTGCATTTCCTTTCAAATAAGATGTTGCCCTCTTGATCTTTGAGTGCTCTGAGTAGCGTCCTCCAAAAAAAACTATGGCAAATTGTTGAATAAAAGCAAGGGTCCTGTGAGCATCTCTAAAACCGGAAAAGGTATCAAATTTTATTACTTGTTCACCCTTCTTGAATTCTATGGTCTTCTTGTTCTTATCTTCGAGAAAGTCGTATTGATTGGCTCTATAAAAGTGCTTTCTTTTATAATAAAACATATGATCCTCAGAGTCCGAACTCTTAGAAAAGGATGAATCCTCCTCATAACTGTCAAAAAATTTCCGAGATCTTCGGTGGGATCTACTTTTCTTAGCCTTCTTCTTGCTCTTTCCATGTCTCTGGTTCTTTCGTCGTTTCTTGCCCTTTCTGTCCTCATCACTGGAATCAGAAGAGGAAGAGCTATCGGAACTATCGGAAGGGCACACCCTCGAAACGTACATGCTTCTTTTGTTTTCATGCATTTGCAAAAGAAGACCGACAACCCAAGCAACCAGGGTAGTCTGCTCCCTTGTTGCGTCTCCTCGAATGCTGCTCGGCCCTAGAAATTGCTTGACTCGTCTTTCAACAACGTCGTCGAGTTCATCTTCAATGAACATCCGTGGAACAGGAGGTTTCTTAAGAGCTAACTTCATGGGTGAATTGATGGCCGTACGCCATCCGGAATGCATCTCATCAATCGAGTGCGGGGTCAAAAATTTCGCGTACTAGGGATCCTTCGAAAACTAGAGCATCTGCTTTGCACAAGCATCAACTTGCTGTTGACGCTGCATCTCCATTCGTTTTCGTACTCTGTAGGCCGAGGTGGTCCGTACTCTTTGTCTGCTATTCCATTAGAATTTTCCGTGCTTTCACCCGATCCAGGTTTGTCGGGTGGGTTCGTTTGATTCTTGCAGGAGTCATCACCTGAATCTATGTGTGTCCCGGAAAAAGAAATCGGATTTTTCGATGGTAGGTAAATCAATTGAGCTTTGATACCATTGTAACAGACTTGGGACACCTCAAGTCGAGAATCCGGCACGACACACGAGAGAATCACTTAGAAACACTTCACATCGTTAATCACAATTCACTTGAGTCGACACGGCCCAGCGTAGTTCCGTGCCCAAAGATATTGGCCCCAAAGTCTAGCGCCCCTTTCGGTATTTATTTTTATATTACTGCTTGAGCAAATTACAGAGTGCGAGGGTCCTCTCTGCTCAATTGCTCGTCAGCAAGACTGAGACATAAGGCCCTCTCAATTCCTATTTAAAGGCTCCAAGGCCTCCCAAAAGCAGTACATGAAAAGCTTCAACTCAAAAGCATTAAGTCCCAAAAGCTGGCGCTACCTGTAGTTGCAACGCAAATCACGAAATTCCGTACGTTTTGTCACGTAAGCAGTCAATGCCTTTTGCAGCGTCTATACAGCCTATCAATCAACGCGTTTTGGGGGATGCCACGTCAACAGTGCGCCTAATTTTCCTTTGTGTCCCTGGGCCCCATCGACTGGGACCCTATAAGTTGGAACTAACTTTAAAGTCTTATCAACGGACATGCCACGTGAATATTTTGTGACACTGGCAAAGCATCTAGACGCAAAATCACGAAGAGTTGGGCCCTCAGGAGTTGTACCTTTGTGATCGGCAATCAAGAACAAACTACCGAAAGGGGTGCCAATCTTTGGGGCAAGTGCATTTGGAAGCAGAACTCCGTCGCTTCGTGTTGACTCTCTCTGTCTTTTTCTCTCTCTCTATTCAAGTTCAGTTCAGTTATTTGTAATTTTCTCACGTGTGTTGCTCTAGATTTCTTGCTTGAAGTGTCCAAGCCTGTAATAGTGGTATCGGAGCTTAGACAATTCTTCTTCTAAGGAGGATCCGATCCTTTTCTGCAGCACACAGGGGTTCTAGCACTTAATCCGACAGAGACAACACCCCTTCGGTGTCGCTGCGGGAATATGAAGAAAACCCCAATCCCAACAGGGAAACAAAGGAAACCAATGGAGATTCCAACAGTAGCAAGCCTCCTTCCAAGAGATCATGGCAAATTTCCAGCAGGGGATCTCGACAACATGGAGTACCAACCTCAACCGCAAGTTGATACTTGTGTAAAAAGAATGTAGCCAAGAGCCCGAAATCTGTGAAGTACCTAAAGAATCATCCACTTGACGAGGTTCATTTAAGATGGTAGAGAAGCTATCCATTCACCTCTCAAGTCAGCCATGACACAGAAAGCAAAGCCGAGTGAGGAAAAGCAAAAGATGTACTCGCAAGAAGAGTTTGACAAAGCTCTTGATAAGAAGATCGGTCAGTTGATGAAAAGCACAAAGCACTCTCTGAAGAAAAGCAAATCAACGGATTACCCCGATTATTTGGACCGGAAATCGACTTGTGGTGGCTAGCAGATCCAAGAAGCATGTTCATTTCGAAGATGACCCCAATTTTTCTTTGTCTTCAAAGAGTTCCAACAGTTCCAAGAAGTGAAGAAGCGATGAGAAAAAGCGAAGCAAAAGCAAGAAAAACAAATCCAAAAAAAAGTCTAGAAAGCACAAAAAGCAATGTAGCAGCTCGAGGAGATCTCGTTCTCTTCTGACAGTCCGGACATTGATTCCCGTGCAAATAGGACTATCTATGGAAAGACCAACGCATCACAAATGGGAGCGAAGCGCACACGAGCGATTAATAAGCTGAAAATAAATAAAACTTGACAGAGAAAGACAAGGGAGAAGATCAATACACTGTCGGGGACCAAAAGATGGGTCGCCCCCCCCCCCCCCCCCAAAAAGAGAATCTTTATTATGGGAAGAATGTCACAAATTGCTAACAGAACCGACTTGCAAATCCCGGCCGAGGGGCCTAAACCCTAGAAGAAACAGAAGCAGAAGAACCAAAAGAAGAAGCAGCGAAAGAAGTTTGTACCAACTTATGAAACCCCGTTCGATGGAGCCCAAGGAACCAGAAGCAAAACCCACAAAAGATCTAGCGTAAAAAAGGTTGATGACGTAGCTGATGTACGAAACCCGCGCAAAACGCTCCGACATGCTGACGTGGCAGGTTGTATGGAGTCCCACGATTCGCGTTGACAATGCCACGTGGCACTGTACGGATTTTCATAAATTGCACTGGCAGCTTTTCACACCAGTTTTTAGGACCAGATGCTTTTGAGTTTGAAGTTTTTTATGTAAAATGCTTTTCACAGGCCAAGGGCCTTTAAATATGTGCAGAGGGCTCAGTCTCTGGCACGCTTCTGGGTGAAGGTGCAGAGCGCAAGTACCGGCATTGTACTAAGTCAAGCAATATAAAGAAATACCGAAAAGGGTGCCAAGGTTTGGGGCCAGTGCTCTCTCGGGGTGGAACTCCGCCACTCTCCGTCTCGTGTGTCGTCCATCTCTTTCAGTTCAATTGTTATTTGAAGTGCTTAAAGTTGTTCATTCTATTCTTTTCCATTGGCACGTGGCACTCGTTCCCAAGACAGAGAATCTCTTTACAAGCACAAGAACCGGATCTCAAACTCGATGGTCATTTCCTTCTTGTTCGGGAACCTAAGAGACTAGCTCTCGACTCAAATACCCTCCGGTTTGTACTCACAATGTCGAAGCTCCGTAAACCATCCCGGATTCCATTTCCGGAATCCCCGAGCATAGACTGAAGCCTCCTTGCTCCTTCGTGATGGTGTCACATACACATGGCTCTCTGTGCCATGTGGACATGCTTCATCAACCTCCAGAGTCAATTCTGTACAGATCTCGAGATAGGAGTGTCTATAATCCTAGGAGGATTAATACCAGCAATTTTGTGAGTCTCCTTGCAGGACCTACATGTCCGAATGAGTCCATTAGATTAGGTTTTCCAGTTTTGGAACCCTCTTGCATAAATGGTTTGTGAACGCGTTTGACCATTGATATTACACTTCGCTGGGTATCTAACATGACGTGCATGTAGGTCTAGGTTAGAGGAACGTGTGGATCCAGTTCTTTCGTCAAATGGTCACAAAACAATGAGTTATCGCCTGAAAACTCCCATGTGCACACATTTGCACATTTTCCCGACCTTGCAGAATTTTACCGACTTGGTACCAAAAAAGTCAATATATAAGAATCAGCAACCCTAGTCTTTTATGATCAGTTTCAGCCAGCGCCACGAAACAGCCTGCATTTTTGCATCTGTAGCCCATTGGCATTCTGTTTTCCCATCACGAGTCCCGCTCCGGATCAGCCTTGCAGCCAGCGTTTTTGGATTTTCAGCCCTTTTCCTCGCCCGCAAAATCCTCCCGTTTGCTAACGCAAACTCTCCGCTGCAGCCAAGACCTTCGGCACCCAGCACCCATTGAGCCTCTTCTCGGCCATTCCCTCGCCACATCGAGTGCTCCCATCGCTGTCCATCATCGGCTCCATCATTCTCTGCGTTTTCAGCCCTGCTTAGCACATCAAATGTGCTGCGTTTTTACAGCCAGATCTGTGTTTTGCAGCCAGCCTTTAGCCCTTCATTCCTCTCACATCGGGAGCGGAGCGCAAATTAGCCCTAGATTGTCACGTGCGCATCTAACCCTATGTGCATGTGGACAAGCTGCTCCTACTTCTAGGGTTTAGGTAGACTAGGAAGTGTTCTGGCACCAATGTGAGCCTGTACGCAAGCCGTGCATGTCCAGGCACTTAAGAGTAGCTACATACCCTTTGATTGCACAACCCAGGATCATTAGCATCAGTACCTAGTACCTAGCATGAGCATGTTCCACCGCGTGACACAGTTTGGCGACAGCATGTGAACCACCTTTTTCAAAAGCCATTTATTTAATAAGTGACTTTTTATTAGTCAAATCGTGGAGGCTGATTTAGACTGCTCGACCCACCTTCTAGCAGCTATAAAGGGAGCCCTTGGGCCCCAGGAAGACAACGTTTTCTTAGCAAGTATCAGCGTTTTCAGCCGCAAGCATCAGCGTTCAAAAGTCAGAACCAGCGTTTTCAGCCTTGGCGTTTTGGCCAGCAGATCAGTCCTTAGCCTCACCGTACCACACCATCCCGTAGCAGAACCTCACAGCAGTCTTGTCGTAGCAGATCAAACAGCATTTTCAGTTTTCGGCACAAAACAGCCAGCGTTTTGCAGATTCAGCCTCAGACAGCTAGCGTTTTTCAGTTTCAGCCCTTGACGTGTCGGTGGCAGCAGATCAGCCCCGTCGCATCGCAGTTCGACAGATTCCCAGAAGGCCTAGCGTTTTCAGATTTCAGCCATTAGCATCGCAGACATCAGTCTTCGTCGTTGTCGTCATCGTCGTCAAGTATTCACAAAGTCTAGAAGCATTGTACCAGACTTTGTGCAATCTAAAGCAAATACCTCTCTAGCAATAGAGAGGGGGGCCCTAGGAGGGGGGTTTGGGACCCCGTCTCTCTCTCTCTCTCTCTCTCTCTCTCTCTCTCTCTCTCTCTCTCTCTCTCTCTCTCTCGCGCGCGCGCATTCACAGTTTGCACTCCGCTCTCTTTGTTTTGGTCATTGCACATTCTCTCATTAAGTCAAGGGAGGCTCTCCCTTCCCGTCAGTAAAAGGAACCTTGAGCACCCACTGATCACTCATCCTGAGTCATACACCATCATTCACTTCCGTTGCACATTACATTGGTATCAGAGCTCTTTGGCAGTGTTCGGTATCATCACTCAAGGAAAGAAGCACAAAGAACCACAAGAAAAAAACTTTGCTTGTTGTGGTCGCACGTAACCCAAGACCACTTGGGCGTGTCAATCCCTAATCTGTGTTTTTGAAGAGTGGCAAGTAACCCAAGAAACAAGGGCTTGTCTAGCCTCCCCTTGTTCCTTTTTTCCACTCATTGAGAGCGGACCTTGCACTTAGCGGCAGGCCAACAGACGTGAGGTGGGAAAAAGCAACCTTGGTGTGAGCGCAAGGCCGCCAAGGGGTGCACCCGCAAGAAGGAGTTGAGCTTGGGTAAGAGAAAAGCCTTCTTAAACACAGGTTGCAAGCCAAGAATCCCGAATACTCAAGAACCCGTTGACGTTTAGTAAGTATGATGGTAAGATGGATGCATTTGTGATTCATTCTTGGTTGCATCAATTTAATGCTTACTTTGCGATTAACAAGAAAACAAGCAACCGTAAAGTTTTGATTGTTGCCATGTGATCCAACGAGTGATGCCATAAATTGGTATCAAGCTTGGCAGGAGTCACAGTTGGCTGAGCATCTTGAGTACCCCTCTCTTTCAATTGGGGTGACTTCCAAGACAAGCTCAAGGCTCGCTTCATGCCACCGCAGTACCTAGATCGGTTAAAAGAAGATTGGCGTGGTCTAAAGCAAAATGGCACTTCTGTTATGTCTTTTTCTAACCGTATTTAGTATTTAAAAATGAACCCGTACATGAGGAATAGAATTCGAGCTTAGTGGAGCAGATCAGCCTTGTAGATTTTGGCCCAAGTACTAGATCAGCCTTAGCGTTTTACGTTTTCAACCTTTAGCCTCGCAGATCCAAGCATCAGTACCAAGATCCCATCAGCATCCCAACATCTAGATCCATTGTATCAGCATTTGTCCAATCTAAAGCAAATAACACTCTAGCGATAGAGAGGGGGGACCCTGGACGGGGACTTGGGACCCCATCTGGTGTTAGTCTCTTTTTTCAATCACAGAACCTTCACTCACATTAATTCTCCTTCAAATCGCTTCAGGTACTGTGGAGCCTTGGAGGCTTCGACACAACTTGCAAATGCAAGAGAGAACACATCTCAGTATTTACAAGTGACTCAAGAGTTGGCTTGGACATAGAGCAGCTACCATTATTCCAATATGACCCTAACTACCCCGTCATTAGTCTCTCACATAGTGAGAGGAATCGGGTTCTAAAGGATCTCTAACAGCTTTACAACAGGACATGAATTGCACCAAGACAACCTCTCCCCACAAAGATGATGTAATAAGGGATCACTTCTTGCCTATTTTGGGGGACAGCTTCATACAAAGGCCAAGCTACATGGATGTATACTTGCCACATACAGCTCGAGTAACCATTGGTGGACAGTTTAGACTGTCATCGCAAAGACTAGAGATTGAGGTTAACCAAGCTATTGCACCGCACCCTCTTCCGCCACTGCGAGAGGATTCACGCTACAGAAGGCATAGACTACATGATCAAAGTGTAACACCAGCCATCACAAAGAGGTTTAACTAGCCACAACTTGGCTCTAGAAGTAGGTACAGCATGTTAATGTGGCGCATATAGCTAGTGTGCACATTACAAAGCAAGCCCACTTGGCAGCCCATGCTAACAAGGAAAAAGTTCAAGAGGCACAATCGCATAATTTACACTGTATAGGCTACTTTGCTTATGTGCAATGAATCCCCTCAACTAGATCACAAGAACTTAGAAGCTTGCGACAACCTTTGCAGAGGCTTCTTTGAAGTTTGCACAAGCACTACGGCACTTCCACACCAAGAAATCGAGTAGTAAGTAGGATATCAAGATAGAAGCCACTGTGCTTTATTAATGGTTGCATGCATACAATGCTTACTTCTTTGTTGCATCTATGTAAAGGGCTCTTTTGTAATACGCCCTATGGGCCCATAACACTTCCACTCTAGGCAATTCACAAACCAAGATGGTTTGAGTCACTGGTATGCAATGCCAATCACGTGGCACAAGCTGCAACCCTTAGATTGCTCGCCATCATCAAAAGCTCGATCATCCTGTATCTATTCAATCCTTGTGGTGCACCCTTCTGCCCTTGGGTTGCTTGTCATCAGCTCAATCAGCTCAAGGCAGCCAGATAAGTTTTATGTGTATCGTATGCTTCTAAGCAAACATCAAAAGAAGAATGAACTCCCACATGCATCATAGCCTTATAAATAGGATTTAAGGTCGAGTTATTTGATGAAGAGTTCCTAACAAGTTAGGGTTTCATGTCCATTTGTAAAGGGTCAAAACATTTCCCACTTGCAATTCAAGTATAGCAAGGCACTCCATCAACAACAAAGAAGCTGTTTGTCATCAAGTTGTGCCAAAGGAGTCCCTAAATAGGCCCTTGTCGTATGTACATTTCAATCGTCCTTCCTTGACATGCACAAACTTGTCCATTTGATTTCCTACTGGCTTCTTTTCATATCTTTAGCATTCAGGCAGCAGAGGCTGAAGCTTTATTAAAGAGGCCAATTGAACAAAAACTTTACTTAGTTTTATGTCAAAACAAGTACTAACATCTGCACAAATGGCATGGACATGAATAAAGTATTAAGAACACCTGCAATCAGGATGTGCAAGAACGACGATGGATTGAACAAAATTTGAAGAGAGCTCCAACCCTCTGCGAAGAAGATACAACTCCAGCAAGGCTGCACGTTTCTTGACTTCCTCAACCTGCAATTAAGATTTGAACTTTTCCAGTCAACTTGTTACGCTGATACAAATCTACTAATGAATGAAGCAAGAGGTAATCATTACATGGTTGAATCTCAAGCCTCAAGAGCCTGCTTCAAAAGTAGGTTATTCAGGTATTCAAGTTTATCACCTTATCAGGTTAAAGTGAATGTAAGGATTTTAAAATGAAAAATTTTGGTACAAAGACAAGAGAAGAAGGGGGGTGGCAGAGAGGAAAACAAGCAAACTTAGGTATAATCTTTAACAAGTTTCACCACTAGGGTTACTTTAAGTAGATTCCTCATCTAGGCCCACATAACTCAGTCCGTTGTTCTGTTGAATGTCCGAGACCAGTCACGCAACACAAACCACCCATCCATCATGAAGGGTTTTGGCTGAAGTAAGACCCATCGACCTGAGACTTGAATGCCTTTATGAATGGAAGAAGAATAAATGGTTGTAACTCACCACGTTCCCAAGTCTAACAACCGACCCATCTTCATGCTTCTGACACCAGCACCCATTAGCCTCAAGCTTAATCTTCCCTGACCAATATTTTACCTCCACTAAGTAAAGCTTTCTGCCACAATAGTAGTGCAAAAGTTAGTGTGATATGTATCTGCATGATTGAACAAAAACTTTCCTGTAAATAACCTTTTGATCCGAATTACAAGATCAACATTTTTATTATTCTCATCGCCAGTGTCTGGAATCCTTAGTGCACCAACGAACTTTACTGCAGGACTCTCTTGCAGCCTGAAGAGAGAAAAAGAAGTGAAAATCCCTCTCAAGCGAACGGTCCCACAACTTTTTGAGGAGGCAAATGCCAAAGTACAAAACAAAATAAAAATTGTGTAAAACCAGCAACAAATGGAAAAAAGCTTGTGAAAAGACATGCATTCATGTAATTGGGAATAGAAGCACTATGCAAGAATCAAAATTCTCAATTTGACTAATCCAACCCTTGATCAAAAAAACTTTCTGGATGTTGTTTTCCCCTGTAAAATAGCCTTTAGGTGCCATGGGGAACAAGGTGAGAATAGGACTAGAGAGGAAGATGGAACTTACTCGACGATCATGCGGACTTTGGCAGCATAATCTGCATGAACAAGATCTTCTGTCTCCTCCGAGCAAAGAATGCACGATGTGGGGAACCTGGGCATGAAATCACCTTCATGTAAAGTTCCTGCTTGCTAGAAAACTTGATAATCACACCTAATTTTAGAGTCATGATGAAGAGAGCGGAAATTTTCTTGAGAAACTCAGAAACCATAGCTCGACACAACCTCAAGACACACGAAGAAATGCGCACCTGTACAAGAGGTAAGCTGCAGCCCCAAGCAAGGAGTACTTAGCTAAGCTCCACATACAAGCTTTTGTCATCTTCACGCACATTCTGTAGCTGCTGCCAAAATCAAAAGTTCAAAGAGTATCATCCTCAGTGGTTTTTCGAAAAAGCTGGACGCGGGACCGTTTTTTAATAGTTTGGGAAAGCAAAGTATGAAGGAGTAAAAATGAATTACTTTGAAATTTCCTAAAAGTTTATAAAATTCCTAGAATACCCTTGTATTCCAGCTTTGGATGGACGAGCTCACACGACCCGCCTCCAACGGGTCTCATTCGCTCTTACCAAGGGGTCATTCCTATATAGTGTTTCAAGCTCAAACATGTATGTGTGTACGTTCTTAACTGTGTATATAAATGTGTGTGTGCATGTGTCTCTATCCTTATATATCTCCATAAGACACACATCACATTCTCTCTATCTCTACCTTGTTGGCATCCCTCGCCACTCTCTCTCTCTCTCTCTCTCTCTCTCTCTCTCTCTCACACACACCCTCTCTCTCTCTCTCTCACACACACACAGTGTTACAAATTGCACCAATATTAAAAATAGTTCCATGTAAATCTATTTATGAATCTCTAAGCATGTCAAGAGTGTACCAATATTAAAAATAGTTCCATGTAAATCTATCTATATATCTCTAAGCATGTCACAAGAACATAGAGAGAGAGAGAGAGAGTTATTAGACTATTGCTGGTGTTTGTAGTGTCCTTTTGTTTGTAACTACTCAGTTGAGTGAGTATTGCAAAAAATGGATAGCTTCTAAAATTAACACATTGTAAGATTGTGATCAATAGCAATTTTGTGATGGAATTGCTTGAAAATAATTTTTCTTGCAAGAAAGATTGAGTTTGACAACTCTTTGTTTCCAAGGGTCATGTGCCTCTCTCTTCATTGATTTGTTAATATTTTTTGTAGCAATAACATGGTCTCTCATCTTTCGAGGTGTTTCAACCATGCTTTATGTTCTTATCTTTATCTCTTTCATAACGATGCAATATCAGATTTTTGGTCATCTTGGCTTGAAATTCTACTTTGCTTGCTTTTCTTTTTGCTCAGATAATGAAAATCCTCATTTAAAGGTGAGAAAACCCACAATTTTTCAAGAAATTATGGATAAAAACCTTCAATAAATACTTGACTATCTTTTAAAAAATAAAAATAAACTCCATAATTATGTTTTGAAAGTTTATCTTGGGACATGTCTTTCCCAACTTGTGAGAGACATTTTTGTAAGAAGTTTTGGCTCCCAAATTCATTCCTGCTTAGTAACAACACGTAGCTTTATAGGTCATACATCAAGAAGGAACTGAAATATTGGACCCACTATTCCAAGAGTCCTTAAAGATCAATCTAGGGTTGATTTTTGATGGGCACCCTTGCCCTTTAAATCTAAGAGATTTTACATATTTGGTAATCTAGTATATTTTTGCAAGGCAGTTCACACTTTTATTTGTAATAAAGAGGAGGGGGAAATACCTTGTAACAATCTACTAGCAATGTACAAGGAAGGTTTTACTCATCTTAGCCTAGAGCTAGTTGAAATTTTAGACTTGTCAATTCCAAACTACAATTTAGAGGAAGAAATATCATTAACAAATACAACATCCATGCACCAATAGTGAGGAATTTTTGAACCAGACCTTATGGAGCAAGGCTTGTAACCTTGCAATTGGCAATGATTAGAAAAGGTATACCATGGAGAAAACTTACAGAATGCCATACCTTTTAGAGCTGTTATCTACATGACTAGCATTGTCAACGGTTTGCTCTCTCATATGTGGCTTAATTTTTGTGCCAAGGGTGTGGCGTCAACCTTGCTCCTGCCTAGAGTTAATCTATTCAACATGGAGGGTCCGAGATGTGAAAGCTGGAATCTTGTGGCTATTGCAGGGGTGCCCTGTGGCGTCTTGATGGCTAGACGACAAGAAGTATGGGGTGGTAGGTTGATCGGGTCTAACGACTGAAGGTGCAAGGCTCTACCTTGAAAGTCTGGCTCATTTGGTGTGATGTTGTACTTTTGGTTTCGGCTATGTCTGAGTGGTGGATGCTGTGTAGCTTTGGCCTTGGTTGGTGATGGAACTCCCACGCTCCCCCCATATTGCGGTAATATCTTCTCCTAGTGCGATATTGGATTCTGGTTGTTTATGGTGTGCTAAGAGTCATCTTGAGGGAGGTGCTTGCTGGGGGTGGTAACCCTACTTGTATCGGTGGCAACTTCAAGATGGGCTTAGAAGCTAGTTTTGATGGGTTGCTTTAGCTTAGGTCTCTTAGCTTGTAATGGTGGTGTACAAGTTGAATGTTGAGTAATGGCTCCCTATATAGCCCTCGTCTGTTTTGTTGTGTATGATGATAAAAATACATGGCTCGTTTGGAGCATGGATTATATTGTAATTTTGTTGGTTTTAATTCAATGTACAAATTGTGAGTTTTGCACCAAAAAAAAAAGTATCTCTCTCTCTCATATTATCATGCATAGAAATATTTAATGAATTACTTTGTGTAAATGTAAATATTTTAGGAGGGGGTTAGATGTTTTTAATTCAAACATCTCTTCCTTGGGTGATATATGAAGCACATGGATGCTTCATTCTAAGTAAAAATTATTAAATGTACCTTTGATTTTTAGCTCAAACTTGTGTTTTTTATACTCATGATTTTGATAAAACCATGTAATACTATCAAAACAGTGTTATCTATCACACTTTTACTAATGCAAATCTCCTGAGATACCCTCCTTGCGCTTCCTCCTGCATCGTGTTCTCTCGCCCTTGTCGTGCCTCAACACTTGCCCCTCCATTCCGCACTGCATCCAGCTCTTGCATGGTCCTCCCACCACTCCTAGACACTGCTTCCTTTGCCTTCTCCAAGCACCCTCCTTCCCCGACCTTCCCTACTGTCATGCCAAGACAAAGAAGAGAGAGAGAGAGAGAGAGAGAGAGAGAGAGAGAACTTCCAGCACTACTACCAAGCTCCCCATGCAACTCGCACAACCCCCTACTGTCCATCATTGTGCTCCACTTGCCTCTCTAAGGATGGGAGACATCATGACTTGCAATACGTCTGCCTATGTGTCAAAGAGACAAGCGGTTCCCAAAAAAAATTGTCGGAGATGTCCCCAGGTGTAGGCTCACCACCTCTCTTGACACGTGCCCCCCCCCCCCCCCCCCCCCCCCCCCGCCCTATCTTCTTTTCCTTCCATTTTCATTCACAAAGCTCCAAAGAGCAGCTTTCAAGATTCGTCTCAAACTAATGTTCCAGAAACGTGCCAACAAACTGGTGTTTGTAGTGTCCTTTTGTTTGTAACCACTCAGTTGAGTGAGTATTGCAAAAAATGGATAGCTTCTAAAATTAATTTATCTTCTACTTTTGTGTGGACACATTGTAAGATTGTGATCAATAGCAATTTTGTGATGGAATTGCGTGAAAATAATTTTTCTTGCAAGAAAGATTGAGTTTGACAACTCTTTGTTTCCAAGGGTCATGTGCCTTCTCTCTTCATTGATTTGTTAATATTTTTTGTAGCAATAACATGGTCTCTCATCTTTAGAGGTGTTTCAACCATGCTTTGTGTTCTTATGTTTATGTGTTTCACAACTGTGCAATATCAAAGTTTTGGTCATCTTGGCTTGAAATTCTACTTTGCTTGCTTTTTTTTTTTTTGGCTCAGATAATGAAAATCCTCATTTAAAGGTGAGAAAACCCACAACTTTTCAAGAAATTATGGATAAAAACCTTCAACATATACTTGACTATCTTTAAAAAAATAAAAATAGACTCCATAAGTATGTTTTGAAAGTTTATCTCGCGACATGTCTTTCCCCAACCTGTGAGAGACATTTTTGTAAGAAGTTTTGGCTCCCAAATTTATTCTTGCTTAGCAACAACACCTAGCTTTATAGGTCATACATAAAGAAGGAACTGAAATATTGGACCCACTATTCCAAGAGTCCTTATAGATCAATCTAGAGTTGATTTTAGATGGGCACCCTTGCCCTTTAAATCTAAGAGATTTTACATATAAGAGATTTTACATATTTGGTAATGTAGTATATTTTTGCAAGGCAACTCACACTTTTACTTGTAATAACAAGAACGTGCAAAATACCTTTTAACAATCTATTGGCAATGTACAAGGAAGGTTTGCCTCATCTTAGCCTAGAGCTAGTTGAAAATTTAGACTTGTCGATTTCAAACTACAATTTAGAGGAAGAAATATCATTAACAAATACAACGTCCATGCACCAATAGTGAGGAGTTTTTGAACCAGATCTTTTGGAGCAAGGCTTGTAACCTTGCAATTGGCAATGATTAGAAAAGGTATACTAGGGAGAAAACTTATATAATGCCATACCTTTTAGAATTGTTATCTACATGACTAGCATTTCAAGTGGAAGTGGGGTCAGTCCATGCACCAATAGTGAGGAGTTTTTGAACCAGATCTTTTGGAGCAAGGCTTGTAACCTTGCAATTGGCAATGATTAGAAAAGGTATACTAGGGAGAAAACTTATATAATGCCATACCTTTTAGAATTGTTATCTACATGACTAGCATTTCAAGTGGAAGTGGGGTCAGTATTGACCATGTTAAGCTTGAAAGCTCTTACAAGATCAGAGATTTTATGACAATGACAATAACGCTACTTTGGAGTGCTTAAATGCCAATTCAACTCTCTGCACAAGCATGGTTGCTAGGCTTCTTGGAATGTGATTGCATCAAAAGCTTAGCATTGGTGCTTAAAAGTTGCATGTGTATATAAACTAAGGCGCTCATGGTGAGTGTAGGTCAATCCTGGAATTTGAAGGTTGCAATGGCCTTCTTGATCCTCTAGAGTTGCATACAAAGGCTTGCAAAAATATTGAGGTGGCAAAAGAAATTCGCCCTTGCAAATTGACCTTCCATATTCAAAGGGCGAAAAAGAATATAAGATGCATCCGTAGGCCAAAGTAAAAAATGGCCTTCAAAATATTTTTTGCGGAGAGGGATTGGTGAAAATTAAAAGTGTGGGTTCATTGGATGGAGAGGCAAGAGAGTTTGAGGCATGAGGTGAGAATTTGAAACATCAAATGATCAATGCCCAATTTTGCAATCACCCATGGGGCTACCAACTTCCAAGGTGAAAAACCTGGTTGCTAGCGAAAAAAGACAAGTAGCACTTAACTTTAGCAAAAAAATGACTCCAACATTTTGCTTTGTTGGCACTGCATGCTTGCAGGTAGTGATATAGGCATGGTGCCTACCAAAATTGTGTACACATTTTTTAGGCATTCTTTTAGGCTATTTTTAAAGCTTACTAATAAAAATAGCGTATCTTTCTCTCTCTCTCTCTCTCTGTGTGTGTGTGTGTGTGTGTGTGTGTGTGTGTGTGTGTGTGTGTGTGTGTTCCATTGTGGTGCAAGACATGTCCTTGAATTCTAATTATAAGCAATCTGAGTGTATGTGATACTATATGCGTACTCCTAATAAGCCTACAAATGATGAGTACTCGGCATACACAAATAAGACTTTGGGTGTGGAGTTCATCAAAGCGGCAAAAGAATTAGGAAATGATACACTCTATTTCCAAAAGATCTTTCTTTTTTTAGGTGTCAAGGTATTATCTTGAGGTATCGGCTCTGATAGATATTTGGGCTGCAGAACTACTAAGGAGGATCTGCCCCACTATCTTGGAATGTCCAAGAGTTAGAGGATTGGCAAGGAAAGTATGCAAAATGATCCAAAGCACTTGGAAGATTCCGTTCTCCAAGAATGATCTTCTCTTTGGAGGGAACAAAATTGAAAGCCTGTTGGTCCTTTTATGTACTCAAGTGGTTAGCTTCTGCTATTGTCACCATGTTTGGAAGGCCAGGAATGGCCGTGTGTTTGCCCATGGTCTCTCAAGATCTAGCTATGCAGAGATCATCCAAGCTAGCAAGGTTATTATCCAGGGATTGGTAAAAACAGAACCTCTAACGAATGAAAGTGGATAACTCTTAGTGTCAAGTCCACGCCATTTTGAGGGTTGACTGTTAGTCTTCAATCGAATTTATGTGGCCATGGCTCAGATTGAGCATGGTGCTGATGTAATGGGTTTTCTCATTTTAATACAACCTATCACATATTGGGAGGTTTGAAAGAAAAAACCCTTTCTTTTCCATTTTGGTTGATGATAGTATTGATTTAATATTAGAGAAACACACGATTGTCTATATTATCCATTGGATGATGGAAAAGCACAAACAAAGTTTGATCAACCGATGGCTCTCTTGGAAAATATGGGGAGAAGATGGTTGGATTTTCTTCGGATGGTGCTTCTTGTTTATGAGGTGTGAATGACAGAATACTTGAAAAAAACCAAGATTTGTGTGAAATACGCAACACTAGAAGAGGCTTGATTGCAGGCGGCAATCTCATGCAGTTTGAATGGACTCTTGTATTGGCCTTCCCAAAGAAAGTCAAGAGTGCCTTCTATTTTCAAGCCTAGTGTAGGCCCTCCATGCATGAAAAGGGTGGCCTCATTTTTTGGTCTTTTTCATAGTAGGGGAGTCTTCTCGGCACATTGGCCCTGTGGATAAATCGCAAGCTGATTAACTTGTCATTTTCTACACGTTACCTAAAAACCAATTGAGCAATTCATTTTTTTGGCAAGCGTTTTTAATGCTTACATGGCATTGAACTTGATGGCACATTTTAAAATTTTGACAGCATGCCCCTCTTTTTGCCACCCTACTTTAGTGCTCTCCTACAACCCATCCCCTCACAAGAGAGAAGGCATGTAATGTTATGCAAGACAATGTTGAAATTGGCAAAGAAATTCATGATGAGATTGTTAGCCAAAGCATCTTGGAAAGATACATGATGCTTTGTAAAGCTTTGGTTGAAATGCATGCCATACATGTTGTACTTTTGAAAGCACAAATTTGTTTTGATAAGCTTATTATCTAGGATTCCTTCTCTTCAAATGTGTTTATGTAGGACACCTGATAGCAATTTGACTAGGAAGTTATATGTCGTTTTAATCGGATGCATGAAAGTGAGGACCACTTCAAATCAGTCTCCTAGAATTGCCAATGAAGATATATATTGTTTTCAGTGGATGCAATGGGGTGAATCTCCCCAGGTGCAATCACTCTTGTGAATGTGCTCAATGCATGTAATCAATCAGGTCTAGAAGATGTGACCCAATGAGAGTACTTTTGATGACCCTATCATTTGATCATGCTCATGTTTGTTGTCCTCTTTTAGGTGGTTGTTGATTTGGGGAAATGTGAAGCTTGGAAGGTTCTCCTTTGACCTATCAATACACCAAGATGCCGAGAAAGGATTAATCAAGCAAACCTTGAACCATTTTAATTGGATGCAATAGGAGTGCATATTTCAAATGAGATTTGTTTTGTTCCTATACTCAATGCATGTAGTCAAGACTAAGTCTAGTCACAGAGACCAAAATCTATTCAGATAATGCTTAGCATCAAATAAAGAGCACTACACTTGCATGAGGGCTTTTTGACCAAGATGTGAGGATAATCATAGGATTTCATTCTTTAATTTTATTCCATTTGGTTTGCTCTTCTAGGTGCTTGTCAATTTTGGTAAAATGTGAAGCTTAGAAGGGTTGGCTTTGAGTTTTTAGTGCAACTAGATGGATGTAATGCTACAACATGTGTGCGAATCAGTAATCTTTGTGCATAAAACATTCACTGCTTGAGAATGAAATATGCCACTTAGAAACAACCAGGAATATAGTTGTGAGGATGATATGAGTGGAGATATTTGTAAAATTATTGGGACATGCATACAAAAATCAAAAAGATCTTGAAAGTTACACAACCTTTATTAAGCCAAAAAGAAAATTCTTAAGAATTTGTATCGGGTTTCACAATACCTTTCCATTGATTACAAAAATATTTTGCTTTGTCAATTTTGTTGTGAGTTGACATTGCTTTTGTAATCATCATTATAAGAGATGGGGTCTACGCATCACAACAACATATTGGTATATGGGGATTTCCATGTCACGGACTCCCTAAATATCAAACATAGAGAAATGTAACAGAATATTCGTAGAGGCAAACTTCATGCTTGAAAATAGAAATTGTTTTATACAATCAAGCCCTTGAATGATGCCTCTAGCAGCCCTACTCTCACCGTTGGTTTTGTTGCTCTATCATAGGAGGCTCCTCTTCCTCGCCATTGCAGAACCCTCCTCTTCCTCAACATTGCAAGATCCTCCTCTGGTTCTCATGCAGGCCATGGCAACACTCCCTCTATCCTGCAAATGATGGCAGTACTCTCTCTCCCCTTTATTGCAAACACTGTTGTAGCATTCCAAATCTCTCTCTCTCTCTCTCTCTCTCTCTCTCTCTCTCTCTCTCTCTCTCTCTCTCTCATCTTACATATTTTTGTTTCCCTCTCGGAGTGTGGCGTGTCACCCTCTACCCTTTTTTTGTCATTGCCTTTTGCTGCCACATGATAGCTCGGTCTCTCTCTCTCTCTCTCTCTCTCTCTCTCTCTCTCTCTCTCTCACACACACACACACACACACACACACACACACACACACACACACACACACACACACACACGAGCCCTCCCCACCATTTTTCTCCTCAAAAACACATAGAATTGCACCAGATTCTCCTTAATTCACCTCCTTCCCAAAATTTGAGACACATACTTGCTAGATTCAATTCTTTCATATCCTCTTGATGAACAAATCTCTTAGCTAATCTTATTAGATCTATTATTGATCTAGGGGGTATGGTTTGAAATCAATTCAAAGACTTGCCCTTTAGGATCATTTCAAATCATTCAAATTGACTATTTTAGCTCACTAAGTGGTCATATGGATCCCCCCAATCCACTATATTTTTTGACCCATTTTTGAAAGTCTTGTGGTCTCACTCCATCGGCCGTACTACCCCATTGATTGGCCATACTACCAAATGACCTTTTTGTTGGCCCAACTTTTGATTTGTTTCAGGCCCATTCCCATGATCACATCCATGATTGAATAACCCTGTTGATTGGTTTTCTCTATCTCTTCATGCATCATCATAACAAAATTGTTGTTAAAAAAATCCTTAAAGAGGTACACAAGAAGATTGATTGATCCTTTCTCCACGATCTTAAAAATATAGATGATCTTCAAGGGTTTTTCCTAGCTTGGCATGAGCAATCCACATCAAGTCTTTAGCATTGGTTTCCTTGGAACAATAGACTCTTAGTCGTGGCTTATCAGTTGGGATACACTTCAAAGGCTTATTATATTTACTTGACCATAACCTTCCAACTCAAGCACCGGTGGTCCCTCATTGGTGGTCATGTTTGAAATTAATGTATCAACCTCCAAATCCCATTTGTGGATAGTGCCAATATTTACAATTTTGAAGTATTGCGTTCCATTTCTATCCATGTGAAAGGTTTTTGTTTGTGGGTCTTAAAGTCCTCCTCAAACTCAACACTATGGTCATCGACTTGAACCACGTATTCTTCATTAGGATCTAGATATATTTGGGCCCCATGAGTATTGGTCTTATAGAGGGAGGATTAATATATGCTTAAACCATAGTGAGATTCAAAAATTGAATGAGTGGAAAAAGAAGGCATGTCTGAGGTTGAGTCGAGTAAGTGTCCAACTATGGTCTCTAGTAGTCCCCCTTGGTTGACACTCTCTTTAGTTGACAATCTGATCTCAATTTCTCCATCAAGTCCTTGATTTTCTAGTACTCATCTTGATCTAAGGCACATGAAGACTGACAATGCTTGATGGAGTTGAATACCTAACCCATTGATCCAATACCAATCTGATTCAGTTGTCACAAATATAATTTTTGAAACTGTCTCCACATCTCGAGCTCGCTTTCACTAAGTCTTGCAAGACCAAACAAATTTCTAGTTAGTCTATTAGCTACAAATGTCCTGAGATGGGCTATTAATTTCTTGCTTCTATGCTATCACAACAATCCATGGTCTATCGGCACCACAAGCATGTACACGGATTGATGGAAAAAATTTTCAATCCCAAATTGAATAAAGAGACAACGCACCAATTTAGAACCTTCAGTTTGTGAGATCAAGATACACTTTGTTTGCGGATGATATAACCTGTAATGTTTGCTTTCAGCACTATAACCAACAAAAATACATTTGACAGCCTTATCATCCAATTTTCTACGTTGTGTTTGTGGCACCAAAGCATATGCCAAACAGTCAAAAACACGCATGTGCTCAATAAAAGGCTTTCTATCATTCCATGCTTCATATGGAGTAATAGACTGCAAAGCTTTTGTAGGACACCTGTTAAGTACATAAGTGGCACACATGATGGCCTCAAGACAAAACAAATGCGAAAAGCTTGACTTTTGACCATACATCATGCCATTTCCGTAAGTGACCCGGTTTTCCTCTCAGCAATACCATTTTGCTGAGGCGTATAAGGCACTGTACATTAATGTTTTATCCCACGACTAGTTAGAAATACATTAAATTCATGAGACATATACTCCCCCCCCGCGATCGGAAGAAAGGGTGCCCATAGTACATTTTGAAACATTTTCAGCCATAGCCAGAAATTGTTTGAAGCACATAAAGTCTTTGGACTTCGATTTAAGCGGATACACCCATGCATGCCTAGAGTAATCGTCAATGAAAGTCACGAAGTAAAGGTAATTGCCCAAGGACGAAGTTTGCATGGGCCCACAACATCACTATGCACAAGCTGCAATCTGCATGTGGCCCTAACTGAACCATCCTTTGAAAACTTTGAACGCTGCATCTTACCCAAAATACAGCCTTCACAAACATGTTTGACAGGTGCTTCAAGAGGTGGCAAAGAAGCAACCATATCAGATTTCTGCAAACGCAGCAAAATGGCAAAATTCAGATGACCAAAATGTGCATGCCAAAGTTTTGCATCTGAAATAGCCCTTGAATCTGCAACATCATTTGCAAAATTTTGTCCACACTTGTCATACAAAGTGAGCTTATACAGCCCACGGCACAAAAGCCAGATGCAACAATTTCATCACCAAAATTGAGATCATGAACTGTACATCTGTCATCCACAAATTTGACTATAAGTCCAAGTCTAGCAAGTGCGAATATAGACAAGAGATTCTTCTTGATCCCAGGTACATAAAGTGCATCAACAAGTGTGAAGGAACTGCCATTAGCAGCAGTGAGCACAATCTTTCCAACTCCCTGAACTGGATAAGAGGCGTTGTTGGCACAAGTGACTGAATTCCCATGAGGGATAGACTCGAGAGAGGTAAACAATTCACGATGTGAGGTAATGTGCTTTGTAGCACCACTGTCAAAATACCACACATGTGAATCCGCAGCAACTGACAAGCATGCATCATGGACAACATGATTGTAAGTGCACTCTGCGCTAAAAGCCCATTCTGCATCAACATCAGCAACACAGTCTCCTTTCATAGAAGACTCAACAATGACTGCATTTGTAGTGGAACCAGCATTTGCAGTGGAACCACCCTCTTTCTTCTTAGCTTCTTTGGCCTTCAACTTAGGACACGACTTGATCAAGTGATCCTTGGCTTTACAATAATGGCAACACATCTTCTTTTTGCCCTTATCACCAAAATTTCCAGATGAAGTGTTGCCAGCAGAAGCATTAGGAACATAATTTTTGCCACTCGTAGCAGAACCATAAGAAGTGGCTGCATTGCTGTTACCACCCATTCTTTGAGAAGCAATAAAAGCCTGTTCAACTGCACGACGCTGCCTAGTCCTGTTTTTTCTAGAAAGTGACTCTTGCAATAGCAATGTGCATAATGCATCAAACTTGACAACTTCAGGATTTCCTTGGGTCATCAGTCTCCAAGTACTAGCAAAAGTATGGTAGAAATCTGGTAAGGCATCAAGAACAATCTGCACAAGGGAACTGTCTGAAATGACTTCACCTGTAGAAATAAGTTGCTCATTGATATCCTTGACACTAGCAAGGAAAGTGTCCATATCATCTTCCTCATGCATAATCTTCGACTCCAGCTCTTTACGCAGCAAAGCAATTTTAGCCTCATTGCGGCTTGCATAAAGACCAGCTAGAATATTCCAAGCCTGTTTTGCAGATTTTGCTGAACGGATGTGAGGAACAATGGTGCGCTTCACAGACAACGCAATCAATGCATGAGCCTACGCATCCTTAACATCCCAACGAGGTTGTTCTGTCATAGGCAAAACAACTCTAACAGCTGCAATCCTTGCAGCAAGGCCTACAACATCCTCAACATCGCCTACATCTTTAACCAGGACGTACATCAATGCCCTGCACAATGTTCCAGACGCCCTTTGACACAAGAACATGTTGCATCATATAAGCCCACATAGGGTAGTTGTCCCCATCCGACCTGTCCTCAGCAGCAGTAAACATCTGTGTTGTTGTTGTCAGCCATGGTAAATGTTGCACTTGATGTGAAAACTGCCCGAAAATAGGAGAAATGGAGCGGGAACAACACGTGCTATATAGCACAAACCGTAGAAGACTATAAGGCACCTGTTATGCAGAAAACGACACTGACATAAATTTTGCACAAAATGACGAAATAGCCTGTGCAGTACTGCCTGTAGTGGAAACGGAGGCCGAAATGAGCCCAAATCAAAATTTTGAGTAGACCAAGCTCTTAGTGCGTTCCCAAAATATTTGTCGAGCTGCGAACACTTGCCAAAGCTCACTGAAATCGGAGAAAGTGAGCAGGCGTGTGCTGGAGCAGCTGGCGACTAAGCCCGGGAGGACGTGACCTGCTCTGATACCAATTGTTGGAATTAGGGTTGCAGAGAAACACACACAACTTGGAGAAGACGAAGGAAGCTCAAGGCACACAATAGAGAGTGTATAACTTGGTGTGCACCGGAAAGATAGATAGCCCTAGAGTGATGGGCGTATATACAATGCACGGGGGAAAAAACCTCCTAAAGAGGGAAAAAATGCCCCGGCGGTCCTAGTGTGTTCACACACATCACTACCACATGTATATGGTAACAGTCACAAGTATATAGAAGATATTCCTCACATCTAACTGCTTTGCCACCTCTAAGGTTCTTTACCCTTTTCACCTCTATGTGATGACCATAATCTCTAACATAGCAGAAGCCAAAGACCTCCTACTTGGAAATTTTAAGGGCATGGATATTTCTTTATGGACAATATGGAGATGAATTATTCTTTGGTACATCTGGATTTCCAAGAATGCTGAATTGTTTAATTCCCCCTCCATTCCTCCTCATATTCTCCTTATGGAGCTAAGGAAATGTTCAAACACCCTCTATACAGAAATTAAAGAACCGAAAGTCTCTTCTATGGAAATTTCAATTTTGTAAAAATCCTTCAAATTGTCCCAGTGTGTGGAGGAAAAAGATTCCTTTGTTCTATTAAGCTGCTCTAGTCTTAGAATGAGACATGTTCTATACATGATTTAGTTTTTTGCTTCTGGGGTGATAACTGTTGGTCATGTAATATTTTTAATTTCTCTTCATCAATTCAAAGTTCTACTTTCTTCAACAACAGAAAAGTATTTAGTTCCACCCGTGGCCCCATAGCCTTTGCCCTTTATCCACAAGATTGAGCCTAGCTTAGTCTATTTGTCCAGCAACATTAATGCGGTGTCCACTTTCGCACTTCAAAGAAACTCCTAACCTTGCCTACCTTCAACAATTTCTACTGTCGCTAAGCCAAATATTTTCTTCTGAAGGCCCATTCAATAGCTCACACCATATTTGCATCCCTTAACCAAAAAAAATTTAAATCACCTAGTGTAGCACTACTCAACTAGCTTCAACTCAAGCCCGTCTTGTAGCTTTCTTCGGCAAAGCAGTGAGCCTCTACTTGCAGCCCTATCTCTTCACAAATTGTCACCGCCCTCTTTGCACAATTAGTGCCCACTACGCTAGCCTAAAGCAGCCTTAATATTCTCCTTAACCTTGAGCGTGGACCGTTGATGGCTTCTTTTATTGTTTGCATCTACTTGAACGGTCCCATTTTCCCTTCATGTTCCACGTAGACACATGTAGAATCTAACTTTAAATTTAAGCTATTTTTAAAGGACACCAAAAATTTATACATTTAGGACACTCTCTCAAACCATTCCGCATCGGCGCGGAAGCCATTAGGATAGAGTCCCAAGTTTCCCAAAAAAATTGACACGCTGTATTAGCGGGAATCTCCGGAGATTTTTTTTTTTTTTTTGTAGGGAACCAGGTATGTGGGCAAGACGCCTGCGCGCGTGCTCGAGAGGAAGTGGGAGCGATGGGGATAAAGTGGTGGGATGTGGGGAGGCAGGCCCGTGTTCTGCAGAGGATTGGGATCTACGGATATCTGCAAGAAATCAAAAGCAAGCTGATGATCACTGTGTGAAGTCGAGTGTTGTGTGTGTGTGTGTGTGTGTGTGTGTGTGAGAGAGAGAGAGAGAGAGAGAGAGAGAGAGAGAGAGAGAGAGAGAGAGAGAGAGAGAGAGAGAGAGAGAGAGAGAGAGCCCATGACTTTGGAAGGGAGATGCATCACCACAAGGGAAATGCCTTTTGTCTACGCTTGAGCTCTCATTCACTTAGCTTGAAGCAGCTCCATCATGCAGAAGTGCAGCTGAGAGAAGGGAGAGACATCATTCTGCAGAGCTACAAGGTGGCGGGCTACGTCTCGCAATGGAGAGCAGGGTAGTGATAGAGATGGGGTTGGGAGAGGGGGAGATAATGACATTTCCAATCGGGACACGGCCCTTAAGCATTCCGCGTCGGCGCGGAAGGTATTACGATAGGTTCCCAACTTGTCATCCCACATTTTAATGATTAATCTTATCTATTTAGTGGAGTGATCCTTCCACTCGCCCAACTCCCCTCATTGACATGGCTGGCGATGCAAGAGTAAATGCTCACCATTTGCATGATCAATGCAGGAGGTTTCATCGACGGATCACACCTCTGTGAGAAGCTCATGTCGGAGACGGAGCACATAATACTTGCGATTGTCAAAAATCTTGCAAATCCTGTAGTGCGTCTGCAAACTTTGAGGAATGGCGTGGAAATCTCTCTCTCTCTCTCTCTCTCTCTCTCTCTCTCTCTCTCTCTCTCTCTCTCTCTCTCTCTCTCTCTCTCTCTCTCTCTCTCTCTCTCTCTCTCTCTTTCTTTCTTAGTGCAAGACGCATCATAAAAGTGTAGCCATCGCCCATGTTTGTAGATATTGTACGCATCCGTGTATAGAGTATAAATTGCCCATCACTTGCAATTTATTAATAGATAATTAAATTTGTATCCATTGCCTTTCCTCTCTATCCAAACATGGTCCTTCAGCATACTGCGTCGGCGTGGAACCAGTTAAGGAACACACCCAATTAACAGACAAGAGTTTTTGCTTTCACTGTAAATCGAAAAGACATAAATCTCTTTTACTCTTTTCTCTAACACACCTAAGCTTTTCTTGATGCTCTGACTCCCTCACCTCTGCAGTGCTTTAATTAAGCAATCTACAATGTGTTCTGAAGAGCAAAAAATTATGGTCTTTTTCTAGTTTCTATAGCTTCAGCTTGAGTGACCTTTTTACTAGTAATTTTCTCGTCCAGGTCCCTCTTACCTTGCACTACATCGCACTCCAATCCCTTTTTTTTCAATGTTTAACAACAAAATAATTGGGATTCTAACTGAAACTGTCCCATGCCAATGTCGGAGGTGTAGTCCATTAACGTTTTGGAGGAAAATTGAACATGAGTGTGGAGAGCATTTGAGATTATCCAATGTGGAATGCCCATACTTTCAAGAAAGGGGAAGATTTAATGAGTCTTAATGGCGAGGAAAATTAGGACACGTTCCAAGTAGAGGTCATTGAGATGTAGATAATGCAAGACTTACATACTTTCATTGTTGTCGGATGCCAGAGTGCAACTTATCTGGAATTTATATATATTCTTGTACTCCTTTTCAAAAGACCACTGCTACTAGATGTGTATTGCAAACACCCCTTCACAAACACCCTCTAGTTGAGGGGAGGATCACATGTTTATGACACGGATGCAAGAGATCTATTAACATCGAAAATATGTGAATTTAGTGTGGAAAACGAGCATGCATGGTGTTCCTAAGCCTTGCTTTTGGGAAAGGTCTTAATACAAAAAAGCTTTTGTGTTACAATTCTCTTTACTTTTGCTTGGAAAAATTCCACGCTCGGTTTTTTTCGCTCACTGTATGGATTTCCTCAAATTTGCTATTTTTTAAAAAGCTCGGATGGTCAAAACAAAAGCAAATTGCTAAAAAGATAAAGCAGTTTGAAGTTTTAAATTACACGTGGCATTTTAGATAACCCTACCATAAAAACACATAGCGAACTTAGCGAAACACATACAAAACTGCGAAGATTCTTTCTGGCACGAACAGAGGGATTTCTTGCTCACTCACACAAGAAAATTATAGCGCATGCAAAACAGGTTGTGCACAACACAATAGGGGCGACATCGTATTGAAAAGAGGGACTTCTGGCTTGCTTGCATAAAGGGACCACATCGCCTGAAAAACATAGCGTGAACAACACGACAAAGGCAATCACACTTATGGCTTCGACATCCACAGAAAGAAAAATCTTTTACTGTGTAAATCGAAAGCATTTGACAAGATGCATTTCATCTCCCTCTCTCTCTTTCTCTCTCTCACTCTCCATCTACATCAGGTTTCTATCTTGATTGCCGGGCAGGGTCGAGGGGTAGCACCCCGCTCCTTTTTAAAAAAACAAAATTTTTTTAATGTATAAAATCAATGAGGTTTTTTCTCTTTTTAACATGTTTAGGACACAAGAATTTTTACTTGTACAGTATGCCAAATTTGCTATTTTTAAAAAAACTCGGTTGGTCAAAACGGAAGTAAATTGCTCAAAAGGTAGATTAGTTTTAAGTTTTAAAGTACAGATGATATTTTAGATAGATGAAATAGGGGAGATTCTTTCTCACACGCACAAAGGGATTTCTTGCTTGCACACACGACAAAACCATAGAAAACAAGTTGTGCACAGACGATAGCGGCAACATCGCATTCAAAAAAGGGACTTCTCACTTGCGCGCATAAAGGGACCACATCGCGTGAAAAATAGAGCATGAACAACACGACAAAGGACATCACACTTAGGGCTTTGACATCATAGAAAGCAAAATCATCTTTTACTGTGTAAATTGAAAGCGTTTGACAAGGTGCATTTCATCTCCCTCTCTCTCTCTCTCTCTCTCTCTCTCTCTCTCTCTCTCTCTCTCTCTCTCTCTCCATCTACATCAGGTTCCTGTCTTGATTGTTGGGCGGGGTCGAGGGGCAGCGCCCCGTGCCTTTTTGAAAAAACAAGAAGTTTTTAATGTAGAAAATCAATGAGGTTTTTTCTCTTTTTAACATGATTAGGACACAAGAATTTCTCTTGTATAGTATGCCAAATTTCTCTTGTACAGTATGCCAAATTTACTTATTTTCAAAAAACTTGGCTCATCAAAACGAAAGCAAATCGCTCAAAAGATAGAGGAGTTTTAAGTTTTAAAGTACACTTGGCATTTAAGATAACCCTACCATAGAAACACACAGCGAACCAAGTGAAACACAGACAAAATTGGGGAGATTCTTTCTCGCATGCACTGATGGATTTCTTGCTCGCGCACACAAGAAAACCATAGTGTATGCAAAACAGGTTGTGCACTGAACGATAGGGGCGACATCGCATTCAAAAGAGGGACTTTGGCTTGCGCGCATCAAGGGATCACATCGCGTGAAAAACAAGGCATGAAAAACACGACAAAGGCAATCACAATTAGGGCTTCAATATCACAGAAAGCAGAATCTTTTACTATGTAAATCGAAAGCATTTGGCAAGGTGCATTTCATCTCCCTCTCTCTCTCTCTCTCTCTCTCTCTCTCTCTCACTCTCCATCTACATCAGGTTTCTGTCTTGATCGCCGTGCCCCGCGTCTTTTAAAAAAGAACAAGAAGTTTTTAATGTAGAAAATCAATTAGGTTTTATCTCTTTTTAACATGATCGGGACACAATAATTTTTACTTGTACGGTATGCCAAATTTGCTAATTTAAAAAAAAAAAAACAAGCTTCGTCAAAACAAAAGCAAATCGCTGAAAAGGTAGATAAGTTTTAAGTTTTAAAGTGCACGTGGCATTTTAGATGACCCTGTAATGGAATTTGCCTATTCAATTTGAGAATAGCGGAATTTAATGAGAGTACTTTCAAGAAATGATTTTGTGAGCATAGCGGGTAGACATAATTGAAGATAGCAACATAATCATAGCAATTAGTTAACTTGGCATAGACAATACTTTTGCAAGAGAGAGAGTTTAGAGAACATGACAACAATTGAGGACCGGATTTATGTGGAGCCGGTCCCCCCTCCAATAGGCATTTGTATTATGATTTCTCCCATAAAGAGAGACTTGTTACAATACAGTCTTTGTGTTCCTTGTGACCTAGGTGATGCCATGAAGATGGAAGGCTTCATGCACCACAAACATAACATAAACTTGAAGAAAGCTTTAACTATCCCAAGCCTCAGTCCCAAGACCTCAAACACCTTCGAAGGTGGAGAGAGCTAGCAGGGAATGAGGGTAGGGAAGAGGAAGAAGAAACATTTCGTAGGAGAAAGAATTAGTTCCTCACTTATCATACTCTTGTTGCTAGCATACATAATAGCATAGTAATGAAGAAGAAGGATATGGCAAGCTTAAGCATTGAAGCATGGCTCTTGGTTGGATTTGCACTCCATAGCCAAGAGTGTTGGTGTAGGCTCTCAACCTCTACTTGCTTGGAGAGGGAGCTCTTGCACTTTGCATATCACACAATGAGAGTGCTTGTGAGTGTGTGTGGGTGAGTATACCCCCTAGGCACCCCCCTAGCTTGCTTGGGTCGACCCCCCCTTGTAGCTCATGCCTGAAGCTCATTGGACCCTTCCAGGCCTAGCCAATCACAAGCAAGAGCCATTACAAGCAACATGGGTAGCCTTGGGACAAGTGTCCCCCTTTCCCCTTTGAGAGAGAGGACTTGATAAATGCTAAAACAATTAGATAATTCATGTAATTTATCATTGGACCCCTTTGAAGCCTAGCCAATAGGCTTCAAGCAACACATGAAGGTAACATGGGTAGGGGCCTGACATGTGTCCTTGCTGCCTCTTCAAGTTGGGCTTCCCTTGTGTGTGTGAGTGGGTGTTCTCTCTCTAGCCCCTAGGAAAAGGGCTCGCCCCCCCTCTTGTAGGAATGCTTTTGACTTTTAGGTGATCAAGCACCTTACTCACCAAGCATGACAAAGCACTTGAACTAGGGGGTGTTCCCACAAGCATCTCAGGCAAGCTTCTCAAGGCACCTCAAGTACTTTAATCATGCAGCAAGTCAAGCACCTCAAGCATGGAGCCAGTCAAGCACCTCAAGCATCTTAATCAAGCACCTCAAGCATGAAAAACACCTCAAGCATGACAAGCACCTCAAGCATGACAAGCACCTCGAGCTTGGGCCGGGTTCCCACCTCAAGCTCAGCCCTAGCTTACTTAAGGTCAAAGGACTTTTACACACATTTATTGGAGGTCTTCAATGAAGCTAACCCTAAGGTCTTATGCTCCATTGGTTAGCCTTGCTCTTTGATAGACCATCTCCCTTTTGGGCCCCTTTACCATTGGCCCCGTGTTGAGATAGATCTATAAGCACATACCTATATCTTAACACTTGTTCCCGTTTATTCTCCCACATTAAGTGATCAATTTAATATGAGAAAATCATTTGGGTTAGTTAGATATTAGATTTTATGACATTACCTCTCTCTTGAAATCATAGTCGTCCTCGACTATGAGGTAGAAAAGAGAAAGTATTAGTCATTAGTCAATCGTACTTAGCGGGTAAAGGATCCCTTTTTACCCTATGACATCTTTCCAAGATGGATGACTAATCCATTTGGTGCTTGGGAGACATAGCTGCCGCAAGCATGTCTGCTCTTTAGTCCATTTTATTCTCCCAAAGTAGAGTGACAAATTCTACTTGGTGTTTGAGAGACGTCGTCATCACAAACATGATTCTAAGCATTCATACTAGTTAAATTTTGTGCACATTAAAAAAGAGGACTAGTCATATAAGACAAAAACATGAGTTATTTAAAAGAAATTTGTACATTTGCTTACTCTAATGTAGCATTGTAAGCATTGACAAGGTTCATACTATCCTTAAGTTGTACTCCTTGCATCCATTTAGCATCTTCAAAAGGATAATTTTTGAACTTAATAAGATACCGTCGGATAATCTTACCATGTCGTAGTACCTTGTCTTCATGCCGAAGGATAGCTTCGGGTTGTAGCACCTCTTCTTGGTCTTCAACTTCGGGAGGGTCTTCAATAATTGGTTCAATTGGTGGCTCTCCTTTGTAGGGCTTAAGTAAGCTTACATGAAAGGCATTGTGTATAAGCCAATGGTTGGGCAACTTGAGTTGATAAGCCGTCTCATTGATAGGCTTCAAGATTTGGAAAGGACCATAGTATCTTTTTGCTAGTTTAGCATAATACTTTTGATGGCCCGTAGGATTTTTGCCCGTCGTTTGCCTTAATCGAGCCTTAGGAAACTTGAGTAAGACCCAATCATTTTCTTTGAACATTAAGGCTCTTCTGTGCTTATCAGCAACAGCTTTTTGCCTTTGTTGAGAGATGGCTATAGCCTCCCTAATCTTTTGAAAAGATTCTTGTAGGTCACGGCTATACTCATCGGCGGCGAAGATTTTCCCATGTACTTTCAGTAGCAAGGGACTTTTAGGTCTTCCTTCTATGATCTCGAAAGGTGCTTTGCCCGTAGAAGTATGTACAGTATTATTGTAGGCATACTCTACTAGCGGTAAATACTTTTCCCATTGTGAGCGTTGATCTACTTCGGTAACATAAGTCTTGAGTAGATCAAGTATCGTAAGATTGGCTATCTCACTTTGGCCATCCGTTTGTGGGTGATAGGCCGAAGAGAAATTCAATCTTGTTCCTAGATTTTCAAAGAGACCTTTCCAGAAATTACTGGTCATTCTAGGATCTCTATCTGACACGATGGATGTGGGTAATCCATGGTGTTTGAAAATCTGAGATATGAAGAGAGTTGCCATTTGATGTGCCTTAATAGTCTTTTTGACAGGAATGAAATGTGCTTGCTTGCTAAACCTGTCGACTATTGTCCATATTCCTGTATTCCCATGGATAGACTTGGGTAATCCAAAGATGAAATCCATGGATATACTCTCCCATGGTGAATTTGGAATAGGCAATGGCTGGAGTAATCCAGGTTGCTTCCCTCTATCATACTTGGTCTTTTGGCATACTACACATTTTGAAACATACTCTTGTATGTCCACTTTCATGGTAGGCCAATAGAAATACATCTCTACTCCTCGGAGAGTAGGTTGAATACCTCTATGCCCTGCATATGGAGGAGCATGGGATTCATACATAACCTTCTCACGAAGGGAATGGGTAACACATAGCATATTGCCGTGAAGAAGATAACCATCCTGCAAGGTGAATGGTTCCTCTTTCTTCCCCAAAGCGAGGGCTGACATTATGTCTCTAAAGTCAGGGTTAGTAGCATACTCATCTATCATAGAGGATAGATCATTGTGAGTAGCTATAGACACCGCATTAACTTTTGGTCGTCGTGAAAGTGCATCGGCAACTTGATTGTGCTTACCAGCTATGTGAGCAATATGAAAATTAAATTGCGAAAGAAAATTTGCCCACCTCATTTGTTTGTCAGAAAGCTTGGTTTGCGTCATGAAATACTTGAGACTTTGGTGGTCGGTTTGTAGGATAAATGGAGTCCCCAATAGGTAGTGCTTCCATGTGTCTAGGGCATGTAGAACAGCTAAAAGCTCTTTCTCATAAATGCCCAAGACTCGTTCATCACCATTGAGCCTTCGGCTCTCATATGCTATGGTATGCCCTTCTTGAAGCAAAACCGCTCCAAGGCAATCACCACAAGCATCACATTGGACCTCAAAGGGCTTTGAGAGATCCGGAAGCACAAGGACTGGTTGGGAAGTAAGCTTCTCTTTGAGTTTTTCAAAAGCATTTTGCTCCTTAGCAGTCCATACAAACTTAACGTTCTTCTTGGTTAAGTCGTGTAGTGGTCCTGCCACTTGAGAGAATTTTGCTATGAAGCGTCTATAGTATGCACACATACCAATAAAGCTTCTTAGCTCATGTAGATTCCTTGGGTTAGGCCATGATTTTATTACCTCTAACTTTGATGGATCCATACGAATACCATCGTGAGAGATAATATGGCCTAGATATTGAATCTCTTGAAGGAAGAATTCACTTTTCTTGGGGTTGAGAAAAAGTTTGTTCTCCCTCAAGGCTTGAAAAATCACTTGGAGATGTTGCTTATGTTCCTCCAAAGACTTGGAGTAGATGATGATATCATCGAAGAACACTCCAGTGAATTTTCGATATGGTCTAAAAATTTTCTCCATCAAACGATTGAACGTAGCTGGTGCATTAGTCAAGCCAAAAGGCATGACTAGATATTCATAAAGACCAAATGTTGTGCGAAACGCGGTCTTTAAGATATCCTCATCCACTATCCTTATTTGATGATAGCCACCCTTAAGGTCAATCCTACTGAAGTAGGTAGAGCCTTGTAGCTTATCAAACAGATCTTCTACCCGAGGTACGGGAAATCTGTTTTTAATAGTGATATGGTTTAGTGCTCGATAGTCCACACACATACGGTATGTACCATCTTTCTTTTGCACTAAAAGGACTGGAGAACAAAAGGGAGAGGAACTAGGCCTCACCATCCCTTTGTCTACCAGCTCTTGTACTTGCCTCATGATCTCCTCTTGTTGAGCTTGTGAGACTCGATAAGGAGGTTTGTTAGGCGGTGAGCTTCCTGGAAGGAGCTCAATACGATGGTCATCATCCCCTCGTTTTGGAGGTAGGTCCATAGGGATATCATCGATGAACACATCTTGGAATCCTTTTAGAAAAGTAGACAAGTCTAACTCTTCTTGATTCCTATCATTTTCATTTGATGAAACATTATTAGCTTTTAGAGACTCTTTGACATAAATCATGTACGCAGAAACTGAGCTCTTCATTGATTTATCAAAAGAAAGAGGATTTACAAGTGGAATAGTGCGACCACGCTCACTAGCATCTACATACATGTTCTTTCCCCTGTAGGTGAAGTAAATTCTCCTTTCAGGGAACTTCATGTTGGCAGCCATGCGATCAAACCATGGTGCCCCTAGGATAACATCCTGATGTTGGAGGGGAGAGATGAAGAAGTCTTCTTTGTCGACATAGCTTTGGACATGAAGCCTCAACTTCCCAATCAAGGGAGTAACGGAGGCTTGTTGTCCCTTGAAAGCTGCATCAGCTGTTACTATATCTCCCATCTCAAAAGCTTGAATGCCCAACTTGGTGGCCAACTCTATTGATATGAAGTTGAGAGTAGAGCCAGGGTCAAACAAGATGAAGGCATCATGCTCTCGTACCTTTCCCCAAGCATAGGAGAGTGATGATCCTTTGCAATGAGCATCCTCTTTTGGAGCTTCGATGGTGGAAGCCCTAGGAGTCTCATTGCGAGTATTCTTCTTGGGGCAAGAACGATAGCCATGTCCTTGCTCCCCACATTTGAAACACTTATGGTCCTTGCGAAAAGCTTCAAGCTCTTCAGGAGAGAGTTTGTTTTTACCTTTGTAAACTCCCTTCTCCTTGGACCGATTGTTGTTGTTGTTGTTGGAAGTGCCTTGGGAATTATTTTGAGCATTGGATTTCCCCTTTGCATCATTTTTATCTTTGTTTTCCATGGGCTTGACATTACGTCTAGCCCCTTGATGGAAATTGATGCGTGAAGCAACCATGGTGTGGTGGATTACTTCGGTAATAGTACCGGGCCGTTGAGAGTTGATATATTCGGCCATCTCTTCAGGTAATCCCGCACAGAATTGCTGTCTTTGCTCGGCAAAGTCTATCTTTTGAAAGACAGTAGCTTTGAGATGTAAATCCCAAAACTTATCTACATACTTGTTGATAGACTCATGAGAGAGGAGCTTCAAGCCGCGCCATTCGGTAAGAACTTTATCTTTAGTATCGCTTGGAAGAAATTGCTTCATGATGGAAACTCGTAGAGTTTTCCATGTCTTTGGGGCTTCTCCATTGCCACGAAGGCTAGCCCACCATTGACGAGCTGATTTTTGGAAGTGCATAGCTACATGGCGTAGCTTGGAGGACTCTGTGAAGCCCTCGTCCCCAAAGGCCGCATCAAATTGCTGGATGAAGGCCAACACTTTGTCGGTAGCACCAAAGGTGCCATCGTAGGTGAGAAAAGAGATACTCTTTCCTCCCTCCTTGAACTTCTTTAGCTTTTGTGACCTTCGCCATGCAGGAAATGATTTGCGATGCCCTCCCCTCTTGTATTCTCTAGGAGAATAGCCATAACTTTCATCGGAAGAGAAGGAAGGTGAAGAAGAAGGAGAAGAGGGTGACCTCTTCCTAGCCCTTTTCTTCCTTTGTTTCCTCTCTTGCCTTTGAGAGTGATGAGGAGAAGGACTATGGGTTGCTCTTTTCCTCTTAGGAGGAATAGGCGATCGTCTAGACCGCCTTCTTCGTGGAGCCACATCTTCAGAAGAACTTAGACTTTCATTGCTTTCTTTCTCTTTGGATTCCTCCTCTCGAATGGGAGAGAGTCTTCTTTTGGGGGTCTCTTCAAGAGGCTTCCTAAGCTCTCTCTCCTCTTGGAGAGGAAGGGAAATTCCATAGGCACGAAGTTGTTGAGTAACTTCGGCTTGCACGGTAGGGTTGCCCATAGCTTGTTGCAACCTAGTCACAAGATAATTCACAAACATGGGAGCATCATCATTAGCACCTTCATGTGCAAAATCAAAGCTATCAATGTTCATTCTACTCTCTTGATTATTGTCAGCCATGTTAACAAAATTTTATGTATGTACTTAGTGTATGCTTTGGCAATTCAAAACCTTAGTTGCCACTCCTCTTAGCCTTTGAAAATCGGCTCTTAAGTATCTACACCCACGGCTCAAAGTGGTTAATTATAGAGAGTGAGGAGTAGGTCTAACATAGCAGAGTTGCCAAGGGCTAGCTCCTTTCGGACTTCTTATGGCTCAATAATGGTAAAGCCGTAGGCAAGTCTAAAAAGACTCCATTATTAAGTCCAAAGCTCCCGAGTGTGTGCACCATCCCCCAATAGTGGGCTTAACAAAACCGGTATTAGATCCCAGTTCCACTTACTTATTATAATTAACAACATCAACCATTTATAGGCTACTTAAGGACCTCTCTTCTTAAGCAAGAAAAGAGAAACCAAATGCTCTGATACCAATGTAATGGAATTTGCCTATTCAATTTGAGAATAGCGGAATTTAATGAGAGTACTTTCAAGAAATGATTTTGTGAGCATAGCGGGTAGACATAATTGAAGATAGCAACATAATCATAGCAATTAGTTAACTTGCATAGACAATACTTTTGCAAGAGAGAGAGTTTAGAGAACATGACAACAATTGAGGACCGGATTTATGTGGAGCCGGTCCCCCCTCCAATAGGCATTTGTATTATGATTTCTCCCATAAAGAGAGACTTGTTACAATACAGTCTTTGTGTTCCTTGTGACCTAGGTGATGCCATGAAGATGGAAGGCTTCATGCACCACAAACATAACATAAACTTGAAGAAAGCTTTAACTATCCCAAGCCTCAGTCCCAAGACCTCAAACACCTTCGAAGGTGGAGAGAGCTAGCAGGGAATGAGGGTAGGGAAGAGGAAGAAGAAACATTTCGTAGGAGAAAGAATTAGTTCCTCACTTATCATACTCTTGTTGCTAGCATACATAATAGCATAGTAATGAAGAAGAAGGATATGGCAAGCTCGATTGGTCAAAACGAAAGAAAATCGCTCAAAAGGTAGATAAGTTTTAAGTTTTAAAGTACACGTGGCATTTTAGATAACCTACCACAAAAACACACAGCGAATCAAGCGAAACACATACGAAATAGGAAAGATTCTTTCTCGCACGCACAGAGGGATTTCTTGCTCTCGCACACAAGGAAACCATAGCGTATGCAAAACAGGTTGTGCACAACACGATAGGGGTGACATCACATTCAAAAGAAGGACTTCTGGCTTTCGCGCATAAAGGGACCACATCGCGAGAAAAACAGAGCGTGAATAGCACGACAAAGGCAATCATACTTAGGGCTTCGACATCACAAAAAGCAAAATCTTTTACTGTGTAAATTGAAAGCGTTTGACCAAGGTGCATTTCATCTCTCTCTCTCTCTTCTCCTCTCTCTTCTTCTTTCTCTCTCTCTCTCTCTCCTCCCCATCTTTTTTTTTTTTTTTGGTCTTTTCTCCTCGAGGGGCGCCGCTTCTTTTTTAAAAACTCGACAAAGGCAATCATACTTAGGGCTTCGACATCACAAAAAGCAAAATCTTTTACTGTGTAAATTGAAAGCGTTTGACAAGGTGCATTTCATCTCCCTCTCTCTCTCTCTCTCTCTCTCTCTCTCTCTCTCTCTCTCTCTCCCCATCTACATCAGGTTTTTGCCTTGATTGCTCGGCTGGGTCGAGGGGCAGCACCCCGCACCTTTTTTTTAAAAACAAGAAGTTTTTAATGTAGAAAATCAATGAGGTTTAATCTCTTTTTAACATGATTAGGACACAATAATTTTTACTTGTATGGTATGCCAAATTTGCTATTTTTAAAAAAAAAACTTAGTTGAGTTTTAAAGTACACGTGGCATTTTAGATAACCATACCACAGAAACACACAACGAATCAAATGAAACACATACGAAACATGGGAGATTCTTTCTTGCATGCACATAGGGATTTATTGCTCGCACACACAAGGAAACCATAGCTCATGCAAAACAGGTTGTGCACAACACGATAGGGGTGACATCGCATTCAAAAGAGGGACTTCTGCCCTGCGTGCATAAAGGGACCACATCGCGTGAAAAACAAAGCGTGAACAGCACGACAAAGGCAATCACACTTAGGGCTTCGACAACAAAGAAAGCATGCATCTCTTCAAAATTTGTCACTTTGATCACATTGATCCGTAGTGGTGGTCCGTGCTATTGCTGTTGTCGTAGAATCTTTTGTTTTTCCATGTTCTCCCTGGCTTCTTCTTGAGCTTCTTTGACTACCCGTTGCTTTTCATGAGATCGTTTCTTTTTTGCATGGATTTGTTGAAGCAATCTTGGGTCAGTGGTAGATGATACTTTTTAAGGAAACATCCACTAATCCAATTATGCATTTCTTCACCATCCAATATAGCAAACTTGACGGTTCCACTTGGTGATGTATCAGTGATCACCAAGGGTCCCATCCCTCACTTTTTAAGTTTTTTAGCATGCTGTTTCAATGTATAAACCAGGACATAGTCTCCTGTTTTAAACTTTCTCAAGCATACATGCTTATCGAAAAACTCCATTTGTTGCCTTTTTTGAGCATCGATAGAGGCTATGGCGTTTAGGAGAAGCTCTTTTAGCTTTTCAAGGTCATTGACTCTAGAAGACAATTCATGGTATGTCCATCCGAGTTGTTTAGCTACTCTTAGTGTTGGGATCAGGAAATCCAGCGCCAAGATCGCATTAAGGCCAAACATCATGCTGTACAGTGTTTTTCCAATAGAGGTTTTGTAGGCTACCCTATAAGACCATAGTGTGGCATGTAACTGTTGGTCCCAATCTGCTCTTGAGTCGGATACTATTTTGGTCAAATCCATGCATAGAGTCTTATTTGTAGCTTCAGCCTGCCCATTAGCATGTGGATGGTATGGAGCGAACTTTGTGTGAACTACCATGGTTTCATCCAAAAGATTTTCAATAACTTCATTAAGGAAATGTGTACCATGATCACTGACAATTTTTATGGGTAGGCCATATTTAACAAAGATATTTTTGTATAAAAAGTGTGCAATGGTCTTTGCATCTGCTTTCTATGTGGCCTTAGCTTCAGTCCACTTTGTGAGATAGTTTGTAGCCACAATGATATATTGCGCATGAGTTCTGTAAGTGGGGAGTGAAATTGGTCCCACAAATTCTATACCCCACTTCAAAAGCTTTGGCTCCCATCATTGGCCTTAAAGGCATCTCATCTCTCTTCATCGATACTTTGGTACGCTGACACGCATCACATCTCTTAACATATTTGTTAGCATACATGTGTAATGTAGGCCACCATATTCTAGCGGTTAAGACAATTTTTGCCGTCTTATCCCCTGAAAAATGGCCTCCACCATTGAGTCCTTCATGTGCATGCTCTAGGATTGGTAAACACATGCTTTTGGTCGCACATATTCTGAGCTGATTGTCCTTTCCTCTCTTACACAATTGATGTTCAATTAGTACAAAATCTTGAATCTCTATTTCTGTGGCCCTTTGCCGTGCCTTAGATATATTTTTTGGAAATGTTCTTGTTGTCAGATAGTCAATTATGTATTAGCTCCATTTTGGTGCAATTGTCACCTGCAGCAGTGTAGCATGTTCTACCGGTGGTTTAGATATGCCAATTGCGTAGTTAGTAATGTACTCCTGAACATCACTTCGTATATTCAGCCAGTAAACTCCTAACTGTTGTAAGCCTTGGTATGTTTTCTTTTGCAAGCAATGAAATGATAAGTCTTGAATATGTGTTTTCAAAATATAACTATCGTACTCCTTCGGACTAAAGCATAACCGCAAAATGTTGTCTGTGTCGAATTGATACAAGCGTCCGCCAAGTGATTGAAAAATACCCTAGTTGTTGAACCGTTCATCTTTTACTTTCCTGTCCCATTCTATCAAACTTACCTCCATATGATAGTAAAGTGAATATCTCCTGAGACCATTTTGGTAACATTTCAACTTTGAAAAGATATGCGTCAGGGATGCCATCATCTACCCCTTTGGGAGCTTCTCCGTTTGTGAGTCTGGAAAGGTGACATGATTGTAGATACATCTTTCCTTTTTTGACCACAACAATAAAATCCAACTCTAGCAATATGGTAAACCATCATACAATTCTTCCGGTATTGCATGGTTTGTTTACAAGGTATAAGGGGGCTTGATGATCGGTGAAAAATAAAAATTTGTTTGCAAGGGGATAATGCATAAATTTCTTAATAGCATATATCATCCCCAGCCCCTCTCTCTCCATGGTTGTGTAGTATTAAGCTGCCTGTTGGCATAACAGATTGGAAAATCCATATTTCCTTCTCTTGGTTGGGCCAAGATACATCTAATACCAAATGCCAAAGCCAATATCGATATTAACATGAAAGATCTTTTCCCAATCCGGTGCCTTCAATACTGGAGCGGGTATGAGTGATTTCTTTAACTTTTCAAAGGATTCTTCACACTCATTCCTCCACACAAAGGCTACTATAAGTTTGTATAGGGGTTGGGAAATGACAACATACATGTGTATAAACCTCATGTAAATCGGTAGATATGCCATTCTCCGAGACAACATGTCACAAGATTCTACCTTGTCTAACCATAAATATGCACTTTTTTGGATTAAGATAGATCCTAAAGTCCTGCACTTCTTGAATACTTTTTAGAGGTGCTTTGTATGTTCATCTCTCAAGAGAGAGTGCACACATAAGTCATCCCCATTAGATATGTTGGTATGTAGGCTGGATGTGGCTCTTCTTTGCATAGTAATCCCATCTTCATCCTCACAATACTCACCAACCTTGTTTAATGGTATCGGTCTTGTGTTCAATTGAGGTTTTTCTAATTCTTGGATCCCTTCTTGAATAGGTGATGTTGGATATTTTATCCCAAATTTCTCCAAGCATTTTCCAGTACCTCCAAGAATTTTCTAGTAGTCACCCACATGTTTGGTCTTATCTGGAGTAGCTCTGCTAGCGTAATAGTACATGTCATGTGTAGACAATAATAAATATGTCTATCAATCCTTTAGAGTCCATGCCTTTCTCGACAAGAGAATTTGTGATGGCACGGCCTTCACATCTGATTTGGCTTCATACTCTCCCATGTATGAGGGTAAGGTTTTCAAAGATTGAGGTTGACTCTCTAAAGAGCTTAGTGATCCCTTATATGAGCGAATGTTCAGATCATCTTGAGATCCTCACTCGAACTCCTCAATAGGTGTCCAGAACATCCCTCCCCTTACTGGTTTGGTTGACTCTCTGAGTCAACTCTTTTGCATTGTTTGCTTCTTGTATCTCTCCAAATCTCGTCTAGGCCATCATCCTCTCTATAAGCCTCTGGTATCATAGGATGGAGACCCTTAGATGCTTGGTCTGTTGTATTCCTCACTACCCTTGGATTTTGTATTTTAGCTGTGGAATTCTCGATGGTCCCTTTAGTTTCATGCCTCGGTGGGATTATCAGTGTTGGAGCTGGAACTTCTATCCAACTCTTTGGCTTACTTGCCGATGGCTATAGCAAAGCTTGGACAATCTGGATCATTTTTGACAGATCGCCAACCTTTGCTTTTCTAACTTTGTATAAGGATATGTCATCCTTTTTTGTTCTTGGTTTTGCTTAGTTTGAAGCCGCGCTTCGTAGGCTTTCATAAGTGCATCTAGAGGTTCATTCACTTTTTAACTAGTAGAGATCCTCCAAGACTTGCACTTTTGGTCTCTTTTTCTCATTAGGTTCTCTTATCTTAGGGATTCTCAACTCAAGGTTAGTTTGGTTCTCTAATCTCTCTAATCTGTCCCTGGTTTGTTTTAACTCCTTGCCAGGGCTGTTTGTTCACATTCCCTTTGTAGCTTTCATGCGTGCCTTCCTAACTTTTCAAGTTTTTCGTTGACTTTTTCGTTCATAAATAAGCGCATCTGTTTTAGGTTCCTCAATTATTGATTCTTTCCTTGCTTTTTGAGCCTGTGCTCTTGTGACAAACTGTATAGGTATCACTATTTCATTTTTTGAACCGCTACTTGATGGGATCACCTCTATTATATTTAATGTAGTTTTCACTGTCTTATTTGGTATTTTTTTTTATAGTCATTGATCAAATGAGTAATGCCGCAATTTGGACAATACACATTCACTCTCATGATCTCTATGTGAGGAGAGTCTTTCATAAGGTGGTCACCACCACACTTGTAGCACGGTCCTAAGGGTTGGCAAGGGACTTGTGGAGCCGCTCTTTGTTGATAGGTAGGTCTTAGTCTTGTTAACCCACCATTGTCTATGAACAACAATGTGCGTTCATCCAAACTATATCTACCTTCTCCTACAGAATGAGTTGCTGTTAGTGGTCCAACATTCCCAATCATGCCCCAAGGTTCATGTGGTTTTGGCTCTTTGGGAGGATCGTATGTTGAACTAGCCCTATATTCACTTGGCTCTTTGTAATACACAAACACATGCACTAAAGCTTGTTCCTCCGATTCCTATATAGTGGGTGTATATTTGATGCCCACTCACTGCATTCCTGGAAGAGGTGGTTGCTGCCCCAAAATTGGTTGTGGCCGTTCAACCCCTCCTGGTCATGGTGAAGGGCTGGTGGGGAATTTTATCACTCGCTCACATACCCCTTATTGTAGTAACACCCTTCTATAGCATAATTTGTCCATTTTTTCCCAATGGCACACCACTTTGGTTGCTTAGCCTGTGGATTAGCAAACAGGCTTATCCTTTTGAGAACTTCCTCAATAAGTTTCTCTTAATTCATTGTTACCTCACTCTTTTATCCCGACTTTGTAAACTTAGCTCCGCTTCGCTGTGATGATGATTCATCATCTAAGTCTTTGTAGTTGCCTTCCTTGTAGACATCACAATTGTCTACTAGGTATAGAGACTCCTTGCTCAACTCGTTTAGAGTTGAGCTCTTCTTCATATGCAAATCCTTTTGAAGATCTGCATTTCTTAGTCCTTGGATAAATATCTACATGAGTCGGGACTCAGTTGGTAATTCTTCCACATGGTGGAATTTTACGTAGCGTTTCAACCTTGAGGTTTCCTTTCTAACAGATTCTCCCTCTTTTTGCTTGAACTTATGGATTTGTGAGACTGTACTATGAGCTATGCCTCTTTGAGAGAATTCCTTGATAAACTTGTCAAATACCTCCTCCATTGATTCAAAATCTCTACGTTCAATAGAGTCAAACAAGGTGGTGGAATCCTCCTCTAGGGTTAACCCAAATCCTGCAAATTGTGCAGAAAAGTCCAATACTTCCTCAACCTTGATGACACACACAAAGGCTTCCATGTGGTCCCTTGGATCCCTATTTCCAGAATATTTTTTGTTAACCCATTTTTGGACTTGAGAACGTCTGATCCTCCAGTGATCTACCATTCTAAACATGGGATCCTCTATTCCTCCTCTATAAGCCCTTTTTGGCATAGGATATGGTACATGTTCCTCCCCTAGGGGTGCTCCTAACCCATAGTTCTTGACTGATCTAGCAAGTGTTCATTCTTCTGCTCGGCTTCTTTCTTCTCATTCTTGTTGTGGTGCTTCCGTCCTGATTGGATTTACCATTCTTGCCTTGCTCTCATCCTAGTATTGTCAATGCAGAGCCTTGACATGGCTTGATATCCACTCCCTTTACTGTCAATGTCTGGTGTTGCAAATTTTTTGAGCCACACTTGAAATGATAGTGGTGATGCTTGTGAGTTCTGAGGGTTAGGTAGTGGTTGATTGTGTTGTGGTGTTGTAATCATCTGAGAAGGGATATGTGGACTTGATTGTGGTTTCTATGGGCTTTTGCTTCCCTACCAAAGCATGTGCCATTAGTTCTGCATTATCACTCTCCCTACATCATCTGGATGAATTGGCTCGTATTCTTGTCCATACTTATCGACAAAAATAATATGATTTTGTGTTATCGACTCATGTGAAAACAAGTACATGACTTTGTCCATGCTTAACTCGTTCACATGGGGCTCCATGCACCAGTAGTAAGAGGTAACTCTTCATTCCTCGTGCTTGGAAATCTCAATATTTTAATGAATCGTCACCATTCTCTCCACTCTCTTGTCATGAATGCAATAGGCTCCAAAAAGAGTGAGTTTAGGAGGTACCTCTCGAGTCTCCACGACCATCTTTCATTTTGGTACATTGTCTCCATATCGATTGTAATTTTCAGGGTCCTTGACAATAAGATAATGGTTTCCCTCCTCATAGCAAAGCCTATCACCATCATCAGTTACCATGATTATTACTAATCCCCTTGCTGGCCGTTCTTCAATACAAATGCATTGACATCCTCAAACAGTAGCATACATCAGGTCCCCATGGTCATTGGTTCCCTTAAGAAAAATTGGAGTGTACTTTGGCATGTTTAAGGGCTTTTGAGAGGTGCTACCGGCATGGTCCCTTACTGCTAGAAACCTCCAAGTTGTTAGTCATCCACTGATATGATCCTTCAGAAGAGGTGTCTGGATCATTCCCCTCTTCTATGATTGGTGCTAAGGGATCTATCCTTGCTTGGTTTACACTCTCTTCTGTTGACACTAAACTAACTTGATCTTTGGCCACTCTCTGTTCCCTTTGAATACACCTTTCGATCTCAAATTCATCAAATTCGTTACACAAACAACTATCAACCCAAACCTCTCTACTTGCAGTTGTTCCTTTCTCCTGCTTCCAAGCCGCTTTTCAAACTGGTAGAGTACTTTGCAATTTCAACCGATTACCAATTTGCAAGGTCCTTGGCTCTAGCTATCTATACAAAACTTTGATTATGTAATTCTTTGTCAAGTCAGTAATCCTCGCTTGTTATTGTATATAAAGACAAGATCCTAGGTTTTGACCAACATTTGGTCCCCAAAAGGCAGAAGTTGAGTGTAAAAACGGGAAAAATAGAAAACTTGTGATTCAATGCGTATTTTTGCATTAAAAATCTATAAGAGTGCTTTGGAAGCAGTGCTAAAGACTTGGAGATACCTGTGCTTGAGTTATGGACCAAATCTCCCCAATAGACATCATACAGGTACGATGTCTCAAGAGTAGATCTGACAGTCAAACTGGGCATTTGACTTGACACCCATAGTCTTCATATTATATAGAGCACATACACCAAGTTTCATCTCATTTGGGCATATGAACTGAGTATTGAGAAAGTTTTACTCTTTTCAGGAAGTTTCTTGGAAAAATGTGGTGATAAGGTACAATTTTGATATCCAAACTTTGTTGTAAGCACTTGTGCATGTTGTACACATCAAGGGGTACCTAGGAAAGAAAGACAAATTCATTCTAACAACTTAGACATCATACGTGTATGATGTCTGACAGGCCAGATTTTGGGTCAAAAGGCACATTTTTGTGAAAGATTGTGTTTGAGAGCATCTAAGGAGTAGATAGGCCAAGTCCCATTGAATTTGAAGCAATTTAAGGCTAATAGAGACCAGGAGACGAATTTGAGCAAAGTGAATGCTTGATTTGACCATATCTAGCACAATAGTTTTTGAAATTACATTTTGCAAGTGGCAGTGAGTTTCTTGTGTGGTGGAGATCCTCCCAATGAAATTCACTCCATTTTGACCAAATAGACATCATACGCGTATGATGTCTCAGGGGCATATTTAGTGACCAAAACTGCCAACAAAGCTTACCAGGGTGTTAAACACCTCAAGGAAAGCCTAAGGACCAAGTTTTACCCAATTTCGATCAATTTTGACCTATTTAACCTCTTGGAAAAGCCAACAATGACCAAGACCTACATAAGAGAGATTGACAGGGTTAGAACTTCCAAGTGAGCGCTAGATTTGGACTAAAAACATCAAAGAGAGTGCATGGTTCAAGTTTGAGTCAATTCTGAGAGATTAGACATCATACAGGTATGATGTCTACAAACTGTTCAAATTGAGAATCAGCTGCTCCGGAAGCCTTTGCTGATGTCCTAGCATTCTATTAGTCTTATCAGATTAGGTTTTGGAGGTCATATATAGTCCCAAGATGTACAAATGCCCAGTTTGACTGCCATATCTACTCTTGAGACCTCATACACATATGATGTCTATTGGGGAGATTTGGTCCAGAACTCAAGCACATGTATCTCCAAGTCTTCAACACTACTTCCAAAGCACTCTTACAAATTTTCACTGCAAAAATATGCATTGAATTACAAGCTTTATATTTATTTATTTTTTTAGACTCGGCTTTTGTCTTTTGGGGACCAAATGTTGGTCAAAACCTTAGTCCCAAGGTGTACAAATGCCCAGTTTGACTTCCAGATCTACTCTTGAGACATCATACGTGTATGATGTCTGTTGGGGAGATTTGGTCCAGAACTCAAGCACATGTATCTCCAAGTCTTTAGCACTGCTTCCAAAGCACTCTTACAAATTTTCAATGCAGAAATATGCACTAAAACACAAGTTTCCTATTTTTCTCGTTTTCACACTCAACTTTCGTCTTTTGGGGACCAAATGTTGGTCAAAACCTTAGTCTCAAGGTGTACTTAAGGTAAAACACCCCTTTAGAACACTTTGGTGCAGTTTATTTTGTCAAATTTGGTCTCTTGCTAGGTCCTAAGACATCATACGTGTATGATGTTTGCAGATGAAAAAATGCAGATTTCTCATGTAGATCTCATATGTGTTCTTTTATGCCCAACATCACTCAACCATGCATTAATGTCTATTGAAGCTTGTTTATTGCAGGTTATCCCTAAAAATAAACTTTTCAAAGATTTTAAATGCAAGAAAGCATACAAGAAAATAATATTAATGATGGATAGCTCTAGATCACAATCACATGTCCTATCTACAACTACTCCTACTCCTTATGTGGTGTTTTTCAATTGTGGGTAGAAAACACTTTACTGCCACACACGGACTAGTAAACACTTTTACACCACCACAAACACTCAAACACCAACAATCACAAAGATACCAAGCTAACTAAAATTGTCTATCGCAAAAGACCCAGGTGAAACACATGCTCTCTAGAACCTCTGTAAAATCTCAAGAGTTCTACTCCCGAATCTTACCTAAAGTAAAATAACAAGACTCTAGAAAAAGAAAGTAGCTCTCACCTCATAGGACTAATCTAAGGTCATCTACCTAGGGCTCCCCCGGTAGCGGCACCAATGTTGTCGGGCAGAGTCGCTCCTTGTAGTTGCTAGCAAAGTGAGAGCTAGGCCAACAAACAAAATGTCAACCAAGGATGGAGGTTGACCTATATGTGCATGTAAACAAAGATATGGGTGTCAGTCATCTACCCGACCTTCTATGGACAATCACTAGCAAGGTAAACCAACTCAAAGCACACTATGTATCCACAACCGCTATCTTACCTACAACAGCTACGCTCTTCAAAACAAGACTTAACATTGTCAAATCGTCACAAAACTCAAGGGATGACCTCTACACACCTAAAAGACACTACCCTAAAGTCTCTAACCCAACTTGCTACATGTAAACACTTGGTGCAAAAATCGCATGAAGACATGCCAAAAATTACGGTCATGGATTATAAACAATTTTAGGCCTAATATATAGTTCTACTTGTTGTGGATGCAATGACGTATGACAATCACTAAATGCATGCATGATTACAGAGAAAACTCACCTCGAAGATCGTGGAAGAGCTCTTCATGAATAGACCAAAATTGTGCAAGCTTGATGTTGGCGGATAGCTCTTGCCGTTGCTAACACGAGGGTGAAGGCATGTCTGCAATGTAGCTTTCGTAGCGTGCCTAGAGAGTAGAAGAAGATCACTCACTCTCTCACATAAAACTCACGACACACTTAGTTGAGCTTAAAAGTTAATTAATTCAAAAGTTGCCTCAGCCTTGGAGGTTCTAACTTATTAGAATCATCTCCTACTTTCTATCATGGGTTCGGCTAGTCCACATATTTAGTATATTACAATATGGAAACTCAATCAAGTCTTGAAGAATAATTACATTGAGTTTTGACGGGATAAATGTTCTCAACATGTTTAGGCCTAATGTGTAGTTCTACTCGCCGGCAGACACAATGACATATAGCAATCACTAAATGGATGCACGATTAGAGAGAAAATTCACCTCAAAACTCGTGGGAGAGCTCTTTGCGAAGAGACCAAAACCGTGCAAGCTTGGCGTTGATGTGTAGATCTTGCCGTTGCTAACATGTCAAGGAGAGGAGAAAGGAGGATCAAAAGAAGGCTTGGGAAGACTCCAAAGAGGATGTAGGGGCGGGAATCGAATGCAAGGGCTCCTAAAGGCAAGAAGGGAAGCAAGTCAGATGGAACGAAGGGCGGGAAAGGTTTGACAAGGACATATCTATTGAAGGCAAGATGGGGGGGCGGGGGGGTTGGCAAGAAGGGGCGGAGGCCTTGGTGGAGGATGCTAGGGAGGATGATGTGGCTGATGATGGGAGAGTAGAGGGTGCAGAGGAGACCATCAAGGGAGGAACAACGTCTATGAGCAAGGAGGAAAGTGATGGTGGATCTAGCGGAGGCTATATGGATCATGAGATTGCTACTGATTTGGCTGCAAAATCTCACCCTCTCAGAGTTGTTCTCTATGAAAGGAAAGAAGCTCAAAGGGCATTGGGGTTTGAAGCCCCGTGCTTGCAAGTTGTAGCTATTGTAGCAAAGATTTGTACTTTGGAATTTGCTTATCAATGAGATTTATGTCTTTTGTGTAGCTTCCTTATATTCAAATTTTTTGGTGTCTTTCTTTCTCTGATCCTTAATTCAAAATAAATCTAAAGCATTGTGGTTTTTAAAAATGAAAATCTTGATTCAAGACTTATTGTCCTAGTTAGTGCACCTTCTTTGCTGTGTTTTTATGATTGTGCCTTTATGTATCCCATAGTACCAAATTTCGTACTTCACAACACCCAATTTGGTACTACCTAGTACCAAAGTTTGTAGCACATTGGTGCTTTGTGTAAAATCTTACTCTACAGATACTAAAATTGGTATTAGATGTTACTGGTCTATTTTGAAACATAGTACTGCAAGAATCAAATTTGGTAATAAAAGTACCAAAAGTAGTACTCAAGGTCCCAAATTCAATGTTGTACCATCCAAAGTTGAATTAGTGAGTTTCAAAGTAGTTACTTTACGCTATGTTTTGGCTAAGTAATTATCATTATGTGCATCCACTTATTGGTGCTTTTGGTGATGTAGTAGCAAAACCTTGGTGGATGATTTGAGAACCACACAGATGTTGAGCTCATGGTAGGAGACTAATAATTTTTTATTTCAATGGTGTCGAGTTGAAGAGCTACAATAAGCCTCTTGTGACTTCAACAACACTATGCAAGATGAAGCCAAACAACCGGGAGTGCATGTCAACAAACAAATAATATGTGTTGTGAGACTAGATGTGGAGGATGTGTGTTTTAGGGCAAAACTACTCCCCTGTTCATACTCACGAGCACGACACAGACAACATACTTATCATCCGATGACACGACTAACCCGTAGGTGCACGTAGGCAATCTCGTTAGCTTGTCAGGCTGAGACCAATCTACACATACGCACTTTTATGATGCATCAATCACTAACCCTGGTAGAATGCGACCCACTCTATCCCTAAACGCTCACAACAGTTTACACGTCCAATGAACTCGGAATCGCATCAAACTTTCTAGGCACCATCCTCTCACTAGGATATAATTACCTATAAGTCTAATCTCACCAGATTTGAACCCTAGTTATCTCGAAATAACAGTCGCGATAATACCTAACATTTCATAAATCCAAAAAGTGGGCGAACTTTAAGTTTAATGAGTAAATCTTAGCTAATCTCTTTCTCATTCCATAAAGCACTTGATTATTGAAAATAGACACCGTTTGTGCTACTTACAAGCAAAAAAAGCTCGAGGAAGGATCGATCGCGATCAACTCGAAACGGTGAATGCGTAGCTCTTGGAGGGACTACCGCGATGGTGTGGTCGCGTCGTGAATCCGGTGAGGGAGAAGCGCATAGCGAAGAGAATAAGACACACTCTCTCTCTCTCTCTCTCCGTCTCAGACTCGTACGACACAGGATTAATATTCAAATGTTATTCAAAAATGGTTCTAAGGTGACTTTTATACTTTGGTCACCTTAGCTCAAAAATGTACATGGAGTTCTCTTACTCATTATTACAAAGTGGGAACAAATCTGAGTCCTGACTAACTGATTAATCTTTACATGACCCAGACGAATGGATCAAAATGATAAGACGTCTTTGACATAAAATGGGAATTTGATATGCTTTACAAGATGGGCTCATTACAACAGTTGGACCAATGGGGCTCCAACAATGTGCTGAAAGAATTGACTTAAAAAGATGACATCATGGTGTGGTCATGTTGTTGGAGGTCGAAGCTCCTCGATATCCTACAAATGTTTCTTCCTTGGTGCATGCAAAAGAGGGGGCTATTTAAATGTATACTCACAGATACTGCTTGTGCATTATGTTAGTTACATTCTTACTAACATGTCAAGCTCTCTAGCATCCTCTTTTGTTTATAGATATCTTATTGCAAAAGGACTGTGAGTTTTGATTGCCAAGCTATAGGATATTTTACATGTGCCCAAAGAGGTTGGTGATGAACCAACATATCTAAAATGTGGTCAGTGTAGGCAAGTCACCTCAAATACGATGCTAGCAACACAATTCTACTCTATGATTGTAGATACAAATCCCTCAAAAATGCCAATGAGAGCTGTGTTGTTGTTATGTCATATGAGCCCAAGTTATGTGATGAGTGATACCCCAACTTGTTCAATTTGATAGAGCCTTGGTTGAAATTTTGGATTAGGGATCCCCTTTGTGATGGCCTATAGTCACAAAAACCCTTTGTTTTTACTTGGAAAATGATATTTGCCCCTTTGTGGTCGAGTGCTTCATTCAACACGAGGGGTACTCCTACAAATGTGACCCCCTTGATGTTCGGTGAACTAGGACACCCGATCCACTCTTTCTAAATGGAAATATAAACGAGAATCTAGATTCTAGACTTATTGTCATATCTAGTGCACTTTTTGTGCTATGTTTTTATGATTTTGCATTGTGTTTATAAACCCCTAGTACTCGTGACATAACTTAGATATGCTCAACTTTGCCAATTTGAATAGTGTGTGGAATAGATAATACTCGTAGACCACAAAAAATATTACTTGAAGCTTTGGGACAAATGCCCTACTCACTTATTGGCTTAGCTGTCCGACTTTGACTGTGCCAACGTTTATTTGCATCTTGATGACTTGAGTCAAATTCTCAAGCTTACTACAAACATGTCAACAAGAATTTGTAAGCTTGAATTCTCAAAATGAGGGTTGCTAAAGGACCAAACTTATAATAGAGTTTTCTTTTGCCATACTTGTTTGACTATTTGTGAATTTGCAACTACAACTGTGGTCTTGTCCATCTTAAAATTTGAAAATTGCTTTTTTTTGCTTTACTCTCCAAATAGGGCATTGTATAAGAGCCTTTGATGATAATGTGAGCCTTGCTTCATGTCCTTTGTTTAGATCTTGAATTAGCTTATGAGAAGATTTCATAAGCCACATCAAGATGTTACATTGGTAGAACCCTTGTGCTTCAAGTAGCTTGACTAGAACAATCCATTGACATGTGTAGATGGATTCTTCTACTTTTTTTGCTATAGCATGAAACTTTGGAATCCTACTTCCATTGCTTGTTGGAAGGTCCTTGGACGGTAAAGGCCTTTAACTAATATCTTTGATTTCTTGTAGCTCTACGTAAAACCATATCCTTCCTTAGTTGATAATTTCTTGGTGCATTAATCGTCCTTGGATTTTGTGCATATGTGTTTTGAACTATAGATTTGATACCCATAATTATCTTTGACCTTCAAAGTAGACTTGCACTTCCAATCTATATAGAGAAGCTATCCACCCATGTGCTTGTTTCTCCTTACTACATGTGAATCACTTCAAGCTAAAAGTGATCAGGAGGACAAAAACTATTTTGGTTGATAGACCTTTAGTTTTCATTTGAAGGTAACTGTGACGAGTTATTCCTTGTGCTTGACAAAGGCTCTTGTGCCATATTTTCCTTATCACATGTGGACATGCTTCTAGGATTAGTTGATGTACACACATATGAGATGTTGAAGTTAGTGGCTTTGGAAGCTTCCACTTTAGCTCTACCTTTCTCTTGATATGCGGCCTTGACAATAGTAGGGGTTGATCTTATCAAACCTTGTGATTTTAAAGCTATTACATTTGACTTCTTCTTGCACTCTTCCATCAAAGGTACTTGGTGGAAGAGTACCTTATCAAACCTTGTGATTTTGAAACTGTGGCATTTGACTTCTTGTTGCACTCTTCCACCACATGTACTTGAATTTGTAAAAAAGTGGTATACATCCTCTATAGCAATGACATTGTACCGTCATTGAACAAGATCTAATTCTTCATACATTTCCCTTGGAGCCATTACTCTAAATTCCACCTCCTTCGATAAGTTCTTTTGAATGTTAAGTGTAGCTGTCATTGTGCCGGTCCTTTTTTCATGCAAAGGCTTGCCAAGATTACTCCAAACTTGCTGTGAAAACATATTGCCCCTTTGCTTTACAATACAATAGAGCTATGCATCTTTGTAGAAAAACCCAAAAATTGAGTTCATATCCTATCCATTGTATATTTTTCCATGTAGGCTCACCTTAAAGAATTGGATAATCCCCCTCTCTCTCTGGCCACTATGGCCACGCTTGCCTAGGGGGTATCTTAGCCGATTTCATCCACAAGAAATAAGCCAAAGTAGGGCTTAAGACAGTGGGGATTTGGTGCATGTGCTTGAGCCCTTCTGCTTTGAAATCAATAAGTTTAATCCTTAAGTACTCTCTCTAATCATCTGCTCCAAGCCTATAGAAGGAGGCCTCATGTACACTCATTTTGAGATCTATGCACACACATGGGACATGATGTACTTCATAAAGAGGGAGCGTAGGAGATTAAAAACACCTTGTGAACAATGGTGATAAATTTATGTAGAACCATCATGATGAATCAATGTTTTCCATGCCTAGATTTTTCCCCAAGAGTACACTACTCATGATAACCATGATCCATAAGCATTATATAAGTCATTGTAAAAATCTCCCCAAGTTTGGCTTAATGTCCAACTTATCAAGTATGAGCATATGGGAAAGGCCCTAGCCTACTAGATTGGATACAAAATGAGTTGGACCAATAGCATGAGGATGCAATGATGGATGTAAAGCACTAGACTATTTAAGAGTCTTTGCTCTAATTAAATATTTGAACTTTGAGTCTATCATTGTGTCTACACTCTACCCTAATGCTCTTGCCCTGGGCATAGACTAACCCTAATCTAACCCTAACACCATGGTTAATTTAAGGCTACATCCACCATAGCTTGATGCTACACCATATGATTCTTAATAGCAAATCATTAGGCATAAAAGGTTTCCAAACAGCAAGTAAACTCAACACACCAGGACGGTAGACCATCCTCCTTCCACTTAAAGCTAGTTTTGACTAAAACGATGGAAAACAATGCACACATTCACATGAAAAATTTACGTATGTTCTTTGAGGCTCAATGCATAAATTCTCATCACTAAATGATCCTAACCATGATACAAAATAGCCCCATCACTTTGGGTACACACCCGCCATATTTTTCTTCCTAGGTGCAAAACAATTTTTTTCCTACTTTTGAAAACATGCATAACACACAAGGAAAAGTGTATGACCTGAAACCAATGCATCAAGCTCAAAACTATTGTAAAAAATATAACCAAGTTACACCACATCACTCCACTCATATGCCAACCTTAATGATGCAAAAAGAAAGTCATTTTATGCAAGACCCCTTAGATGGCTCACGAGCACCCTCAAGGATAAGAAGTTGGATCCACCCCTTTGTTTTCCACAGAGAAAGATAAAATCTGTCCCCCATTGCATTATCATCTATTTCATTGCCCAATTAGCTGCTTCAATAGATTCTCTCTCTCTCTCTCTCTCTCCATCTCTCTCTCTCTCTCTCTCTCTTCTTTCTTCACTCTCTCTCTCACTCACACACACACACACACACACACTCACACCACACCATACAAGCAATCTTACAAGAATGTACACTCCAAGAATCCCTTGGTCTCAAGATTAGTATTGAGGGGCTCCAATTCCCATGGTGCACCGATGAGGACACCCGCAAAGAATAAATCATCAAGCTCAATGACATCCTTCAACCATTTAACATCAAGCCCGAAATCATAAGTTGGATCAATGACACACATAAGCGTGTGCCACATGGGCACACTTTCAAGAATAAAGAAGAGTAGATGAAGCTGCTATGCCAATCCACCTTCTCAAGGGAAACAAGCTTTGAATTGAAGAGGAACTGACCGCAAATCAATTCAAGATTAAAACAAGCAAACTCAAGAAGGTGAATGAAGCCTGCAAACAAGGTAAATGGGCAATTTACCAAGATGATAAAGCCATCATTTAAGAGTTTCAAACTCCTAAGATGACTTTCCCCTCAAGGGACCCCCTTAGGTTTTGTTCTTTTTCATTTACCCTTTTGATGGACTCTCAGTCCTTAACTGATATGTATCGATTGCCTTCATTGAGATACATATATTAAGACTCTCAGTTGCCTTCACCGAGGTAAAACCATTGTAATATTTTGTTTTGGTCCCATGGGTTATCTGACCTCTGCGGATGATAATTCCATCCAGCTCTCTCTCTCTCTCTTCCCTCTCTCTCTCCTCTCTCTCTCTCTCTCTCTCTCTCTCTCTCTCTCATACATATTCTGTCCAAGATCTATGCTTCCGCATCATCAACTTTGACATTAAGCCTGCAAACAAGGTAAATGGGCAATTTACCAAGATGATAAAGCCATCATTTAAGAGTTTCAAACTCCTAAGATGACTTTCCCCTCAAGGGACCCCCTTAGGTTTTGTTCTTTTTCATTTACCCTTTTGATGGACTCTCAGTCCTTAACTGATATGTATCGATTGCCTTCATTGAGATACATATTAGTTAAGGACTCTCAGTTGCCTTCACCGAGGTAAAACCATTGTAATATTTTGTTTTGGTCCCATGGGTCATATCTGACCTCTGCGGATGATAATTCCATCCATCTCTCTCTCTCTCTCTCTCTCTCTCTCTCTCTCTCTCTCTCTCTCTCTCTCTCTCTCTCTCATACATATTCTGTCCAAGATCTATGCTTCCGCATCATCAACTTTGACATTAGGAGTACCAAAAACCATGAAAAACATGGCCTTCCAAAAACTAGGAAACAACCTTTATTTTCACCAAAACTCGTCAAAAAAGCATGAAAAGGACAAAAAAACATATTTTTACAAAATTGAACCATAACTTTACGAGACATAATAATGGAATCTACCCATGTTTTTGCTAAAAACATCAAAAAGCAAGAAAAAAGAATATTTTTGAAACTGAACTAAGCGTCCATCTAACCTGGTAGAGATTAGAAATAGCCTTAAGGGCTTGTACTTTAAAAATTACAAGATTGCTCCACCTTGTGGATCTCTTGACATCGATCACTAAGAAAATCAATGCATGGGAGATTGTGACTAAGGACATGATTGACAAGGCAAAACACATCTCTCAAGGAGGCCAATGGAAAGACCTAGAGGTACATGACAAGCTGCTTGCCCCTAGGTGGAACAAACTGAGGCTTGGAAGCATAACGGGAGAGCTCGTTTGGAAATGCACTAAAGAATCGAAGGTGTTGGAGTGGGGAGAGTTGACAAGGTATTTTTAAAAATCCATAATTCACTGGTCTAGAAATTGCCTAAAAGGTCAACAACAAAGGGCTCATTCATTTAGCCTAGTTTTGGGATAGCAAAAACAAGAGTTGTAAAGGAATATACCAATTTCACCTCAATGGGGTTGAAAGACTACTAGTCAATAGAACTATTGAAGGGCTAGACAAATACTTTGAGCTCGTTTGTGAGTCAAGTTTGAGTGGAAATCCTGGCAATGGCCTGTTTTAGGGCATAACTACTCCCCTGTTCATACTCACAAGCACGACACAGACAACATACTTATCATCTGATGACACGACTAACTCGTAGGTACACGTAGGCAATCTCGTTAGCTTGTCAGGCTGAGACCAATCTACACATACACACTTTTATGATGCATCAATCAATAACCCTGGTAGAATGCAACCCACTCTATCCCTAACCGCTCACAACACCGTTTACACTTCCAATGAACTCGGAATCGCATCAAACCTTCTAAGCACCATCCTCTCACTAGGATATACTTACCTATAAGTCTAATCTCACCAGATTTGAACCCTAGTTATCTCGAATATGGTCTCGCGATAGACTAACAGGTCATAATCCAAAAGTGGGCGAAACTTAAGTTCATGAGTATCTATGTGTAGCTAATCTCTTTCTCATTCCATAAAGCACTTGATTGTTGAAAACAGACACTGTTTGTGCTACTTACAAGAAAAACAAGCTCGAGGAAGGATCGATCGCAAACAGCTCGAAAATGTGAATGCGTGGCGTGGGTGCGTAGCTCTCGGAGAGACTACCGAGATGGTGTAGTCACGTCGTGAATCCGGTGAGGGAGAAGCGCGTAGCGAAGAGGATAAGACTCTCTCTCTCTCTCTCTCAGACTCGTACCACACAGGATTAATATTTAAGAACAATGTTATTCAAAAATGGTTCTAAGGTGACTTTTATATTTTAGTCACCTTAGCTCAAAAATGTACATGGGGTTCTCTTACTCATTATTACAAAGTGGGAACAAATCTGAGTCCTGACTAACTGATTAATCTTTACATGACCCAGACGAATGGATCAAAATGATAAGACGTCTTTGACATGAAATGGGAATTTGATATGTTTTATAAGATGGCCTCATTACAACAGTTGGACAAATGGGGCTCCAACACTCCCCCCCTCCTAATTCATGTCTACCACGACATGATCGTCTTTGTCTTCAGTGTCGTTGTCGTCCTTCTTGGTTGATTTGATGTAGAAACGCATCATATCGCATAGACTCGCTTGCCATTAATGGGCCAAAAATTTTGGACTTGTACATGAAGAAGCCTGTGTAAAATGCTTCTTCGAAGGTTTGGAGATGGTAGCTTGGCAGAAACATTAGCCGTCTGAAATAGGCATACAATACTGGCTCTGTAGGTGGCCCACTTAGATCGTATGATTGCTCTGAGATGCTTCTTTCGGTATTCATATACTCTAAAGTCCAGCTTTCTGAGAAGACTGTGAGACAGGCCAAAAAGGTTCCAGCTATTTTACGTAGCATCTTGCAAGATAGGTCGGGAGAGCCTCCGAGTTCTGCAATGGTGCCCTGAAGGGTTTTCACCATGTAAGAACCGGATATTCTCTCTCCCTATGCAGGCCCTGGCAATACTGGATAATTTAGCCATGTTGGATTTCAACTTTGTAGTGCTTTATGTTGGCTGTAGGTGTATGTTCGGGGAGTTGGGCAAAAAGTTATGTCATTCCTCAGCTCAGGTGGTGCGTTGACTAAGTGGATCAGGTTATTAGGATGATCCAAGAGCCATTGACGCCTCCACTTTGGCTGGTTGTCTACTATTCTGTTTTGCTGTTCCCGATCCTGTAATTCTCCTTCAAACACTGTCACTTGTTCTTCTTTTGCGAGTTGTCGTTGATGTGTTAGAGTTTCGTATTTCAGCAGAGCATAGGGTAACATAGGGGCATTCCATTCCTCCCACAGCTCTGCTGCTGTTTTGCCCGATGTGGAGAGCCCTTGTAGCATCTCCTTTTCTAGTTGCATTGCCTTGTACCATATCATCTCTGATTGTTTTTCCATTTGCTCGGCCAGCCTCTGCTCTTCCAATCTCGTGACTGAATCTTCGTCTATTTCTTGGTCTTTGGAGCCAGTTTGATCAGTCTGTGTATCTGGGGCTTCCTGATCATTTGATTCTCCCTCGTAGTCATCTTGACCCCCATATACTTCGGCGAGTCCAGCCAAATCCGTGGCTGCTTGCTCTAGGTGCACTCGTACCTGTCCTTGGTGTTGCCTTGTAGTTTGAAGACTTGCGATTTGCGCAGCCATTGTTCTACTATTGATTTGGAGAGCTTGAAATTCCATCTCTTTTTGAGCTGCAGACTCCTCTAACTGTTTTACCCTGATGTGCAAGTTTTCATTTTCTTCCCTGAGTGATTTGGAAACAATGCTTTCCATTTCACTGTCAGGAGCTGGTCCTTGTTGCTGTTCACTTTGTAAGTCTGAAATTTGCCTTTGTAGTTGATCCTCTGCTCTAAGCGCACTTTCGGCTATCATTAAGCGCTGTTTTCTTTCCAACTCCAGCTCCCTCTTCAGTGCAGCCACTTCTTCTTGTGGGTGGACTACCGGTGTTGTTGGTAGCGACGTTTTTTGTTTCTTAGCTCGTTCGATTTCCCTTGCTTGTATATCTGTTACTGCCCTCAAATCTTTGACTTCAATTTGTAAGTCATTGATGACGACTTGCAAACTTTTGACTGTCTCCAGTGCATCTTGCTTTTCTTTTTCCAACTTATGGATGTGTTCATCTCTGTCACTGACATCTTCAAGGAATACGTTGATTGTATCTTCACAAATGGCATTGAAATCTTCAAACTCCTGTAAATTGTCTTTGAGGAGATTTACCGTGCTTTTGAGCCCCAAGATCTCAGCATCTTTGATGCTGATCAATTTTAGAGTGTCATCTCTTTGCTCCTGCAGTCTCATAACTTCTTGATGGGTTTTTTCTAACTTCGTTTTGTTGGACCTGTTCTGATCAGCTAACCATTGACTGTGCAGTCTTGTTCGATTTAGTATTGTCTTCCTTGACGGAAAATCTTCATCTATAGTAGCTTCCAGCTCAATTTCTTGAGAGGAGGAAGCTTTATCTTTTGTCTGATCCACCTCCTTTTGCTTACCTTTATCAATTTGTGATATGGTTCCAGTGTTTGGGTGACCATCTGTTCTTTCTTCTTCTTCTTCTTCACTGGGTGGTGTATGAACTCTCTCATCACGATGTGAGCTTTCTGAATGCGAAGGAGAGTCAGCAGGTGGGGTAGATTGCCTCTCACTTGTCTCTGGCCTTGGAGATGGCGGTGGTGTTTCCTGATCTTGTGAAGTTGGCCTCAATTGATCTCTCAAAGTTTGGAGATCCTCCTCTTCTAGTAGCAATTCTGGTTTGTCCCTAGCATTTCTTTCTTGGATGTACCTCTCGAACCAGTCCAACTCAAAAGCTGGGTTGTTTTTATTCTTCGTTCTCAGTGTGTAAGTGCTACTAGAAGGTTTCCAAGTGGCGCCTACATGGCCTCATAGAGATCTCTCTAGAGCAAATCCTTCTAGCATCCTTTCCATTTTTGCTATCTTCTGCAACCTGGTGTTGTTTTCCATTTCCGCTTTTCGCTTCTTTAGTCGGACATCTTCCTCTTCAGTTCTTCTTTCTTCTTCCATCTTTTCTTGTGTACTTCTTGTTACTCTTTCCAGCCTGCATCCTCCAATGGTGTTAATAGATGCCGGTACTTTCCTTTCTGATCTGTATTCGATATTCTCTCTTAACACCAGCCAATTGTTTTGATGGGGAGCAACTGATCTGCCGCGCCTATGGCTTGGTATATGATTCTGGTGAGGACTTCTCCTCTTGTAATGTAATTTGGCTTGTCCTGCCTTAGCTTTGTCACTTCTTCAAACAGATATGATGCGTGATCTATATAGAACTCATGGGTCATTCCCATAGCCCATGTCAGTGTGGTTGAGATGCTCCCGTGTGGTGTAGTGTATCTTGGCGGTCTTTTGTTGTAGCTCAACAAACACTGATTGTAGATCTGTGTCAGTTCTCTTACTTCCGGGTTTGCTATGAGTTCAAAAGATGGTAGTTTGGACTTGTGCAAGTAGACTGTGAGGTTTTTTCTTCTTTCTCTCATGTTGGCTCCTTGATCAGACAATTTCAATGCCTCCTTGATGATTTCTTTGGTGATCTGGATCTCCATCACTTCATTATCCATGCCTACCACTCTGCAAGTTCCATCTTCTTGGATAGTCTCAATTAGGTGTTGTACCTCTTGAAATCTATCCCTATTGGTGGTAGTGATACAAAGTTCCACAAGCCAACTTTTTTGAGCCATGACCTTTGCGGTGATCTTTTCAAGTAATTTTCTGCCGCCTTGGGGATCATCACTGTATCCACTAAATTTCTTTTGTCATCCACATATGAACCTTGATAGATCTGAAAGGCTGTTGCCTGTTGCACGTCTGCAGGTATCCAGGTGGCCGCTGGCTTTAGTGAATTGGGTAGAAGTGCATAGGGTATTGCACCTTCCGTTGCCAGGTTCTTGCCTTTTCTTTTCCCTGGAGAAGCATCCATGGATCCTGTATTCACAATTAACAGTTAATGTACAAACAGAGTACTTCTCTTCTAAATTGATTACCACTTAATCATGCATCTAGATGAGCCTTCTTAGTCCCAAGATGAGTTAAGGTAAAATGTTAGCAGATAGACAAGCTCTTCCATTGTGCGACTTTGACGGCTTCAAATTAATGTTGTTGGTGAAGGAGAACAAGTCCAAATGCCTTGAAATTTTGTGTGGTGTATGTTCACAGGGCATGTAAGGTCACTCTATAATCCCAAACTGAAAATCAGTTCATTTGCAACTTTTGCTCAGTCTATCGCGATAGACTAGCCATCTTTTGACAAGGGTCCTATTTTGTAGTTGTGCCTCCACCAATTGGTTTCTCATACCTTGCATATGATCTGATCCCATTTTCACCTCAAATGAATGTCAAGTGACCCCTTTTTGGATCAACTCCCATTTTTTCCAGATTCCTTCCAAGGAGATGTTGGTCTATCTCCTTCATTTTGTGTTGTTTTGGGCTCAAACTTAGTGGGTAGTCTTCTTGCATCATGCCGAATCCAACTGTTAATTCAATTTTTTGGTTAGATGGCCTAGTATCCCTCTGCTTAGTCTATTGCGATAGACTGGTGCTAAGTGTCAATTTGTCATTTTTTTGGCTCTGTGATCCTCTGTCTGCCTTCTCCAAGTTGATGTAAGGTTTCTTGACCTCTCACATGTGAATTTTAACTGTCTGCCCTTGAGATGTCCTGTTTTGACTCTGAGTTGTCGTCATGTCTTTCTCGGCTTGCCATATGAGTCCATCCTGTCACCAAATTTGGTGTACTGCCTTCATGTGCTTTCCCAAGTCTGTTTTGTGAAAATTTTGAGAAGTCTTTCCCCCAAATATTGTAGTAGCAAGTCTATCGCGATAGACTAGGTTATTTGGCCAAACGAGATCCCTTTTGCACTTTGATTTGATAATGGTGGTTAATATTCCTTGTTAGAACCCCTCATGAAGCCAAAATCAAAATTTTACTTGTCTAATTGTAAATTCAAGTCTATCACGATAGACTAGTACTTAGTCATTTTTACCTTTTTTTTTTGATGTTAGTTGACCACAATGGTGTTACTAGGCTCTCCTAGACACACACATCAAGTTTTAATCAATTCAGAAGAGTGTACTCCCTGTTTGCAGCACTTAGTTGGTCCTGGAGTCGAAGTAGATCACTTAGGTGATGGTCGTCGTTCCTTTTGGTCATTGTATGACTCCGGCTGTCTTTTATTTTCTTTTGACCTTCCATCAAAGTAGTCGGTTGTTGTTTTGGTGTTTACAACACCAAAAACGACCATTTGGACATCTTTCTGGCCTGTTGCTGGCATTTGCCCTAGTGGAAGAGCTTTTTTCCTGAGTGGACACATTCCATCTCGTAGTTGACCTCTTTTGGATGTACCTTGTTAAATTTGATGTCATTTTGTCATTTGGTCGGCCCGTTAGAGTATCGTGACGCTTTGTGCAAATTTCGTCAGATAGGGACTTTAGGCTCCGTTTTGATGAACTTTTTCATGGTCTAACCCTTCAGTCGGTTTGTCGAGGTTACTGGCTTGCTGTCTATGAGTTTTGGCTCATTTCCGGTCACCTTGGTTCAGTTGCCCTTTTGCAGGTCCTGTGAAATTGGGGTTTTCTGAGCGGATTCCTTTGCGCTTTTCGAGGTCATAGGCTTGATCCCTAAGCTATAGGCATTGTGCCTTTCAATTTTGGTTCCATTTGGTGGCCTCTAGGTCTCCCTAACAACCGGTCTACCGTATGTGTGCACAGGTTGTGATTGTGATGCCGGCGAGGTTTTGCGACTAACTGAAGTAAACAACACTTAGAGTCAGTGTTGACGAGCGTACCTCTCATATCTGATGTCGATCTGGTGATCGTGCGCGATGGATGAGCTTCTGGAAGTCTCAACTGGTGTAGGGAGCTCTCTCTCTCTCTCTCTCTCTCTCTCTCTCTCTCACACACAATGGAAAATGGCTCAAATGAGAGATTTCTAGCCTAGCCTCTCTATATGTAATCGAGACTCCGACACAAAATTTTCCCATCTTTTACTTGTGGCCATAATTTTTGCGAGATGTGGTTTAGGCTCGCAAATTTCCTGATTTGGACCTCGATTGCTCCAGTTCTACAATTTTTGTAGATTTCTCCTTTTCGAGGTCCCTTCATGACGGTGGTCATTTTGCCCTGTCACCTTTGCAGTCCCTATTTTTTCTATGTCTTCTTTACCTTGCTCCGATCAGGCATCTCTTCTTTTGTGTTTCCATCTGGATTACGGATTTTTCCTATAATTTTTGCTAGAAAATGGCTAAAATAAAGCAAATAAATCCCAAAATAACCTGAAAATAGCAATTCTAACCTATTAAAATACCAATGAAAAGCAAAACACTTTGTAGCTCACTTTTTTCTCGTCTATGTACATTCTCACTCATAATCGTCAACCTTGGCCTATTTTTTGTTGTTTTTAGACGTTTTTTGGCCAGATTTGACTCTCTTTATAGTCTATACACATCCCTAGGGGCTCATGTATGATGATTTGGTCCCCAATTTTGATTAATTACGAGGGCATATTCTTTTTCCCAAAATCACATAATAAAACGCAAAAATGGTTGAAAAATTGCTCACAAACATTGCCCTCTAATATATGACATGAGTCATGAGTCCGCATTTGGAATGCCTCCCCCCCTCCTAGTTGGAGTCCTCCCGGACGACAGGGTATCGTCAAGGGTATGTGCTGTGCATGGGCGTGAACTCGTGCTAATGCAGGCCTTGTAATATAGCCCTATATGCATGTGCAGTCAATGCATGTAGAAAGAATTTATGCGGTGTAAGAGGAAGGTATAAGCGATTCGCTTATTGGCATTTGTCGTTGAGGTTTTCGGTGGTAGCTTGAGTTGGCTGGCAGATTTTCTTTGCAAGGAGTAGTTGTAAATCTGCCGCTCTTTGTTTGATTGTTTTCCACTGGTTTTGAATTGGCGTATGTGGATCCTTTGAAGTCGATATTGTCGTATATTTTGTTGCATTTTCTGGTGGAACATTCTTTCTTTCTCCTTTGATGACTTGGGTCTTATAGATCCTTGTAGTTTTTGTTGTTGATTCTGTTTGTTTCCTCGTGTTGTTTGCATGATGTGTCTTGACATTGACAGTTGTAGATAACTGCTCGTTGGTCATCTTTGGCCTCCCTTCTTGTGTTGTTGGCCCGTTTTGAATTGGCAATTTTGGCCGCCATACCAATATAGTCCGTTGCGTAATCGACCGATTGACTTTGGTTCTTTGAAGTTTTGCTGGCTTTTGGTGTTTTGTCTGTTCTTCTGCCCCCTTTTTTATAGGAATTAGGTGTCTTGCCTTATCCAAACTTTGTATTTCCTCTTTTTATGTAATTGTGCCTCGGCCAGATCTGTATGCCGTACCCAAACTTGCCTGGTTCCCTGCATGGTTGTTGATTTTTGATAAGACGTTGCTGGACTTGTAAACTCTGTTTGTTGTTGGGCATATCCTTGCGGTTGTATTGACTCCTGTTTCCTCCTTGACATGTATTGGTTATATGATAAAAAGGGTTCTGAAAAGTTGTCATTTCGGAACAGTGTTTCATTAGTATCCAAATCAATGAATACCCTGTTAGCTTTCATCCATGACACTGCTAAGATACACGGCGTTGCTGATTTACTTGGTGGCAGTACATGGAATTTTGTAGTGTACCCTGCACTGTGATTGGTATTATAATAGACCACAACATGGTCACCTCATCACCCGATGCTACTTTCAACCGGTGTGTCTCTGGGATCGTCCTCATTGGTCCAAGTTTCTGAAAGAGCTCAAAGCTGATGACGCTCATTTTTGCTCCAGTGTCAAGCAATGCATAGATTTCAACTTGTTTTGTGCCTGCATAAGCTTTTATGTAAGGACTACACCACGTATCTTCCAAGTCGTCAATGATGTTATCGTCCTGAGCCCTAAAGTCTGTCATGGTCTTTGCTAATTCTTCGCTTTGTATATCCGCTTCGTTTGTTTGGGATGTCAACAGAGGATATTCGTCAGTCATCATTGGGGTGACCATGTTTATTGTCCTGAGAAACTGCTTTCGTTTAGCAATCCGTTCCTTGGCTTCTTGTTGTGCCTGGTCCTGAATTCTTTGCTGTTCCTGTCTATAGGCTTTTCCATAATGCGATTGAAACAACATTTCCTGTGTTAAAGGTAGATGATATTTTTTTAAACGACACCCACTAATCCAGTTCGGCATTTCTTTTCCATCTAGTGTCGACAATTTTACTGCTCCGCTGGACGATATTTCTTGGATCAAATAAAGCCCCATACCCCTTTTCTTTAGCTTTTTGGCATGCTGTTTAAGGGTGTATACTAAGACATAGTCCCCCGTTTTAAAGTCCTTGTTCTTGACATGTTTGTCAAAAAACTCTTTCTGTTGTCTTTTTTTTTTTTGCATATATGGTTGCTACAACATTGAGTCGTAACTCATCTAATTTTTCAAGGTCCTCTAACCGTTCTAAAAGTTCATGCCCCGTCCAGTCCAATTGTGTGGCTACCCTTAGTGTGGGGATCAAAAAGTCAATAGGCAATATTGCATTTAACCCATATACCATATTAAATGGTGTAGCATTGAGTGTTGTTTTATATGTAACTCGATAAGCCCACAATGCCGAATAGAGCATCTGATCCCAATCTGTTCTTGTTTCACTAACCAGTTTCGTAAGAACTGTGCACAATATTTTGTTGGTCGCTTCCACTTGGCCATTGGCTTGTGGATGATAGGGTGCAGATTTGTGATGAATTACCATAAACTCATTTAAGAGATGTTGGATAACTTCATTTACAAAGTGTGTCTCTCTATCACTCACCAGCTCGATTGGAAGGCCATAACGTGTAAACACATATTCATATAAGAATTGTGCCGTGGTTCTAGCGTCTGCTTTCATTGTGGCTTTTGCTTCCACCCATTTGGTCATGTAATCCGTGGCCACTATGATATATTGTGCTTGTGAACGATACGCTGGTAGAGTGATAGGACCAACAAAGTCCAATCCCCACTTAGCGAATGCTCGAGCACTCATCATTGGCCTTAAAGGCATTTCGTCTCTTTTAACTCGTATCTTAGTGCGTTGACATTCATCACACCTTTTCATGAATTCTGCTGCATCTTGAATCATGGTCAGCCACCATATACCTGCAACCATAATGATTTTTACGGTTCTCTCTGTTGAAAAATGACCTCCTGCTATGCCTGCATGAGCTTGTTCCAATAATGGAAAGTAGTCATTTTCATGAGGAACTAACCTCAGCTGGTCATCAGTTCCTCTTTTATACAATTGGTCACTAATGAGGGCATACCTATTTGCTTCGATTTGTAAAGCCTTTTGTCTGGCTTTAGACCAATCTCCTGGCAGCTCCTTATTAGTCAAATATTCCACAATAGCATGACTCCATGCGGGTGCTACTGTCACTTGGTATAATGTGGCATAATCCACAGTAGTATTGGATGTGCAAAAGTCGCATTTCTTGATGTACTTAGCTACATCACCTGCCATTCCTGGCCTATACACTCCAAGTCTTCTTAGTTGTTCATACATCATTTGATTTCGTCTATGGAATCCCCCTGTTTGTGTATGGGCCTCCTCTAGATACGCTTCATACTCCTCTGGGCCTATACACAACCTTAGAATCCCATCGTTTCCATGATGGTACATTCTTCCCGCAAGCATTGTGTAATTTCTTGCTTGTTTAACGTCTTGCACCGTGTGTTTGTCGTCAAGATTCATTGCATATGTCAGCAACGGAATAATTTTCTTTGACCATTTCGGTACCATCTCTATATTAAACATGTATGCGTCTGGGAGATCATCATCTACCCCAGTAGCTTTTTTGCCATGTAGTAATCGAGAAAGGTGGTCTGCTCTTTGATGAGTTTTTCCTTTCTTAACTACTACCGTAAAATCAAACTTCAGCAACACAATGAACCATCTTACAATTAGTCCCGTGTTACAAGGTTTGTTTACTAAGTACAAGAGTGCCTGATGATCCACAAAGAATGTGAATTTGTTCGTGAGCAAGTAATGCCGAAATTTCTTTATCGCATATATCATACCCAATCCTTCTCTTTCAGTGGTAGTATAATTATTTTCTGCATTGTTGAGTTGTCTACTAGCATAACTGATTGGAAAATCCGTCTTACCCTCCCCTGGTTGTGCTAATATACAGCCTATTGCAAATGACGAAGCATCTACATGTACATAAAAGATCTTTGACCAATCTGGTGCTTTTAGAATTGGTGCAGATACCAGTGCATCTTTTAGTTTCTGGAATGACTCCTCACATTCATTGGTCCAATTGAAGATCGTGATTAGACTATACAAGGGTTTTGCTATTACAGCGTACATGTAGATAAAACGTCGGTAGTATCCACAATGTTCCATAAATGATTGTACCTCTCGTACAGTGTTTGGTCTTGGCAATTCTATGATCACCTTTACCTTGTCTTCATCAGTGGTAATTCCATTAGCCGACACTATGTGGCCTAAGATTTTACCTTGTCGTACCATGAATACACATTTTTTTGGGTTGAGGCAAATCCTATACGTTCTGCATTTTTCGAATACCTTTCTAAGATGATCTATATGGTCTTCTCTCAATAGAGAATAGACACACAAGTCGTCCATGTAAATATCCAAGAATATTCGCAAGTATTCTTTAAAAGCATGTGTCATTAATCTCTGAAATGTGGATGGAGCATTGGTTAAGCCAAATGGAATTACTCTAAACGCATATATGCCCCATTCTATTGCAAACGCTGTTTTGTATTGATCTTCTAGTTTGACCGCCAATTGGTTATAACCAGAGAATCCGTCCATAAAGCTATAGGCTTGCTTGCCCACTACTCGTTCCAGGACGTGTTCAGTGATAGGAAGAGGGTAGTTGTCCCTTATTGTTGCTGCGTTTACCTTCTTGAGATTTACACACACTCATAATTTCCCGTTTTTCTTGGGTACCACCACTATCGGGGACACCCAGCCCGTGTGCTCTATCTCATAAATAAATTCAGCCTCCATAAGTTTGTCTATCTCTTCTTTTATCCTTTTGGAGAATGTCTCATTATCCGTGTATGGATGTTGTTTGCTTGGCTTTGCATCAGACTTCAGAGGGATTGAATGTTCACAAATGTTAGGATCCACCCCCTTCAAATCTTTGTACGACCATGCAAATACATCTCGAAACTCCTTAAGTGTTTTGATCAGTAAGTCCTCTTCTTCCCGACCTAGATCCGTGGCAATGTAAGCAGGTCAAGGACTTTCTCCTGGCTCTGCTAAGTCTATTTTCTTGGCGTTCTCTGGCCCATCGTAGGACTCGTTTGATTTAGGCTCCCTCATTGGTTGCTGAACCACCAATCTTCTTTCCTGAATGGTGTACTTACAATAGTGAGGAGGTACATCTATCTTGTTACTCCCATCACTAGCGTTCGTTCCATCGCTACTTTCCATTTCAGTTTTCCATACATTTTTAATTTTTTGTTTCAACTCATTGTATCTCGTTTTCCATTCAATTTTTGTCATAATTGGACCACCAGAGACATTCAGTTTTTCTGTTGCAACTCTTTTTTTTGCTTTGCTGGTTTTCTTAGGTTTCAACAGTCTGGACTTAAATCCCGAGTCTTCAACAACCTTAAGAAATATTCCTGACACTTTATCCTTAGCACAATCAACAACATGAATGTTCATAAGGAAATGCGTCTTACCCCTAAACTCCGGCATGGGTCTCAGCCTGGTTGGTAGACTGATATGGTGTCGTTTACTCTTGTATCTTTTTTGGCGTCTCTCACTTTGGTTTGGAAAATTGTAGAAGACGTCATTGTCTTGATCTTGATTGTCGTCTCCCTCCGTATTTTCCAACTTCTCGTCATCCGCGTTATCCTTGTTTTCACTTTGATCAGAAGAATGATAAAATTCTTCTCCCTCCTGCTTGATTTCTTTAGTGGGGATGTCCACATAGCCCACTATCTTAATCTCAAGTTTCATTTCTATTTTATTGATCCTCATATTCTCAGTATCTCCATCGTTCTCGTCCTCCTCCACAATTTTGCTCAACATGTAGTATGGTATGATATCGTAGCCATTCTCATCACAAAATTTGGTGGGAGTGACTTCATTGACGCATACATTCAATGTTGCCAAAATTTGAGACCATTCTAGGGGTTCGAGCTTCTCTTCAGGAAAAGGTTCTCGTATATATGCATCGTCTTCCAAGACCCTCTCTAGTGTCTTTTCATTGTGGTCAAATTCACTACATTGAGATGCCCCGCACATCCATATCTCCTTTTTCTTACAAAGCCATGCTAGGACTTCTGATCCACTAATGGTGGCTGAGTCAATTTCTTCCATAGGGGTTCTCGTGACATCATGGTAGCTATGATTTTTCATGTTTACTCGTGTACTAGTTTCAACATGTCTTACATACAAATAATCATAGCCCCAGTCATGCACCATTTTGAGTTGCCTCATGAACGGACTACCAAGGATAATTTCATAGTTGTTCTTCTTGTCGAAATCTACTATGGCAAAGGTATGTTCGTACTCTATGCCACAGGAAGATACCACAATTGCCTCAAGCAATCCTATAGGCCTTTCTATGTGCCCATCCGCCAGTTGCAATTTCATTCTAGTTGTTCGTATTGCTGGTTTTCCCCATTTTTCCCATAGCATTTTGGTCACAATGGCAATGCCAGCTCCACTATCAAGTATTGCCTTAGTCTCTATGCCGTTATACTCAACTGGTAGGGTTGTGTTGCCGTCTTCACCCTCACAATACTCTCCTACCTTATTGAGTGGCACTGGTCTAGTGTTGACTTTCTTCGGTTCTGTGTCATTAAGCTCGGTTTCGAAGAACTTAAGAGGCCCACTTCCGTCCACATGCTTGGCCTAATTTTTAACAATTCTGCCAATGTGATTGTACACTTGACCAGAGTGGTCAACAAGTCTGTCAGGATTTTAGTGTCCAATTGATTTGACATGCCTATTCTTTGAGAAGGTACTCTTCGAATTTCTGACCTTGCCTCATAGTCCCCCATATATGATGGAAAAGTTCTGAGTGATTGTGGTCTGCTATCTTCGGATGCAACTGAACCATTATCCCCTTGAAATGATTTAACATCTAAATCCCATGGAGGCTTATTCAAGTTCAGCTCCAAGAAAGGCGCTAACTCGACTGTTTTGGTCTCATATTTTTCTTGAGCTTTTCGCACCGTTTCCCATAGCTCTTCAGGCCAATTTTCTTCCACAATAGGGGAATATGGTGGAAAATCTTTCAGTGATTCATCAGTGCTATTAGGTACGTCTTTTGCATCCTCTACATCCGGCAAGGATTTAATGTTTTCTATCTTGTTGGGTATCCTTTGTTCGGTTTTGTGAGGTGTTTCATTGTTTGGTGGTTTGATTACTCTATCTCTTGCTTCCATAGGTGGAGGCTCCAGTAAAGCTTGTGCAGTTTCAATCAACTGTTTGCACATCTGTAGTCTCTGTTTTTCTATCTCTGGATATGGATATGTCATCCATCTTTGCTCTAGAGTCTGTATGTTCTTCAATTTTGCTTCATATGCTTGCAAGATTGCATCTAAGGGTTCATTGATCTCATCTACCAATACCGACCCTCTTGAGCTTGCACTTCTTGGTCCCTCCGTTGATTTTAGAAAGTCGGACTCTCTTTGCTGTCTAAGTTGCTCTCGAGCTATCATTAGCTCAGCTTCTACATCTTTTTGTTTTCGCTCACGTCTAGCTTTCATTTTCGCTCTTCGTTCTTTCCAAGGATTGTCATGATTGACGCTAGACTTGTAAGTCTTGATTTCTTCCTCATTTTCATCGTTACTCTTGGGCTGATTGTCATTTCTCCTTGCTTGGGCTCTCGTCAAGACCTTAACAGGAATCGGAGTTTCGTTTTCTGACCCTCCACTGGAAGGTAGCGCTCCCAACATATTCAAGGTAGTTTTTGCTCCTTTGCTCGGGTTTTTAGGGCAATCAGGGATCAAGTGAGTAATTCCACACTCGGTGCAATATGCGTTGACCCTAATGATTTCGTCATGAGGGCAGTCCCTCAGCCAATGGTCTCCACCACACTTGTAGCATGGTCCTTTAGGCTGTTGAGGTGCTCCTGGAGCTCCTCTTTATTGGTGTGCAATTCTTTACCCGCTCATGCCTCCGTTGGCTATGAACAATAGTGTTCTTTCATCCAAGCTATATCTTCCTTCCCCCGCTACCTGTGCAGCAGCTGGTGGTCCTCTATTTCCTATCATGCTCCATGGTTCTGGTGTAGAGGGTTCTTCCTGTGGATAATAGACAGAGTTCGCCGCATATCCATTGGGCTCGTCGTAGTATGCATGCATAGGTACCAAAGCCTTCTCATCCGACTCAGTTACTGTGGGTGTGTATCTTATGCCGACTGGTCATAATCCTGGTAGGGGTGGTTGTTGTTCCAACACTGGTTGTGGTCTTTCTACACCTACAGGTCCTGGTAGGTTGCCTGTCTGATATCTAGGAATCGATGGGACTTGAGGGGATGTCGCCTGAGCTTGTGGAGCATATGGTCGTTCTCTCACATATCCCTTGTTATAATAACACTCCTCCGTCCCATGGTTTGTCCATTTTTGTTTAATCGCACACCATTTTGGTTGTTTAGCTTGTGGTTTGGAATAGAAGTTAATCTTTTTAAGCACTTCCTCTACAAGCTGCTCTTGGCTTACCGCTACTTCTCCTTTCGGTGTTGTCTTAGCAGACTTGCTTCCGCTTTGTTGCGAGGAAGAATCATCGTCAAGATCCTTGAACTCACCCTCTTTGTAGACTGCACAATTTTCCACAAGGTATAGAGCTTCCTTGGTTAAATCATTCAACGTTGTGCTCCTTTTCATATGTAAGTCCTTTTGAAGATCTGTATTCCTTAGTCCTTGGATAAATATAAGCATAAGTCTGGACTGAGTTGGCAGTTCTTCCATGGGATAGAACTTAACATATCTTTTTAATCGGAGGGCTGCCTTTCGCACAGACTCTCCATCTTTCTGTTTGAATTTATGGATTTGTGAGACTGTATTATGAGCTATTCCCCTTTGTGAGAATTCCTCGATAAACTCGTCAAACACTTCCTCCATAGACTCAAAGTCTCTTCGCTCCACTGAGTCAAACCATGTAGCAGCATCATTCTCTAAGGTTAAACCGAATCCTGCAAATTGGGTAGGAAAGTCTAACACCTCTTCAGCTCTAATTACACGCACAAAGGCTGCTACATGATCTCTTGGATCCCTACTTCCTGTATATTTCTTGTTTACCCATTTTTGCACTTGAGAAGGTCTAATTCTACGATGGTCTACAAATCTCATCATGGGATCTCCTCGTCCTAGTCGATATACCTCCTCTGGCCTTCTGTAGTGGCTAGGTTCCTCTCCCAATGGTGCTGCTAACCCATAATTTCTAACAGTTCTCGCGAGAGATGGTTCATCTCTCCGAACTCATTCTAGGGGTGTTCTTCCAGGCTCAGTTGACCCCTGAGTCTTTGGCTTACTCTCTCCTTGATACTATGCATAGAGTGGTGGTTCTTGTAAATCCCTTAGCCCTCGTACGGTTTGATAACCCTCTCGGGTTTGGTCTTGTTCTAATGTAGCACTTTGTCGAAGCCATGCCTGCAATGATGGCTGAGTAGCTGGTTGGTCCTGGTAGTTGGACGTTGGTTGTCGGGTAGAATGTGAGGTAGCGTCATACTCTTCTGAAAAGGGATTTTTCGACTTGCTAGGGGTGTAGGTGTCTCTTGGTACTTCGTCGGGGCCATAGGTCGATGCTCCTGGAACTGTTGCCTTTTCAACCTCCTCTGGGAGAATACGTTTGTATTCTCGCCCGTATCTATCAACAAAAACAATATCCTTCCCCATAGCAGTTTCATAAGAAAATAAGTAAAGAACCTTGTCTTTGCTTAATTCGTTTGGGTAGGGTTCCTTGCATCGAAAGTAAGAGACTATTCCCTCGCTTTCATGCTTGTAAATCCCTACATTCTCATTATATCTTGGAACCCTGGTTGTTTTCTTATCATACATAAAAAGCGCTCCAGGTCGATCAATGTTAGGAGGCGGTTCTTGGGTTTCTGAAACCATTTTCCCTTTTGCCACGTTATCCCCATATCTGTTGTAATCCTCAGGGTTACTCACTATCAGATAGTGGTTCCCCTTTTCGTCTCGGAATCTGTCTCCATCATCATAGACTTGAATTATCTCTAGTCTCTGAGCCGGTCTTTCTTCAATACAAATACACTTGCGTCCCCGATAGTCAGAATAAACTAAGGCTCCCCTTGAGTTAGTTCCTTCCAAGAAGATTATAGTGAACTTGGTTTCGTTTAAAGGATGTAGGGAGGTGCTCCCCCCTGGCATTGGTCCTTCACCGTTGAAACCTCCTGGCTGTTGACTCCCCATCATGAAGAAGGACTTTTCTGATGAAGTGTCAGTATCACTACCCTCTTCAATGATCGGTGCTAATGGGTCTAGTCTCGTCTGAGTTACACTCTCTTCGGTGGACGTGGTGCTTACTTGACTTTTGACACTTTTGGCTCCCGACTTAAAAAAGGCTCCTGACCTTAAATACATAAGAATGAAAGTTGGGTTGCAAACTTAAATCTGACTTGGACTCCTTGTGCGGCTTTGTGATGATCTCCTTCTGGGATCTACACAAGGATGGTTAGTCTGTTCACATGGGTTTCCCTGAATTACCAAAAAATCTTTTAAGTATGTACAACAACCACTTAGTCAACCTTCTAGTGGTCCAATTTCAAATATGAAATGATGGCTGGGATCTATATGGAGAGTATGTCCTAGCAGTATAGTCACAAATTGCAAAATATGTCTGAATCACTACTTTCTTAGTCTATCGCGATAGACTGACAATTTGCTCAGCACAAGTCAATTCAAAATTGTGACTTCACCCTTGAGTTCCAGTTACCCTCTATAGCCTATCCCTCAAGTTTTATGAAGTTTGGACACTTGGGTTGAGTTTTGGTCCCATTTTAGTATTTTAGTATTTTAGTATTTTAGTCAGAGCCTGATTCTCTATCTGGGCCTTAGATTGGCTTTCAGTGGTCTAAATGCCTTGAAATTTGGTGTGTGTGCTGTATAGGCTCTGATAAAGCTCTCCCTAGGGGAAATTTGGAAGATATGGTCCTTAGCAGCAGTTCGTGATAGACTGGCAATTTTCTCCATTTTTAGCATTTTTCTCAAGTTTTTTCCACAGCTGGTTCAGCCTCTCCTTGTGTAGTGCATTGACAAATTTTGGCATTGTTTAGACATTTGGTCAAGGCCTTTTTGCCCTTGTCTCTGAATTCAGACTCTAAAACACCAGTTTTGAAGTTTTGTGGTCAAGATGGTGTTCAGTTTCACTCAATTTTTGTGAGTACCCTTGTATTGATGTGTTGAACCTGTGGTATAAAGGTTTTTTCCTTGTTGTTAGTCAATCACCACCTTCATCAGTCTATCGCGATAGACTAGGCAGAGAGCAATGGGGATTTAATTTTTGTCTGTTTTTGTATAGTTGTGTTCCCTGTGCCCATATAAGTCTATCCCCAAGTTTTATGAAGTTTCGACTTATTTTGACCTTAGACTCAAGCACTTCACAAATTTCACTCTTCTATGGTAATTCACAACTCAAATGCACTTGAAGTGATGCAAATTTGATGACACTTCATCTTAAACTTGTGAATATCAATCGTACCACCTGACACAGTCAGTTTACCCTAGGCTAATGGTTATATCTCTTCTTGGCCTCTTTAGGTTCACTTAGTGTTTTCTTATGACAATCACCTGTTTCTTTTTGTTGGTTTTGGTCGCAATTTTTATGTTTTCTCAAGTGTTGGATCATAAATTTCAATGTCTACTTTTTTCACCCCCTTCAAGGGTATATGGTGTGGGTTTTGCTTTCAAGGCAAGCAAACAGCCTTATTGTTGCTTCTTTTTGTTTGTTTTTTGCGTTTTTACAGTGTTTTTCTACTCTATTTCTACACAAGTATAACAAGCACTCAAAACCAAAAACCATAACTCCACATTATCCTACTTAACTAAATCTAACTAGTCGCACACCCTCGACAAGACACATGCTTCTTGGCTATCCACTAGACCTCAGGATACTCTATCCTGGATCTTGTTCTAAAAGTTTAAGATCTCTCTAGTCAAAACTAAAGTAAGCTAACCATCACACGAGTGACGTAGATCTCCCTACTTAAGGTCTTGTGTCCCCGGCAGGGGCGCCAATGTTTTAGGGCATAACTACTCCCTTGTTCATACTCACAAGCATGACACATACAACATACTTATCATCTGATGACACGACTAACCCGTAGGTGCACATAGGCAATCTCGTTAGCTTGTCAGGCCGAGACCAATCTACACATACGCACTTTTATGATGCATCAATCACTAACCCTGGTAGAATGCAACCCACTCTATCCCTAACCGCTCACAACACCGTTTACACTTCCAATGAACTCGGAATCGCATCAAACCTTCTAGGCACCATCCTCTCACTAGGATATACTTACCTATAAGTCTAATCTCACCAGATTTGAACCCTAGTTATCTCGAATACAGTCGCGATAGACTAACAGGTCATAATTCAAAAGTGGGCGAAACTTAAGTTCATGAGTATCTATGTGTAGTTAATCTCTTTCTCATTCCATAAAGCACTTGATTGTTGAAAACAGACACTGTTTGTGCTACTTACAAGCAAAACAAGCTCGAGGAAGGATCGATCGCGAACAGCTCGAAAATGTGAATGCGTGGCGTGGGTGCGTAGCTCTCGGAGAGACTACCGCGATGGTGTAGTCACGTCGTGAATCCGGTGAGGGAGAAGTGCGTAGTGAAGAGGATAAGACTCTCTCTCTCTCTCTCAGACTCGTATGACACTGGATTAATATTTAAGAACAATGTTATTCAAAAATGGTTCTAAGGTGACTTTTATACTTTAGTCACCTTAGCTCAAAAATGTACATGGGGTTCTCTTACTCATTATTACAAAGTGGGAACAAATCTGAGTCCTGACTAACTGATTAATCTTTACATGACCCAGACGAATGGATCAAAATGATAAGACGTCTTTGACATGAAATGGAAATTTGATATGCTTTACAAGATGGCCTCATTACAACAGTTGGACAAATGGGGCTCCAACATGGCCCAAGTGTAGAAACCTCTTGAAACCACAAACCAAGGATGTCTAACAAACATTTATGAGCTTGACTGATTGGTTCTCCCCCGCTAACAAGCAATGGGGAAAGCAACGGAAGGAGGCAAGGTGGGTGGTGGTAGAAAATAACATTTGGAAACCACAATGGACACCGACGATGAAGATATTCTTTATGAAAGGTTTTATAGGGGGCTTTGACAACATGAGTAAAGATTCAAGCCAAAGGGATCAACTCAGATAGATGTCTGGGATGCAAAACCGCTAGTGAGTACCTCCCTCAATTGTTCAAGGAGTGCCCAGTTATAGGAGGTATGGCAAGGAAGATCTAAAAATGGGTTTAGAGAACGTGGAAAATAGGGTTCTTCAAGAATGACACGTTCTTAAGAGGGAGGGTGATGAAAATCCAATTGCTACTCATCTGCACTCAAATTGCTAAATTTTATTACTTTAAGCAAACGTGGAAGGCCAAGAATAGTCATGTGTTTGAGAATGTTCTTACAACATCTAGCTTCATGGAGATTGTACAAGAAAGCAAGGAAATGATTGTCTCCTTTGGAAAGAGGAAGGACTTGAATGAGTGAAAAAGGGTCATCAATGCCACGGTGACATAACTGTGCTAACTAGGTCATGGGGAGATGGAGGGGAGATGTTTGCCCCTTGATGAGGCCAGGTAGCTTATCGATGTATTAATGAGAAACCTCAAGGCTTGACACGAGCTTGAGGCTAATATGTACATTTTGTTAGAAAATTCAATTCTTCCACTCACAATTGTGAGTTTGGCAAAAAAAATCATTACAAGATTGCACAACATCCATTTCATGTCCAAATTGATGGAGATAAAATTATGTGCACTTGAAAAACGGTCTATCTTATTTTTCAAAGAGAGCCAAAAAGCAAGATTAGAGGGACATACTGGGTATACTCCTCATACATTAATTACTTTCCCAAAAGATTCTGTCAAGCCCTTAACTTTTAGAATACAGAGCTGACTTGGAGCCGATGCACACGCCCCTCTCCGACTCCCCTCTCCTCGCTTCCGGCGTCCTCCTCCATGCCCGCCTTCCTGCGCATTGGCATGAGCTCTGCACCCCTGGTCTAGCTCATGCCATCCACCTTTGGTGTTCATCCTCATGCTCCGCACTCTCCCTGCCTGCCTCTTAGCGTGGTCATGCAGCAGAATCCGTCTCTCTGCCCTCAAGACCAGCCCTCGCACCATCTCTCTGCCTACGGGCCGGGCCCTACACGAAACCATGGCCTGCACGAAACCGACAGAGAGCCTACACAGGACAACCGCACCTTCTATGTGTGTGTGTGTGTCACAGAGAGAGAGAGAGAGAGAGAGAGAGAGAGAGAGAGAGAGAGAGAGAGAGAGAGAGAGAGAGAGAGAGAGAGAGAGAGAGAGAGAGAGAGAGAGAGAGAGAGAGAGAGAGAGAGAGAGCCCTTTTTCACGCGATTCTCCCTCCTGCCATGTCTTCAACCGCCTCTCGCGCGCTGTTGCGACGCTCCAGCTCTCGCTCGTCATGCCTGCGGATAGGAATATCGACGCTACCGCCATTTTGAAAATCTAACCCCTCTCTCCTCCACATGCCACATTTTCGTTTTTTTCCATCCTAAACATTAGAGCATCTACGTAGATTTGCATGGCTTTTACCTGCTGGCGAAAATTACAGCGACATACTTGAAACATGATTTAGACGAGAAAGCATGTGTGGAACAACTCCGTAGTTTAGTTCTTGTTTGTGAGGATCATGCCTATTTATTGAAGAAGGCATTGCATGGTCTTAAGTGGCAGCTTGATACAATAAGAGAGATTGGTATCTCATCTATTGGTGATTTGTGCATTTTCATGCCAAAGTCAATCTTTATGTGCTTCTCAAGGATGGTGAAATTTGAATCATTATCTTGTATATGGATGATAGCATTGCCACATGAAAGGGCAAGGGGACTGGAACCTGCTCATCACCACCCAACCATGTCCTATATAGGACCTTGGCATTCTAAATATAGGGACCCCCTTGACTGCATGTCCGTCCTGGCCCTTGGCCATGACTGGTCCTACCATTGTCCTGACATTACTCCCCCCTTGGAGAAGCGTTTTCGTCCACGAAAACACACGTGATGGTATCTTCATAAGAACACTAATGTTTTCTACCGTAACATCCCTCATGGATCCAACTGTTCATTTGAGCGGAACCCGGTTCAGTAGGAGGTTCAATGAAATCAATAGTAACATCTTGATTTTCTACATTGTTGTCCATTTGTAACCATCTGATGGTACCGGTTCCCATCCAAACATAGTGTGCAAACTCCATTTAGAACGTTCATCAGCATGGTAAATGAGTTTATCACAACAAAGGTGTACCAAAAAGAGTACCTCTTATCTCTTTCCATGAAAGTAACTTGCTGACATAACTCATCAGCCAAGTTTAAGTCCTTGACTTGTTCCCAATTTTCATCATCAGTAAACAACCCCACCCTAACCGGTGTGCAAGGTTGAGAGCCTGAGTTATACATGAAGAGACTACACCTAGTCACAAACATGCTTTAACTTATAGTAGTAAGCAAACTCTAAGTAGAGCAATAAATGCTTACTGATTGAATCGCTTGGTGCTAACGTATGCACTTTACATATACTTCAACACCAGATTACACTTTGTAATCTGCCTATCCCCTTTGATAACTGATCGTACTGAGGTGTGTTCCCTCACACTTTGTAATCTGTCTATCCCCTTGGATAACTGACGATACTGAGGTGTGTTTCCCCCACGGTTTACAGACAGTCTTCCCAGACGACTGGTAAACGGGGAATCACAATAGCGTATAACATTGTTGAGGAATCAACAATGTCCGAAATAACCATCGTGGTTAACTTGAAAATCCACAAACACACAAACCGAGCCATGAACTCTTTTGGTGATTAGTAGACCCAAAAGTAATCTCATAGAGATAGTGCACATAGAGTGCAAAATGCTTCATAAGCAACAACTTGAGGAATATGCATGCCGTTCCAAATCAGCCTTTGCTAAACACTAGGGCCCATAACACCTAGTGTGCATGCATTTAGCAAAAAACAGATCCGAACCTGTATATCCATGGTGATCCTTGCCAATACTTATACAAATGTGATGCGCCTAGCACACATTAAAAAGGAATGTGCATAGTTTTGAAAAGAAAGTAAATACTTTCAGTTGCAATCTCTTGCAAGACTTGCTGAAATGTCTGAATCACAATAGAAGGTGAAACATTGATCACTTCTAAGTACAGATCATGAAACTTTTTCATTAACAAGAAACTCTAAACACTCTGCGACAAGAGTGAGAGGGACCCTCATTCATTGCTCCACATTGGCTAAACCGAACTCCTTGAGTTCCTAGACCATGTTGTATCCCATGTGACAACATGTGCCAAATCGAATCCTACAAGTGGATTCATAACAGCATAATGTACTTTTGACACTACGGCCCAAAATACTTGCTTTGACATGCCCTTCATGGCCCTGAGGATTGAACTGAAAGTTCAGTTACCCGTATTCAACTGCACAGGAGTACATCTCCCCCCTGTGAAAAAACCAAGAAACATTGCACTAGAAACCTTGGGTGTTGTCTTCACAATCCAAACCCGTTGGGTAGAATATACGTAGTCAAACCCCTTGGTAAGACCCTTTGTAGAAACCGCTCAACTAGCAGGTAACCAACCTAGTTAACCGTGTACACGAATGATGAGAATCAACTTGAATAGTTGAATTTTTTTGCTACCGTGTGGTAGATTGCAGAATTCTTTCCTTGAAAGTATAATAAGAATAGATCAAACTGTGATCCTCATTGCGTATGCGGTGATTTAATAAGCACCCACTGGGTCGTACCCCAAAATTGTGATGCCATAGACACTCGTAGTGCTATAGAGAGAGCAAGAAATCCACACAAGGGAGATGCCTAGCTCGTATCAACAGCCATGTTGTCTCAACTATTTGATACCTCTAGACTCCATGGTATAGATCAGCTGATGTAAGTGCAAGAGTATCAAAAACTCAACTTGAGCATTGCACTAGAAACATATAGTGCAAAAATGACACCCTAATCCTCTGAAATGACAAGACTCTTGCTTGTCCATGAATGTCGATGTATTTGATGTGTACTCCACTGGGCAAATCTGGTCAATCATAAGAACAATCACCCAAGGAATGCCAATAGTTGGGTTCTACCCAAAATATGACAATGGCTCTTAGCCAGCCTGTGTGTGGCTCCTAGCTATTATGAAAATTAGTGTTCAATCGATAGACCGATGAAAACTAATGTGAATGGCATCGTGGCCAATTTCTAGCTGAGACTTAGAACACCTTGGCTCATATTGAATCCCAAACAAAACATGTATCAAAGGCTTATCAGAAAGTTTTCATTATTCTTGAGAGAAATAAGAAAAAGAGAGAGAAGAAGAGCATGTTGGGCTGAGGAACCTTTCTTAAATTTCAAGAGTGTGTGCCCAGAATGTGTGCTCTTAGGCATCTTATGCCTGATTTGCAGCTTATCCTATAGCACACAACAATCTGCCTATATGACTCTCTCATCAAAAGAGGCCACAAAAAACACAAGTCAAATCTTGACCATCTACCGTGTATGGGTCGTGACTGTATGAGGATGACTTGAATAGGGCACTTTGCTGGTGAATATAGTCAAAATTTTAGGTTCTTTTTAGTGGTGTTGTGCATTGACAACAACCAAAAATTTAAACAATCCAGAACTTAATTTGTCCGTGACAGAGTGTCTGGTGTGATAGTGGAAGCGAATTGATGCCACCTGGTTAGCATGCCTTGCATACGGATTGTTAAGCCCTTGGCGAGAGTGATGGCCTCAAAAGTGAGAGCCAAAACCATTAGTGCCTTGCACAATCTAAAAACTGGTGATATTCCCTACTTTGCCAGTTCCCCGAAGCCGTGCTTCATATAAAATTTCCAAAGCAGTTGCTTTGCACAATGACAGTAATTGCCAAGTAAAGTGTAAACAGGAAAAAACAAGGAAAGCTTAAACTTGGCTAACCTTGTTGTTGTTCCTGCAACCAGTTGTCAGGAAATTCGGGAGGAAAAACTCATTCCAAAACGGCCCATAGCCATATCTACACAGACGCCTTCGTATTCATAATGAAATAACCTACAAACACCTTGCCTATTCCTTCCCCATTTTGTATGCTCATAGCATAAGCCAAATGTGGCCAGTTTCAATGCAAGATGTATAAATTGAAGCCTTGCTTCATAGAATTATGTCTGGCCTCATTGCCAACAAATGCTATTGACGGCAGATGTCATAGCAAAGAGAGTCGACCTTGTCGATCATGCAAAAAAAAATTTGACCTTGTGGAATTGTAAATGTAAGTAAAAAATAGTAGAACACGTACAAGTTAACCCTTCTCAGACCTGCCTGGTTCTATGAATGATAGCCGTGATATTCATTCTGTTGCATACGAGAGTTATCAAGCACATGCTCAATAACTACTATACTTCATGCTGTCAAGGGCCTTGCCGAAAGACATGTTATTGAGAATCTTGCGAGTGCTCAATAGTGAAAAAGATAGCTTAGTTTGCTCGTCCGCAGTTTAGCAAGTTGTATCGGCATAGAAGTGACCTTGCACTGAATGCAGATAGAGTTAGAGCCATGCACATGTAAGTTGTGCTATTGCCAAGAAAGTCAATGGCCAATGTAAGATATGGAGTTGTGCTCCCAAATCGAGCAACAAATCTGGTTGTTGCACCAAAAGATGCTTGCTGCGGATCGTAAACTTGGTTGATTAGCCTTGCTGACCAACATCATGAAATAATGATTAAGGATTGTCCTTATCGAGCATCTTGAGTGGACAAAGCATAGGCCTTGCCTTTCCTGTGCTATTGCCAAGAAAGTCAATGGCCAATGTAAGATATGGAGTTGTGCTCCCAAATCGAGCAACAAATCTGGTTGTTGCACCAAAAGATGCTTGCTGCGGATCATAAACTTGGTTGATTAGCCTTGCTGACCAACATCATGAAATAATGATTAAGGATTGTCCTTGTCGAGCATCTTGAGTGGACAAAGCATAGACCTTGCTTGACACAAGGTTAGTTACCCTAGAGGTTGTGCTTTGGGATTGAAACCACCCAATCGTAGGTTTGATCCTCTATCTGAGCTTGGGGATCAAAGTGTTGGATCTGATACCAGTGAAAGGGCAAGGGGACAAGAACCTGCTTATCACCACCCAGCCATGCCCTATATAGGCCCTTGGCCTTCTAAATATAGGGACCCCCTTGACTGCATGTCCGTCCTGGCCCTTGTCCCTGGCCCTTGGCCATGACTGGTCCTACCATTGTTCTGACACCACAAGTTTAACTGAGGATCTTGTTGGGTGGGTGAAACTCAAGTTAATGTGACTCAAGTGAATATTCTTATTGGATATAGTGAATTCGACTGGCTTGGATGTATCGACAGATGGAGATCTACTTTTGGCTATTTCTTTCTCTTTGGCAATACACTTATTCTATCAAATTGCTAAAAGCAAAACACCACTATCTCTTTTTCTTTGAAAGCTAAGTATCGTGTTGGTCTTGGTGCTATAGTGAAAATTTTACGGCTTTGACGCCTATTAAATAATGTTGGTAATGACGCCTATAGTATCGTGTTTAATGTTGCTATAGTATCGTGTTGGTCTTGGTGCTATAGTGAAAATTTTACGGCTTTGACGCCTATTAAATAATCTCCTACCACTATTTATTTGGATTCTTGGAGTGCTATTGATTTAGCACAAGATTGTGTTCTTTTTGGACTACCTAAGCATCTCAATGCTTATTACCACTTTGTTTTAGATTACATTGAGGATGGTAATGATAGCTTGGGGTATGGTCTTCCCCTTCAAAAATTATGCAGATTTCCCCAACAAGAATCTACTGCAATCTCAATTGGGCTCTCTTTTTTAAGGATGCCAACTTGGACCATCCTTCTAACATTGAAGAGGAGCCCGAGGGGTCCACCTTAAAATATGTTACTATAGCACGTGAGTTCATCAAGAAGGTTTTTAAATTTGAAGACGAATATACGCTTACAGCAGCAGAATGGATTTCAAAAATATCTTTTGGAAACAATCTACATGTTTTAAAGCAAGAAGGGTTATTTAATTCATAAAAACAAGTATATGAAGAGGGCTTATTTAAATGTTGCTTGAATGCACATGGTATCCAAGGTAGGCCCGGGGAAGAGGAGGTGTTGGAAATATTTCATCATTGGATGATGGAATTCTAGGTTGCACCTTATAGTTGTATGGCCATAATGGACTTGCATATGCAACTTTAGCCTATTTGGCATGTATAGTAGATTTTATGTTGATGTGGCATATTTATTTATCAATTTTGACAAGTCATTATTCTGGATGATGTGGGATTATATTGACATGAGTCATTTGTAAACTAGTTACCCCTACTTTTTTGGGACTCAAGGTCATTTTCTCAGTATATAGGGACCCCTAGCACTCATTTTAAGTTGTTTATTTGTATGAGCAATCTCTTGTTACTTCTTTGGGTCATTCTCTCTCATCCACTCCCATTCACATTGTGTTTTATCTCCACTTGTGTGTGCTCTAATCTCATTCCTTTACTGTATAACTAGAATGTTTTTTGGATTTATGGTCCTGTACTACCCCTAGTAGGTTCAGATTAGGATTATTAAACATGTTTTCTAGGTGACATGTGAATGCCTCTCCCCCCATTTTTGTGGCCATTGAAACGTTTTTCACTTTTTTAGTTTTATATATTGATAAATTTCCTCTAGAAATATATCATCAAAATTAATTCTCTTTCTTGAAGCACAACGTTTTTTTGTTGTTGCAAAACTCACAATATGTGAGTGTATTGTACTAGCATAAGAGAATTACATATATACCTGAATCTCAAGTAGAGCCTTGAGGGACAACATATTACAACAAAATTGTATTAGGCCTCATACAGAGGCACTCCATAACCCACTTCAAGGTCAGTGCAAGCCCGTTATAACAGTTGTGGTGGCCCAAATCTACTTGTTAGAGTCCTTCCCTTTACCAAAGGCTACAATTGATTCTTTTCTTTCTTGTGTAATCTCTGTGAAGCTAGCAATTATGGGAACATTCTCAAACACACGACAATTTCTAGCCTTCCATATTTGCTTAAAGTAGCAAAATCTAACTATTTGAGTGAAAATTAGAAGAGCTTGCCTCTCGCCCCCCCCCCCCCCCCCCCTTCCCTCAGGAACAGATTGTTCTTGAAGAACCCTATCCTCTCTGAGGTCCTTTGAACCCATTTGCATATTTTCCTTGCAAGACTACTGATGGCCGGCGGGCTCTCCTTGAACACGTGCGAGAGGTCCTTGCTTGCCATTTTGCATCCCGAGCATCTATCAAAGCCAATCGCTCAAGCATGAATCTTTACTCCTGTAGGTAGAGCCTCCCATTAAACCTTCAAATGAAGATCTTCATTGCAAGCAGCCAATGCAGTGTCCATATGTTGTTTGCTATTGCCAACCATCTTGACTCCCGCCATTATTTCCCCCAATTCTTGTTAAGGGGGGCAAACCAATCTGGCAAGGCCATAAGAGTGAAATAGGTTTTTGGTTTATAGAATTGTCTGCACTTGGGCCATTTCCAAGCTTTCCACACAAACTTAGACTCATAGACCGACATATAGAAGTTGTCCATACCTTCCAGAACTCTAATGGCCAATAGTCTTTCTGTCCCACTGAGATTAAATTGAGTTGCCAATTGGTCAATTTTTTTCCGCCTCCTGGAATTGTTGTCCCAAAAATGGGCCAAATTTCTAAGTCCCTTATTGTTCATCCTTTTGGTTGTATTCCTCTAGAATGAGTTCATAGAAATTACCTATTTTAGACAGCCAAGGGACTAGTGGTTGATGGAATTTTTAAAATATCTAGTACGCTCTCCCCATTCTAATGCCTTCAAAGCTCTATTTCATTTTTATTCTAACTCATTGTAAGGTCAGCAAGGCCCTAAAGCACAACCTTTTTCAACAAGCTCTACCTTGTAGATATCAATATTACCATTGGACTAAAGTTTTAGCTTGTGTACCCACTTTGTATTGATGGAATCTTTGCTGCTGAAAGGAAAATCACATATTGATCAAGTTCCATTCTTAACAAGCACATCATACTCCATCTTAGGGGAACATGAGATTATATATTGGGGATTAATCACATGACTAGGTATAAACCATAAATTCTTTTTAGATGTACTTCACCCTTCATTAGAATGGAGTGTGTCTATGCAATGATGCAAGGCACGTACGCATCTAAGGATGTGGTTTAAGCTTATCTATCCATGTATGCCTTAAGTTATCATCACAATGAAAGTCATGAATGATAAACAACTACCAAAGCTACTCTCTAAGTCGTATCTGACACCTACAATCTGCTAACTATGTCACTATAAGATCAAGCTCTATCTCAACTGAGAAACATAATGTACATGACAAAGTGTATGTGATGCACCACTAGGCAATGACAAACATACATCTCTTACTCCTGCAATGTCAAATATTGAACCATTGGCCAAGTGCACACGACCAAAGGTCCTACTAGAGAAAGTGCTAAATCACTCATGATGTGGTGTGATGTGGAAAATTGCACCCTCATCTAGAAACCAACGAGAAGTAGCACCTCCTCTCAAAGACATGTAATCTATAGGAACACTAGACGTAAATGTGGCAACACTGCCATTGGCATACAAAGCCACTTCTATAGCATGTATCACAACTATCTGTGCATCTTGCATACATCACTTTCACTACCTCATACATCAAAAGCAATGATGCATAATGTGCCCTATGTGACCACAATGCTAACAACGCAAGTATCAAAATGAACAAGACCTTCGTCTCTTACGAGTCATGTCTGTAGACTCTTAGAAGTCACACATACATGCTATATGGATGCCAAGAAACCCAAACTATGGCAAGAAATCTTGTGAGAAATTTGATAGAGTCTGACTTGTAGGTTGAGAAAAATCTCAACCATAAACCATGCCAAAATGGCAACAAAGTGGGAGATCACTTGATCACTATATCAATCCGATGCTTGCATAGCACAATGTAGCTCTACCGAGAAGATATGTTCAATAGAAATGTCCAAGACTCAATGTACTATGATGGAGTGACCTCTACTATACCAAGAAAAATTTACGTATAAAAAATCCAGGGTTAAACAACTCTCAAAAGAGCATGAAACGCATGACCATATGCATAAGTAAAGAGTAACATGATACTCAATACACATCCCATAAAATTGCATTCACAATTTGACATTTGCAAGGAACTTATACATATAACCTGTAAAACTTGTGACTACTTGTTGTATATGTGACAACCTGTAAGCTATAGCCACTATGCGCATACAGAATCTCACTCTTGCAAGGGTGGGTACAAGAACATCATAATCTGTTTTTGAAAATAACAAAACCTACGAAAGTGAGAGTCAAAACTCAATTTTTGTCAAAGTGGGAGTAAATCTTGACCAATAAAGCATTAGAGAGTAAGTTGTAGATACGTAGAAAGCATGGCAAGAATCTAGGAAAAAACAGACAGAGTTTCCCCTATAATTTTAGAAAAATATCAAAAAAGCTCACCAAAATGGCATAAACCACAAGCAAACACTCATTGTCACTCACAAATCCACATATGGTATACATAAACTGCCAAATCCTTGGCAATCTAGCTCATAAATGAATAAATGGCTACATGGAAAATTGTGCCTATCCAAACTCCTTATAAACCTATGCATCTACCACTTGCAAGCTATAACTAGTTCACTTGGTATCTGCATATGCATACATATCAAAAAAACCACACAAAATCATGCTGGAAATACCCTTTGAAGTAACCCACGCTATCATACATGAGCACAATAACTGTGTTGCATAGTTTCTATTGAAAAATGCACAACCTATGAATAGAAAATCTTGGCCAACATGTGATCCTTGGTCAAAACTCCAACGCTGTCCACTTGTGCTATCAATGCAAAAGCCTCCGTCTTTGAGCGGGTGTGTGCCCAAGGAATTGTATCTCTCAAGAGACCAATGCAAGGGTGTGTAAACAACTTTGGGCTTGTGTTTGAGAGCACAACAGATAGTGGTGTTAATGTCAATCTCGAACCATCAATTTCATGTCTTTGTTGTTGAACGGAGGTGTCGCCATCGATAAGTCAATGTCGTAGTCCAAAATGCTGCAATCTACCAAATCTACCCACTTTTTTACCCAAGCCTACTAAAAAACCTCAAACCTCAAGCTCTGCACAAGCTTAACTTGCATCTTCAACCTCAAAATTTAAGCGCCCAACCTTCTGTTGTTTTGCTTTCATAAGTGTATCATACTTGCATGCTACATGAAACAAAAAACATGAAATTTCTTGTACATAGTCAATTTGAGATGAGTATACAAAAAACAGTGAGGAATTTGTCAAAATTTTCTTCCACAAATTTAAAGGCCATAGTGAAATGAAAAGGTATCATAGACAAAATTTTCAGATTTGTAATCTATAAGGATAAAATTAATCCGTAAACTGTGCTACTATGTATACATAGTTTTTAGGGCACCTTCACCTATACACTATCTTTGACACTCTCTTTCGAGCTTCGACATGAGCTTACATCACTTTCAATTGATCTCACAAGATCCCATTGCGTTCTCAAAAATATTCCAAGCTTTCTTGATCTCTCCACTAGCAAGACCAAGTAAGCAATTGCCTTGGAGCTCTCAACGTTGCCATGCTCCCTACCATCACCGTGCACTCTAATATCAATTGAAGGGTGTACACATTTGGTGAGTGTGCAAGGGGGGGGGGGGGGGGGGGGAGAGAGAGAGAGAGAGAGAGAGAGAGAGAGAGAGAGAGAGAGAGAGAGAGAGAGAGAGAACATAGAGTGTGTGGAGTAGAGTCGCAAGATCCCTCAGTCCTTATTCTTCTATGACTATAAAGAATAAGGGTAAGCAGTGCAGCCAATGTGCAACCCAAAACTAGACGTTCGGCTCGGGGGGGAAGCCTTTAACTTGAGCAAAATCACAAATTAACTCGGCCATAAAATTGGCAACACAAATTAGCTCAGCCACAAAAGCAGTAACATTAAAGTTGACTTGGCTATGCGCATAAGTAGAGGCTCAATCTCTCATCCACAAGTTGTCATACACTTGGCCAAACCTGACGACATGGCCCTTCAAAATCTACAAAGAGAAGCAGAACAAAAGCTATGGGTCAAAGCAAAAGGCATATACCTATTGAGACAAAAGCTAGGTCAAAGCAAAAGGCATAAACCTATCAAGACAAACCCGTCTCAATGACAAATCCATATGGACATATATAAACTGCCAAAGATATGGCAATGGAGCTCACTCTTGCATGAGTAGCTCTTTCAAAAACTACACTTATCCAAAGCATACCCTACACCTATGAATTTGCAAAATCCAAGCTATAACAAGCTCACTTGTATCCACATATGTTGTGCATGACAATAAGTCGCACAACCCTATGTAAACATCTCTCTAAAAAGGATTTACATAGTAATACATGAGCACATAGCATGTGCATCATAATCTGTATTGAAAAATGCAGCCTATGAGAAGATGACATTTGGGAGCCATAGTCGCTCATAGGAAATCTACTCTAGAATGTCATTGGAGCTGTGGCAGTGTCAATGTGTATCAAGGAAGAGTTGATGTTGAGAGGAAGATCAACTATGGTGAGGCTACGTCAAAGAAGATCCTAAATTCTCTCTCTCTCTCTCTCTCTCTCTCTCTCTCTCTCTCTCTCTCTCTCTCTCTTTGAGATTGATGTGAGTTGATGCCTCTTTTACTGCCGGACGATTTGGATGTGATGTCCTCGAGCTCGACAATGCTTAAAGTTGATGGGATGCCAAAAGAGAAGATACCAAATCTTCCTCAATGATGTCATATGCGTAGGCAAGCTACACACAATCCAATGTGTGTGTGTGTGTGTGTGCACGCGTGCGTGCACGTGCATTGAGCACTGTGCATTGAGCACTGTGCATTGAGCACTGTGCATTGAGCATTGTCAAGGCTCACTCGTCTGGGATGCTACCATGTGTGTGTATGTTACATACAACTCATACAACTTACTGATCCCATTGTGTGTGTTACCATACATATGTGTTAGTGATGTGTGTGAACACACTTAGGACTGCCGGGGCATTTTTTCCCTCAATAGGAGTTTTTTCCCCTTGTGCATTGTATATATGCCCATCACTCTAGGGATAAGTAATCTTTCCCTTGCACACCAAGTAATACTATTCTTTGTTGTGTGCCTTGAGCTTCTTCGTCTTCTCCGCCAAGTTGTGTGTGTTTCCTTGCAACCCTATTTCCAACAATTGGTATCAGAGAAAGTTGCGTCCTCCTTGGCTTAGTCACCAGCATCACCAGCACATGTCTTCTCACTTTCTCAGATTTTAGTGAGCTTTTATTTGGGCTCATTTTGACCTCCGTTTATCGTGCAAGCAATTTTGTCATTTTGTGCAAAATTTTTATCAGTGCCATTTTTTGCATAACAGGTCTCTTATAGTCTTCTACAGGTTGTGCTACATAGCATGTGTTGGTATCACTTTGTTTCTCCTCTTTTCGGGAAATTTTCACATTAGGTGAGGCACTCGCCATGGCTGACGACAACACAAATGTGTTCAAGATGTTTGCTATTGAGGATAAATTGGATGGGGACAATTACCCAATGTGGGCTTACATGATGCAACATGTTCTTGGGTCAAAGGGCGTTTGGAATGTTGTGCAGGGCATTGATGTACGTCCTGATTCTAAGGATAACCACCTAAAAACCCACGAGCAATACGAGTCTTCTTAAATGAAGCTTGTGGTGCCTGTTTCAATTCATACAATGCTTTCTATAAATTGCATACTGTGGTTCCTTTTAATGATATACGTGAGATTTTTATTTGCAAAAAATGTACAAACAACATGAATTATCATCATGTAATAAGTGGGTGCAGTGAGTAAACTAAAAATCTATTTCTTGGCTTAAAAGTTTTGATGGTATCTTAGCAAAGCACTCAAAAAGAAAAAAATTCGTTGGTGCAAAACAATTAGACAAAAATTACCTTTGACTTCAAATCTGAGGTTTCCAAAAAGTCTCTCAAAGTAGAAAGAAGAATGTTGCTCCCATCGTGTGTCAAGACCACATAAAAGGAATAAAGATCCCACGTGAGTAAAAGACCTTTACCTTACTAATGTAGTAATGTCGCTTACTAATGTAGTAATCTCGATGATGATTTCTCGATCTTAGTCTTTGGGAACGATTGAATATTTTTTTCTTCAATCACTCAAAAGTAGAATGTAGGTCCACCGCAAGTATTGTCCTTGCTATTGTTACCAACTTAAATTGTCACCCTATCTAGATATACATATAGCCTACCCTCCCTTGAAGAGATTTTGGTCTAAATCATGTTCTGTTATCTTTATGGTTCCCTATCAAAATTAAACTCAAGTACAAAATTACCTTAGCAAGAAGAGACTTATGGGGGGAGATCTAACTCCTCTAAATTCTTGCTAATGATATCTACCTGCTACTTAAAGATCTTGGAGGAATAGTTCTAATGTCTTCTTGATATTTGTCACATTGCAACCAAATTGGCAACAAATTCATTCTTACAAAATTTGATTCCTCATATTACTGAGCATAAGTAATTAAAAGTAATTTTTCTCACCCCCTCTATCTTCTTGCATGCCATGGAAGAATTTCAAGCTCAGAGATTAGATTTTACTTGCCAAAACTCAGTTCAAGGCTATGGGATCTATTTCAATAAACATCACGATGTCTTACAATTGTGTTAATGGCTTTGCAACAGCATGCAGATCAACGACAACAAATGCAAGAGCGAGAGATTCATAGTACATTGGAGAGATCGAGGAGCTCAAACCAACATAGGTGGTACGTGCATTAGACTCAGTATGGACCTAAGTTTTTATAGTAAACAGAAAATTGGAGATCAACAAGAGTGCATCTAGAGCACATATGCATGCTCAACCTTTGGTTGAAAAGCAAGCAACTGAAATCTAAGCTTCTTTTGGGAGAGTGTGTGTGCATCATGTTACCATATACATGTGGTAGTGATGTGTGTGACACACTTAGGACCGCCAAGGCATGTTTTTCCCTCACTAGGAGGTTTTTTCCCCCGTGCATTGTATATACGCCCATCACTCTGGGGCTATCTTATCTTTCCATTGCACACTAAGTAAAACACTATCTGCTGTGTGCCTTGAGCTTCCTTCATCTTCTCCAAGCTATGTGTGTTGTCATAAAATCTAATATCTAACCTACCAAAATGATTTTTCTCATACTAAATTGATAATTTAATGTGGGAGAATAAACGAGAACAAGGGTTAGAATATAGGCATGTGCTTATAGATCTATCTCAACATTGGGCCAATGGTAAAGAGGTTTAAATGAGATATGGTCTGTCAAAGAGCAAGGCTAGCTAATGGAGTTTAAATACCTAATGGTTAGCTTCATTAAATACTTTTAAAGGTTAGTGTTAAAAATTCATTGACCTTAGGCAAGCTAGGGTTGTGCTTGAGGTGGAAACCCGGCCCAAGCTTGAGGTGCTTGTCGTGCTTGCTGACTAAGGTGCTTAAGGTGCTTGAGGTTCTTAATGACTAAGGTGCTACGGTGCTCCATGACTAAGGTGCTTGAGGGTTTTAGGTGTTCAAAAAGTCAAAGCACATCCCTACTCATGAGGGAGAAAGCCCTCTTTGTAGGAGCTAGAGAGGGAACACACACATCCTCACACAAGATTGGTACAAAGAAAGCAACTAGGACATTTGTCAAGCTCCTCTTCATGTTGCCGTCATAGTGTGCCTAAAGCCTATTCGTTGGACGCCCAAGGGGTCCAATGATAATTTAGTTAATTTAATTAATTGTTTATGCATTTATCAAGTTGTGTCTCTCAAAGGGAAAAGTGGGACACTTTTTCCAAGACTATCCCTGTTGCTTGATTTGCACTAAGAATGTGATTGGCCAAGCTTGAGGAGGTCCAATCAAGTGCAAGCTAGTGCTAGAAGAGGGGGTCGACCAAAGCAAGGAGGGGGCTAGCTTGGGGGTATACTCTCCCACACACACACACACACACACACATTGTGTGAGTTGCAAAGTGCAAGAGCTCCATCCCCTTCTCCAAGCTTGTAGAGAAGTTGAGAGCCTACACCAACACTCTTGGCTATGGATTGCAAATCCAACCAAGAGCCAAGAGTGTCATTTTCTCCATCTTCATTACTATGCTATTATGTATGCTAAGCAAGAAGAGTGATGATAAGTGAGGAACTATATCATTCTCCCTCCTATGAATGTTTCTTCTTCCTCTTCCCTATCCTCATTCCCCGCTAGCTCTCTCCACCTTTGAAGGTGTTTGAGGCCTTGGGACTGAGGCCGAGGATGGTTAATGCTTTTTACAAAGTCTATGTTATGCTCGTGATGCATGAAGCTTTCCATCTTCATTGCATCACCTAGCTCACATAAGGAACACAAACATTGTATTGTACCAAGTCTCTCTTGATGGGAGAATCTATAATACAAAAGTCTATTGGAGGGGGGACCGGATCCACATAAATCTGGTCCTCAACTATTGTCAAGTTCTCTAAACTCTCTCTCTTGCAAAAGTATTGTTCATGCCAAGTCAATTAAGTATTATGGTTATGTTGCTACCTCTAATTAACTTCACCCTCTAGGTTTTGAAAGTAGTCTCACAAAAATTCTCTCTAATTCTCCTAATTCCGCTATTCTCAAATTTCATAGGCCATTTCCATTACATTGGCATCAAAGCTATTGGTTTCTCTTTTTTACTTAATAAGAGAGGTCCTTAAGTTGTCCATAAACGGTTGGACCTGTGTATTGCAATAGGGTAAGTAGGACAGGGATCTATTCTCTTGGTTGAGAAGGACTTAGTTAGAGGTACACCGTTGGGAACTATAGTCTTAACAATGGAGCCTCTCGGGGCTTGGCTTTGGCTTAACCATTATTACGACCAAGCTCAACAAGAATCATAAATTACCTCAAGAGATGGCCGAGTATGTCAACTCCCAATGGCCTGATTCTATCATCGAAGTAATCCACCACACTATGGTTGCTTCGCGCATCAATTTTAAACAAGGGGCTAGAAGGAATGTCAAGCCCATGTAAAGCAAACACAAAAGTGATGCAAAATGGAAAACCAATGCCCAAAATTCTTCCCAGGGCAATTCCAATAACAATAACAACAACAATTGGTCCAAGGAGAAGGGAGTTTACAAAGGCAAAAATAAGCTCTCTCCTAAAGAGCTTGAAGCTTTTTGCAATAACCACAAATGTTTTAAGTGTGGGGAGCAAGGACATGCCTATCATTCTTTCCCCAAGAGAAATGCCCGCAATGAGACTCCTAGAGCTTCCACTATCAAAGCTCCAAAGGAGGACGCTCATTGCAAAGGATCACCTCTCTCCTATGCTTGGGGAAAGTTAAGGGAGCATGATGCCTTCACCTTGTTTGACTGTGGCTTTGACCGTGGCTCTACTCACAACTTCATATCAATGGATTTGGCCACCAAGTTGGACATTCAAGCTTTTGAGATGGGAGATACTGTAACTATCGATACAACTTTCAAGGGACAACAAGCCTCCATTACTCCCTTGATTAGGAAGTTGAGGCTTCATGTCCAAATCTACGTCAAGAAAGAATCTCTCTTCTCCAACATGAGGATGTTATCCTATGGTACCATGGTTCAACCGCATGGCTGCCAACATGAAGCTCCCTGAAAGGAGAATCTACTTCATCTACAGGGAAAAGAGCATGTATATAGATGCTAGTGAGTCTGATCATACTATACCACTTGTAAATTCTCCTGTTTTTGACAAATCAATGAAAAGCTCAGTTTTTGCATATATGATTTTTGTCAAAGAGTCCCTAAAAGGTTCTAATGTTTCATTAAATGTAAATGGTAGGAATCAGGAAGAGTTAGACTTGTATAATTTTGTAAAAGGATTCCAAGATGTGTTCATTGATGATATCCCTATGGAATTACCTCCAAAATGAGGGGATGATGACCATCGAATTGAGCTCCTACCAGGAAGCTCACCGCCTAACAAGCCTCCTTACAAGTTTCCCAAGCTCAACAAGAGGAGACCATGAGGCAAGTACAAGAATTGGTAGACAAAGGGATGGTGAGACTCCTCTCCCTTTTGTTCTACAGTCATTTTAGTGCAAAAGAAAGATGGTACATACCGCATGTGTGTGGACTATTTAGCACTAAACCATATCACTATCAAAAATAGATTTCCCATACCTCGGGTAAGATCTATTTGTACTTCAGTAGGATTGACCTTAAAAGTGGCTATCATCAAATAAGGATAGTGAATGAAGATATCCTAAAGACCGCATTTCATACAACGTTTGGTTGTTATGAACATCTAGTCATGCCTTTTGGCTTTGCTCTTGGCTATCTCCAAAAATGTAAAACTTCAGTATTTCTAATCTTAGACCCCCAAGTTGGCCTGGTTGCCCTTGTCGCATGCACCCGCAAAATTACCTTCTAAGTTGAGACCGCCCGCTTCGATGCTCGTAACTCATGATGCCCAAGTCCGATTCACCAGCTATAAAGCACGACTATAAATACTTACTAAAAACAATATTGTGGGGACTCAAATGACCCAAAACATCAGCATTTAAGCTTGGAAAAATCACACCTTTGTACATGATTTTTTACATGGTCACTTCCAAAACTTGCACGGCTATGTACACGTATATACACAAGTCTAGTGGGCAAGATTTTTGGCATGACTTAGTGACTTTATGCTCATCCAAAAAATACCTGGCATCAAAGAGCATAACATAAACTTTGAAGAAAGCATTAACTATCCCAAGCTTCAGTCCCAAGGCCTCAAACACCTTCGAAGGTGGAGAGAGCTAGCAGGGAATGAGGGTAGGGAAGAGGAAGAAGAAACATTTCATAGGAGAAAGGATTAGTTCCTTAATTATCATCACTCTTGTTGCTAGCATACATAATAGCATAGTAATGAAAATGGAAAGCTTAAGCATTGAAGCATGGCTCTTGGTTGGATTTGCATTCCATAGCCAAGAGTGTTGGTGTAGGCTCTCAACTTCTCTACTAGCTTGGAGAAGGAGATGGAGCTCTTGCACTCTACACTTTACACAATGACTGTGTGTGTGTGTGTGTGTGTGTGTGTGTGTGTGTGTGTGGGAGAGTATACCCCCCAAGCTAGCCCCCTTCTTGATTTGGTCACCCCCCCCCCCCCCCCCCCCTTGTAGCTCAATCTTGAAGCTCATTGGACCCCTACAAGGCTAGCCAATCACATGCAGGATGGATTACAAGCAACAAGGGTAGTCTTGGGACAAGTGTCTCCCTTTCCCCTTAGAGAGAGAGAGGACTTAATAAATGCAACAAAAATTAATTAAACCTTCTAAATTATCATTGAACCCCTTGGAAGGCTAACCAATAACCTTTAGGCACACCATGACGGCAAAATGAAGAGGAGCTTGACAAGTGTCCTATATGCTTTCCTTGTACCAAGCTTGTCTTGTGTGAGGGTGTGTGTGTTCTCTCTCTAGCCCCCTCTTGTAGGGCTCTCCCTTTCCTTGTAGGGGTAGATGTTGACTTTGTGGAACACCTTACCCTCGAGCACCTTAGTCAGCAAGCATGACAAAGCCCCTTAAGCTTGAGTAACGTTTCCACAAGCATCTCAAGCTCCCTGATCGGCAAGCACGACAAGCACCTCAAGCTTGGGCCGGGTTCCCAGCCCTAGCTTGCCTAAGGTCAAAGGACTTTTAACACTAACCTTTGGAGGTCTTTAATGAAGCTAGCCCTAAGGTCTTTAAGATCCATGAGCTAACCTTTCTCTTTGACAAACCATCTCTCATTTGGATCCCTTTACCATTGGCCCCGTGTCCAGATAGACCCGAAAGCACATGTCTATATTCTAACCCTTGTTCCCGTCTATTCTCCCACATTAAATGATCGGTTTAATATGACAAAATCATTTGGGTGGGTTAGATATTAGATTTTTATGACATTACCTCTCTCTTGAAATCATAGTTTTCCTCGACTATGAGGTAGAAGAGATAAAGCCTTAGTCATTAGTCCATCTTTCTTAGAGGATAGAGGATCCCTTTTTATCGTACAACATCTTTCCAAGATGGATTACTAATCCATTTTGTATTTGGGAGACATAGCTGTCGCAAGCATTTCAACTCTTTAGTCCATTTCATTCTCCCAAGTAGAGTGACAAATTCTACTTGGTGTTTGAGAGACGTCGTCACCACAAACATGATTCTAAGCATACATACTATTTAAATTTGTGTTCAATAAAAAGAGAATTAGTCTTATAAGACAAAAACATTGATCATTTGAAAGAAATTTGTACATTTTCTTACTCTAGTGTAGCATTGTAAGCATTGACAATGTTCATTCTATCCTTAAGTTGTATCCCTTATATCCATCTAGCATCTTCAAAAGGATAATTTTTGAACTTAATAAGATACCATCGGATAATCTTACCATGTCACAGTACCTTGTCTTCATGCCGAAGGATAGCTTTGGGTTGTAGCACCTCTTCTTGATCTTCAATTTCGGGAGGGTCTTCAATAATTGGTTCACTTGGTGGCTCTCCTTTGTAAGGCTTAAGTAGGCTTACATGAAAAGCATTGTGTATGAGCCAATCATTGGGAAACTTGAGTTGATAATCCATCTTGTTGATTGGCTTCAAGATTTGAAAAGGACCATAGTATCTTTTTGCTAGCTTAGCATAATACTTTTGATGGCCCATAGGATTTTTGCCCATCGTTTGCCTCAACCGAGCTTTGGGAAACTTAAGTAAGACCCAATCAGTTTCTTTGAACATTAAGGCCCTTTTGTGCTTGTCAGCAATAACTTTTTGCCTTTGTTGAGAGATGAATATAACCTCCTTAATCTTTTGAAAAGATTCTTGTAGGTCACGACTATAATCATCGGCAGCGAAGATCTTCCCATGTACCTTAAGTAGAAAGGGACTTTTCGGTCTTCCCTCAATGATTTCAAAAGGTGCGTTTCCCATAGAAGTGTGTACAGTATTATTGTACGCATACTCTACAAGAGGTAAGTACTTTTCCCATTGTGAGCGTTGATCTACTTCGGTAACATAAGTCTTTAGTAGATCGAGTATCATAAGATTGACTATCTCACTTTGGCCATCCGTTTGTGGGTGATAGGCCAAAGAGAAATTCAATCTTGTACCTAGATTTTCAAAGAGACCTTTCCAAAAATTACTTGTCATTCTAGGATCTCTATCTGACACGATGAATGTTGGTAATCCATGGTGTTTGAAAATCTGTGGTATGAAGAGAGTTGCCATTTGGTGTGCCTTAATAGTCTTTTTGATAGGAATAAAGTGTGCTTGCTTGCTAAACCTGTCGACTATTGTCCATATTCTGGTATTCCCATGGATAGACTTGGGTAATCCAAAGATAAAATCCATGGATATACTCTCCCATGGTGAATTTGGGATACGCAATTGCTGGACTAATCCAGGTTGCTTTCCTCTATCATACTTAGTCTATTGGCGTACTACACATTTTGAAACATACTCTTGTATTTCCACTTTCATGGTAGGCCAATAGACGTACGTTTCTACTCCTCGGAGAGTAGGTTGAATGCCTCTATGCCCCGCATAGGGAGGAGCATGGGATTCATACATGACTTTCTCATGAAGGGAGTGGGTAACACATAGCCTATTTCCATGGAGAAGATAACCATCCTACAAGGTGAATGGTTCTTCTTTCTTTTCCAAAGCAAGGTCTAACATGATGTCTCTAAAGTCAGGGTCAGTAGCATACTCATCTATCATAGAAGATAGATAATTGTGAGTTGCTATAGACACCGCATTAACTTTTGGTCGTCGTGAAAGTGCATCGGCCACTTGATTGTGCTTACCAGCAATGTGAGCAATATGAAAGTTAAATTGCAAAAGAAAATTTGCCCACCTCATTTGTTTGTCAAAAAGTTTGGTTTGCATCATGAACTACTTGAGACTTTGATGGTCTGTTCGTAAAATGAATGGAGTCCCAAATAAATAGTGCTTCCATGTGTCTAGGGCATCTAGATTAGCTAAAATCTAGATCTCATAAATGCCTAAGACCCATTCATTTGTATTGAGCCTTCGGCTCTTATATGCTATGGCATGTCCTTCTTGAAGCAAGACTACTCCAAGGCAATCACCACAAGCATCACATTGGACCTCAAATGGCTTTGAGAGATCCAAAAGCATGAGGACTAGTTGAGAGGTAAGTTTTTCTTTGATCTTGTGAAAAGAATTTTGCTCCTTAGCAGTCCATGAATACTTAACATTCTTCTTTGTTAAGTCATGTAATGGTCCTGCTACTTGAATTTTTTTTTCTATGAAGCGTCTATAGTATGCACACATACCAATAAAGCTTCTTAGGTCATGTAGATTCCTTGGATTAAGCCATGCTTTTATTACCTCTAATTTCAATGTATCCATACAGATTCCATCTTGAGAGATAATATGACCTAAGTATTGAATCTCTTGAAGGAAAAATTCACTTGGTGATGTTGTTTATGTTCCTCCAAGGACTTGGAGTAGATGATAATATTAACATCAAAGAACACTCCAGTGAATTTGTGGTAGGGTCTAAAGATTTTCTCCATTAATTGATTGAACGTGGCTAGTGCATTAGTAAAGCCAAAAGGCATGACTACATATTCATAAAGACCAAACGTTGTACGAAACACGGTCTTTAGGATAGCTTCATCCACTATCCTAATTTGATGATAGCCACTTTTAAGGTCAATCCTACTAAAGTAGGTAGATCCTTGTAGCTTATCAAATAGACCTTGTACCCGAGGCACGGGAAATCTATTTTTGATCGTGATATGGTTTAGTGCTCGATAGTCCACACACATATGGTATGTACCATCTTTCTTTTGCACTAAAAGGACTTTAGAACAAAAGGGAGAGGAGCTAGGCCTCACCATACCTTTGTCAACCAATTCTTGCACTTGCCTCAAGATCTCCTCTTGTTGAGCTTGGAAAACTCGATAAGGAGGCTTGTTAGGCGGCGAGCTTCCTGGTAGGAGCTCAATTCGATGGTCATCATCTCCTCGTTTTGTAGGTAATTCCATAGGGATATCATCGATGAACACATCTTGGAATCCTTTTAGAAAATTAGACAAGTCTAACTCTTCTTGATTCCTATCCTTTCATTTGATGAAACATTAGGACCTTTTAGTGACTCTTTGACAAAAATCATGTACGCAAAAACTGACATATTTATTGATTTATCAAAAGCAAGAGGATTTAAAAATGGAATAGTACGACCAGACTCACTAGCATCTATATACATGATCTTTCCCTGTAGGTGAAGTAGATTCTCCTTTCAGGGAACTTCATGTTGGCAGCCATGCGGTCAAACCCCATGGCGCCCCTAGGATAGCATCCTCATGTTGGAGAGGAGAGATGAAAAATTCTCAACTTCCCAATCAAGCGAGTAACAAAGGCTTGCTATCCCTTGAAAGTTGTGTTAGCCGTTATAATATCTTCCATCTCAAAAGCTTGAATGCCCAACTTGGTGGCCAACTCTGCTGATATGAAGTTGTGAGTACAGCCAGGGTCAAACAAGATGAAGGCATCATACTCCCTTATCTTTCCCCAAGCATAGGAGAGAGGTGAACCTTTGCAATGATCATCGTCTTTTGGAGCTTTGATGGTGGAATCTCTAGTAGTCTCATTGCGAGCATTTCTCTTGGGGCAAGAACGATAGCCATGTCCTTGATCCCCACATTTAAAACACTTATGGTCCTTACAAAAAGCTTCAAGCTCTTCAGGAGAGAGTTTGTTTTTACCTTTGTGAACTCCCTTCTCCTTGGACCGACTCTTGTTGTTGTTGGAATTGCCTTGGGATGAATTTTGGGCATTGGTTTTCCCCTTTGCATCATTTTTGTCTTTGTTTTCCATGGGCTTGATTTTCTATCTAGCCCCTTGTTGGAAATTGATGCGTGAAGAAACCATGGTGTGGTGGATTACTTTGGTGATAGAACCAGGCCGTTAAGAGTTGACATATTCGGCCATCTCTTTAGGTAATCCCGCACAAAATTGTTGCTTTTGCTCAGTGAAGTCTATCTTTTGAAAGACAGTAGCCTTGAGATGTAAACCCCAAAACTTGTCTACATATTTGTGGATAGACTCATGAGAGAGAAGCTTCAAACTACGCCATTTGGTGAGAACTTTGTCCTTTGCATATCACTTGCAAGGATTTGCTTCATGAAGGAAACTCGTAGAGTTTTCCATGTTTTTCTGGCTTCACCGTTGCCATGCAGGCTAGCCCACCATTGACGAGCAGATTTTTGGAAATGCATAACTACATGGCATAGCTTGGAGGACTCTGTAAAGCCCTCGTCTCCAAAGGACGCATCAAATTGCTGGATGAAGACCAATACTTTGTCGGTGGCACTAAAGGTGCCATCACAGGTGAGAAAAGAGATACTCTTTCCTCCCTCTTTGAACTTCTTGAGATTTTGTGACCTTTGCCATGTAGGGTATGATTTGAGATGTCCTCCCCTTTTGTATTCTCTAGGAGAATAGCCATAGCTTTCGTTAGAAGAGAAATAAGGTGAAGAATAAGGAGAAGAGGGTGACCTCTTTCTTTCCCTTTTCTTCCTTTGTTTCCTCTCTTCCCTTTTGGGGTGACAAAGGAGAAGGATTGTGAGTTGAACGTTTCCTCTTGGGAGGAGTTGGCGATCGTCTAAACCGTCGTCTTCGTGGAACCACATCTTCAGAGGAACTTAACAATTCATTGCTTTCTTGCTCTTTGAATTCCTCCTCTCGTATGGGAGAGAGTCTCCTTTTGGGGGTCTCTTCAAGAGGCCTCCTAAGCTCTCTCTCCTCTTGGAGAGTAAGTGAAATTCCATAAGCATGAAGTTGTTGGGTAACTTCGGCTTGCAAAGCAAGGTTGCCCATAGCTTGCTGCAACCTAGTAACAAGATAATTGACAAACATGGGGGCATCATCATTAGGACCTTCATGTGCAAAATCAAAGTTATCAATGTTCATTCTACTCTCTTGGTTATTGTCATCCATGTTAACAAAATTTGAGGACTTACTTACTATATGCTTTGGAAATTCAAAACCTTAGTTGCTACTCCTCTTAGTCTTTGAAAATCAGAAATTAAGTATCTACACCCATGGCTCGAATTGGTTAATTATAGAGAGTAGTGGAGTGGGTCTAATATTGCAGAGTTGCCTAGGGATAGCTCCTTTTGGACTTCTTATGGATCAATAATGGTAAAGCCGTAGGCAAGTCTAAAAAGACTCCATTATTAAGACCAAATCTCCCAAGGTGTGTACTATATCCCACATAGTGGGCTCAACAAAATTGATAATAGATCCCAGTCCCACTTACCCTAATATAATTAGCAAAAATCAACCATTTATAGGCTACTTAAGGACCTCTCTTCTTAAGCAAGAAAAGAGAAACCAAATGCTCTGATACCAATGTAATGGAAATGGCCTATGAACTTTGAGAGTAGCAGAATTAGGAAATTAGATAAAGCACTTTTGTGAGATTACTTGGTGAGCATAGAGTAGGGCATAGAGTGTGAACTTAATTGATGGTAGCAACATAAACATAGCACTTAGTTAACTTGGATGAACAATAATTTTGCAAGAGAGAGAGTTTAGAGAACATGACAACAATTGAGGACCCGATTTATGTGAAGTCGGTCCCCCCCTCTGATAGGCATTTTTATTATAGATTCTTCCATCAAGAGAGACTTGGTACAATACAATCTTTGTGTTCCTTGTGACCTAGGTACTGCAATGAAGATGGAAAGCTTCATGCATTACGAGCATAACATAAACTCTGTAAAAAGAATTACCTATCCCGAGCCTCAGTCCCAAGACCTCAAACACCTTCAAAGGTGGAGAGAGCTAGCGGGGAATGAGGGTAGGGAAGAGGAAGAAGAAACATTTCATAGGAGAAAGAATTAGGTCCTCAATTATCATCACTCTTCTTGCTAGCATACATAATAGCATAGTAATGAAGATGGAGAAGATGGCAAGCTTAAGCATTGAAAGCATGGCTCTTGGTTGGTTTTTCATTCCCTAGCCAAGAGTGTTGGTGTAGGCTCTCAATTTCTCTACTAGATTGGAGAAGGAGATGGAGCTCTTGCACTTTGCTAGCCCCCTTCTTGCTTTGATCGACCCCGCTTGTAGCTCAAGCTTGAAGCTCATTGGACCCCTGCAAGACTAGCCAATCACATGCAGGATGCATTACAAGCAACAAGGGTAGTCTTGGGACAAGTGTCCCCCTTTCCTCTTTGAGAGAGAGGACTTGATAAATGCAAAAATAATTAATTAGATCTTCTAAATTATCATTGGACCCCTTGGGAGGCTAACCAATTGGCATAGGCACACCATGAGGGCAACATTAAGAGGAGCTTGGCAAGTGTCCTATATGCTATCTTTGTACCAAGCTTGCCGTGTGTTAGGGTGTGTGTGTTCTCTCTCTAGCCCCCTCTTGTAGGGCTTGCCCCCTCCTTGTAGGGATAGATGTTGACTTTGTGGAACACCTTACCCTCAAGCACCTTAGTCAACAAGCATGAAAAATCACCTCAAGCTTGAGCAATGTTCCCACAAGCATCTCAATCTCCCTAGTCGGCAAGCACAACAAGCACCTTAGTCAGCAAGCACGACAAGCACCTCAAGCACCTTAGTCATCAAGCACGACAAGCACCTCAAGCATCTTAGTCACATCAAGCATGACAAGCACCTCAAGCTTGGGCCACGTTCCCACCTCAAGCCAGCCCTAGCTTACCTAAGGTCAAAGGACAATTAACACTAACCGTTGGAGGCATTTAATGAAGCAAAGCTCCATTAGCTAACCTTGCTCTTTGACAGATTATCTCTCATTTGGGTCCCTTTACCTTTGGCCCCGTACCGAGATAGACCAGGAAGCACATGTCTATATTCTAACCCTTGTTCCCGTTTATTCTCCCACATTAAATGATCAGTTTAATATGAGAAAATCATTTGTTATGAGAGAGATCCTAGAATGACCTAGAAAGGTCTCTTTGAAAATCTAGGTACAAAATTGAATTTCTCTTCGGTCTATCACCCACAAATGGATGGCCAAAGTGAGATAGCCAATCTTATGATTCTTGATCTACTAAAGATTTATGTACATAAGTATATCAACACTCACAATGGGAAAAGTACTTACTCCTTGTAGAGTATGCGTACAATAATACTGTCCATACTTTTATGGGAAAAGCACCTTTTGAAATCATAGAGGGAAGATCTAAAAGTCCCTTGCTACTTAAAGTACATGGGAAGATCTTTGTTGTTGATGAGTATAGCCGTGACCTACAAGATCTTTCCAAGAGATTAAGGAAGCTATATCCCCATCTCTCAACAAAGGAAAAAAGCTTCTACTAACAAGCACAAAAGGGCCTTAACGTTTAAAGAAAATGATTTGGTCTTACTTAAGTTTCCCAAGGCTCGATTGAGGAAAACGATGGGCAAAAATCCTATGGGCCATCAAAACTAATTTGCTAAACTAGCAAAAAGATACTATGGTCGTTTTCAAATCTGGAAGCCAATCAATGAGATGGATTATCAACTTAATCTTCCCAACCATTGGCTCATATATAATGCTTTTCATGTGAGCCTACTTAAGCCCTACAAAGGAGAGCCACCAAGTGAACCAATTATTAAAGACCCTCCCAAAATCAAAGACCAAGAAGAGGTGCTACAACCCAAAGCTATCCTTCGGCATGAAGACAAGGTACTATGACATGGTAAGATTATCCGACAGTATCTTATTAAGTTGAAAAATTATTTTTTTGAAGATGCTAGATGGATGCAAGGAATACAACTTAAGGATAGTATGAACCTTGTCAATGCTTACAATGCTATATTAGAGTAAGCAAATGTACATGTTTCTTTTAAATGATCAATGTTTTTGTCTTATAAGACTAGTTCTCTTTTTATTTTGCACAAATTTAAGTAGTATGCATGCTTAGAATCATGTTTGTGATGACGACGTCTCTCAAACAACAAGTAAAATTTGTAGAATTTTTCACTCTAGCTGGGAGAATGAAATGGACTAAAGAGTAGACATGCTTGCGATGGCTACATCTCCCAAGCACCATTAGTCATCCATTGTGGAATGATGTCGTAGGATAAAAGGGATCCTATACCTGCTTAGAAACATTGACTAATGGCTAAGGATTTATCTCTTCTACCTCATAGTCGAGGACGACTATGATTTCAAGAGAGAGGTAATATCATAAAATCTAATATCTTACCTATGCAAATGATTTTTTCATATTAAACTCATCATTGAATGTGGAGAATAAACGGGAACAAGGATTAGAATATAGACATGTGCTTATAGATCTATCTCAACACGCAACCAATGGGTAAAGGGGTCTAAATGAGAGGTGGTCTGTCAAAGAGAAAGGCTAGTTAATGGAGCTTCAATACATTAGTGTTAGCTTCATTAAAGAACACCAAAGGTTAGTGTTAAATGTCCTTTGACCTTGGGAAAGCTAGGGCTATGCTTCAGGTGGGAACCCGGCTCAAGCGCGAGGTGCCTGTCGTGCCTGTTGATTAAGGTGTTTGAGGTGCTTGATGACTAAGGTGCTAATGTGCTCCATGACTAAGGTGCGTGAGGGGTTAAGGTGTTTAAAAAGTCAAAGCACGTCCCTACTCATGAGGGGGGAGCCCTTTCTGTAGGAGATAGAGAGAGAACAAACACACCCTCACACAAGGCAAGCTTGGTACAAAGAAAGCAACTAAGACACTTGTCAAGCTCCTCTTCATGTTGCCCTCATAGTGTGCCTAAATCCTATTGGTTGGTCTCCCAAGGGGTCCAATGATAATTTAGTTAATTTAATTAATTGTTTATGCATTTATCAAGTCGTCTCTCTCAAAGGGGAAAGTGGGACACTTTTCCCAAGACTATCCCTGTTGCTTGATTTGCACTAAGCATGTGATTGGCCAAGCTTGAGGAGGTCCAATCAAGTGCAAGGTAGTGCTAGCAGAGGGGGTCGACCAAATCATGGAGGGGGCTAGCTTGGGGGGTATACTCTCCCACACACTCACATACACACACTCACATACACACACTCTCATTGTGTGAGTTGCAAAGTGCAAGAGCTCCATCTCCTTCTCCAAGCTTGTAGAGAAGTTGAGAGCCTACACCAACACTCTTGTCTATGGAATGCAAATCCAACCAAGAGCCATGCTCCAATGCTTAAGCTTGCCATCTTCTTGTTAACCCTCACGGCTCACGGACACCCTATCACCTACGACGGACGTTGTATTATTTACTTGGTAGAGTCAGGTACCGAGCTTGTCGGTCAAATAGGAAAAGGGTAAGAGTGACCGACGATGAGAGGCGCACTCTAACTGGAACATTCAAGGGATTAGTTGGCTAAGCATGGGCGCCCAAGTGTGAATGGGACGAACTCATATAAAAACTAAACCTAAAATTCACCCATTCTCTCATTTGTACAATTGAAGAGTGCTCTTGCTCCATCTCCATCTTCTTCTTCTTCATCTCCTTGTGTGTGTGTGTGTGTGTGTGTATGCATGAGCGGGAGAGAGAGAGTGTGTGCGCGATCGAGCATTGCGACAGCACGACGGCGGCAAGGCGGTTGAGCGCGGCGTAGCGGCATCTCCCTCTTCTTCGCGGCAAGGAATCCTCCACGATAGGAAGCGTAGAGCGGTGAGTGACACACCAATGCCATCTTTGAGCTTATAGTTTAGGCTTGTTGTGTGCTTGGAGCCATTTGTGGCTCGCACACGGTGTATCGGCAAGTTCCTTGCATTGACACGTGCGACAGACGCACACATTTTTAGCACCGTTGCCGAGGAATGCCATACACTAAGCTTGAATGGCACTCTGTGCTTCTTTTGTGGTGTAATTTCAATTGTAGGAAAGGTAAGGAAGGAGGGTGTGTGTGTTGAGAAGAAGGATTTTGTGTTACTACTGTGTATTTTTTTTTGTTAATGGAGTTTTCAAAGGTACTGTATTTTTTCTCTATATAAGGTGTTAGTATTAAAGTTGTTAGTTCTGTGTAATGTAATGTACAGTAAGTAGGAAGTAGATCTGTGAGAGCTAATAGAGTGTGTTAGTGTGTAACAATAGGTGTATTAGTTGGAAGTAGGTAGGTAGAGTGTGTGTGTGCTCTCGCGCAGGCCACGGCGACCTTATACTTTTTAAAAAAAATTTAAAAATTTAAAAAAAAAATAAAAAAATTAAAGGTAGGACCGGGATCGGGAATATCTCCCAGACCCAAGCCCAAGCTCACACTCAAGCCTAGGCCTCAGCCGCCTTTTAAAATTACGAATTTTAGCTTCACACGTAGCTAGAAATCAATTTTTTGAGGACCAACGGAACTTCAGATGCCCGAAAATTGTGCTGTAAAGCACACATCGACCCTCTAAGTGATACGCTTGTTTTGAGCTATCACACACTTTAATATAAAAAAACGATCATTTAAAAATATTAAAAAACGTAAAAAACACGAGTGAAAATGGACGCTTAAAAAAGTAAGTGGTTAACCTTCGAGGTTATTCGCCGACGCTTGTAGGGTGCCAAAGGCACATGCATCTGCACTCTGGTCGTGTGCTAGAGATGGAGCAACTAGAGAGAATTTTGACTTACGCGAGTTCTCAATATCCACCTACTTTAGGTTCCGGGCCCTCGGCAAGGACCCAAGGTAGTACAAACTAAGACCCGAGCATAGCGGCTAGTGACTCTTCCTCTGACTATGACGTCATGGAGGGTTTCCCAATGCCTAATCCCGATAGCTCAAGCCAAGACATGCATGCCATGGGTCCACGGTCCGGGACAAGCGTGCTTAGCCGCTTGAAGGAAACCTTTAGTAGAGCCACTCGCTCCGAACATGGAGCTAATGATGTAAATGAGGGGGGTGGGGAAGTAAATTCTCCATTCATGACCAACGTAGACCCTATACCCTTAGAGAATATGCACGTGAATACTTCATTCACTACACCTCCTGAATCTTTAGAGTTATTTCCCTCCGAGGTCATATTACCCGATGGTAGAAGCCTTACCAAAGTGCAAGAGGTTGAGCGATATATCCTTGCAGCAAGGGAAAAGGAAATTGAGACCTTACGCAAGGCGGAGCAACGAAGAGAGTTAAAAGCAAAAGCCCCTATGTCAATATCCTTGCTAGGAGAGAAATCAAGTGCTCCTGACTTAGCAACCGCTAAGGGCCAACCCCTAGAAAGCAACATTGCATCTAGCTCAAAGGACACCCCTAGCACCTCAATCCTAGATGGAGTGTTCTTAAATGAGAATTGGGAGTACGAACTACAAACAGAAACTCTGACCGACCTATACACAGGTCACACCTATCACGTGGGTTGGTTAGATGTCCTACAATCCACAATGGGTGCTACTAGTGTGGAGGATCAACAACAAAGAGTTTGTGAGGTCATCCATAGGGTCATTGAGTTAGAGAGACAGAACAAGGGGATCAACATGCCTTCAAAGGGTCTCATGAGATTCTTAGATACACGAAAGGCTAAACAACCGACCTTATCGCAAATGGAGACTCCCTCGGTAAATCCGATGGATCCTCCATATGTTGTTTCTCTAGGGGTCTCGGTGCAATCTGAGCCCACAAGTCATAGCTTTACCTTCCCAAGTCTAGCTCATCTTTCCCTTGATGACACCACGGCTACCATGCCTACCCCAATGATGGGCATGCCGAGAAACACACCATGGACCTCATTTGTTAGTAAAGCACCACTACATGGTAGCTCAATGCCTGCAACAGTACCTACAAGTGTGTACCAATCGTATACACCCATGCATCCTCGTACTCATGTAGTCCCTACCCCTCCCATTGTTCCAAAAACCTATGCTCCACAACCACAACACCCAAGTTCTTATTTCCATGGGACTATACCGGCTAGCATTAGCATGTCACATCCAACGTATGCTATGCCTAGGGCCACACCTATGACCTATGGACCACCACATGGCACAACATCGTACCTAATGTGGAACCCAAGGGCTTCCTATGTGCCAAGCCCAATGCCAATACCTACTCCACATGTAGTCTCTGGAGCACCTCCACCCACGGTTCCTGCTCACTTAGGTGACTTGGCAACATTTTCTCAAGCTGTTGGTCGCTCTATTGCTGAGAATATGCGTAACATGCTTGATAGAGAGCCTAGAAGTAAGGCAGTACAAATAGCCAAGCTCACACAAAAATTTAGTGGAGACGGGGATGTGAGAAAGCATATCGAAGTGTTTGAACAAATATGCAATTCTCTAGGAGAACACAATGACTTGCATAAGAGTAATGCTTTAAGCCTAACCTTAAGTGGAAAGGCACGGGATTGGTATAGAACCCTAAGGGTGGAAGAAAAAATGATTTACCCTACTCTTAGGAGACTGTCCTTGAAAGAATACATACGAGAGGGAGTGCTTTGGGGTGTAGCCTCTCAGCTCTAGAAAGCCCAACAAGAGGAAGGAGAGTCAGTGAGAGACTTTATTAGTCGCTTGAAGCATTTGAATTCTCGTTGTAATCCAAATGACCACTTCAATAATAATCAATTGCTTGATAGATATATTAGGGGATGTTAAGGCGGTTACGCCGCTAGCGGAAGCTAAATAGCGAGAACTCAACCAACAACAGAATTTGTCAGACGAGGACGGAGCTTGACCCGCAGGCGCATGGAAACAACTAGGTGGGTGTAAAATCACCTACTCGACCTTCTAATGACAATCACTACTAAGGAAATCAAATCTAAGTTCTAAAATACGCAAGTGGCTGAAATCCGTACTACGAACGAATGCTATACGAAACAGGACCTCGAATCGTTGAATCGATCTCAAACTCAAGGGGAAGTCTATTCACTAGGTAAGAACAACACCCTAAAGACTTGAACTGCAAAATCAACCTATAACCACTCCGTGCGGTAAACGCGTATGAAGACAGGCCGAAAAATACAGGTGATCGAAACTTGACCCCGATGGTACCAATGTGTAGCTCTACTCGTTGTGGTTCTATAGATATGCTGCACGCTCCATTCCGACACACGAGTTGGAAGAAAACTCACACCGAAGCTCGTAGAAACTTACCACACATAGAAGCCGATAGCGCGCACTCTTGGTATCTGTGCGTAGCTCTCGCCGTTGCTAACACAATGGCGGTGTCGCTTCTCCAATGGCGGCTCCGTAGCTTGCGTAGCAAGTAGATAAGACTCTCTCTCTCTCTCACTCTCTCTCAGACACAGTCACAGCGCTCAAAAACTCACTTTGATTAATAATCTGAATCCTTAGGTTACAAAAACTTTGGCTTATATACCTCAGCCTTGGAGGCGAGAATATCTCTAACTAATTACATCAGCAAGTGAAATTATTTTGGGATTACAAGCTGGAAACTCAATTGAGTCCCGTTACTTAATGAATGGCTCAAATCAAAATTAATGTCGGAAAGACATTTATTACAATCAATGGTTACAAAATGATGAGTGTGAGCAAAAATGTGGGTGTGATCCTCTGCTGGCTCAACACTCCCCCCCTCCGCGTTCATGTCGTCCCTGACATGACTTTTATGCTTGGTCAATAAAGTCCTGTCGTCCTGAGCATCTGCAAATGTGATTCGTATCGTAGGTTGCCGATGGTCAAGGTTGGGCCGAATATTTTGCTTTCGTGGGTGAAAAAGCCGGTGTAGAAAGCTTCTTCGAATGTTTGCATGTGGAAGCTAGGCAAAAACATAATCCTTTGGTATAGGAGGTGTAACACTTTTGGAGAAGGCTGCAATGAAAGATCGTACATCATATCAGTCACTGTGTCGGCCGTCGATAGTAGACTCGAGGTCGTGGCTTTATCTGGCGCGAACACTTCAATGCAAGCTAAGAGAGTCCTGCAGATTTTTTTGAGCATCTGACACGAAAGGTCAGGAGAGCCAGTAAAGAGCTTGATGGTGCCCGTTAGGGTTTTCACCATGTAGGCTTTACCTATTCTCTCTCTTGCCTTTGGTCCTGGCATCCTGGGGTAATTAAGCCAATTTGGCTTCTTTTTTGCAATCCTGCCATGCTCTTTCCAGTTTCTAACTCTTGGCACTGGGCAGAAGGTTGCATCCTCCCGAATCTCCTTTGGTGCCTCCACCAAGTAGATGAGGTAGGCTGGGTATTTGTTCAGCCAACCTTTCCTCCATTTAGGTTGTGAATCTACTATCTTCTTTGATTGTTCCTCCTTTGTGATGTCGCCTTCGTAAAGAACGACATACTGCTCCTCCTCTATTCTCTTTTTCATCTTTAGCACTTCAAATTTCATCAAAGGGAAAGGCAGGTTGGGTTGCATCCACTGTTCATGGAGCACTTTCGTGTCTAGTCCCTGAAGTCTAATGGAGATTAGGAGTCTCCTCTCCCATTCCATTTCTGCCTTGGCACTCTCCTCTGCTGACTTTTCTATTTGGTCATGGAGCCTTTGTTCTTCTTCTTCAGAGATTCCTGAATTCGAGATCACCTCTTGAGTTGGGGCTGGATCTTCAATTGTGGTTGCCTCTCCAGTTTCTGGTAGCTCTATGGCTGCTCCACCTGATTCTTCGTGTGGTGTCTCTGTCTCTCTTCTTTGTTGCTCTTGTAGATCTTGGAGCTGTTTGCAGAGGGCCTCATTCTCTGTCCGTAGTGTTTGATTTTCTAATGTGAGCCTCTCCTCTGCGGCCAATGATCCCTCCGCAATGTGCAACCTTTGCACTTGCTCTAATCTCAGCTCTCTTTGTAAGCTTCGGACCTGGTCTTCCAAAGCTGGTATGATAACTCCCTCTTGTTCGGTTCCTGCTCTGCTAGCTCTAGGGGTAGTCCTAAGTCTAGTGATTGTTCTTTCTTGGAGCTCGACTCTCTCCCTTAGCTCAATGAGCTCATCCTTGGCCGCCTCCAACTCATCCTCTATCCGCTCCCTTGCTTCCTGTGCACTTGTTACTTCTCTTGAAGCCTCGGCTAGCTGGAGTATCAAGCCGTCTCTCTCGTTTTCCGCGTCATAGAGTGATGCTTTATGACTTTCAGATTCAGTCATAGCATTCTCTAATTTCCTCTGCAACTCCGCTTCCCTTTGTTTGGCTGTCTCCATCTCTACTTCCTTTGCCTTGGATCTTTCTTTTATCTTGCTGAGCAGTTCATGCACCATGTGCATGTCTTTTTCATCTTCATTTGTCAACCCTAAAGCTCTTTCTGCCACCACCTCCATTGGCTTTGGCTCTTCTAGTACGTTCGGTTCGTCCAGTTTCTCTTCACTTTCTTTTTTACTCTTTGTCTTTTCCTCCGTCCCTCTCCGTTCATCTTGTTTTTGTAGGGTGATCCCATAAACTGCCTCAAGGGCCTCTTCTTCAGTGTATCCTATAGCTACCAGATCCTCATAATCATTTCTCTTTTGCTGAACTGGATCTATCTTCTTTTCTTTGGTCTCGGCCTCTGGCTTTTCCAAATCATCTGTGTCCACCTCTACTGTGGTCTCCTCCACAATTTTTTCCGTCTTCTTCGGGCTTGGTACATCAGTAAAAGAGGGATGTTTGTCCTCAACTTCCTTGGATTTCCCTTTGTCGGCTTGCCCGTCTATCTCTTGAGGCTTAGTAGACTCATCTACTTTCCTTTTCCCCTTGTCGTCTTTTTTCAGCTCAGCTTTTAATTGTCGGCTTGCCCGTCTATCTCTTGAGGCTTAGTAGACTCATCTACTTTCCTTTTCCCCTTGTCGTCTTTTTTCAGCTCAGCTTTTAATTGTTGTACCTCCTCTTCAGTGTATGGCTCGACAGGTTGCTGCTCCAGAATAGCCTCTGACTCCTCATAAGCTTTAATATATTGATTGTATTGATCAATATGTGGCCTGGCCGAGCTAGTTCCAACTTTAGTGGGGTCTGGCACCCACTTTTCTTCAAAGTCACCCTTTAGAGCTCTTTCCGCTCTAAATTGCTCCACTAGTCTTTTCATTCTTTCCGCTTTCTGACTTTTGGTTTGCTTGGGAGCAACCTTCTTCTTTACTTTCTTCTTAAGCGGCTCGTCCACATCCTCTTCAGGTTCTGAAACTATTTCTAGTTTCCGGCGTGCTCTTGTGGATGCCCTCTTGGATACTTCGGGCTGTTCTTCCTCCTCGTCGGCTTCTCTAAGCCACTCATTCTGGGAGGGAACCTTTGGCCACTGATCTCTAGCTCCAATAGCTTCATAAGCTATTCTTGTCAGAATTTCCGCTCCTCCTATGTACTTTGGCTTCTCGTTGTGCATGGCAATTACTTGCTCGTGGATGTGTTGAGCGTAATTCACCTCCTTTGGCATATTGCTCTTTAATGCCCATGTGATGGTGGTCGCAATGGCATGGGGTGGTGTCGTATACTTTTGCGGTCTTTTACTGCAAACATGAAGGAATTGGTTGTATAGTCGGCAAAGGGTTGCCGCTCTTGGGTCCGCCATATCTCCATAGGTTGCATTCTGTTTCTTGGGCCCATAGACCTCTATGGCCTCCCTTCTTTCCCTGACCGAGCTCCCTTTGTTGTGTAGCTTCAATGCGTCTGCAATGAGCTGTGGAGTGATCTGTACTTCTACTTTCTCTCCATCCATGGCTGTCAATGTGGCTTTTCCATCCTTCTGAATGGATGTTGCCAACTCGTACACTCTTCTTGTATCCACACCTGATGGTCTCGAGGTGAAGAAATTGTGCAAGTTTGCCCTTTCTAGGTACCTGCTGATGTCTTCTGACCTGCTATAATCTACCAATTCCTGTGGGATCATCGGTACATCCACCGCTTGCCCTTGAGGATCTCTGAAAGTCCCCTGGTAGATCTTTATTCCCTCTTTCTCCAATATTGCTTCCGCCACCCAAGTTTTGGTTGGCTTGAGGGTTTCTGCTGGAATGTCAAAGGGTTCCGCTTCTGCAAGAGCATCTTTGATTGTCGGTCTTTTTCTCTTCGTTGCCGATAACTTGGCGTAATCCATGGATCCTGTAACTCCAATTTCAGAAGTTAGCGTCTTTTTAGTACTGAAAGCCAAAATGAAGCTTTTAACTATCCAAATGACTTGAAAATTGAAACATGAGCTATCCAGGGCCTAAGGATGCAAGGTAGGTGAAAAAATATGCAAAATGGGCTCAAAATCATGCTGGAGACATCATACGCTATGATGTCTTTTGTGTCAAAATGACTTCATATTGGTTGTGCTTGTAGCTGATAGTGTATACATGATTATCATATGCTTGGATTTGAGTTTGGATCCCATTTGGTCAAGTTTTGGCCAATTTAGTCCAGTTCTGGCTCTTGGCAAAATTTTGAAAGGGATTTGGATTTTATGATCCAACTTGGATAAAACTTGGTGGTTCACTTTCAAATGGCATGTAGATCACTTCTGTTTGGTGGTTGAAGCCCTGAGTTGCCAAAATCACATAGTGAGACATCATACGCGTATGATGTCTTTTAGTGTATTTTTGGACCAAATTTCTCTATAAGCTTGGATTTGGCTTTAGATAGGCTTATTCAGTGGATTTATGAAGTTTGGATAGATTTTGGGCTAAAAATGGCTCTGGAGACATCATACGCGTATGATGTCTTTTTCATCAATTTTGCATGGGATTGGTTCTGTGGACTCCCCATGTACTAGTGAAGGACTGTCCCTACTCAAATCTTGGTTTGGACTTGAGTATGTTGGATTTGGGCCAAAAATAGGCTTTAGGTGAAGGATTTTCCCTCAATTGGGCTAATGGGGTGATCCACTTGACCAAATGGTTCCAAATTTCATATGTAGCATGTATTAGATATATATAATGGATGTATGATGACAAATGAGCAGTTTTGGCTCTGTAAGTGCAAATAGACATCATACGCGTATGATGTCTTTTGTGTCAAAATGGTGCTTTTTGGTTCCAGAGAGCTTGTAGATGTGTTAATCAACAATCCTACAAAGTTTCAATGAGTTTGGAGTTATCTTGACAAAATTAGGACCAAAAATCAATTTTATGGCCTACTTTGCGTCTTTTTGGCTTTCCTTGGGTTTTCTAACTCCAATTCTCATGATACTTGGTTCATAGGATGTGATTAACATGTGGAATGAGGCTATGCACTCAAATGTTGAAATGGATGTGAAATTCATGTTGTGAGACATCATACGCGTATGATGTCTTTTCCTGAAATGTTGGTCTTTTTGTGCAAAGAATGCTTTGTGCTAGTGCCCTAAGCCCTGCTAACTAGTTTTCAACTTAAAAAGTCATTAGTTTAGCTAAAAAGCCCCCTTATAGGCATTTCAGTCCCCGAAGTCGTCTCTTTTCCGTGGGGTTGAATTTCTTCAACTTTTCTTCTCGAGAGTTGCATTTCCAGCTCATTGGATATGTTGTGAAGCCATCTATTTGGTTGAACTTGACTTTGGCTCTCCGTTCTCCATCTTTCTCCATTTGGTTGCCCGAAAGCGTCTTTTTCACCATCGGTCAATGAATCAGCTTTCTTTTGGGTTTTGCTTGCAAACATAAGTCATCCATGTATATTTGAAGCTGCTTGTGAAGTTTCATTTCATTTGGTCGTCAATTTCAGTCGTTATGCCAAAATGACGCTTTGTGTGTTCGCAGCCGAATCGGTTGTTCCGACCTACTTTTGGTGGTCCAAACCTGGAGATACTCTATGGTTGCATTGTCCTTGATGTGGTTGAACTTCCTGTGAAGTTTCGTGTCGTTTCGACAATTTTTTCCTGTCTGCCTCTTGCTGGCTCTGTTGACCTAGGGTTTTTCCAGTCGTTCTTTCTCGAGCTTTGAGTGTTAGAAACTTATCTTCTATACTAGGGTAACCCACCTATAAATTCTTGCAAGGTTTGGTTAGGCGGTTGTGCCACTACCTAGCATTCTACCGCATTCCCCGTCTGCTCTTGTTTCTTGGTTTTGGTCAGTTTTCGTGACAAAAGTTAATGATAAGCATCAAAAGCTTATGGCAACGAGTCTACCTCTCATGTCTGGTGTCCTCTGAGCTCTCGTAGCAGTCGTAGAAGGCTGTAGAAGGTTGGATGCTCCTGTGTGCTCTTTGCTCTCTCCAAGAAGGTAATAGTGGAAATGAGCTTGAAAGTGAAGTGAAAAATACTTAACTTCGGACTTCCCGGATCACTTGTTACCAAATTTGACATGTACTCCTATCTCGTCGTGAAATGCACTTTAGGATTTGAAATTTCTCAATTTGGACTCTGTTTGACCTGTTTCTGAGAAATCTGTCCACTTTGCCAAAATTCTGTCATTTCGGGCTTTCCGCAACTTTTCCCGAATTGTACTCAATTTTTACCATGGGTTGCCCTTGTCATTAGGATTATCACCATCTATTCTTTGCTTTTTTCTGATCTCGTTTCACCTGCTTTTTTATTTTTCTTAAGAAAATCATAAAAAATAAAGGAAAATAGCAAATTGAAGCCAGAAAATTCCAAACATACACAATAAATAGCTGGTAACCTTGTGTATATGAATATACACTTATTTGTGATTTTTGGACTTGGATTACCACTTTTTTTCACTTTTTAGCTCCAAACACACTCTTATTTAGTGATATTTACACGTCTAGAGACCCAAATTCATCATTTGATCTCTTCTTGTTGCAAAACAAGGTATATAAGGGCATAAATATTCTCAATATTCGCAATCAAACATAAAAATTGCAAAATCATGTAAGACACTGCCCTTGTAATATAATTTTTGTTTTTCTTTGTTTTTTTTCGCTTGTAGTTGCTTTGTAGCTCCTGTATACCTGTATACCTCCCCCCCTCCTAGTCTGAGTCCTCCCGGACGACTATGAAGTGTCCGTGGGCGAAGCATTGTAGTTGTTTTGGTCATAAGTTCCCAATGCAATTGTAGAGCGATGATACAACAGTCTTTCCAATAAAGATGCTCTTTGTTTGATTGAAGGATTGGTGGGCGGGTTTTGGGTTGGTTTTGGCACTTCGGTAGTAGAATCAGTAGATGGATTCATCTTTACCTGGTTGTTCTTTTTCACAATCCAAATCTGCTTCCTCTTCGCTTATGCTTGCCACAAACTCTTTGCGACCCAAACCTGCTTTGTTCTTTGTGTTGATTTCCTCGCCTTGAAATACCTAGGAGTTTCCGTTGATTGTACTGAAGGGAGTTCCTGTTTACAAATCTTTGGGATCCAAATTTGCTTGCTATAGCTTTGTGCCGTCATGAACTTCTTTGGAATCCAGATCTGTTTCACTGTCCTTGATTGTATAGAATCACTCTGTTGTCTGGTATTGAAGACTCTGTTTTCCACCTTTGTTTCCTCTGTCACAACCTTTTTTGGTCTCCATACCAACTTTGACTCCGTTTTTTCCCAAGGTTGAGCTATTATATTATTGCTTGTCTTCCTTATCCACTGTTGAGAGTTCCTCGTCGAAGAGCAATCCAACTGTATAGAAACTTTTGGTTGCCATTGCTTCTTCTTTTTCTCTGGTTGTTGTTTACCTTTGTTCTTGGATTCTTCCTTTGGAGTTGGCTCTGCTTCTTTGGTGAACTTAACTGATTGGCTTTCACCTTCGTATTTGATAAGCACTGATTTAGAACTCCAGTCAATCATTGCATTGTATTGCTTCTGCCATGGTTGTCCTAGCAATAATGGATGTTGTGTAGCTTGGTTTTCAACCACGTAAAACATATGAGGATACACATACTGGTTAATCTGTATATGTAACCTGTGCATCCGACAGTTTTGATTGAATTCTCAGAGTAACTCTTTAACTCTTGCTTGGCAGTTTGTAATTTAATGTCATTTGTCAATTGTCTATACAAACTGAGTGAAAGTAGGTTAGTTTGAGCTCCTGAATCCAATAGTGCTCTGGCTTTGATTTGGTTGGTTCCTACTTTGCATTCAATGATGGGTTCTTCTTTGTCATTATCCATTTTTGTTATACTGACTATGTTTATTCGTATTGCTCCTTCATTGCGGTGTTTCTGACGCAGTAGTCTTCTTTTCTCCATTCTTTCCTTCGCCTCGGCTTGCGCTTCCTCCACAATCTTTTTCTTTTTCTGGACACGCAGCTTTTCTTGATGTATTTTGAGAAGCATGTCTTGGGTTAGCGGCAAAAGATACTTTTTCACTCTGCATCCACTTATCCAATTGGGCATTTCTTCTCCGTCTAATGTAGCAAGCTTGACGGCTCCACTTGGTGATAGATCTTTAATCACCAGAGGTCCCATCCCTCGCTTTTTAAGCTTCTTAGCATGCTGTTTCAGAGTGTAAACTAGGACATAGTCCCCAATCTTAAACTCTTTAGTCCGCACATGCTTATCAAAAAATTCCTTTTGTCGCCTTTTTTGAGCGTAGATAGAAGCTACTGCTTTTAGGCCAAGCTCGTCTAGCTTTTCCAGGTCATCTATTCTATCAATTTCTTTTTCGAGTGTAGTTCTCAGCATGAAGTACGGAACCACGTCGTACCCGTCCTTGTCACAAAATTTCGTTGTGGGACCATCCGGAATTGCACAAACATCTAGGGTTGCTAGAATGTGTGTCCATTCTAATGGTTCAAGCGTGTCCTCTGGAAAGAGTTCTCCTATATAAGCTTCGTCTTCGATAGCCCTTTCTAAAACATATTCTTCTCGCCTCAGACTTCCACATTTTGAGGCTCCACACAACCATAACTCCTTGGGCTTACCTAACCAGATTGGAAATTCGGATCCCGCCAAAGTAGCTGAATCAAACTCCTCTACCGGTGTTCGGTTCACATCTTTGTAGCTATGGTCTTTCAGGTTCACACGTGTAGTGGTTTCCATATTTCTCAGGTATATGTGATCGTAGCCCCAATCCTGGACCATTTTCAACTGTCTCATGAATGGTCTTCCTAGTATGATATCATAGTTATTCTCCTTGCCAAAATCGAAAATAGCAAAAGTATGTTCGTATTCAATGCCGCAAGAAGTTACTAAGACTTTCTCTAATAACCCCATAGGTTTCTCCATGTGTCCATCTGCTAATTGGAGTTTCAACCTAGTCTTCCTTATTGCTGGTTTCCCCCATTTTTTCCAGATTTCTTTTGTAGCAATGGCTACCCCAGCTCCGCTGTCTAGTATTGCCATCGTGTTCACGCCTTGGAATTCAACTGGTAAGGTTGTATTCCCCTCTTCACCTTCGCAATACTCTCCGACCTTGTTTAAGGGTACAGACTTAGCGTTCTTTTGTGGTTTGCTCAGCTCTTGTATACCCTCTTGCAGTCTCGATGTTGGGTCTTTTATCCCAAATTTCTCCAAGCATTTTCCTACAGTGGTCCACATATGTGGTCTTAGCCTCAAAAGCTCAGCTAGAGTGATAGTGCATGTCACTGGTGTTGACAAGATCTCTATCAATCCTTGCGAGTCCATGACTTTTTCTGATGAGATTCTTCGTGAGGGAAGTGCTCTAATCTCGGATTTTGCTTCATACTCTCCTAAGTATGAAGGTAAGGTATTCAGTGAATGAAGTTTGCTCTCCATTGTTCTAACAGAGCCCCCATCTCCCCAATAAGATTGCAGATCCAAATCCACTTGAGATCCTGCCTCAAATTCCACTATGGGAGGATTCCTGATGTCCTTTTCCCAATTTGTCCGATTAGCTTGGCAACTTAGCTCGTTTGCAAAGTTTGCCTCTCTCACTTGTTTCCAAAATTCATTGTAATCCTCATCTCTTCCGTAAGAACTCTGTATGACTGGATGAAAACTCTCTATCTCCTGATCGGTTGTGTTCAATACTATGCGGTCATCCTTGTGTGTATTTTCAGGTTTTTGTGCACTGGGAGTCTTTTCAGCTACCCGTGAAATGATAGTCTCTTGCTGAATTGGGTTTTCCGTTCCACAATTCATTGTTTCTCTTGGTGGTTCTAATAAGGCTTGTGCAGTCTCGATCATTCTCTGGCACATTTCAAGTCTCTGCTTTTCCAATTCCGCGTTTGGGTATGTCATCCACCTCTGTTCTTGTGTTTGGTTGTTCTTTAACCTAGCTTCGTAAGCTCTCATCAGTGCGTCCAATGGTTCGTGTACTTTGTCGACTAGCACTGATCCCCCTGAGCTTAAGCTCGTTGTTTCTTTAATACTCTTTTGTTTCGTTCTTTCCGGGCTCATCTCTCATTTCCCGTTTTGACTCTCAAGTTTTTCTAATCTATCTTTAGTTCGCTTTAGTTCCTCAGCTAGAATAGCGTCTTCACGTTCTTTTCTCAACTTCATGCGTGCTTTTCTAGCTTTCCATGTGTTTCTCTGACTCCGCGGTCCTTGACTAACCACTTCAGTCGCTAACTTTCCATTCTCAGGTTCTCTAGTGGTTTTCTTAGCTTGAGCTCTAGTAACAACTTGCGTTGGTATCAGAGTTTCATTTTCAGACCCACTGCTGGTAGGAATAGTTTCTAGCATATTCAATGTCGTCTTTTGCACTTTGTTTGGATTCTTTGAACAATCCTCAATGAAGTGAGTAACCCCACACTCAGTGTAATAAGCGTTAATTCTAATGATTTTCGTATGTGGACAAACATTCATCAGATGGTCACCTCCACACTTGTAATAGGGTCCTAGTGCTGGTCTCGGTCCCATTTGATTCGTCCTTTGTGGATAGGATGGTCTTTGTCTTGGTATTCCAACATTCCCAATCATGCCCTATGGTTCTGGTTGTTTGGGTTCTTCTGGTGGGTAATACACAGTTGGAGACATGTGTGCACCAGATTCTTCATAATAGGCTTGAACAGGCACTAAGGCTTGTTCTTCCTGATTCTCTAAGGTTGGTGCATATCTAATGCCCACTGGTCTTGCTCCTGGTAAAGGTGGTTGTTGTCCCAATACCGGTTGCGGTCTTTTTATCCCCATAGGTCCTGGTACATTTCCCGTTGGGTATCGAGGTACTGGATGTACCTGAGGTGGTGCTAATTGAGCAGGAGGTGCATACTGGCGCTCCCTTACATACCCTTTGTTGTAATAGCATTCCTCTGTTGGATGGTTTGTCCATTTTTGTTCAATCGCACACCATTTCAGTGGTTTTGGCAATGGTTTTTGGTATGGTGCCATCCTTTTTAGAGCCTCTTCTATCATTTGCTCTACATTTGGCATGGTTGTTGTTTGAACATTCTTTTTAGTGGTAGTCTCGCTCGCTACGGAGGAAGAGCTATTGGATGTGAAATCTGTATCCGCTGAGAGTCCTTCTTGAGAGTGTCGCTTTCAAGTGCAAGTCCTTCTTGAGAGTGTCGTTTCTCAATCCCTCAATAAAGAGAACAGATAGTCTGTCATCTTGTGGTCGTTCACGTACTGGACATCTCTCAATGTATTGTTTGAAGCGAAGTGAAGCTTCCTTCACTTTTTCGTGTTCTCTCTGTTTAAAAGCATATATTTGTGAAACCGTATTGTGCTTAATCCCTCGTTTTGAGAATTCCTCAGCAAACTCTCTTAGCAAATGGTCAATGTCATGGAATCCCCCTATGTTCAGTGGTTGAAACCATGTCAATGCCGTACCTTCTAGAGTAAGACCAAATCCCTCGTATTGTGTATGGAAATCTGTTATCTGCTCAGCTCTTAAGACTTGCTTAAAGAGTGATACATGTGCATACGGATCTCCTGAACCACCATACTTCTTTGGCATACACTTGGCTACTTGAGATGGTCTCATACGTCTATGGTCTGCTACCAATCTCATTGCTCCTGTATCCCGGCTAAAGCTTTCTCTAGCATCATGGACTTCATGGGTTACCCTTGTCGGTTCCCCTGCCCTGAATCTACTACTAGGAGGTAAATGTGATGGTTCCTCTTCGAACCTTAGACCTGGAGTGGTATACGTGGGGATTGGAATTGCACTACCTCGATTCGTATCCATTGACTCTCTGGAATGTAATGATCCCATTGGTCCGGGCTTCGAGTACTGAGGTTGACTGAAAGAGTCAGCAGCCTGAGTTCTTTGTCCTCCTGTCGTCATTGGGTTTTGCACTCCATTTGTTGGTGCTGGTCTTTGTGAGCTAGAAGTAACATAATATTGATGTAGTGGTCCCCCAAAATATGTATATCCTTCTAATTCTTTCTTGCCCATTGTTGAGTATTGCCTCCCATACTTGTCGTAAGCGGCAATTTTCACTTCCGATCCCTCTGTGTAGGTAAAGACATAAAGTCTTTTTTGGTCTGTCAACTCTCCAGTGTAGGGTTCTTCACATCTATAATAGAGATCTTGCTCCCCATTATTATATTTGTATAGCCCCACATAGATGTTATCAGTGTTGATCCTTGTAGTTTCATTCTCTCTTCTTAACCTCACATCAGGGAAGTTCATTATTGGCGCTTTCTCCTCAAGTTCTTCATCTACTTTGGCTTTGGTGCCCATCAATCCCCATTTGTCCACAATGTTAGGGTTTAGGACTACCAAGTACATGGTACCCTCGTCATCTAGATATCTATCTCCGCTATAGCTCACAGGCACTAAGTCCTTGAACTCACTAGGTCTCTCTTCTATCTTTACACAATAGCGGTCCATTCCATCTTTGTAGATCTTGGCACCTTGCTCATTGTCGTACTGGTATTTTATGAACAATAGCTTCATTGTGGCGGAAGGGTTTGATGACCCTGCTGCCATATTTTCTCTGTTGTTCAGGTTCAAGTGTTCCAAGTGTTCGGTGAACATCTCGTAAGATCTCTCTGAAGAAGTATCAGCAACACTTCCTTCAAAGATCGGCTCTAATGATTGCACCCAACTTTGGTGTACACTTCCCTCGGTTGATATGACACTTGCTTGTTCCCCTTGTTTTGGTTGGTTATTCTGGAGATTCCTGCCTGATCTCAAATTCATCAATTCCCCTAAAGGACTTTAACTTTTTCGTCTCGGCAATTTGTTTTCCCAAGTTTTTGTGGTCAGAATTGATCCAAACTGATTGATACTTGGTCAATTGTTTAATCTTGTCAGTTGGACAACTTCTGTTTCATCAAGTGAGAATTTTGTTGCAGTTATGCTGAAAAAGACATTATACGCGTATGATGTCTTTTTTCACAGATTTGGACTATTTTGGTTATGCTCACTCTCAGTAGCCCCCTTATGCTTAGTCCACTCACAAAATTCAGTTTGAACTCTGTTTAAGCAAGTTATGGCTGATTTAGGCTTTTCTTGGCAATTTTCCGCTTTTGGCTTGTTTTGGGTCAATTGTGATCCAAATGGGATGAAACTTGAATTATAACCTCTAGACAGCTATTACAATGGATCTGTGTTGGCAAAGTATCAAAATATGTCCAAAATTAGGTCAAAGACATTATACGCGTATGATGTCTTTTTCATCAATTTGGGCCAAGACTTGATATTTATGCTTTCTACAGTGTTTGTAACAATCTTGTCAGGTCAGATATAAAAAATAAGCAGTGGATGTGCTAAAAGACATTATACGCGTATGATATCTTTTGTCCCAGATTTTGACTATTCTTGGTTTTAAGCCTTCTCCAATGTTTATAATTGAGTTTCAAGTGTTTTTGTCAGGTTTGAATGTAAAAATAAGATCTGAATTCAAAATTTCCTATTCTTTGCGTTTCTTGGACTCCGACTTGTCTTTTTGGGTTTCTTTGAGTGTTAATGCTCTTGTTTTAAGTTGAAATTAGGGTATAACCCCCCTTTTGAACACTTTGGTAAAGTCAAAATTTCTGTTTTGGTCTCTGTTTGGTCATTTAGACATCATACGCGTATGATGTCTAAAGTTGCAGATTTTGAGTTTTTTGGCACAGAATCATTCCTAAAGCTTTCTCAAGTGCTCAGCAACTCCCAGATACACAGAAAATTTCTCTGACTTTTGTTTATTGCAAGTTTCACTACTAACTCGACGGTTTAGTGATCTAACATGCAATCAACCATATCAAGCAAATACTCCAATGATTACTAGCTCCAGATCAGGATCAAATGAAGTCCTACCTAAGCTATTCCTAATCATAAAATGGGTTTGGTAATTGTGATTTTAAAGAGATCCACTGCCACTCACGGACTAGCAAATTCTTCTTCTATCAACAACTACTCAACACCAACAAAACAACAAACAAATCTAAGCTAAACTAAAAATACTGTCAACACGGAAGACCCAGGAATACCCCACTTCCTAGTATCTCTCGAGATCTTCGGAGTCCACCACTCCTAGATCTTTTCTAACTAAAGTATACAAAGTAGTTTATACGACTCACCTCGTAGGATTAGTCTAAGGTCACCTACTTAGGGCTCTCGTCCCCGGCAGCGGCGCCAAATGTTAAAGCGGTTACGCCGCTAGCGGAAGCTAAATAGCGAGAACTCAACCAACAATAGAATTTGTCAGACGAGGACGGAGCTTGACCCGCAGGCGCATGGAAACAACTAGGTGGGTGTCAAACCACCTACTCGACCTTTTAATGACAATCACTACTAAGGAAATCAAATCTAAGTTCTAAAATACGCAAGTGACTGAAATCCGTACTACGAACGAATGCTATACGAAACAGGACCTAGAATCGTTGAATCGATCTTAAACTCAAGGGGAAGTCTATTCACTAGGTAAGAACAACACCCTAAAGACTTGAACTGCAAAATCAACCTATAACCACTCCGTGCGGTAAACGCGTATGAAGACAGGCCGAAAAATACAAGTGATCGAAACTTGACCCCGATGGTACCAATGTGTAGCTCTACTCGTTGTGGTTCTATAGATATGCTGCACGCTCCATTCCGACACACGAGTTGGAAGAAAACTCACACCGAAGCTCGTAGGAACTTACCACACATAGAAGCCGATAGCGCGCACTCTTGGTATCTGTGCGTAGCTCTCGCCGTTGCTAACACAATGGCGGTGTCGCTTCTCCAATGGCGGCTCCGTAGCTCGCGTAGCAAGTAGATAAGACTCTCTCTCTCACACACTCTCTCTCAGACACAGTCACAGCGCTCAAAAACTCACTTTGATTAATAATCTGAATCCTTAGGTTACAAAAACTTTGGCTTATATACCTCAGCCTTGGAGGTGAGAACATCTCTAACTAATTACATCAGCAAGTGAAATTATTTCGGGATTACAAGCTGGAAACTCAATTGAGTCCCGTTACTTAATGAATGGCTCAAATCAAAATTAATGTCGGAAAGACATTTATTACAATCAATGGTTACAAAATGATGAGTGTGAGAAAAAATGTGGGTGTGATCCTCTGCTGGCTCAACAGGGGATTATGACATGAGGATATTTACAATGGCCTAGTCATTAGAGGTATCACCACTTGGGAAGCAGTCACCACCAATGCGATCCAATTGGAGGATAATTTAATGATTCAAGGAGAAAGAGTGTCTGTTGAGCCTAAATCTATTAGCTCGCAAGCATCAGGGCATCAGCCAATAACCCTAAAGCCTATTGCTAAGGAGCCAAAGATATCTGAGATGACTTTAGCAGATCTCACCAAGGCTATTCAAGAGAGTCGTAGAGATAATCATGCTCCGCAAAACAATCATATGTATCCAAGAAGGGAGCAACAATGGTGCTCAGTATGCTATGGACAGCATAGTACCAGTAAATGCCCTACTTTTAGAGTATAATTCAATGGGAACTACAATGCCTGTGGAAGGTATGGTCATCAAGATAAGGATTGAATAGTATTTAAGTGTGCGATGGCCAATAGACCAACCTTAGCATGGACAGACACACCTCAAGTGCCTGCATTGATGCCAGCCCCACCTCTTGAACAAACAGCACAACACATGGTCCCTAGGGCCCAAAATGTTGTTCAAACAACACCCTTACCACCTCTAGTGCTAGGACCACAACCACCACATCCAAGAATCACTTCTGTGAATCAAGTGGGTTGTGAGTCATCTATTGCTTGTTTGGAAGGTTGTGAGGAAGATATAGATTCTAATATTGAGTATGGGATGGATGTGCTTGAAGAAAGTCCATAATACTACATGGAGGACTATTGGGGACAAGTCAAACCTGTCTATCAAGTAGCTGCTCTTGCTGCAAGAGGCCAAAATATCAATTACACTACTAAGAGACCACCTCTTCAATGCTATGAGTGTGGAGGTCCACATCGTGTAGCCGAGTGTCCTATTAGGCTACAAAAGAACGCCACACTAAAAAAAACCAATCAAGCGAGCACGTCTAAAATGCCGATACTCATGTGTAATCGATGTGGCATAGATCATTTGATTGCCCAATGTCCAAATAATCCAAATGCACCGTAGATCACGCCATTAAATTTGATTGAAGTTATCGAGGATCCATCACAAAGTACAACTGTGGTACCAGTAAACGTACTCACACGATCGATGCTCCAAAAACAAAATTATATTCTTGATGAAAGAGACACGGCATCAATTGCCCAATCTCAGAAAAAGAAGAAAACATGAAGGAAGAGATCGCAAAAAGTAGCGAAGTCAGACCCTAGTTCAAAGACCAACATAGGGATTGGTGATGACCCCGTATATATGAACGACGCTGAAGAGGATTTTGATTCAGGTGAAACCATGGAGACCAAAAAAACCACTAAGATAGAAACGAACAAGGAAGATCTTCATGAGCCACAATGGCTAGGATCCAAGAAGAAGATAAGAACTTATCCAAACCCTACGGAGGAGATTGAGCGAGTCAAGCAATTAAGGAGTTTGGTAGAAGATACCCAAAGGGATCTAGAACCGGCACCTAGGCAGATCCAGATTATAGATACCGTGTTCCCTATGCAACAACAACCTCACCAAGTCCATAGACCCTAAGCCATACCTAGTGTCATCCAAGAAGAAAGTGACTTAAAGTCATGGGAAAGTGGGCGTACTCACTTCTTGATGGAAAGAATGTTTACAGAGGGACTACTTGATCCTATCAAAGAAATGGAGATCCCATCTTCCCCACGTCAAAGGAATCAAGGCCAAAAGGTGCCTTTAAACATTGCCAAATTGATGGATTTCATGTCTTCAGAAGTTAGAACCACCATCATGTCCAAACTATATAAAGACCCTGAGCTAGTCTCAGCTCTTCGAGCCTTCCTCAATGGAGAACTAAAGTTTAGGCTACCACAATTTGAACAGATGGATGGAGCTGGGGAGATTCCAATAGAGGAGGAACACTTAGATCCATAACCCAACCTAGATGAGAACCTTGTTATAGAAATACATGTTAACAAGTTGGGACAATACTTTGAGGGTGATGAATCCAATGCGACCATACCAATCACTACTAAGGGATTAACTGTGAAGGGAATCCTTGATGGTGGCGCTGGGGTTAGCATTGTGACTAAAAATTGCTAGGAAACTATGGGAAGACCTCACCTTGCGACCACAACCATAGTAGTGAAGATGGCCAATGGGTTTATCGTTAAACCTATTGGGATGCTAGAAGACCTTAGATCAAGGTCTTTGGAAATAAAATAAGAGTTACCTTCATTGTTATGGATTTCTCCAAGCACACTATGGCATCCGAGATGATCTTAGGACGTCCTTTCATGAGGGAAGCAAAAATGGTGCATGATTGGTCTAAAAATCATGTCTACTTGCAGTTCCAAGATTCTGTCATTCGAGTGGATCTTGTGACTTGTCAAGCACATCCTCTAGGAAACAGGTTTATAATTGATCATAGATCTGACACCACAGTTCACTCGACCCCATTGCAGTATTGTTACATGTGTAAAGCGGACACTGATGTTGGGGAAGATTCTCCTTATATGGATGTTCTACCTGGGATGACTGAGTCGGACAATGTGGATTGGGTCCACCTAGCAGCAACCATAGACACTTGGGGAAACAGGGGGACGACCTGGGTAACACTTGAGGGTGCCCGTATCCTTAAATATGCTACAAGCAATGCATATAGCTTCTGACAAGACTCATCCTGATATAACAAAGAAAACATACAAGTGGGTCTCTAAATCTTCTTTAGCGACCATAGCTAGTGCTACAAAACAGAAGCCTTGTAAGAAACGTCCCACTTGCTCCAAAAAATGCAAGAAAACATGGTGATGGATTCCTAAACGACTATTGGAAGCCCACGGCTACAATCAAGAAAATGATCAAATCTGGGTGCCAAAACGTAGATTATGTTCTTACCTGTCACCTGATCCATGTGAGCTCAATCCTGTGGCTCCAAAATGAATTGACAATCGCGGAAAGAAAAAAATCACAGAATGCTACACACCCGCTCCAGAGCTAGTTTGGGTACCAAAGAAAGAACAATTTGTTCCACCTAGCTTAGGAAGGGGGGAGTCCCATGAAGCTTCTAGCTTCTAGCTCCTCATGTAATGCATCCATAGAGGTAAAAGCTTCTCCACAGCCTCCACCTACAAAAGTGGACCTCCATAAAGCTACAAATGAATCCACACCTCCCAGTGTTCAAGAATCACCTGATGGACCACTTCAAGTTCAATCCTGGGAGAGTACCTTACCACCCTTGCAACTCGACGAGGCACCTAAGGTAATAAAAAACTACTGGCAAAAATCATCACCTATTACCAACTCGAACAATTGGTTTCAAAGGGTGGCAAGCACATTTCAAATGGTATGATCTACCCAAGGAAGGGGGGAAGTCTTCATTCACGTCAGCCTATTGAATTATTTCCCTCTTACCCTTGTTTCCCCGACCTCTCAATCACCAATCTTAGGGAATGTATATATATAGCTTTGTACTCACAAAAACAAAAAAGAGCAAGAGCAATAAGCAAACAAGTATGCACAATAAATATCAAAACATTTGACCCAGACCTATACATTCACATTCGGTACACTGAAACAGAAACCTATGTCATAAAATACCTATGATCCTCATCACTCGAGTGATGGAGGGTAGGTAGGATTAGTGCGATAGGAGTGTTTTTGTTTTAGAGTTTAGTGATTAGAAAAGTTCTTTTTTCCCACTGATGTGCCTCCTTTGTGCTTCATATTGTGTATAGGAATGTGTTGCTGTGGTTAGGATTTGGACCTTCATGGGATCTTTCTCTCATTTACACTTCAAATCAAGCGCGACCATCAACACAAACATGTGTTTCTTGTCCATTAACATTGCCCCTTATCTTTTTGCATCCATGTTTGTTTGCTTTAATTGTGATTGGTAGCATAATATTCAGTGCCTTTATTTAGTATCAAACATTAAATTCAATGTAATTTTTGTCATAATCACTTGTCTAGGCTTAAAAATCAAGCAGTCCGACTACGCTAGTTTGACCAAGCTAGGCGTTAGAGATCTTCTCTTAATACCATGGGGAATGCCTTCCTAATAATCAATGGTTACTTAGGTTCTTAATCTGATTTAGGTAGCATTGTGTGAAATGTACTAGGGCTTTCTACTGGGCTTAGTCCCTATTGACCTTTAGCTTAAGTATTATAAAGGGAGTTTACTAGTGTGATGAGCCTGGGGAGGGTAACAATGTTATATGACCCCCCAAAGTTACAAAATTAAAATGTTGAAAATGAACAAACAAAAAATCAAAGTGCCACAATGTAAAATCTTAAGCTGGAAGAGAAATCTCAGCTTGATTTGGTACTTCACTCACATGTATCGCCTATGGTACTAGAGCCCTAGAGGTTCCCAGTGTGGGCGCTTTTCCTTGAAAAGCAAAAAACCCAAGGCATACAAAATAAGCACACACATCAAAATTGAATCACTGTGAAAAGACTCTGGGGGGTCAAAGAAAAAGTAATCAGTCAGGCAATGATTTCATGAGAAATTCCTTTTATCGTGGCTTAACTACAAGGTCTTCTAGGTATAGCCTCTAGTCAGCCCTCGAACATGAAATACTTGGCCCTCGCAATTAAACAACTTAATTGACCATAGAAAATTAAGAAGTTTACCCATGGTATTAATAGTCGATCTCTAGTGCCTTTTGACCGTTAAATTAGCAACCCCAGACTTGTTTATTTTTTTCCTTTACATCTGTTTATGCATTTGATTATATTGCAATTTAATGTTTATTGCTGACAAATGGTTTAAAATTCTGTTACCAATCAATTTGTCTGCCTACAACTGTATATGCTTTTTAATTGTATATGAAAATGCAATTATTGTGCCAATGTTGTTTGATTTTGCAGTGACTGAAGAAGGCTAAGGATATTCATCTCAAATGCTCTTCCACCTCGATGAAGGAGCTTCAACTCAATAGCTTCCGAGGACGGAATCTACATTAGGAAGGGAGGCATGTTAACCCTCACGGCTCACGGACACCCTATTACCTACGATGGATGTTGTATTATTTACTTGGTAGAGTCAGGTACCGGGCTTGTCGGTCCAATAGGAAAAGGGTAAGAGTGATCGCCGATGAGAGGCGCACTCTAACTGGAACATTCAAGGGATTAGTTGGCTAAGCATGGGCGCTCAAGTGTGAATGGGGCAAGCTCATATAAAAGTCAACTAAACCTAAAATTCATTCATTCTCTCATTTGTGCAATTGAAGAGTGCTCTTGCTCCATCTCCATCTTCTTCTTCTTCTTTCTCCTTGTGTGTGTGTGTGTGTGTGTGTGTATGCGTGAGAGAGAGAGAGAGAGTGTGTGTGCGATCGAGCATTGCGGCGGCACGACGGCGGCTAGGCGGTTGAGCGCGGCGTAGCGGTGTCTCCCTCTTCTTCGTGGCGAGGAATCCTCCACGACAGGAAGCGTAGAGCGGTGAGTGACACACCAACGCCATCTTTGAGCTTACTTGTTTAGGCTTTTTGTGTGCTTGGAGCCATTTGTGGCTCGCACACGGTGTATCGGCAAGTTCCTTGCATTGACACGTGCGACTGACGCGCACACTTCTCCATCTTCATTACTATGCTATTATGTATGCTAAGCAAGAAGAGTAATAATAAGTGAGGAACTATTTCTTTCTCCTATGAATGTTTTTTCTTCCTCTTCCCTATCCTCATTTTCTGTTGGCTCTCTCCACCTTTGAAGGTGTTTGAGGCCTTGGAACTGAGGCCGGGGATGGTTAATTCTTTTTACAAAGTCTATGTTATGCTTGTGATGCATGAAGCTTTCCATCTTCATTGCATCACCTAGGTCACAAGGAACACAAAGGTTGTATTGTACCAAGTATCTCTTGATGGGAGAAGCTATAATACAAAAGCCTATTGGAAGGGGGACCGCTGGCACCGCATAAATTCAGTCCTCAATTGAAGTCAAGTTCTCTAAACTCTCTCTCTTGCAAAAGTATTTTTCATGCCAAGTTAATTAAGTATTATGGTTATGTTTCTACCCCTAGTTAAGTTCACCCTCTAGGTTCTCAAAGTAGAGTCTCACAAAAATGCTCACTCTAATTCTCTTAATTGCGTTATTCTCAAAGTTCATAGGCCATCTCCATTAGATTTTTTTTCTTGCAACCCTTATTCCAACAATTGGTCTTGTGATCCTAATGTCCATGATGCATGCATGTGAGTTGCTGCAGATTCACGTGTGTGGTATTTTGACAGTGGTGCTACAAAGCACATTACCTCACATCGTGATTTGTTTGGGAGTTGGAAATATTGTGCTTGTTGCTACTATGAATGACAATTCTTTCACACTTGTTGATGCATTGTATGTACATGGGATCAAGAAGAATCTTTTGTTTGTATCTACACTTGCTACACTTGGAGTTGTAGTCAAATTTGTGGATAACAGATGTACAATCCATGATCTCAATTTTGGTGATGAAATTGTTGCATCTAGCGTTTTATGCCATGGGTTGTATAATCTCACTTTGTATGACAAGTGTGGGAAGAATTTTGCAAATTCTATTGTGATTTCAAAGGTTGTTTCAAATGCAAAACTTTGGCATGCACATTTTGGACATCTGAATTTTGCCAGTTTGCTGCGTTTGCAGAAATTTGATATGGTTGCTTCTTTGCCGCCTCTTGAAGCACCTGTTAGATATGTTTGTGAAGATTGTATTTTGGGTAAGATGCAGCATTCAAAGTTTCCAAAGGATGGTTCAGTTAGGACCATATGCAGGTTGCAGCTTGTGCATAGTGATGTTTGTGGGCCCATGCAAACTCCACCCTTGGGCAATTTCCTTTACTTTCTGCCTTTCATTGATGATTACTCCAGGCATGCATGGGTGTATCAGCTTAAATCAAAGTCTGAAAGTGTTTGTGTGCTTCAAAAATTTTTTGGCTATGGCTAAAAATTTCTTGAAATGTATGATGGGCACCCTCCGTTCAGATCGATAGGGGGAGTATACGTCCCATGAATTTAATGCATTTTTGGCTAGTCATGGGATAAAACACCAATGTACAGTGCCATATAACCCTCATCAAAATGGTGTTTCTAAGAGAAAAAATAGGTCATTTACACAATGTATGGTCAAAAGTCAAGCTTTGTCGCATTCGTTTTGGCTTTAAGGCCATCATATGTGCCACTTATGTACTTAACAATTGTCCTACAAAAGCATTGTAGTCTATGACTCCATATGAAGCATGGCATGATAGAAAGCCTTCTATTGAGCGCTATTTGGCATATGCTTTGGTGCCACAAACGCAACGCAAAAAATTGGATGATAAGTCTGTCAAATGTATTTTTTGTTGGTTAAAGTGTTGAAAGCAAAGATTACAGGTTGTATCATTCACAAAGAAAGCGTATCTTTGTCTCACGGGATCTTGTGTTTGTGGAAGATTCTGTTCAGTCCTTGTTTTCATGTAGTAGAGACACTAATGTAAGCTCACAAGACATTTATGACACTTTGTTGCCTCTTTTCGGTGGTGGAAGCTTGAATGTAAATTCCAATGAGGCATATGTATAGCCTATGGGGGTTTCTAAAAATGTTATCGATCAACCTATTATTGATGCAAATGTACATGATATACTTAATGAGGAAAGGGCTGAGCATGCTATTGGTATAGCAAAATGGATGGTGCATACTTTGCGTGAAAGTAAATTGGATGCACCTTTGTCTAGTCGTACTTGTTCAGGTTCTCACCATGCATCTTATGCATTAGATTGTTATGCTTTGGTTGTGTCTAGCTTATGTGATGTTGAGAAACCTTTATCTTTTGGTAAGGCACAAAATTAAAAAAATTGGATGGCTACCATGCAATCAAAATATGATGCACTTATGGCTACCATGCAATCAAAATATGATGCACTTATAGAAAATTACACATGAACTTTACATGATTTGCCTCCTGGAAAAATGGCCATTGGTACGAAGTGGTTTTACAAGTTGAAATGCAAGCCAAAAGGTGAGATTGATTGTTATAAGGCTTGACTTGTTGCAAAGGGCTATGCAAAACAAAAAGGCATAGATTATTAAGAGACTTTTTCTCCCGCTTGTTGTATGATTATTGTGCGTTTTCTATGTGCATTGGGAACTCATTTTGATTGGGATGTACATCAATCAGACATTGTTTCTGCTTTCTTGAATGGTGACATATTTGAGGAAGTTTTTGTAACACAACCTCACGGTTTTGTCAAGAAAGGACAAGAGGATAAAGTGTGCAAATGTTAGAAAGCTTTTCCAACAAAAAGTGCATTGTATGTAAAGTGTGAGGGTGATTGACTTTTCATTTTCGATCTCTATGTGGATGATTTGCTAATCACTGGACCAAATGAGAGACATATTGCTGAAATTTAAAGCTGATTTGAATGCTACTTTTAAGATGAAATATTTGGGGCTGCTGCATCATTACTTGGGCATACAGTTAAGCAGTGTGATGGTGGTATTGCCTTGTGTCAGACAAGTTACATAGAGAAATTGCTATGTAAGTTTGGACTTGAGGATTGCAAACCTATTGCCACTCCCATGGAAACAGGTCTAAAATTGAGTCTTTATGATGTTGGTGATCCTGTAGATGTCACTCTTTACCAAACTGCTGTTGGCTACCTTATTTATGTATGCAACACGAGACCGGATATTCAGTTTGCGGTCTCATAGGTCAACAAATTTATGCATAGTCCATGGTCTAAGAATTGGCATGATGAGAAGCAGATTTTTTACTACTTGAGTGCCACTTTACATCTTGGCCTATTTTATCCCAAGGTGGGATCATTACCTCCAGATTTACATGCTTTTTTGGACTCAAATTGGGCTAGTTGTTTTGACACGTGAGTGTCCACAAGTAATTTTTTTTCATGCTCAGCAGTTCATGTATCTCATGGTTGAGCAAGAAGCGAACAAGGTCTTGGCCAAGAGGCTTGGGCCTTTGGGCCCTTGGAGAAAGAGGGATGCTCATGAGAATAGGCCTTGACCTTGGGGGCCTTGAGGCCGTTGGAAGAAAGAGAACCACTCGCAAGAATGCCTACTCATGGTTGTAGCACCCTATGGGCTCATTTGAGTTGTGTTTTGGTGCCCGATGGTGCTTCAAAAGCGTTGCAGCAATATGTCTCTCATTTGGTACAGTGATAAGCAATATTTGAATTTCATCTTCATTACAGACTTGAATTTGGATAGGGTGAAATTTAGGGCCAGTGTTAGCTTCTGAGTTTCTACCCCATGAGAGGGAAATGCCCTATTTTGGGTGGGGTAACCAACTTAGTCATGTGGGTTGGTCATGAGGGCTACCTGAATGTAAAGTATGTACATCCGGTTTGGCAGAGTGTAGCCACACACACACACACACAAGTTAAGAAATGGGATGAAGAGGTTGATAACTCGAGCTAATAGTGTCCAAAATTCAAGCTTGTGGGCTCTATTGGAAGCTTGCGAGGAGAGTTTCAAAATGAGGTGAGTAATGCACAAGGTTGATGATGCCAAGAAACTAATGGAGGTGCACAATTGTGAAAAATGGTGCTAAATATGCTTAAACAAAGTACTCTAATGTTCCAAAGACGTAATCAATCAATTAAATCATCCATTGGCCATCCCAAACTAAGGTATTTGGAACCAGTTGGAGTTTAATTGATGACTAAATTGATGGGATTATTTGACAAATGCAAAAATGAAAACCCCTACTAGGTTATGTGCTTAGATTCTTTCTAATCAAACACTAATTAGCCATGTAGGGTAGTGGCTCACGTGTTTTCCAAGGGCATGTCCACACATGATTAATCAATTACTTGGTTAGGGAGAATGATAACTAATTAAAACGCTACAAGCATATAAAGTTAACTACTTCTCATGGGTGGTGTGGCTCTGATACCAATTGTAAGGATTAGCATGGCATATTATGAACAAGCTTATCTATGATGATAATTAAGCAATGATCAATGGCACAGTACACAAGATGTAATAAGCTAAAATTAAATTTTATTATTGACCATAAACTCACACTAGAAGTGTGTACAAAATGGCTACTTAAATAGAAGTAACTAGTGCGATACAATATGGTAGAACCAATGAATTGGCCCTCAGAGGCACCAAGAAACACTCCAAATCACCACCAAATCAAACTTGAAGAACTGAGGACAATCCATGAGACTAGAGAGGTGGTTTGGACTCATGTATAACTCATGTGGATGCTAATACACCTCATACACATCACATGAAAGCATATGACAAGCTACCACATAAGATAGTGACTAGACTAGGGAAGGTGCCCACTATTTTGGTGCACATGACAAAGGCCATATACCTAACAATGCATATCCTTGATATAAACCATTAGTCAATAAAAGGATCTATTACCTCTCTCTCTCTCCCATGTGTTCCCTTGATACAACACCTTTTGCTACACTTTGACATGAGATGGTGAAGGTTTTGAGTAGAATTCAATTTATGATGAAGTAAGAGAGCATGGTTTGCATGATGGTGCAAAGGGCGAAGAGTAGTGGGGAGACCGGTCACAGTTCTACTCCGATGTTGGAGATCAACTAGTCAAGATTCCGTATGTACCCATATTTCATATGGATTAGCAATTGAATGGCGAGAACTATTCCATTTGGAGAGCGACGATGATTGTGATCTTTGACTTGTAGGAGCTTGGAGGCTTCATTAGTATCAACTTCACGAAGCAAAAGGAACTAGTGGGAGCGAAGTTGTGGAGACATCCTGATGTTCAAATTTGATCTTTCACTATCCCTAATAGTACACTATCAATTATCAATCACATACAATTAATGAAGGAGGCGAAGTAGACAAGAGACAGGGAACTCCCAAAACAGTTGGCTTCTCAGCTAGGTGCCCCTTCATTATTTCTTTATTCCATACACCAAAGTCCAAGTTAGCAACTACCCAAGAGCCCAAACTCTCCCTCTGAGTCATCCACAGAGTCGCGGTCTGATTTGATATGCTCTAACAGCACCCCTAGCGTTCTATAGGCATGGGTTCAAAGCATAAAAAGCGACTTCAAAAATCTCTTGTAATTTCATAATTGCTACAAACTACAAAGTCAATAGCTTTCATGAAATTGTTCATTCACAATATCAGAATCCGTACATGCCACATTATCAGCCGTATGATGCTTCACAAATTACATCGTGATTCTCACCATGAAAACCTCACAATTTTTTATGTGCTTGCCCGCAGATTTGGGTCTAGGGTAAAAGCACCAAGTTAAGGACAATGAAACTGTGCAAAGCCGTGTGAGAGATATGGAGAGAGATTTTGGGCTTGGAGTGGTGCAGAAGGTGTGCACATGAGTCCTCTTTTCAACAAAATAGGTGTTCTCAGTTGTTGTGACACAGCATGCAGGTTTTCTGCTTCATTAGTGCAAACTGCGAGGCAAAAAGTGTGCTTAAAGTATTAAGGCCACGCATGAGCAAGAAAAGGAACTGCAGAGATTGGAGGTTGAACATAAGTTTCCACCAATGGGATCACTCCATGGCAAACGGCGTGGACCATCTACCCAAAGCTCGTTTGGTGAGGGATTCATTCTACTTCTAGTAGTTGTCCACTTTTACCCTAGCTCTGTTCGGGCTCTTCCTCTCCTCGTTTTGTCCGGTCTTCACTATAGCGCATCATCACTTTGTCACATATACCTAACCCCCCCCCCCCCCCCCCCCCCCAAAATAGAAGAGTAATCGCTCTCGCCTACGCATTTACAAGAGACACAAACCCAATTCTGCAATAGACCTCAACTCCCGCAAATATCCCAACGGCCATCCCCACAAGGGAGTACATTCATAAGGATGCATCCACCCATATCCTAATCCACATTGAATTTCAAATAACAATTTACATCCACATAGTTCATGCTAAACATTCAAAAGTAAATAGTCCCTCTAGTCATTTCATCCAATTTGGAACTCTTGATGCACTATAACCACCATCGACCTAGTCATCTCCTCTAGACGGAACACTAGAATCTCTCAAGATAGACCGCTGCAACCATTCCTCTCACATATTCAAACAACATGCAAGTTTGAAAGAGCAAACATCCCTGTCAGGGATTTGATATTTACGTAATTACCACAAATTTTGTGTGATCACGAGGTCTTATTGACACATTTACATAATCACACTTAACATGATAAAAAAGAAGCCGGCTAAGAGCAACCTGGAAACCCACAAAAAGCCCTCCGAGAATTTCTGTTTTCCCTGCGGGCCTGCCGAGAAAACAAAGAAGCCCGGCGGGGCCGCAAAATAATATATGTAGGGCCCAATCGGGCCCATTGGGTGTCATTCCTTCAGCCATCTTTTGAGAGAGAGAGAGAGAGAGAGAGAGAGAGAGAGAGAGAGAGAGAGAGAGGACCAACTTTGCAAGTACGTCGAGAGGAGAGAGGGAGAGAGGGGTTCGTGTGGCAGCGTGCTCTACGTCGCAATGCGCAGCAATAGCGGAGTACCTGGCCACATGACCCCGGTATGTGTTGTGTGTGTGCGCGTTGTGTGGTAGCGTGCCTTTTGTCATATTGTATGGAAATCATAAGATACCTTACCACACAATGGGAGCGTGTGCGTAAGTTGTGCTACGGAACAGTGCTTACCACAAGGGCATCACCTCGGTGACGTGGGGAAGATAGTATCCTTGTGGTAAGTATTGGCTTAGTGTTTGGGTACTACGTCGGTAACGCAGCGAATCTAGTATCCTTATGGTGAGTCAACTTTCCTTCCCCTTTCCAAAAAAACATATGGGCATCGATCGGTAACGCGGCTATATGATGCTCGTATGCAAGCCATTATTTCTTCTTAGATTCGAACGGCACTCAGTCGGTAACGCAGCTAATTGAGTGTCGTTTGTTAGAAGCATTTGTTTTTGCATAAATGTGGCGTTCATGTCATTAACCCAGTGGTGCGAACGCCATATAATATGTATGTGCATGTGCAATTCATTTTTTTAAGTATTAAGTATATGAAATACTTGGTTGGTAACGTGGCCGTGAAGAGTATTTGATATACAAACATTTGAATTGTTTGAAATTGTTTTTTAAGTGTTCTGATGAATATATATACTAGCTAATCATATTCAAAAGAATGCTTTATTCATCAATCATCATCTCTATTTTAAATGCTATATTTACATAAATTCTATGAAAAAAAGTATATGCACACAATTTGCATGTTAAATATTCATTTTTATCTTTTTAAAGAGCAAGACGTTCTTTGCAATTTCCTAGCCTGGTTTGTATACTTTCAATGTTTTAAATGAGCTAAAATAAAATTGACAATATGTACATGACGATGCATGTATCTTCCAAGAGGCTTTATTTTTGAAGTGAATCGTGATAACGTGCAAAATATAAACTCAGGTATTTTGTTATATCAAAGAATTTTGAATTGTTTTGGGTTTTTAACATGTTCTATTAGATATGAATAATTTTATTAGAAGTGACTTATTTTTATTGCATTTTACACGAGTAAACATACCATTTTAGAGTCAAAATAATTACAACGTGAATAAAAAATATAAGTTAAAAATTCACAATATGCTGAAATGTTTCAGATTTTTAACATGTATTTGTTTGATCTGGATGAAGTTCTTATAAACTACTTGTTTACTCTACATTTTACAAGTGTAAACATTGCATTTTACAGTGAAAATTGTTTCCAATGTTTATCAATATATTCATGCACATTTCTTAAAGTTTTCAATTCATGGTTATGGTTTATCTGAACTAGTGTGAGAGTGTTAGTGCAGTGTGCAGCCATGAATTTGTATTTGATATGTTGTTTTTCATTGTCCAGTGCTAAAATGACACCAGATCAAAATAAAATTATTATGCGTGCCATTCAAAAAGAATGTATTTTGGCAATATCATCATGTGCAGATGGTCGCATACAGCAGATTAGTGAAAGTGTCATCTTCATCAAAGACCTCACTAGCGCTGTATGGGAGAACACAGTGCGTAAGCTGCGAGGTGAAGGCCAATATGAGTTGCTGATTCCAACAAGGATTCAAGAATATGACCCCCACCACAAGGTTAGGACAGTGTTGGGCAATATGAAAGTCTGCAGAGACTTAAAGGAAGATATCCCTCCTGCCTGCAATATAACAAAATTAGAGCTCTGGGACAAATTATGGGAGGAAAAGAAGGTCAATATGAAGCGTGTGAAAGCTCAAGACCAAGCTTCCTTACCCAAGAGATTGAAGATAGCCCAAGATGCACAAGTAGCTGTGGGTGGCCAATCAGATGCCAGCAACACCGGCACAATCATGCACACAACTTTGAATGCCAAGTGCGCTCATCTAGTTGGCATTCCCCATGAGGCCTTGGTAGATGATACAAGGATTAGAGCATGCTCTTTTGGTGTGTACGCATTGTACAGCATCAAAGGCATCTCTTTCTTTCCAAACCACATTGCATATGTGGAAAAATTTTACAAGGGAGGGAGTGAGGCAAAATTTGACATCTTTCAGACAGAGCAAGGAATGCAAACACTTCACCCCTCCGTTGTAAGATTCATTGGCTTTACCACCGAAACTCCCTGGATCACAATATTTCCATACTACAATGGAGGCACCTTGGGGAACATGATGTGCCGCTTGCCTTTCGCCCATGGAGAGTTCAGACGCCACATGCAGCACAGGCTACAACACGGCTGGAGGTCATTGCCACCAGTAAATCAGCACTTACCAGCGCGGATCAAAGTAGTGATTGAGTAGATGCCAGCAATTTGTCACACCTTAATTGATGGCGTTGTGGTTGCTCACTCAACTGGTATAGTGCACAACGACCTTCACCTGTTCAACATAATGTTGGACTTTACTCATGTAAATAAACCTCGTGTTGGCATCATTGATTGGGGAATGATGCTTAGAGCGCAAGCTAAGTGTGTGTCAATTAATGATCTGCATCCAAGTGGACGGTTGGACCCTGCAGTTTTGAAGGCACACAAAGCAGGAGAAGCTCCAGAACTATACGATCCACGGTGCGCAAATGCATGCACAAAATCGAGCAACATTTATGCATTGGATTATCTATTTGACATGTTGATAGAATTTTGGAGTGCAGCCAGGAAAGTTTATTTTCCAGAAGAAGTATTTTACCACCCGGACCAAGATGTTATGAGGGCCATTCATATTAAAGTAAACTGCTAGATGAAGTTAAGAGAGCGGAAAAATAGAAGAAATGCATCTGATGTTTTGATATTTTTCAAAGAACATATAAAAACAGACCCTAATCATGTCCAAGGATCGCTTGTTGAACTTGCGTTGTTATCTGGTTCTAAGTCTGAGTGTTGTGGGTCTCCTTGTAATTCAACTTCCACATCTATTACTAGATTCTCTTCTATTTCGTCTATAGTGCATTGAGATATACCGACATTGAACTCTTCTTCGTCTTTGTTTTGACAATCATACAACCTGGTTGGCATTTCCTCCTCATAGCCAGCACTTTCAATGTGATGCAATATCTTTTCGTTGTAAAACATATACACTAAGTTTTCCGCTCTGTCTACTAATAGTCCGTTGCGAATAGTGCTATGAACATACTTGTACATACTCCAGTTTCTCTCTGAACTTGAGCTTGTTGCACATTGTGCCAGTACTTTCATTGTAAGGGGACGTAAGGTCGAGTGATGCTCAGGACCTTCTTTTAATCTAAATGCACTCATTTCTTTAATACAATCAATTCGGTCCTGAACGTTGGAGTAGAATGTGTTGACCACATTATAGAAATCACTGACCACCTCTATATTGGACATCAGATCTAAATTTTCATACTCATGATCGATTATGTAAGCCACACTATGGAGTGGAGTATGAACGCTCTTTCATCTTGCATGAAAATACTTGGCCAAAATCCTTTGTTGTTTGTCAGAGAATGGTAGTCGCCACTCCTTCTCTACTACAGACTCTTTCAGTTCCTCGAGATTTTCAAGACTTTGTTGGACTAACCACCATGTCATCCACACTTTGTCCATATTTGGTGCCTTTTGATCAATGTTACGAATCGCGAACATAACGGGTATCATTACATGCTACGCGTCCATTACACTCGTCCACCAAGCAGCTTTGTTTATATTGCCACGTAGATATGTAATTTTCTCTTTCACTTTTTTTTTCTGCTCAAGCTGCCATTCATCAAAGTCCGTGCAATTGAAAGTGTCAATCACAACGTACCTATTGCAGAGAGGTAATTCCAATGTATAAAATGCATGCAAAATCGAGTTTTAGCAGGAAGTTTCAACATCACTGACATGCGCATTCTGTACAAACCGAACACTCTTTGTCGTTTCAAGATAAATTTCACAACTTGACGCTCTGTGTCGATTATTTTGGCGAACCATGTGGTTTCTTCACTAGTGTACCAATCCTTCAGTACCAAGTTTAAGGTGTGCGTATTACAACCACTGGCAAAAATGTGTGGAAAGCACTTCTGTATTAATTTACTAGCATTTTTACAATTTTTTGCGTTATCCATGACTACATGAACGACATGTTCAACATCAATTTTTTTAATTACATTAATCAAGATTCCAAAAATATATTTTTCACTTTTAATTGCACCAGAACTGTCAATCGCCTTTATGAACGTTTCTCCCCTTACACAAACCAACATTACATTGATCAGTGGTCTTCTTTGAACATTTGACCAACCATCACTGACAATTGTGCATCTTGAAAGCGAAATATTCCCAAGTATGATTTTGCCAATACGCTCTTTGACTTCGATGTAACATTTATCCAAGAGAACATTTCGTATCATGTGATAAGAAGGAGCTGAAAATCCTGGGCCAAACTCATCGATTTTCTTTCAAGCGGCCTTCCAATGATTGTTGTTAACCATGACTAGAGCACTTCCAGTGAAGAATATTGTTTTGGCCAGTGTAGTTTGTGCTTCTTCTAGAGACTACATCCGAAAGCTTTAATGCAATGATTTTTTACGCATTTGACCAAGTCCACTTCATTGTGACGCTTAAAAGGAACGTTGTTTGACATTTTCTCTCTTTGCGCAGTCTGTTCTCCAAGGTTAGTTGGTGTCACCACAGGATCGGCAGAGTTAATATTTGACTTTGACTACTCTTAACTTACATCCATAATATAGCTATATATCTGTTGTCTCTTGCCACCTTTTTTAGCAAGTTCTTCTCTCAAACGCTTTGCAATTGCGGGTGCTTGAAGATGTTCACATTTCTTACAACTCTTTTTAACTCCCTAATATGTGGTGCATCGCCTGATTTTGTTGTGAAGCAAAATTTACATTGTCACTCCATATATCGATCGCATATGTTGTGAGCATAATCCCACTCTTTGTCAAGAGCTTTTTTATTCTTTTGCTTCTTCGTACCACTTGTGCCGACATTTTGCTCTATTGCTTTTAAATTAAAAATGAAGACAAAAGAACTAGATGTTCAGTTTTTAAAACATTTTTCTTCTTTTCAATATATATTAAAAAACCATTCACTAGGGAAGTAATCAAATCTGCACGATATGAGATTTGCAATGCAGGTTAATCAATCCACATATCGATCACCTATGTTGTGAACAAACATACACGTTGCAATGCACTCTCTGCACGGCATAATAAATACAACAATGCCATGAATTTCTCAATGCAATTATTATTATGATGATCATTTATACATCCTCTTTGATTTGCAAACAATAAGACACATCTAATTTCAAATGCTACAAAGAATAATCAACTTCTACACTAAACGATGTCAATTATTTGCAAAAAACACACGAAAGCAATAAAATCTATGATTGGTCATGTCATACACTAATAATCTTTCATAATACATAATGCACTCTCTGTATAAACCAATGCATGAAATAACGCAAAGAAATCTTCAATATAATCACACAATTGAGGACTACTTGTACCCAGAAGGATTGTAGTCCCCTTAAGCAATCAATCCAATATATAAAAGCTATTTTCACCCAATTAAAGATTATAGCTCTTATATTGTGTAATGACGATGTATATCAACTCAAATCTATGATGGTGAAAAATGCAAGACTTCAAGGATCTTTATATGCTTAGTACACTAGTACAGGACATCCAACCTTTGACTATCGACTCGTCATTTGCATATGCTCATCTTTTAAAACCAATTAGAGCTCTCATTTTGACCAATGACTTCGTTGCAATGAGTATGACTTCAAATTTTTAATTTACTTTTATGTTCGGTGCAAGAATTAAATATTTTTATAAGTGGTTACCGAATTAAGAATCATGTTCAACCAAAAAAAAAAAAAACCTATGACTATAACCTTAGGTCAATTCACAAGGAGAGTGACTGTACCCTGCACTCGGATACACTCCCCAGGGATTTACCTAGTCAAAACACCACAGTAAACACATTGTTTACTTTATATAATTACGTCCGTCGAGATTTTTTATTTTCCCGACGGGCCCGCCAAGAATGACTTTTACCGCCGGAAACATAAAAAATCCGAGCGGGACCCACAAGGATTATTCTTTTGCCCGGCGGGCTAACCGGCTCTATGGGTTTTTGCAAGTCATCATCAAAGTCACGTTAAAAATTAACGTAATCACGTGTTTTTCTTATATAATTATTAAAGTTATTAACATAATCACACGATCGTGATCACGTCAATGAAATTCCTGATCCCTGTTGAAACCATTTATGGGAGTCCCCATGCAGAATACTAACACCCATGATTACAATAAAAAGTCACAACTATAAAACTTCTATTTCCAATCCTACAAATCTTTTACGAGAGTGGAGTGGCTTCCCTTGTGCATCAGCCTCAATTGTCGATACTTACTCAAGCTCTACACAGAGAAGCTCCTCACATCTAGAGATTCAAAGATAAGATTTGTTCGTAGTCAAAACTATCTGCCAAGTCACCCTCCTCCAATCCAAAGTTTTAGGAACTCCCAAGCTCCTTTCAATAGACATCTTGAAGATCCCTCTTTGAATCTGGATTATATCCAATCCTGATCTCTATCTTTTTGAAAAATTCTTGCTACTTGCACCAACCAAGAACATTTGAACAACTAGCAGTCGAGCAAAAAGAGAGTTACCAAGAGATTCTACCAACCCCTTAATCTACCAAGACACCAAATCTGCTTTCTTTGCTTTTCTGTCTTTTGCTTCTTTGTCTGCCCCCTTGGTCAAACACTTTCAAAACCAAAAAGCATATCAACACTACTTTTTCATCTTGCTCTAACTCTAGAGTTGAGTCTGAAACTGCTTTCCCCTAGCGTCCTCTTCCACTTCTTCAACCTCTGCAACTTCATCGATCCTACCCAAGCTCGAGCGGAGGTTAAGCTGTTGACAACGCACGCAAAAGAGCATCTTCTACCAATTGGCTACGCAGCGCTCCTGACAGATGAGAAGTGTTCGACAACATATAAACCATTAATGTTTAAAGCATGCCTGCTCGTCCCGCAACGGGGTCTAGGTTGCCCATGCTTTCGTCCACTGCCCGTTACAACTTTTTGGCCGGCTGATGTCCACGTTACACACCCATATGTGGGCACACAATGTGTAAACAGCCTAAGCTCCGATAACCAGTAAATTGCCGAGAAGCATTGGCCCCTCAACTAGGCGCCTCTTGCGGTATTCCATAGACTTGGGGCACCCCTGGCCTCTTTTTTTTAGGCGCGGGTCGGCCCAGTTGTCCAGCATGCCTATAGCTCTTATGTACCTTTTGCTACAAAGCAGGTGGCTACCCAGGCACGCAGGTGGTCCCCTAACCAACAGACAATAGCAACGTATCCTCCAAGAGCCCTACAAGAATCATGTCATGCTCATTTACTCTTAATTCTCAACCACATCTACAGCTCCAGTTTCATGTGAGTTATCGCCCAAAGTCCCTAGTCTAGACCGTTGGACTGCATGCACTTACTTGTAATACTTACCTGGTGACTTTTGGACGAGCACTTTGGCAGGAGGTTCAATTCGGAGATCAACACAATCTCCATGGGTACCCTCTGTCTCCTCCCCCAAACAAGGAGACGATAGAGACTTCAATTTCACCCAAGCTGCTAGGGGAGACGCTTTTTCCCCTGAACTACATGAGGCTTCGTTTCCCCAAGAGGCCAGGATTATCTAATCTCCACAATCTCCATTGTGCAGGTAAGCATCTAGTATCTACACCCCTGTTTTATCCTCCTTGATCTGGAGCAGAGGGTGCTACCAGCCAGGCACTATAGATGGTACATTGTGATTACAAGAGTTGAGCGGAGCATTGAGTCTAATGGATTCTTCCATTTTCAGCCCTACAATTGTTGTCTTTCCTTTGGAAATTGGCACTATCATTCAATAGCTAGCAATTGTCACTGTGGTTCTGTTTCTCAGAGAGATTTCTTGTGCACACTGCACTGAGGGACACCCACCCCAGAGAACACGAGCATAATCAAGCGAATTGCACAAACATCTTGATTTACAATGCAAGCCAGACAGTAATACATAAAGAAACAAGAAACATACTCTTCCATTCGGTATTCTTAAGTGTATTTTGTACACACTTACAAACCTCAGAATAAAAAATGTCAATCTCGCTTCTATTGAGTATATACTACAAAAAACAGCTCTTCTTTCGACCTTGTCATAGCTGACTGTCGACTAAATTGGATATAAAGAGGTTGTCAGCGAGGGTGCTTCTGGTCCCTTGGTGGTAAACGAGAAGGTCATATTCATATTGCCAATGATTTTGGCAGCAGAATGACGTATGATAAAATGAAACTACAACCATTAGAGTGTTTGTATGATAACTCCATGGTCGTAAATTCAAAATTCGAGATATCTCTAGTTGCTTGAAACTTCAAAAAACATTTTGATCCAGCACCATCAGCACCAGGTGCTCTCCTCTATTGTACATATTACCATGATCACATACATGTCCACACATCATTACAACAGTTTCAGTACCTTTGAATGCTTGGGAGGAAAGAATGTGATAGACAAATGTACTTTTTTTACTAACATCAGACTGCTAATACTAGCTCTGCTGTCACTTTCAAAATTCTACCTCACACTCTTCATCTTGGAGCCCGGCAGCCACATTGGTATTGCTCATACACATATATGCTGCGGAAAACCTTTGATCAACCTGTACTGCATGCTCAAAACCCATCTGCCAAGCTGTATATTCGACCATTCACGACAAGCACCCATAAGTGCTGACCAAAGCACTAGCCTATCACAAGGTGGCACCTTCTCGATCACACTCAAAGCCCCATCAAAGAGCCCTGCACGACTGAAAATATCGTCCATGCAAATGTGGTGCTCTAGTATTGCTGTGATGTTATGATGCCTGCTCATGATATGAGAAAAGAATTCCCCATCCTCTACAAGGCCTTCGTGACTGCATGCAGTGAGTAAAACAACACATGTGACTTTGTTTGGCTCAATACCTATTTCTACCATTCTGAAAAAAAAGCTGAAGGCTGTTTAGACCTTGCCAACCTGTGCATAACCAGAAATTAATGCAGTCAAAGTTGCTACATTCCTTGCTAAAAGCTCGTCAAAAACTTTCTGTGCCCTTTCAAGATTAACACACTTCACATACATGTCCACCAATGCGTTGACAACATTGACATCATTTCCCAATAGTCTCTGCCTCTCAACCTCATTGTGGATCTCTTTGCCTTTATTCGCTGCTCCTAGACTGCCACAAGCTTTCAATACACTAATAAAGGTGATAGAATCTAAGGACAGGCCCTCATCCACCATACGTTCAAACCAATGAAGGGCTTCATCCCCTTGCTCATGCTGAGCATATCCAGCAATTAGCGCGTGACATGTACTTTCATAATGTACAAACACATGCATGGTACTTTGGAAACAAGGCTTCCTTTCCAGCCAATTGGCACATCTCGTTCTGAGAGCTTATTGAACACAATTGTGCTCTTGCAAGCGCACCACACTTAACATACATAGTCACCAAAGTAGTGCCCAGCACCTGATGTGTTCCTTAGCAACCCCTGCCTGCTAATCTCAGCATGTACTTCCTCACCCTTTTCAAGTGCTTTTATGATGCCACAAGCATTCAAACCACAAATAAAGGTGACTGCATTTGGAGATATATCCTCATCTTGCATACGGTTAAAACAGTGCAGAGCCTCATGACCGAGTCCAGTCTGCACATATCCAGCAATCAATGCATTCCAAGTGATAACATTTCGTGCAGGTAGCTTTTCAAACAAAGCTTGTGCGTTCGAAACCGCCCCACACTTGACATACAAACTGATAAGAGCATTGCCAATGCGAATGTCTGTTTGAAGCAAGCCCCTGTTTGCAACATCGGTATGTATTCTAAGGGCCTGGGACAAGTCTTTCTGTTTGCCACAGCTTCTTATTGAGTCCAAATTAAGAGAAGAAACTGTTTGAGATTCATGCTCGTCCTCTTTACTACTGAAGCCTATTCGTTGAAAATCATCATTGACCCTTTATCCATGACACCTTCCCTCTCTGCATGGGATTAAAATTAAAAAAACTTTGACTCCTGGTTATCATCTTCATGTGATTAAAATTAAAAAAACTTTGACTCCTGGTTATCTCTCTCTCTGGTTATCATCAGAGAGAGAGAGAGAGAGAGAGAGAGAGAGAGAGATCACCTTGTTCTTGTGATTGTCTTGAAGATTAGAAGGATCATTGAAATGACCCCTCCATACGATATCAATGTCTCTGCATGCCATACGTTTTTGGACACTGCTCGATTCCTCTCTCCATGCATTTTCTTTCAAAGGTGATGCTTGTGTAGGAGCAATCATGGCACAGTGCAGAATTCTGCACAGACAGCTGATGTGCGGCACTATATAGACCTAGGGCTTGAGATTCGACAAGCTTTCAGAACACAAGCAGATATGTCTAGCTTCCATGAACTTCATCCATCTTTGTTCAGGCAACAAAGCCCGTCAAATTTGTGCCTCCACACACAAGGAGCTCTGGACACGTTACCATACAGCAAATCAAAAAATTTTATAGCGTAATCGCCAATGGAACTAGTAATCTCCTACCTCTCGCAAATCTGCCATGCAGTAAGTAAAGTATTGCAATATGAAACTACCAAATACATAACGTCTATGCATTTGGTATATAGTTAGTCAGACCACTTGCTAATTGGAAGTAGAAAAGCCTGGTTTCTATAGCAAGTGTAGCTCTAGACTTATGCTATATAGTAACTAAAAGCTTATAAGCACTCACCGTATAGAAGAACGTCCATATAGGAGAATGCTCCCTCGCTTGCAAAGAGAGATCCCCTTGTTGGGATGGGTCGACTACTGAGTTTTCCAAGGAATTTTGAGGTGATCTTAAGTCTCCAATCACAAGAATGGCTAACCAAGCCTTAGTTGACGAAATCATGGACTTGACCATTAAAAGAGGCCTCATTAAGCCTATCCCCAAACAAGTTTGTTGTTCCCAACTTAAGCCTTGGCGACCCATCACGATGATGTCTATAACCTATAAAATTATCGCCAAAACTGTAGCCCTCAAGCTCTTCCCCCTCCTCCACAGAGTCCTCACTTTCCATCAACATGGATTCATCAAGGGAAGGTCAATATGTGTTAACATTTTGGCAGCAATGGTCGGCATTGAATATGCCGCTTTTAATAAGCAAGATTGTATCTTTCTACCATTGCTAACATGATAACATGGTCGTTCATTGAAGATGTCATGATAACATGGTCGTTCATTGAAGATGTCATGAAGTCATTAAGCTTTGGGCCGCGAATGTGCCGCCTAGTCCAGCACCCTCGTGATGGAAGCCAATCGGAGCTCCTGTTTGATGAAAGAATTGTGGGTTCTTTTGAGGTCAAAAGATCAATAAAATAAGGATACCCACTTGCCCCCCTAATGTTCGCCATCAGATCCCACCCTCTAGTTACATTACTTGAAGACAATGGTGCTAAAGGGGAGATTCAAGGATTGGTTCTGCCTAACAACGACCAACTATTGGCAAAGCTTTATGCTGATAACTCCTTGCTCTTCCTTAAGGCTTGTCCTGAGATTATCAAAAAGGCTTTGGATATCGTGCAAACGTTTGCCTTAGCCTCAGGGTCGAAGTGTAGCATTGAAAAATCGAGATTCATATCCCTCTTCGAGAACAACTCGTTTGATCCGTCTATGTAGACCAAGGAGATAGTTGCAAAACTTAAAAGGGACGATACTCTGGCACCTCGGAGCCCCTCAGGGGGTGGACGTTACTCACAAGCTTAGATTCTTATGCATTATATAGAAAGTAAAGATTAAGATGTGAAGGCGGGAGTATGTGCTTCTCCCATTTTCGAGTAGAGTGAAGGTTATCAATTCTTTTATGCTCCCCTACATTGCCTATAATGGTCCACTGCTAAAGCTTGCTAAATGCAACTGGAAATAGTTCTTGAAACCAATTAAGTTACTTTTGTGGAAAAAAAACACTAAAGATGCAACACCCTGACAATTGCAAGACCTATTGAGCAAGGCGGGCTTAGGATTCCTAACCCTAGCACTCATGTAGAGACCCAATGTGCCAAGTTTGTGGTGGTTCTCACCAAGCAAGGCCAGGCTTGGGCTATTATGGCTAAGGATATGATAGACAACTCCAAAGTATGCTCGCAAGGTGGCCAATGGAAAGGGTTCTAGGTGCAGACAAGCTGTTGGCCCTTCAATGGGCCATCTTGAAACTTGGGGGTACGATGGGCAAGCTCACTCACAAATGCAATAGAGTAGCAGAGTCCTTGGAGTGGGGAGCACTATCAAGGTACTTCCACAATTCTATAACTTGTTGGTCCCCTTGGCTCTCCAAGGCTGGAGGTTGTCTTTTGACTCCTTTCTAGAGGGTAGTTGCCGGAAAGGTTAATAACAAGGGTATTAGATGTATAGGCCAACTGTGGGACTATAACAGAAGCTGTTGGAAAGGAACGGATCAAGAGGCTTTCCAATCTAACCTCAATGTGTCAGAAAGATTGTTGATCAGTAGAGCACTAGAACATCGTATCAAGTGGTATCTGCCAAAATGTGAATCCAAGTTCAAGTGGAAAGCTTGGCAGTGGCCTGTGAACAGACACTTCCTAAAACCAAAAACTAAGGATGTGTACGTCACCCTTATGGCATCATAGGATTGGTTCTCCCTGTTGAATAGATGGGGCAAAAACTGGCTAGGGTGAAGAGGGGAGACGATTGTTAAAAACATATGTAGCCCTCATTGGTCGTATGGGATGAAATTTTTCTTATGGAAGGTGCTATGGGAGCCATGTTGTCTAGTGTGAAAGTTCTTGCCGGGGAAATTGGTCTAGATAGATGCTTGCAATGGAGAACAGCTTGTGAATACCCATAGGTGAAAGAGTGGACTCATATAATGTCATGGAGTGGCTCCCCTATCAGCCGATGTATCTATGAACCATTGAAGTTGGCATGGCTCATCACGAGCATGGTAGGAATCTGTAATTGTTTGGTAGGATCAATATAATCTACTCACGATTATGAGTTTTGCATAAAAATTAAAAAAAGGAGAATGTCCATGTCCCTTTGAGCTTTTATCTCTACAATATTCTCTATCAATATGTGTGTAGCAGGTATCCTCTATTATACCAACCAAGCCACATGTTAGGTGGAACAACAAAAGACTTTAAAAGTATAAGAACTATGCTTCACACAAAACACAACCTTCCTTCTCACTTGATTTGGTTCCCTTTTTTGAGAGAGACTAAATACATAGAGAGCATTGAAGATCACAAAGATTATGTGTGAGAGAGAGAGAGAGAGAGAGAGAGAGAGAGAGAGAGGAGACAAGACACCTAATGTAGCATTGATTCAACCATCTGAGGACCCCATACTCTATTATTGGAATGGTATTTATTATCCTTGATTGTATAAGAGTGCCAATGCAGAGATTGTGGCTATGGAAATGGGCACGTGCTTGACAAAATAAAAGGATGATACAAAAAATAGAAGTATTGGAGAGGAAATAAGCAAAGGGGGGCCTGCATTATCTATTACTTTGGCCATGCCACTAGGGTTGTTGGCCATGTATGACACCACTATGATCCCCTACAAGGTTAGTAAAAATGCATTAACCATCAATGCAAGAGTACCCTCTTGTGACTCTAGCATAACATAGCAAAAATCCAACATTAGATGTTATGGAGGAGCAAAATGCACATCAAGGGTAAAATTTAAAAAAACTATCAAATACCATATTATAGCCCTCGAATTGTAGTCCCAACCTTTAACTTCTACATTCCCTACGGTCCATGATTGCAACGAGTACGGAGCGATTTTTGCAACCCCAAACACATCTTGCCTCGGGGGGGAGAGAGAGAGATAGATTTTATTATCGTCCTCGGAGGTCAAATATGACCTATGGGACCAAAGTTACATGTGATGTAGTATGTGTATGGCTGATGAGTGACTCTCGATGCTCCAAAATTGTGGTAAGGAGAGTCGCAATGGAGAGCCCATACTTTGGCTAGGAGAGGAAAGTGTGTAGGTCTAAGTTATGGCTGAAAATCAAAGAGAAGCAAGTTTGGATGTGACTAAAAGCCGAGCGCTTTAGTAGTGTGTGGTACTCAGACTCTCGAACTTGTAGTGAGCATAATGTGCACAATCGATTTGACTCTTCTCCATTGCCCCAACGCCCTATCTCGCATCGAAGGAAATGGGAGCTAAGCCAAATGGCTGCGATAGTGCGTATCGCCGACAAGGGGATAGGCTCAAGCATGTAAGTTACCACATGTATATGGTAACAAATCCCCCCTGGAGTGATGTGATGAACGAGGGCTGGCACATAATTAGACCCTAGGCTATGCATAAATATGCTGACCTGTGAGACTGCAAACTGAATATCTGGCATCGTGTTGCATACATAAATGAGGCAGCCAACAGCAGTTTGATAAAGGATGACATCAGCAGGATTGCCAGCATCATGTAGACTCAACTTCAAACCTGTTTCCATGGGAGTGGCAATAGGTTTGCAATCCTCAAGTCCAAACTTACATAGCAATGTCTCTATGTAACTTTTCTGACACAAGGCAATACCACCATCACACTGCTTAAACTGTATACCCAAGTAATGATGCAACAACCCCAAATCTTTCATCTTGAAAGTAGCATTCAAATCAGCCTTAAATTCAGCAATATGTCTCTCATTTGGTCCAGTGATCAGCAAATCATCAACATAACGAACCACAATGAGAAGTACATCACCCTCACGCTTTACATACAATGTGCTTTCTGTTGGACTGTTACGAAAGCCTTGTTTGACCAAATGAGTGTCAGCTTTCTCATACCAAGCACGAGGAGATTGCTTCAACCCCCATACAAATCCTTGTTACATGTGCACACTTTGTCCTCTTGTCCTTTTATGACAAAACCGCGAGTCTGCGTTACATAAACTTCCTCAAATATGTCACCATTCAAGAAAGCAGTAACAATGTCTGATTGATGTACATCCCAACCTAAATGAGCTGCCAATGCACATAGAAAACGCACAGTAGTCATACGACAAGTGGGAGCAAAAGTCTCTTCATAATCTATGCCTTTTTTATGTGCATAACCCTTTGCAACAAGTCGAGCCTTATGGCGATCAATCTCACCATCCGGCTTGCATTTCAACTAATGGCCTTTTTGCCAGGAGGCAAATCACATAAAGTCCATGTGTCATTTTGTATAAGTGCATCATATTCTGATTGCATGGCAGCCATCCAATTTTTTGAATTCTGTGCTTCATCAAAAGACAGAGGCTCCTCAACATCATGTAAACTAGACACAACTAAAGAATAACAATCTGATGCATAAGATGCATGGCGAGAGCCTGAACAAGTACGACTAGACAAAGGTGCATCCAATTTACTGTCACGCAAAGTGTGCACCAGCCATTTTGGCATACCTCTAGCCTGCTCATTTTTAGCCCTTTCTTCATCAAGTACATCATGTACATCTGCATCAGTAATAGGCTGATCTGTAACATTTTCAGAAACCCCCATAGGCTGTACATTTGCCTCATTGGAACTTACATTCGTATTTCCACCACTGAAAAGAGGCAACAAAGTGTCATAAATGTCCTGTGAGCTTACATTACTGTCTCTAGTACATGACAACAAGGGCTGAACAAAATCTTCCACAAACACTACATCCCGCGAAACCAGAATACGTTTTGTTTGCGGATGATACAACCTGTAACCTTTGCTTTCAGCACTATAACCAACAAAAATACATTTGACAGCCTTATCATCCAATTATTTGCGCTGCACTTGTGGCACCAAAGCATATGCCAAACAGCCAAAAACACGCATGTGCTCAATAGAAGGCTTTCTATCATGCCATGCTTCATATGGAGTAATAGACTGCAAAGGTTTCGTAGGACACCCGTTAAGTACATAAGTGGCACACATGATGGCCTCAAGCCAAAAAGAATGCGGCAAAGCTTGACTTTTGACCATAATCGTGCCATTTATGTCAGTGACCTACTTTTCCTTTCAGCAACACCGTTTTGCTGAGGTGTATAAGGCACTGTACATTGGTGTTTTATCCCACGACTAGCCAGAAATGCATTAAATTCATGAGACATATACTCCCCCCTTCGATTGGAACGGAGGGTGCCCATAGTACATTTCAAGACATTTTCAGCCATAGCAAGAAATTTTTTGAAGCACATAAAAACTTCGGACTTCGCTCTAAGCAAAAATACCCATGCATGCCTGGAGTAATCATCAATGAAAGTCACGAAGTACAGGTAATTGCCCAAGGACGGAGATTGCATGGGCCCACAAACATCACTATGCACAAGCTGCAACCTGCATGTGGCCCGAACTGAACCATCCTTTGGAAATTTAGAACGCTGCATCTTACCCAAAATACAGCCTTCACAAACATGTTTGACAGGTGCTTCAAGAGGCGGCAAAGAAGCAACCATATCAGATTTTTGCAAACGCAGCAAACTAGCAAAATTCAAATGACCAAAACGTTCATGACAAAGTTTTGCATCTTAAATAGCCCTTGAATCTGCAAGAGCATTTGCAAAATATTGTCCACACTTGTCATACAAAGTGAGCTTATACAACCCACGGCACAAAAGCCCAGATGCAACAATTTCATCACCAAAACTAAGATCATGAATTGTACATTTGTCATCCACAAATTTGACTACAAGTCCAAGTCTAGCAGGTGCGGATACAGACAAGAGATTCTTCTTGATCCCAGGTACCTAAAGTGCATCAACAAGTGTGAAGGAACTGCCATTAGCAGCAGTGAGAACAATCTTTCCAACTCCCTGAATTGGATAAGAGGCATTGTTGGCACAAGTGACTAAATTCCCATGAGGGATAGACTCGAGAGAGGTAAACAATTCACGATGTGAGGTATTGTTCTTTGTAGCACCACTGTCGAAATACCACACATGTGAATCTGCAGCAACAACTGACAAGCATGCATCATGGACAGCAGGATTGTAAGTGTACTCTGCGCTAAAATCCCATTCTGCATCAACATCAGCATTACAGTCTCCTTTCATAGAAGACTCAACAATGGCTGCATTTGTAGTGGAACCAGCATTTGCAGTGGAACCACCCTCTTTCTTCTTAGCCTCTTTGGCCTTCAACTTAGGACACGACTTGATCAAGTGAGCATTAGCTTTACAATAATGGCAATGCATCCTCTTTTTGCCCTTGTCACCAGAATTGCCAGACGAAGTGCTGCCAGTAGAAGCATTGGGAACAGAGGTTTTGCCACTCGCAGCAGAACCATAAGAAGTGGTTGCATTGCTATTACCACCCTTTCTTTGAGAAGCAATAAAAGCCTGTTCAACTGCACGCTGTCTAGTCGTGTTTTTTCTGGAAAGTGACTCTTGCAACAGCAATGTGCACAATGCATCAAACTTGACAACTTTTGGATTTCCTTGGGTCATAAGTCTCCAAGTACTAGCAAAAGTCTAGTAAGAATCTGGTAAGGCATCAAGAACAGTCGGCATGAGGGAACTGTCTGAAATGACTTCACCTGTAGAAATAAGTTGCTCATTGATATCCTTGACACTAGCAAGGAAAGTGTCCATATCATCTTCCTCATGCATAATCTTCAACTCTAGCTCTTTACGCAGCAAAGCAATTTTAGCCTCATTGCGACTTGCATAAAGACCTGCTAGAATATCCCAAGCCTGTTTTGCAGATTTTGTTGAACGGATGTGAGGAACAATGGTGCGCTTCACAGACAACGCAATCAATGCATGAGCCTGTGCATCCTTAACATCCCAACGAGCTTGTTCTGCCATAGGCAAAACAACTCTAACAGCTGCAATCCTTGCAGCAAGACCTGCAACATCCTCAACATCGCCTACATCCTCAGAACCAGGACGTACATCAATGCCCTGCACAATGTTCCAGATGAAGGAGTACGAGCGAAAGTGCGACGCGAGAGAGAGAGTGCGAGAAGAAGAGCACGACGATATGGTGAACTCGCTCTACTGTAATGTGTAGAGCATAGTGAGTTCTTATTAGGTTTTTACAAAAGAATATGTGTACATACCTGGCGGCCCGCCCACTTACCTGGGCGACCACATTGGGCTTTATACCCCAACAACCTCCCACTTAAAGTCCAATGTGGTACTTTAAGTGTGAGAGAAGCTACTATACAAGCTAATATACAAGAGATGTAGAGAAGTGATGTACTACCCTACACCTAACTGCTTGCAAAAATGCGCAAAGCTCTCTGAGGGAAGTCCTTTTGTAAGTAGATCAGCAGGATTTTTTGTGGTGTGAACTTTGACAAGCTGAAGTTGCTTATCCTCGAGCATTTCCCTGATGAAATGATACTTCACATCCACATGCTTTGTCTTTGAGTGATAAACTGGATTGCGAGCCAATTGTATAGCACTTTGACTATCACAATATAACACAGGCATCTCTTCTTTGATTCCCAAATCTGTTACTAGTCGATTAAGCCAAATTGATTCTTTGCATGCCTCTGATGCTGCAACATATTCAGCCTCTGTAGTAGACTGAGTAACACAATCTTGTAATCTAGAACGCCATGATACTGCTCCACCAGCCAATGTAAAGACATACCCTGACGTAGACCTTCGGTTGTCTAAGTCACCTGCATAATCTGAGTCTGTAAAACCCTACGAGTGGAAGTGTGACGCGAGAGAGAGTGCGAGAAGAAGAGCACGACGATATGGTGAACTCGCTCTACTGTATCACCGAAAGGATCTCAACATTCAAGAATCCCCCAGCTCAATAAAACCTCACTCGACCCTCAACAAAGGCTGGAGTAAATCTGACAGTAAATAGACTACCCACAAAGTCATACATCCACAAATTTCCCACTGTATGCTGTAATCGCTGTGGCGGTTGTTTGCTGCGTGATTCACAGCAAGCAAACCCTCAACAGACATACATCATCTCTGACAATACATCCCATGTGGAAGTACCTGCAATGTCAGGATGAAATCTGGAATATCAAGCAGCAAACACAAGCTACCTGATGAACTAGTGGATGTCGCCTACAGTCTGTGTGTAGATGCGCCTGTGTCGTATGTGACACGCCTCCAAGAACTGTGAGCCGTCCTTCGATGTGTAGACAGCCACAAATCAACACTCTGGGAGTGTCGATATCCTCAGCACCTGCAGTCGTAGGCCGAAAACCCCAAATTTGCAGAGTCGGATCTGCACCCGTCGAGACCACGTAGTCGAAAATGGCCTGCGTAGACCTTTGTCGAAGCCGAACGGTGTCTTCGCCTATCGAATTTCACTCCAATCTGAGCTGGTAACTCTAGCCTCCTGCAGTGTGCCGCAAGCCTCGATCTGAGCTCTGATACCAGTTGAAGGAGTACGAGCGGAAGTGCGACGCGAGAGAGAGTGCGAGAAGAAGAGCACGACGATATGGTGAACTCGCTCTACTGTAATGTGTAGAGCATAGTGAGTTCTTATTAGGTTTTTACAAAAGAATATGTGTACATACCTGGCGGCCCGCCCACTTACCTGGGCGACCACATTGGGCTTTATACCCCAACACCAGACACCCTTTGACACAAGAACATGTTGCATCATATAAGCCCACATAGGGTAATTGTCCCCATCCAACCTATCCTCAATAGCAAACATCTTGAACACATCTGTGTTGTTGTTGTCAGCCATGGTAAATGTTGCACCTGATGTGAAAACTGCCCGAAAATAGGAGAAATGGAGGGGGAACAACACGTGCTATATAGCACAAACCGTAGAAGACTATAAGGCACCTGTTATGCAAAAAACGGCACTGACAAAAATTCTGCATAAAATTACGAAATAGCCTATGCAGTAGTGCCTGTAGTGGAAACGGAGGCCGAAATGAGCCCAAATCAAAAATCTGAGCAGACCAAGCTCTTCGAGCGCTCCCAAAGTATTTGTCGACCTGCGAACGCTTGCCAAAGCTCACTGAAATCGGAGAAAGTGAGCAGGCGTGTGTTGGAGCAGCTGGCGACTAAGCCCGGGAGAACGTGACCTGCTCTGATACCAATTGGTGGAATTAGGGTTGTAGAGAAACGCACACAGCTTGGAGAAGACGAAGGAAGCTCAAGGCACACAATAGAGAGTGTATTACTTAGTGTGAAATGGAAAGATAGATAGCCCTAGAGTGATGGGCGTATATACAATGCACGGGGTAAAAAACCTCCTAAAGAGGGGAAAAATGTCTCGGCGGTCCTAGTGTGTTCACACACATCACTACCACATGTATATGGTAACACATACCTCATAAGCATCGCTTTGTAAATCATGATTTTTCCATGGCATCTTAGGAACGTATGATTTCATCTCTCTCTAAACACATGATAACAAATTTTATCATCATAGGTCATACATTATTGTTATTTTAAGATAAAAGTGCTTACATGAGTAGCTTGTAGTTGCTCTTCTTCTTCGTCTAGAAATACAAGTTGTTTCTTGTGCACAAGCATCCTTTAGCTATTCCATAACAACAAAAGCATTAATTTCTTCATCATTAGTTTTCATATAAATTTCCAATACCTTAGAGGATTACTCACAAGTTTTGTGAGCGAACCATTTTCTCCTAGCTCACTTTCTCCTCCGTCATTCTCATGAAATTCTTGGTTATCATCATCATCATCTTTTTCTTTTTCTATATGATTTCATGAAAACATTATGATTACACTTTGACATAATAGAAGTTCATTACTTAGAGAAAATCCTACAAAATGACACATACCATTGGGGTGCTAGAAGATGATCCGTTGTTTGGTTTCTTTTTTCACCATTTTTGTTTTGCCGCAAGAGACTTGATGGCCTATGTATAAACGTCCTCTTCTTTCCAATGATAATTTTGTCCAGCTACTCTTACAGGCTGAAGCTCACCTTTATTTTTCCTGATTACATCCAACACGGTATTCTTTTTCTCCATATTATTTCTAAGGTCTCCAAATGGCTTGTGTTTGGCGAACCATCCTCTAACAAACCCATAGTTTGAATAAAGAACTCTATGTTGGTTATTACCCTCTTTTAAGAGGAAATCCTTACCATAGAGTTTATTGGGTTCTCTAATCCTAGGAGGTGGAGGCCTAAACACCTGTTCATATATGGTTGAATCATATTTTTTGTTGCTAGTAGTGTCAACACCTATAGAGATGCTAGATGGAGAAGAAACGACTCCCTTATTTCCAAGATGATTGGCCCTCTAAGAATCTAAAAATTTGAGGGCCTCTTCATTGAATAAAGACAGTAGTTGCTCCACAAAGGACTGTCAATAACTCATATCTAGAAAAGCATTGAAAACACACATGAGCAACAAGACATTTAAGTAACAAAGTTTACCTCGAAAAAAATACACACACTTGTCATTACTTTATGAGTAATGTTTTAGAAAGACATGTAAAGAACGTGACAATGAATACAACAATTGTCATGTATAAAATAATAGGCATTTCAAACTACTTCCACAAGTATGCTAGCCATGCTTGCATACTCCATGAGTGAAGTTATACAAAAGATATGTAAATATTACCATAAGAATGAATACAATAGTTTCCATCCATAAAGTAGGTCTCATTCTAAACCACTTCCACAAGTCTCCTAGAAGTTCTAAGAAAGATATTCAAAGAAAATTGTAACAATGAAGATAGCAATTGTCATCCATAAAGCAATAGTCATTCTAACCTACTTCCATAGGTATACTACTTGCATAACAATGAATACAACAATTGTCATCCATGAAGCAATAGTCATTTTAAACTACTTCCACAAGTATACTAGCATTCTAAACTACTTCCACAAATGTACTAGCCATGCTTGCATACCAAATGTGTGAAGTTATACAAAATATGTATAAAGAACACCATAACAATGAATACAACAATTGTCATCCATGAAGCAATAGTCTTTCTACAATATCTCCACAAGTTTACTAGTAGTGATTGAATAAAAGGGGCTACCACAATTATATGTCTATGGAGAATGCCAAAAAATAGGTATCTATCTAGCCGCATGTCCAGGCTTTATAACCTTTTTTTGTTTTGTGACTGTCCAATCTTTATTTGAATGGAACATGTATCCCAACTTGTCCATTGATGCTCCTCTTTGCAAACTTTATAATTGTTCTGTAGATATGCATCACACTCTAATAAAGTAAGCTTTGTCCTTTTCCTTTTGTAATCAGTCTCTCTAACGACAACATGTTGAATTTGTATTGCATTCTCACTATTCAAGCACAGTTGAACTATATCACGGACCTCCACCTATAATGGAACATTTCCACAATTTCCTTCCATTAACAAGCTATCACGCTGCCTCAAATCCTTCACCTCATAAACAAAGAGCCTCTACCTCCTTGGTATTGGCAATGGAATAAATTTGTGAAGTATAGAGTGGATGGGCCGATCACAATCCCATGTGAAAGGAAAAGGGGCCTTCTCAAGCACACTTATTTGAGTAAGTAAACCCATTAACAATCATTCTAAGTCCCCATTTCCCACAATGCATTGCTTGTAATACCGTCTGCCAAAGAACAGCATACACTTTCCATCAAACTGTGTTGAGAACAAGGATGTTATACAAGCCTTCCAATGACCTCTATCTTCCATCGTTGCATCTTCAGTATCCACCTTCACTATGACATTGGTGCCCACATTAAATATATCCCCTTCAAAGAGGACCTTTTGGTATGTCTTTACTTCCAAACATTGGAAGTACTCCTCTGGAATTGTCCAAAACTTCTTTAGATAGGTTTTCTCTTCACTAGTAGGAACTTTATAAGTGCATATCTTCTTTGATATTGCAATCCCCTTGAGAAGAAGATTTCTAGTGTACGGAGGATTTCTTCCATATTTTAATAGATCACTCCACATAGATTTAGCCTTTTCAATTGAAGACACAACCAATAGCTCGTCTATATGTGATGGAGAGAAATCATGTGCTGGAGCATCTGCTAATAGTGAGCTGCTTTGAGAAAGACTCAATGCACAATGTAGGTCCTTCAAAAACCTTTCAAAAGGTAAGAGATTGTCACTATCACCATGGATAGCCTAAAGACCTCTTGTGAAGAACCTTCTCAAATAGAACTTTGCAAATGAAGCTTCATCCTCCATGTTATTTGTTTTGATGGAGATGTATGCGTTTACAAGTTGCTCAAATATGTAACACCAAAAGCGGTCATGCAACCCATGGTGCAAGACATCATCAAGCATCTCACCATTACCTATAAACAAGTGAACAAGAGATTATTCTCCTAAACAAATATATCAAACTTATTGCATACATACCAGCTACATGTTCTAGAGGTGATAAGTTCGCACCAAAGAATTTCTTCATTTCAAACTCTCCATGATTGTAGCCATGTCTTTACAACTTCTATGTCTTTCATAGACCATCAATGATCTCTACTATGGTTGTAGAAGCTGTGTGCAATGTAAATCAGCAAAAATCCCAAAACATGCATTTTAGGAGGAATGACACTGACAACTCGCAAAACATATGGTAGACGCCATTGGATGGACTTTTGGTTCTCCTTTGCCTTGAAGCTTCCAAAGTAGATGCTTGGGGAGTTAGGCCAACGTCCATATCGAATGGAGGTAAGTGATGCCTTTTTAACAACACAAACAACAGCATCAATTTCTTTCTTTAGAGCAGCCTCAACACTTCAAATAAATCTGATATATATTTCTTGAATACATTCAATGATAAGATACACATTGATCGTAGACTAAATCTAGAGAGAGATCAAATCCATATAGATCATATAATCTCAAGAGTATGGACTCTTCTGAGAGACCAGATTCTTTCCATGATGCTTCCTTTTCTTTGTCTGTGCAACACCGTTTAGCTTCACAAAAGCTTATGTCATATCCTCAATGGTCATCTTTGAAGGTGGATATCTAGCTTGTCAGCGATTTTCATTATAGATGTATCAACCCTCTTTTAATCCTATAGCAGGTCGTACTAGATTTTCTTGAGGTTTATCACGCATGCAAAACTCTTGTCCTCCATTCTTGAAGAGGCCTATTTTGCACTGTGCCGGATGTTCTCATGTAACCATCATGATCATAGCATGTATCGTACATAGCTTTGAAAAACCTTGTTGAATGGCACCAAAGATCTTCTCTATGGGATAGTCATACAACACCTCCACACTATTTAGATATAAGATTTCTAACTCATCTATAAAAGTTCCAAAAATGCCCCAAAACTTCACGAGAAACCTTCATAATTTTCTTGCAACTTTGAGGATAAACAAAACTGGCAAGATATCAATGGAACACTTGATTCCTAAATTCAACACCATGACATCTACTACCCCGCAACTCTTTTGGGTTGTCTGTGATATATGCTACCATATACATGTGCTAGTGATGTGTGTGAACACACTAGGACCATCGGGGCATTTTTTCCCTCTTTAGGAGGTTTTTTCCCCCGTGCATTGTATATACACCCATCAGTCTAGGGCTATCTATCTTTCCATTGCACGCTAAGTAACACACTCTCTATTGTGTGCCTTGAGCTTCCTTCGTCTTCTCCAAGCTGTGTACGTTTCTCTGCAATCCTAATTCCAACAATTGGTATCAGAGCAGGTTGCGTCCTCCCGGGCTTAGTCGCCAGCTGCTCCAGCACACGCCTGCTCACTTTCTCCGATTTCAATGAGCTTTGGCAAGCGTTTGCAGGTCGAAAAATACTTTGGGAGCGCTTGAAGAGCTTGATCTGCTCAAATTTTTGATTTGGGCTCATTTCGGCCTCCGTTTCCACTACAGGCAGTACTGCACAGGCTATTTCGTCATTTTGTGCAGAATTTCTGTCAGTGCCGTTTTCTGCATAACAGGTGCCTTATAGTCTTCTACGGTTTCTGCTATATAGCACGTGTTGTTCCCGCTCCATTTCTCCTATTTTCGGGCAGTTTTCACATCAGGTGCAGCATTTACCATGGCTGACAACAACAACCCAGATGTGTTCAAGATGTTTGCTGCTGAGGACAGGTTGGATAGGGACAACTACCCTATGTGGGCTTATATGATGCAACATGTTCTTGTGTCAAAGGGTGTCTGTAACATTGTGCAGGGCATTGATGTACGTCCTGGTTCTGAGGATGTAGGCGATGTTGAGGATGTTGCAGGTCTTGCTGCAATGATTGCAGCTGTTAGAGTTGTTTTGCCTACGGCAGAACAAGCTCGTTGGGATATTAAGGATGCGCGAGCTCATGCATTGATTGCGTTGTCTGTGAAGTGCACCATTGTTCCTCACATCCGTTCAACAAAATCTGCAAAACAGGCTTGGGATATTTTATGCAAGTCGCAATGAGGCTAAAATTGCTTTGCGGCGTAAAGAGCTGGAGTCGAAGATTATGCATGAGGAAGATGATATGGACACTTTCCTTACTAGTGTCAAGGATATCAATGAGCAGCTTATTTTTGCAGGTGAAGTCATTTCAAACAGTTCCCTTGTGCAGACTATTCTTGATGCCTTACCAGATTCTTACCAGACTTTTGCTAGTACTTGGAGACTTATGACCCAAGAAAATCCAGAAGTTGTCAAGTTTGATGCATTGTGCACATTGCTGTTGCAAGAGTCACTTTCCAGAAAAAACACGACTAGACAGCATGCAGTTGAACAGGCTTTTATTGCTTCTCAAAGAAAGGGTGGTAACAGCAATGCAGCCACATCTTATGGTTCAGCTGCGAGTGGTAAAACTTTTGTTCCCAATGCACTGGCAGCACTTCATCTGGCAATTATGGTGATAAGGGCAAAAAGAAGATGCTTCGCCATTATTGTAAAGCCAATGATCACTTGATCAAGTCGTGTCCTAAGTTGAAGGCCAAAGAGGCTAAGAAGAAAGAAGGTGGTTCCACTGCAAATGCTGGTTCCACTACAAATGTAGCCATTGTTGAGTCTTCTGTGAAAGGAGATTGTGTTGCTGATGTTGATGCAGAATGGGCTTTTAGCGCAGAGTGCACTTACAATCCTGTTGTTCATGATGTATGCTTGTCAGTTGCTGCAAATTCACATGTGTGGTATTTTGACAGTGGTGCTACAAAGCACATTACCTCACATCGTGAATTGTTTACCTCTCTCGAGTCTATCCCTCATGGGAATTCAATCACTTGTGCCAACAACGCCTCTTATCCAGTTCAGGGAGTTGGAAAGATTGTGCTCACTACTGCTAATGGCAGTTCCTTCACACTTGTTGATGCACTTTATGTACCTCGGATCAAGAAGAATCTCTTGTTTGTATCCACACTTGCTAGACTTGGACTTGTAGTCAAATTTGTGGATGACAGATGTACAGTTCATGATCTCATTTTTGGTGATGAAATTGTTGCATCTGGCCTTTTGTGCCGTGGGCTGTATAAGCTCACTTTGTATGACAAGTGTGGACAAAATTTTTCAAATGTTGTTGTAGATTCCAGGGCTATTTCAGATGCAAAACTTTGGCATGCACATTTTGGTCATCTGAACTTTGCCAGTTTGCTGCGTTTGCAGAAATCTGATATGGTTGCTTCTTTGCCGCCTCTTGAAGAACCTGTCAAACATGTTTGTGAAGGCTGTATTTTAAGTAAGATGCAGCATTCTAAATTTCCAAAGGATGGTTCAGTTCGGGCCACATGCAAAGGTTGCAGCTTGTGCATAGTGATGTTTGTGGGCCCATGCAAACTCCGTCCTTGGGCAATTACCACTTCGTGACTTTCATTGATGATTACTCTAGGCATACATGGGTATTTCCGCTTAAAGCGAAGTCCGAAGTTTTTATGTGCTTCAAACAATTTCTGGCTATGGCTGAAAATGTCTCGAAATGTACCATGGGCACCCTCCATTCCGATCAAGGGGGGGAGTATATGTCGCATGAATTTAATGCATTTCTGGCTAGTCGGGGGATAAAACACCAATGTACAGTGCCTTATACACAAATGGTGTTGCTAAGAGGAAAAATAGGTCACTGACGGAAATGGCACGATGTATGGTCAAAAGTCAAGCTTTTCCGCATTCTTTTTGGCTTGAGGCCATCATGTGTGCCACTTATGTACTTAATAGGTGTCCTACGAAAGCTTTGCAGTCTATTACTTCATATGAAGCATGGCATGATAGAAAGCCTTCTATTGAGCACATGCGTGTTTTTGGATGTTTGGCATATGCTTTGGTGCCACAAGTGCAGCGCAGAAAATGGGATGATAAGGCTGTCAAATGTATTTTTGTTGGTTATAGTGCTAAAAGCAAAGGTTACAAGTTGTATCATCTGCAAACAAAACGTATTCTGGTTTCACAGGATGTAGTGTTTGTGGAAGATTCTATTCAGCCCTTGTTGTCATGTACTAGAGACAGTAATGTAAGCTCACAGAACATTTATGACACTTTGTTGCCTCTTTTCAGTGGTGGAAATACGAATGTAAGTTCCAATGAGGAAAATGTACAGCCTATGGGGGTTTCTGAAAATGTTACAGATCAGCCTATTACTGATGCAAATGTACATGATGTACTTGATGTACTTGATGAGGAAAGGGCTGAAAATGAGCACGCTAGAGGTATGCCAAAATGGCTGGTGCACACTTTGCGTGACAGTAAATTGGATGCACCTTTGTCTAGTCGTACTCGTTCAGGCTCTCGCCATGCATCTTATGCATCAGATTGTTATGCTTTGGCTGTGTCTAGTTTACATGATGTTGAGGAGCCTCTGTCTTTTGATGAAGCACAAAATTCAAAAAATTGGATGGCTGCCATGCAATCAGAATATGATGCACTTATAGAAAATGACACATGGACTTTATGTGATTTGCCTCCTGGAAAAAAGGCCATTGGTACGAACTGGGTTTACAAGTTGAAACGGAAGCCGGATGGTGAGATTGATCGCCATAAGGCTTGACTTGTTGCAAAGGGTTATGCACATCAAAAAGGCATAGATTATGAAGAGACTTTTGCTCCCACTTGTCGTATGACTACTGTGTGTTTTCTATGTGCATTGTCAGCTCATTTTGGTTGGGATGTACGACACTCATTTGGTCAAACAAGGCTCTCGTAATAGTCCAACAGAAAGCACATTGTATGTAAAGCGTGAGGGTGATGTACTTCTCATTGTGGTTCTTTATGTTGATGATTTGCTGATCACTGGACCAAATGAGAGACATATTGCTGAATTTAAGGCTGATTTGAATGCTACTTTCAAGATGAAAGATTTGGGGTTGTTGCATCATTACTTGGGTATACAGTTTAAGCAGTGTGATAATGGTATTGCCTTGTGTCAGAAAAGTTACATAGAGACATTGCTATGTAAGTTTGGACTTGAGGATTGCAAACCTATTGCCACTCCCATGGAAACAAGTTTGAAGTTGAGTCTACATGATGTTGGCGATCCTGCTGATGTCACTCTTTACCAAACTGTTGTTGGCTGCCTCATTTATGTATGCAACACGAGGCCGGATATTCAGTTTGCAGTCGAGTCACAGGTCAGCAAATTTATGCAAAGCCCAGGGTCTAAGCATTGGTAGGCTGTCAAGAGGATTTTCCGCTACCTTAGTGGCACTTTACATCTTGGCTTGTTTTATCCCAAGGGGGGATCATTGCCGCCAGACTTACATGCTTTTTCGGACTCAGATTGGGCTGGTTGTTTTGACACGCGAGTGTCCACAAGTGGTTTTTGTTTCATGCTTGGCAGTTCATGTATATCATGGTTGAGCAAGAAGCAACCTACTGTGGCCACTTCGAGTTGTGAGGCTGAGTACATGGCAGTCTTCACAGCTACGGTTGAGTGTGTATGGCTCAGACGCCTTATGGCTGATTTGGGTGTTGGACAGGACATTGCCAACACTATCTACAATGACAGTCAGAGCGCATTGGCAGTTGCGAGGAACCCAGTTTTTCATGCTCGCACAAAGTGCATTGAGGTGCATTACCACTATGTTAGGGAGAGGCTCTTAGTAGGAGAGATCAGCTTGGATTATGTGCCAACACAGAACAACCTTGTAGATCTTTTCACAAAGGCATTGTCTCGTGAAAAGCTTGAAGCTTTCCGCAAAGCTTTGGGCTTACTCCCCTTTGTGGACTGATCCTGTCCTCGGGGCATGGAATTTCCCTTTACTCATGTGCCAACTCTCGTTCACCGCATCACTCCAGGGGGGGATTTGTTACCATATACATGTGGTAGTGATGTGTGTGAACACACTAGGACCTCCGGGGCATTTTTTCCCTCTTTAGGAGGTTTTTTCCCCCGTGCATTGTATATACACCCATCACTCTAGGGCTATCTATCTTTCCATTGCACACTAAGTAATACACTCTCTATTGTGTGCCTTGAGCTTCCTTCGTCTTCTCCAAGCTGTGTGCGTTTCTCTGCAACCTTAATCCCAACAGTGTGTGTAATTTACTTCTCTCTCTCTCTCTCTCTCTCTCTCTCTCTCTCTCTCTCTCTCTCTCTCTCTCTCAAGCACGCGTGCGCGCGCACACACACACACACACAAAGATAGCAATTGAAATAATTGAGGTGATGTGTGCGTGTTTGTACGTGTGTCTGAAATATCCAAATTCAATTGCTTAATGCACAGGCATTTAGAAACTATATGCAAGATGAAGAGTTTATCCACTGCTTTCAAGAAAAGTATATGAAAGTAAACAATGAATTAGATGAGTGTGATGACCATATCACAAACCTGGTACAATTCCAATTCACGTATTTTTTTCACTCTAAAGCTTTTTTTAATGTCAATTAATATTGCACTCTCTTCTTGAATAATTTGTGAAGGCAAAAATCAATGGAAGGGCACAAATTATATGTGGTGCAAGCCAAGAACAAAAGAGCAAAAGCACACGAAAGCGCAAGGTACTATTCAAACATGTTTCACATGGAATATTTATTTAATGAAATACTTACCCTACTTAATTTTAATGTTATTAAAAAGCCATGTTTTCCCACTTCTATAGGCTTCTTCTGATATTGAAGAGCTACTAAAGGAGAAAGATCAAGCTTCAAAGTTTTTGAAGCTTAAAAAGAAAAAGGTATTTTTCTTCACAACAATAAGATTCTTAAAGAGTGGACTTTAAATGTTTTAGGAGCACAAATCTGATGGGGGATGTTCAATGATTCAAAATCAATGTGTGTTGGAATCTCAGGTTGTAATAAAAGCTAATAACATTGCCTTAGTTATGTTTACAAAAATAATATGTGACTCTTTTGAAACCATGATTTTGTTATGACAATTGTGTAGACGTTCAATTTCTCCAGTGATGACAAAGAAACCATATTAATGAAGTGGCACTTGATCAAGCCAACATATTTTGCTATGCATAAATCGAATAGTTTCCTCAAGAAGAGAGCAAGAGGATGCTAATACTTCCACTATGTGTGAAGATCTAGTTACATGGATTTTGTTAGAAGGCCTAATAATTTTTTATTCTAAAAAAGTTGGCTCTTTATCCATGAAGGATATCATTATAACAAATGACAAGTTGTTTTATAATCCAGTCGCATGATTTAAGAATTGTGGCAGATTCACACGTTATGGAAGCTTGCTAAATTTCATTTGTTGTACTCATAGCTATCTTTATGAATTAAGCCTACTTTAGTCTCCTAATGTTGAAGCAAACTCTCCTAAATTTTTTGCTTATGGAAAATTTTCTAGATGAATTACTAGTTTGTGTTTACATGTTCCTTAATGAATTACTAGGTGAACTACTAGGTAGTTTATAGAAAAGTTGCTAGATGACTTATTACTTTGTTTATAAGAAAGTTGCTAGATGAATTACTAGTTTGCAAGCAATCGTTCTTGTATATTACTAGATGACTTGCTAGGTCGTGAACAAAAATTGCTAGTTGACTTACTAGTTTGAAACATCGATATGTAAGGTCAAACTAGTAACTGAGTCAACTCCTACATTGAACTAGGAGTTTTCTGACCATATTGAGACTTAAATTGCCATATGGTTATTCAACTCTCCATACAGTAACAAAATTACTATATGTAGCATCTAGGAGTTGTCTCTTTTTTACTAGTTTGCACTCTTACTAGGTCTGTGTATTGGAACTAGTGAATCATCTAGCAATCAACAATATGGTAAGCTTTCCAAAGCCCCTTGTGACACTTTCGTTGCTTGTGATGTTACAGGGAAAGTTCGCTTCAAGGCGAAAGCTTACCTTGATTAGGAAGATCTCGAATTCCCTCTTCACGAGGGCGAGAGGCAAGCTACAGAATGCATGATAAGGCAATGAACTACGAAAACATTTCCTCTATCTTCAACAAGGGGAGGCAAAAAATGTTGCACCCATAGTTGACAGCAAGCCTTTCATGAGCCTCCAGCTGGGGTTTGCAGCTCATGCAAAAGCTGATAAGACGAGTCTCCTTCAATCATTACCGTCTGTGCTGCTGTTGTGTGTGCACTGTGTAGGTTGCAAATGTTTGCACGGTAGCAAGTGCAACCCCCGGATATGGAGCAAATCAGTTGCTTGCTCAGGATGCTTACACATTGGAAGTGGAGAACTTCGGTTTTTAACGCTTGAGCAATAGTGTTGCGCACTCTCAAGAAATTGCTTACACAGCAGCTCGTGGACATTGCTCGCAAAATCCAAGTCAGCTGCCAAATCATGCCCAACAGCCAGCCACAGCAATCCAAGGATGGGCACGCAACGGGAGGGCCAATCATTGGCGAGTATTTCTTTTCCGCTTATCATCACGGGCTTTTGCATCCTCTTCATGGTTTGAAAAGGTGAGCTCGTCCCTCTTTGTTTTGCATCCTGCAAGAAGCTCTACCTCGTTCTTCATCATCTCCAGTCCTAGTTACAGTCCAGCATTTTATCTGCTCTTGCTTCAACGCTTTCAGCTAAGAAGCAATCGTTCACAAATTTTAAAGCTATTGTTCTATTGGTTTAAAGCCGCTTGTCTCTTTCTTTGCCTAATTCGTGTCTATTTTTAGACAGCTTAAATGATTGTTTGTAAGGTTTGCTAAGAATCTTAGCTTTAGCAATTATTCGATGCATGAGAGATGAGATTATAGACTTGAAGTTCCGTGTGCATGGTTATGATTTGATTTTGTTGCATGATTAAGCTTTTTCAACATGCCGGGTGCGATTTGGCTAGTATACATTGACGGATGTAGAATAGTTGAGCTTTTGCATGATGCTTTCTACCATGCCTTGATAAAACTAACTGGCTATTTCATTTTATTGTCAAGATATCTTATCATGTGATTCCAAGTTTCTGGAGATTAGGCATTTCTCACTTGGCCAATTTGTTAGTGTCAAGAAATCTATTTCGTTAGTTTCTGGAGTTTAGACTTGGTTGGTTCCTAGAAGTTGAAAATGGTTCGTTGTGTACCTCTTGCATCAGGAAATGCATGATGCTTTTTTGGTTGCTTGATTTACTCTATGTCAATGGATTATCATTAGCTAAGGTAATACATGTTTCTTTTTACCTTGGGTTGAGCCACGGCCAGTTGAGTAATATTAGTGTTGAAAATACTTTTCACCGGTGTTATACTATTTTTTTAGGGAAATGGACTCACAAAGCCCAACTAGTTACTCACAAGTGATTCGGGACTCTGATTTCACTCCCCTATTTCCCCAATGTTCTCAAAGCCCATGCCCTCCTTCGCTTGGTCAACGAGGCTTTCCTATCTCCCCTTTTGGACACTCTCCATTTCGCTTCATGCCATTTCATCCGCCTATACGACCAGCGACTCAACACATTGCGAAATGGAGTCCTATTTTGTCTCTTCCATAGGCTGCCACGCAAATAACAACAACAGAGGGAGATACCAGCAAGGGCGTAAATGGGGACGAAGGTAGGCTACCCAAATTTCCAGCCAAGCGAAGGATTGAAATTGTCGCAAGCAAAGTTGGAACAATGACAAACACTACAATCTGTGGAGGGAAAGGAAGAAAGAAGAATCAGGCAACCATGGTTGGTCAAGATGAGGGCAGCAAACACAAGAAGAGGAGCCACCCGTTGTTGAAGGTGAACCCGTGCTTGATGTGTCCAAAGGGTCTTTGACTTGGATGTACTCTTTGGATACCAACACTTGGTTGACTCTCTTCGGCTTCTTCTAGAAGCTTTTTACGTAGCTTGCATTGCTTTTTCATGAATGTGAGAAAGATGGCCGAGCATGCAAAAAAAAATGGGGGCGCGTGTACGATGCATATAAGAAAGACAAAGCTCACAATTTTATATCGGGCAACAATCATAGGATAACCTGTGAGTGATTGGTACGATATAGTGGATGAGTACATGCATAGCAGAGCGAATGTGGATAGCAATTCACATGCTTCGATGCTTGGCGACTCCAACAACATTGATATGCATGAGTCAATGAGTCCCTCACAGGTGCAGAAAACAAAAGCTAGAGGAGAAGGTGCATCATCTGTCACAAAAGAAAGAGTGACAGGTCCTATTTGAGACCAGTGCCATCAAAAGCATAAAAAATTTAAGGATTCTATGAATGGAGGTGCAGAGAGCCCTGAAAAATACTCAAAATAACACAATACAAATCGTAAAACAACAAATTTGCATACCTGGCAAATCCCATAGCACATAATCAAGACTACACGCGATCACACACACACACACAGAACATTGGGTGCAATCATCTCCCCATTCCTAGAGTGAGGTGGATTTCTCTAGGCATGTTTTATATTTATTGATAAAAAGGGTCAGATCATAAACGAAGCTATTTACATTCCACTTGGGGATAAGGAACTTTATTGAACTAACTACAAAGCCTATGTATCATTGGATTATTCAATGATGCTATCATCCACTTGCCCACAAGTCAACTGCCTTGACCTGCTATATCACACACACATGACCATAAACATTAGTCTCAACCTTCTCATCATCCATTGCATAACATACCTCGGGGTTACAAAACCAACTGACCTCAATTGTACATAACAATTGCTAAAAAGAAAATGTGGTGGGCCAAATCTCAAGGGTCACTTAGTAATTATGTGACTATCACGTGAGTGCAACAGAAGGGATTATTAAATTTTATTTTTCCTTACATTTTCACATACAGAAAGGTATCATGAAATGGAATTGAAAAACAATTTATAGACATTAGGAAAAATATGAACCCCAAAAGGGCCCTTTAGCTTAAGGGGTTATTAAGATGGACCAATAGGAAGAGGGTGGTGGCCACAGCTATACCCTCTCAAAAAATAGGGTAGTAGGGAGCATGGGGGCGTATTTGTTCCCCTCATTATAGCTTTGTCCCCTAGAAAGAGAGAGAAGGGGGAAAAGGGGGGGGGGGGGGGAAGGGGGTTCCCTCCATTTTCATGGGCGCCCATAAAGTAAATCTAAAATTTCAATTTTTTTTGAAAATCTCTCACTCTCCAAAAGCTCTCCTAACCAAATGCATGGTCAAAAAACTATTTTCTTTGACCAAAATCTGCATTTCTCAGTAGTATCCTCTATTCTACCTCTTCTCTCTTCTCTTTCTCCTTCTGTCTCCAAGCTTTCCATAGCTATAGCACATGAGGAAGCTTTCCATAGCTGTACCACTTGTCTCCCCCTTTCATCCACACTATCCCTTTGAACTACTTCTTCTCCCCTTGCTCCCCATTAGCCACTTCTCCCCCTCCCGCCAAGCTTTCAATAGCTGCATCTCACGAATGGAAGCTTTCCATAGTTGTACGACATGTCTCTTCCTTTCATCCACACCATCCATTTGAACTACTTCTTCTCCCCTTTGTTTCCCATTCAACCATTCCTTCTCATTTCATCCTGAAGCAACAGGCCTCTGTCTCTAACACCACAACTCTTCTTCTTCTGGTGCTACCATGTCAACCCCCTCCACTTCAAGGAAGCCAAAGGATGAGATAGAGGCAGTTTGCTTGCATAAAACTAGGGATTCTAATGGGAAATGTGTGGCATAGGTTTTTTCTAAAGGATCTTGGATCTTCATGCAACCTGCAGCTATCGGGCCTCATCGAGTTCAAAACCATGGCAACCTTGACGAACATTGGAAGGGGAAACTTCTTGGTTTCAAAAACCATAGAGTCAATGGCACAGTGACCATTGTTCAACACGTGTACTCTTGGCATTCCATGTGCTTGAGGAATGGAAACTCAAGAGATTTCCCAATACATTGTAAGTCGTAAGACATTGTTGGTGGTTGTAAATGCTTGTTATTTGTTTTTTATTTAATAGTTTTTGGTGTTGTCATAGATATATTCCCATCCGACCTTGTTGAGGAACAACCAATCAAGAGTCTCACAGAAACCTTCAACGCTCTTCATGCGGACATTGGTGTTATGATGCTTCCCAACTTGCCACCTTCGATTCTGTTGCAACGCAGAATCTTCTTCTACTCACACATGTATGTAGTGCCAGCCTTGAAGGATGGATATGGTAAGACCATTGCTGTTGACAAACCTTCATTACTGAGTCCGGAATGGCCACAAACCCAATGCGTGGTCACTTTTCTCAATGAAGGAGAAGATGCTTTTCCATATTTGCTCTTCATTAAAATTTGGGAAGGCTTTCAGATGAGTAGGGCTTAGTTGGTGCTGCCCCGTGCATGTTTTTCTACACCTGTTCAAGACATTTCCATTCTGTGTCACACCTACTATATTTTGTAGTAAGAATGTCATGTATGAAGCACTAAAAGTGGTATTTGGAGATAATTGGGGAATGGTTGAGGGAGTGCACCAAGGAGATAAATACAAGTGTAAGGTGGGCGCTTCAAGTATAGGGATACAATATTTGAAAGTGCGTACTACTTTGTACTTACGTTTTCACTATGAGCATTGGATATGTAAGAGTGGAAAGTGGACACCCTTACAATCTAGTGTTGCTAATATTGTGACATTTGACATGCCCGTTACTTTGTCAAATGGTGTTTCTAAGATTGTGCAAGTCAGTGAACATTGGACACTCACTAACATACGGGAACACTTGATTATCTTGGGCTACGAAGAAATCATGTCGTTGCCACACAAGCCAAAGTTGTTGCCACCCAAACTCCTATCCGCCCCGATTCGCCTAGTTCGCAGAGCCCCCGCAAGGTTGATGAGAGCAAATCCTCTATCAACCTTGAAGCCACACCAACAATGGATGATGAGGATAAGCAATAAAAGATAATACTAAGCATCTTCTACATTGGTAATTCAACCTTTCTTCTTTGCTTTTGGTTAATTACAATTTTGCAGAATGTTTTGGACATGGACCTTTGGGCTAGCCGAAAGGGGGGAGAGCGCACGGTGTTTGGGCCTCAAGCAGCCCTAGCACACTACATCAGCAAACTACCAATGCAAGATGTGTGCATCATACACAAGGATTTCTCCCCCAATGGCCATTTTGTTTGTGGGTGCTTAAGGCCACAAGTAAACTCCTATGTTTAGCCACCATCCCTCAAACATCCCATGTAATTACTCTTGTGAAAAAATCACTTGCAATTGCCACTTTTGGCACTGGCTTCCGTGGCAAGGTCATGACACACATAGCTCTTTGTCAAGCCTTGGGGGTTGACAGTGCCCAAGCTACAGCTGCTTCTATACTTACATCCATTCTACCTTATGCTATAGAACATTGTAGAGAGGTTGCAAAGCGCCTCTTGTCAAAAGATCGTTAAGCTAGATGTACAAGCGTTTAAATGAAAATTATCTCTCTTCTCCATGATCTTTTGCAAAGTTCAATTTATTGTTTTGTTCATGTTCAGTGACAAGGCAAACTATTTTTCCAAAGTGAATTGATTCCAATACAAAAGTTAGTTACAAAAAAAGGTTTAAACATCAGAGGGTATCAGTCCTGCCTTAGGCGACGTGCAAGTTGCATGTCCTTGGCCATGATTGTTACACGCTTGGCATGGACATCACATAAGAATGTGTCTTCAAAGAGACAGACCAAATAAGCCTCTGCAGCCTCCTGAATTGATTCGAGGGCATTTGCAGACATCTGAAGCTCTGTGATGTAGCTTTATAGCACTTCTTTACATATCCATGCAAAAGGTGCTTTCCTAATAAGCAGGTCTGCTGTCTTCTGGTAATGTCGAATTTCAGCAAATGCTCGACCAAATCGTCATGTTTTTTGAGGTCAGCGTTGTGGGGGCCTTTGAGCTCCTTATGGCTTTGCTCTTTGCAGCTTCCTGTAGAATTTTGACTTTCAATGAGGCTTGGGAGGTGGCTGGAGGGCATCTTCATTTGGATCATAATCGTCATCTTCACTGCTACGCTCATCATTGTTGGGTTGATCAGAAGGCATGGCACCCATTCCTTTGGGTAGTGACTTGCCGGTCACAGTGTGGTGACCCGGGCCAGATGGCATCGGGCCCATTTGGCCTGGCAATGTCTTCCCGCCCAGCCTATGGTTCACTGGGATGTCCTCCCCTTCCCAAAGCGGACGTTCATCGAATGTGTTTTTCCTGTTCAATCTGGGCCAGCTAGCTCTTCAAATGGTCGATTTGCACGCATCTTCTGCTTTCTGCGTGCCTCAATGGTCTTTGGATTCTTCTTTGCAGTTTGTTCTGTCCTTGCCATTATGAAAGTGCGCTTGGGGGCCTTCGTAGATCTTGTGGTGTTCGATGAGGGAAGGAGTGTTATGTGTTTGAGAATGGGGGGTTTTTTACCTCTTTATATAGGGTGGCCATATAAGGGCGGGTTCACATGGTGGAAAAGAGCCGTTAAAAGCACGAGAAAATAATCTTTTGAATTTAAAACCACATGAAATTGGAGAACTATTCAAACACATAGAGAAAAATGTACACTTTTTTAAATTGCATACTAAATCAATCAATGCAAATGCTTGATCCAGAAAAAGAGAGCATCCAAATGTAGTAGATTTTCCATTTTCTTGAGATTCTAAATACAACTACTACCACCAAACTTTTCCAATCCTAGTCCTTGATGCTTGCCACACTGCATGCCGTGCTGGACCTTGTGAGGATCTCCAGCATTTTGAGGAATGAACATGGGCCAGTCGACGGGTTTCTTTTGCCAAGCGCAATGACCTTGCACGTTCAATCGACAATTTGCGTCCAAAGGTGGTGCGATAAAACCAATTGAACATTTCCTGGAGATAGCATGAGCACACTAAACCTCCTCCATGTCTTGTATTCTTGAAGTAGACACCCCTAGCACGATAGTGTGACTTCTCCATACCTTGCTTGCTCCAAAGATCCAATGAACCATACATGTTCATAAAATATGCACCATGGGCATAGAGGATGTGCTGCCCAAAAAGCCACAACATATCGATGATCAAAACTAAAGCATAATACAAACCAAGTCGGAATGGCAAGCACTCACCATATAGTGTGTAATGTTCGATTCACCCCATGCAATCATGACTGCCTTAGTGAACTCCACCACCAAATTTTGGAATTCTTGTCGTTGCTCACTGGTTGTGCTTGCAAGTTGTAGTATCTTCATCATCTTGTCAAATACCACCCAAACATGTTTTCGGCTAAGCACAACACTTGCATTGCTATCATTTTCCGTTGTATACTTGCAGAGATCCTTCCACAACTCCCATCCACCTTCAGATGTTGATGCTCCGACAGCAGCACCCCTTTCCTTGGACTGAACCCTCTTCAAAAAATGCCTTGCCTTGTTGGGCCACTTCCTGAGCGCTTGCATTGTTCTTCTGTGCAACAATGGAGGTGTTGGTCCCATGACAACCTATTGAATTTAAAAGCCCTTCCACTTTTGAGATAGCGTCAAACAACCTCTCTACAAGCTTCATTGTAAAGGCATAATCAATATGAAGCTTTAATAAACAATCAAAGATGCACATCAAAGCATGAAGTGTGCAAAAATGCACATTTTTGAGAGGGAAGTTAATTATAGGGTTCCATTCACTATCTTTTGTGGCACGATTGGGCTCCTCTAGCATAGGACATCGTAGAACCAAATGCTCGCACACACGTGTAAATTGTGAATTTTCATCTTCCTCTGTTTCGTTGACCATTGCGATCTTGCGTACATTCCCCTTATAGCCCTTAATGAAAAATGGACAAGGATACAGAGTTCCTGCCCCTTGTTTGCACCCTAGAATGCACTTGATTGTTTTCAAATTGCCACCTAAGTGCCAGTCAACTTCAAACTCCCCTATGCCATCTACTTAGAGTTTTTCCCCAGCTAGCTGTGTCTTAATGACATCTGTTATCCACGGAATGTGTCCAAAAATCCAAGCAAGCACTCCATGGGTCTCCTTGGGAACCTCAATAGCACCAAGCCACAAATTTCTTTCTCCAACTGCACACTGAAATATGGCGCACAACCCTCATTCATAGTTGTACTTTTTGCATGAAATAGTGCCTCATTCATGAGAGTAATACTTATCCTTTCTAATCTTCATTTCTTCACAATCTGACACTCGTCTAGCTTGAGCACAAACACCAACTTTGAGCCTAGCACTGAAAAATGTCCAAGCTAACATAAGGAAGACCATAATTGAAAAAAAAAGATTGCATTATTGTAGCTTCACCATTAGGTGGTACACCATAAAAATGTATCATTGCCATTTGAAGGCTTTTCAAATCAACAAAAATATTATTTGACATTGAGTAAGGAAATCCCTTGTCCACCCTGTCTGCACTTATGCTTGCATTGATATGTTTCTTAACTCCTTTGAACTCCTTGGTAAAGATAGATGAAGGCATTATCTCCTCTATGTGCAAATAGCCTCCTATTCAAAAGTACATGTCTTCGTTCGAGGCCTTCTTAGCAAGATTGACCTTGAATGGTATAGAAAAACATTCTCAGTAATTCCTCTCTCCCTTAAAGCATCCTTAAGGAGACCATATGAGCCAATGTATCACTTAGTACTAATTCCAACTTCATCACAAGCCTTTTGTACATCAACATTGCTCACAAGATTTGAAAACTTTCGCATCACCTCCTTTGTGACTGCATTGTTTTAATATTTTGCATTTGGTGCTCGTAAAAGGACTACGACATCCAATTTCACAGCTCTTGGATGAAATTCCTACAAGAATGAACAAAAACATTATTACAAAATTCCTACAAGAATGGACAAAAACATTACCACAAAAACACAGATTGGAGTGTAGCAAAATGTACCTTGTAGCTGTAACCCTTCTTTTTATAGCACCACCTTTAGGGGCTAAAGTCTCTAGGGCATTGAAGCTCCTACAGCACGGCATTGCTGTGCAATTTGCAAGTAATGATGCTTTGAGGGTGCAAAGTCCTTTGGAAGCCGAACGTGTAGAGAAACCTTTCCGAACTTGATAATCTTGTTGTGGATGAGAGGTTTGTAATGTTGCCTAACTCCATGGCAAGGGGAATGAAGCTGGCCTCAAAAAAGAGTGAAGAGCTGCAGTAGAGGCACGGAGTGAAGAGCTATGGGATGGAGAGCTTCAGGAGAGCTACGGAGTAGAGAGGCAAGCTATGGAGTGGAGTGCTGTAGAAGAGTTATGGAGTGGAGAGGAGGGCCATGGAGTGGAGATCCATGGGGGGGAGAGTTGTAGCAAAACTATGGAGTGGACCTGCAACAAAGAGAGGGAAGGAAGAAGCTATGGAGTGGAGATCCATGGGGGGAGAGCTGCAGAAAATCTATGGAGTGGATCTGCAAACAACAAAGAGAGGGAAGGAGGAATCTATGGAGTAGAGAGCCATGGGGGGGAGAGTTGCAGCAAAGCTATGGAGTGGACCTGCAACAAAGAGAGGGAAGGAGGAAGTGTGTGTGTTGAAAAGTAAGAGAGAGAAGAGGGAGGGAGAGGAGTGAGAGGGGGAAGGAGGTAGAGTGTGTACTGAAAAGTAGGAGAGAGATAGAGAGGAGTAAGAGAGAGAGAGAGGAGTGATTTTGAAGGGAAATAAAAAAAGGTGGGAAGTTTCATATTTTGCAGGTCTAGCTGTGAGATTTTGAGAGAGAAAACTAATTTTTGAGTGTGTATATATAGATTGGGGAGAAGTTTTTAGTAAAAGGGAGGTTTTCTTGAATTTTTTTGAAAAAAGTGTTTTCTTGGGCTGAGGCTATGGACGCCCTTGATGATGTGACAAAAGAGAGAGGGGGAGGGTATTTATTGTCATAAGGACCACCACTCTTTTGGGTAGAGAGAGAATGTACCTATCCTCCCTCCTTATCCTCTATTTCAACGTACAAAAAGTCTATGACAACCTAAAAAAAAGCCTATGAGAATACTCTCATTCAATGACCTTGTCTCCTAAACCATGCACATTTTCAGTCTTAATCCCTTAAAATTAGGGATCTTTACAAGGCCCTTTAAAAATGGTCCTTGAATGCACGCGATATACATAATTTATACATAGTGATCCCCCCGAGGGCCAGTTCCACGTTTAAAAGATCATAGAGAGTCATGCCTCACTAAGCGTAGAGACTCTAATTCACATGAATGTAACAATAATCAATTCCATAACAATTTGTATAATGGTGAGACTTTCCTTTTCAAGCGTAGGAGCTCTAACATACGTTTGAATCAATTCCATAAAAAGCACCCAATGTACCAATCCATTCCATTCATTGTCAACTAAACCATTCCACCAAATTTCAACGTTATGAAATACCTAAGGGTGCCTTGTCAAGCCTAAGTGCGTTACTGTCATTGTGGTATGTAGAAATTAAGTGCTAGTACATGGGACTTAAAGTGGCTGCTATAGAAGGCATTGACATTCTAGTAGTAAGATCATGATAAATAATAGATTTTGAAATTAATAATTCTTCATCATCTTTGAGTAATGGTGGATCTTCAAAAACAGGTGCAATAGGTTTTTGCAACAAACTAACATGGAAGGAGTTGTGTATGCACTAGTGATCTGGAATGTCAAGCATGTATGCATTGGGGTTAATGATTTTGATGATCTTGAAGGGGCCATAAAATCTAGGTGCTAACTTACCTTGGGTTGCTTTTGAATTTTCTTCAAATGACACTTTTCAATAGGCAATCAAACATAATCATTTAAAGCGAACTCAACAAACTTACGCTTTTTGTTTGCTTGTGCGGTGTAGCATGCTTGAGCTTTTTGGATAGTTGTGGTGACTTCTTGCAAAATACGAACATGAGTGTGTGCAAGGGTGTTGGCCGTAGGAACATTATTAGTGATGGTGGCCATAGGGACAGGCAACTACCGTAAACAATCTCAAAGGGAGATTTGTTCGTGGCAGAGTGCAAAGTGTTGTTGTAAGAAAAGTAGAGGAGAGGAAGGTGTTGGTCCCAATTTGCTGTATTGTCTATTGTGTAGGCCTTGAGGAGGTCAAGGATAGTACTATTGGTAGCTTCAGTCTAGCCATTACTTGCAAGGTGGAAAGCAAACATAAAGTCCATTTTGGAGCTTGGGTTAGTAGGGTGTGTTTTCCCTAGTCCCTCATCCCATTCCATTTTCTGAAATCCATGGCATTATGGTTGAGGTTATTTATGTTCTTGGGATTGCACAGAGTTTGATCTCAGTGACATGTTTGAGACACTATGGATGTCAAGTACTGCTTCGAGAGCGGTCATTCCACTTGCAGTTGGGTTGCCTAGTTATTGCTCGAGGAGCTAGGTCTTTTGTGGTTTACCCACTGCATATTTCTGATGTACGAGACGGTAGAGTCTCATTTACTACATTGATGTGTGATGAGTGAGAGACAAGGCAAGTCTCATTCGCGAGTGAGCTCCAGTATGCTCCAGAGACAGAGCATTTAGTTGTGCAGGACATGTTAGTAGACTCTACAGCAGTAGAGGTGGAGCGGGTTTGCTCCACTGAGTCACAATAGGAGTTATCTCATTTTATGCAGAGAGAGGTAGAGCCAGTCTACTCCCTAGAGTCATATGCAGAGATGACGGATATGCAGTTTTTTGATATGCTTATGCTAGATGTTGATGATGATTTGCTAGGACACAGGGTACCACCTATGGACGACAGGGACATGCATGTTCTAGTATCAGATAAGACACACCCATATGTGATGAGTGTTCCTGATAATGCAGTGTATGCATATAGTGTTGAGGAAGCCGACAGAGCCAGGATTTCACAGATGTCATCATCATTCGGGTGTCTCATGTACGATCGATTAGGGAGCATCTGCAGTAGGTATAGCCAGTCTAGTGATGATTGATGGCAGCATGACAATTCATGGAGCATTATAGGCCATACAGAGATGTCTACAGGGTTTGCATGCAGGCACTAGCGTTGATTTTCATGCTCCGCCTAGAGCCGATGCGACTGCATGTAGATCGAGCGAGTGAGCCAGTGTGCATGGGTTGAGAGAGTCTCTCACCTATCATCTTGTATATACTAGTAGATAGCTAGTAGGGTCCACTTATCAGCACAGTCGCCTTTAAGTGGGAGTATGTTGGGGTAAATAAGATGTGCCTCACCCCAGGCCGCCCACTAACACTGACCACTCACACTAACCCTCATCTTATTCCTATGTACATATAGAGAATAAGGGGCTAGAGGGTATTGCCTCTGAGAGCTCCACCACATATTGTCTCCCTTGCACCTCACCCTCTCATGCTTGCACTCACCTCTCTCGCACGCACGCTTCGTACACTACACACGTACTCTACAGTGCTCATGGCAAGAAAGAGAGCAGAGAGAGATCTTTGTTTTGGCAAAATAGGTTGCTTTCTCTTGTGAGGGGACGGGTTGTAGGAGCACTAAAGTAGGATGGCAAAAAGAGGGGCAAGCTATCAAATTTTTAAAATGTGCCATCAAGTTGAATGCCATGTAAGCGTTAAAAACGCTTGCAAAAAAAATTAATTGCTCAATTGGTTTTTAGGTGATGTGTAGAAAATGACAAATTAACCAGCTTGCAATTTATCCACAGGGCCCATGTGCCGAGAAGACTCCCCTATTACAAAAAAGACCAAAAACTAAGGCCAACCTTTTCATGCATGGAGGGCCTACACTAGGCTTGAAAATAGAAGGCACTCTTGATTTTCATTGGGAAGGCCAATACAAGAGTCCATTCAAACTGTACGGGATTGCCGCCTACAATCAAGCCTCTTCTAGTGCACCGTTTTTCACACAAATCTTGGTTTTTTTCAAGTATTAAGTCATTCACACCTCATAAACAAGAAGCACCATCCGAAGAAAATCCAACCATCTTCTCCCCATCTTTTCCAACAGAGCCATTGGTTGATCAAATTTCGTTTGTGCTTTTCCATCATCCAACGGTAGTAGTGCCATAAATTTTCATACGCATGAGCCTTTAACACCATCTTCTAAATAGAAATATAGACAATTGTGTGTTTCTCTAACATTAAATCAATACTATCATCAACCAAAATGGAAAAGAAAGGGGTTTTTTTTTTTTTGCAAACATCCCAATATGTGAGAGGTTATGTTAAAATGACAAAACCCATTACATCAGCACCATGCTCAATCTGAGCCATGGCCACATATATTCGATTGAAGACTAACAATCAACCCTCAAAATGGCATGGACCTAACACTGAGAATTATCCACTTTCATTTGTTAGAGGTTCAGTTTTTTCCAATCCCCTGGATAATAACCTTGCTAGCTTGGATTATCTCTGCATAGCTAGCTCTCAAGAGATCCTGGGCAAACACACGGCCATTCCTGGCCTTCCAAACATGGTGACAATAGCAGAAGCTAACCATGGAGCAAATCATTCTTGGAGAACGGAATCTTCCAAGTCCTTTGGATCATTTTTCATACTTTCCTTGCCAGCCTCTAACTCTTGAACATTCCAAGAATAAGTGGGGCACATTCTCCTTAGCACTTTTTTTTACCCGAATATCTATCAGGGCCGACAGCTCAAGCTAATACCTTGACGCTTAAATAATAAAGGGCTTTTGGAGATAGAGTGTATCATTTCCTAATTCTTTTGCCGCTTTGATGAACTCCACACCCAAGGTCTTATTTGTGTATGCCGAATACTCATCATTTATAGGCATATTAGGAGTACCCATGTATCACATACATTCAGATTGCTTATAATTAGAATTCAAGGACATGTCTTGCACCACAATGGATGCTTTTTTGCATTTAGTATAAGCTCAACATGCTTTTGAATAAGTATAACATATTTATGTGCTCTAAGCTTCCACCATTGAGCAACAAGATTATGTGGTTTTGCTTTGGCATGCCTGTTGAAACCTCTTGAACAAAGGGGCTCCTAAAGCCATACTCTGAGGTTACAACTTGTACTTAGATAGATCTATTGTGATATGCAACTATTTTTACCAATCTCTTGGTTGATTCTCTTAAGTGAAATTTCAAAGCCCTGGTGTTACCTGCCCTTTTTGGCCTTGGCTAAAATTTTTACCTTGTGGAGCAAAAATTCTGATTAAAGAACGAGATAGGAACCACTCATGAGAAATTTTTGAGCATGCAAAGGTAGTGATGCGAATTCCACCATGGTGAAGATCTAAACTATATTCATGAAGCATAAAGACTAATATACGGGAACAACTGCACTTGCAATGATGACTTACCAAAAGGGCCATGTGTATATGGCAAGCAATGTGAAATTTTACTTGTTAAATGCTAGTACAGACATTTTTCCAATTTTGGTACTTACTGGAAATATCTTAAAAAGCTATTTTTATTATAGTGCTATAAAATTGGTCAAATTTCTCAAAAGTTAGATTAAGTTGCACTATCCAAGCCAAAGATATCTTGCCAATGACTAAGGACTTCAAAGAAAACAAACTTTCTCGGTGGTGCATTCCACGGTGTTGTCCACTTAGTAGGTTGGCATGAGGAGGTTCCTAGGGTTGCTCGGGGTGAGAGTCTCTAGTGTTCTACTTTTTCCCCGTCTAAAATGTAGGTAGTATGTCACTAAATTGACTTTTACACATTTTATCAGGTCTTAACATTATTGATCAGGGTTGTGGGGATTTTTTATTGAATCGGGCATCTTTTATGCCTTTCTTATATACAAATCTATTGGATAAATGGTTTTTTTTTTCCTATACTTAATTTCTTGGAGAGAACACACCCATCCACTCACAAACATTATTGCTCCAAGACTAGGTGCTCAAATAGTGTTCTCAAGGTCAAAGGGCTAAGATTTTCGACAGATTGAACATCTACAGAGATTAGCATTGTACATATAGTTTCCATCTATATATTCACTTTGCTTTAGTTTTTCTTGTCTATTGGAATAGTTTCAAGTTTGTTCAAGTATATTTTGATCAATAAATATGCCGTGATCATCCATACTTTTGATTTTGTTGGGAAAATGCAAAAAAGTCTTGAGTACTATGCTTAGTACAATTTAATAGGGAATTGTATTTTCCTATGTAAAAGTGTGATTATAATAATATTGATTGTGAGAGGTTGAGTCCACAACCACAAAACTTTACCATCATGGAAACAAGAGAGAGAAGAGAAAGGTGAAAATTCTCTCTCACACACACACACACACACACACACACACACATCATTTTAGAAATTTTGCCATGGCATGGTATGTATGCAATAATAGTTGCAAGTAAAATTGTGGTACTATACTTTAAAAAAACAAAAGAATATGCACTCAATACTTATTGTCCAAGTGCTCTTTTGGGTGCCTTGTAAACCTGACAAATGGAGAGATGGAAGTTTTTCATCTTCCGTTTTCTCCTACCTCAAAATCTACACAATCACTTCCAGGGCCTTTTGCCGCATACATCCTCCTCTTACTCTCAATTGTACACATTGATGGTATCAATGGGCGAGAGGTAACATACATTATTACATGGCAGCATCAACAACTACATCATCTCAACATTAGCAAGAGGGAAATATGCATCAAGACACAATGTGATAACTCTTTGTGTGTACACCCTCAATCACATAAACCATCTACCCTCTCAATCACACCATCTTGCTCTCAATCGTAGCATGTAGGCAATGTAGACATTGGTGTTATTAGTGGGATGAGGAAGGGATGCATAAAAGCGTCAACATCATCTCAGCATTGGTAATATACGCACCAAGACACATGGTGACTACTCTTTGTATGTACATCTTGATAAGCATGAACACAAGCACTCAATCGTACATAAGCACACAAAAAAAGATCACATATTCACACACTCACTCAAAAAAAACCAAGGTGAGGACTCACGATGGCCTGTTGAAGGTAAGGGGGGAGGAAAGATTTATCAAAAGTAGGTCTTAATCAGTGTTACAGTTGTATTGTTTTAATATAAAATTGTATTGTCCATATACAGGTGAAATAAAAAGATCCATTTAATATTATAAAATTTAAATAACATTTAAGATGTCTGAATCATGTCATTTTTTTATTTCTTTCTAATCGGTACCCGTTACTCGCAAATGGCTTATATATTATGAAAGGGCCCCAATAATAAGGTAAATGGTACACATTGCACATCAGTATTTTGAAACAAAATAAAACAAGAAGGAAGTAAAATAAAAGACACATTAAAAATCAAAACAAAAGAATAATTTAATGCCTTCAAATAACCATAGAAAATAATTAAACAATTTAGTGAAGTGATTTTTTTTTAAAAAAAACTTCAAATGAGAGAATCGTTTATCAATACCTCAGCTTAGGCTTAAGCCGATTGAAAATCGATATTAGCCGCTTGCAAAAAACGGCGAAGGAGAAAAAACCCGATAAAATATACTAGAGAATAGTTCGAATATTTTGCAAATTTGAAAATTTATACTAGTGTTTTCATTTTGTATTTGTATAAGGAGAAAATTTGCCGCTTAAACAAAAAGACTTTCTCGAAGACTACATCATAAGATCAAACTCCTATGAATATTTTGTTTAATGTTTTGATCTCTAAAGTCATTTTCAAGCATGCAAACAAAGTAAATGTTGCTTGGAGAATATCTTTCTATTCCAAAGTTTAAGCTTTCTATTGACAAGACTTTTGAATCCCTTGGGGACACTTGTCTCTCAAAAAAGGTGATGTAAGGAAATAAAAAGGACAACAAAGATATTTTACAAAGACCCTTGCCATGTAGCGCTCATCTAGCCAAAGAATCCAACGGCCTCAGTTTTGCAACAACTTTGCACAGTGAACCCTATGGCCTTCCACAGGCCGAAAACCTACATGAAATTCACACACATATACAAATAGTTGAAAAGCACACATGCTCACACTTGGATATACATCAAACACAAAATTGACTATACAAAGAGGACACTACAAGAGGCTTAAGTCAATAACCACTCTTGTTTAATGCAAAGAGTAGAAGGATTTGAGAGAAGGTGGGATGGACACCCTTAAAGTTTTTCTTTTGGCACTTGTTTTTGTAGCAGAAGTATAGGTTTCATAATATGCACAACAATATTTGTGACAACATTTATATGGACATACCTGATAACGATTTAAAGATTTGAAATAAAACGCCTTTCCCCATGTGTCCTCTACATAGGTATTTGCCATCCAAATGAGCTTTTGAGCTATGTGCAAAGCCAAGAGTTGTATACACTCTCTATCTCTTCTCCTTTTTGCCTCTTCACAAGCTCTACACATACTGCTTTTCTCATCCTAAACAGCCCCCGCCCCCCGCCCCCTCCCCCCCCCGCACACCTTACCATCCTTCTACCTATTTTGAAGGCGAGATTTGTTCTTGTGTGATTGTGTGCGTGCGCGCGCGCGCACGCGCGTAAGGATTTGTCGCTCATAGCTCTTGTATGTGTGTTTTTTTCAATTGTTATTTAGGTGGAAGCATGCTCCTCCTTTTTTTAATGCTTCCTCCATAGGCCCTTTGCAAAAGATTTTGCTTGCTCCTCCTCCTTTTTTGTTGATGCTTCCTCTATAGGCACTTCAAGCGGAGCAGGCACTTGTGATGGTGAAGCCTTTTGAGAAGGTATCAAATCCTTTCTTCCTCCTCTTCTTGCAATCCGCTTTGAAGGTCCTTCATCCCCATTATCATGCCTATGCTTTTCTTCCACAATTGTTTGATTATTTTGACTTTTAGCAATATAAGCATGCACTAATAATGAGTCCACTGGATCATCCCATCATGTTGCTTGACGTATACTATTGCATGTTTGATGAAGCACTTCTTTAGTCACTTTTCCTTTATTAGCCAATGGAACTTCATATGGCCACGGACCATCATACTCTTCACAAACAACTTCAACATGTTTTAACCCTTTCTCTCTGATATACTCAATCTTTTCCCATAGGTAGTGGCTCCTACTATGGAGATGGCATGACCGATTTCCATATCCTCCATTAGCTTGTGCATACCTCCTTTTTCCAAGATTTGTTCCCAATGGCAAACCAGTTTCTTTTAAGTGAATTTTACCATCTTCAAAAAAGACAAGGTCCTTTTTCAAAGCATCATCAAAGCTATCATAGTCCTTTCTGCCATGATCAATGCATATACATCTATGTACAAAACCTTCTTTACTTTGAAACCTTTGTCCCAATGGTTGACCTTTATCTTCCAACCTTGCAAGTTTGAGTTTCATCTCGCCCATACCTTTGACAAGCTCATCTAGCATGGAAGCCTCATCAATCTTTTAATTCACAATAGGAGGCTTGGCTGAAGCAGGAGTGACATTGTTTATCACCATTTTATCCCGTCTATGTTGCCTCTTTGCAAGAAGTGAAACTGCATCCTCAACATCCTTCCATTCCTTCTTCAAGTCCTGTTCAGTATTCTTATCTTCCAAAAGTAGCTCTAATTTCTCTTGGATTCTTGTACTTGTAGCTTGTAGAAACAATTCAATCTTCACAGCATCCAAGGTAACCTGCTCTATTGTTGACATTTGTGCATAATGCTTGAACTCCCTTAACAACTCCACAGGAGATAGTCTTCCTTTCTGGAGCAACCCATTCAAGAAAGTCCTCTTTGTTACCTGCACGGAGTCCTCCATAAAATATTCTTCCTTAAGAGCTTTCTTTAAAGCTTCCCAATCTTATCTCCCTTATGTACATGTGCTCGAAGCTCAAGAACGATTACAAGCTTAAAATTTGTCGCCATGTCAACTGCAAGCACCTTGTTTAACTCCATTTCTTCAACATAATTCCTCAAGTATTTCGACACATTTCACAATTAAATTTGATCCATTTTCTTCACCACGGATTGAAGGGCTTTGCTTGAAAAAAGTTCCCTCCTTTTAGCAGCTTGTTGCTGCGCATAAACATAGCGAAGGCTTGAAACATTTGCATTGTGTTTGTATCAAAGCACATCCCTCCACCTTCCATGGCTTGAATGGCCTTTATGAAGATTTCAAGTAATCTTTTGAACCCTCACCCCAATTGATTTCGCATCTAGTTCACCAAAAGTATGTCAGGAAGTTTGCCAGACAAGTGGGAAGGCACCGAGCCTTTGGCTATGAGAATTCACAGCTTGGCAGATGAGAAACACATTTATTTGTAGAAGAAAAGCAAAGAAAAGACTCTAGCCATGGAAGCTCTACTCTTTCACCGAAAGTAGGTAGCCTGGACCCAATTGCACAAGTACAATACCAATTTGCCAAGCAAAAAACCAGAGTATTCCTTCCATCAACGCACAACCATGAAAGCTAAAGGACTTCCACGCACACTTTAACTCACCTTTTTGAGGAGAGAAAACCCTAATTAGGTCACCCACATGCTCGAATACAAGGTAGGAACAATGCGGGATTGCACTAGCACATCATACAAGCCGTCATAGAAGCCACCTGTCTATCCCTTCATAGAGAGGCTTAAAGTGCTAAGGGTGGGTTCAGACTAGGCGGCGGAAGAAAAATGGAAAGGGGTGTCTATCCTCCATGGAGAAATTTGATTGGTTGGAGTTGAGGCACTCTTCCTCCGGGCCCTCCATTTTTCTTTCAACCCCCCCCGGAAGAGTTTGATGGCCTCTCTCAGCCTCCTTCACTTTTTCACTTTTCCCCCTCCACAGTGTTCACACTAGACAACAGCAGATTTACAAAGGCGTGTTTCTTCCACCGGTTCAATCTAAACCAAACCTAATTTTCTTCTTTCAAAAGCTTCCCATATACTAGCAGTAGCACCCACCGTTGTTGATGTGGCATTTTGACCCACATGGCTCTTATTTGGTGTTTCTCACCCAAAAAATACCCTTTTTTGCTCAAAAAAAACCCAAACAAGCTGAGAAAACACCCTAAAATTGTGAAAAACACCCTTTTGGCTGAAATTACATGTTAAACCCCATTTTTCCACTTAGCAAGTACTTTAGATGTATTGTTTGCGACTGCGTACGAAACCTACTATTTTGGAACCAGATGGTCCGCATAGAACTTTCTTGGCCAGACGAGTGCTTGACCACGTTGCATTTGTTACCATATACATGTGGTAGTGATGTGTGTGAAAACACTAGGACCGCCGGGGCATTTTTTCCCTCTTTAGGAGGTTTTTTCCTCTCTGCATTGTATATACACCCATCACTCTAGGGCTATCAATCTTTCCATTGCACACTAAATAACACACTCTCTATTGTGTGCCTTGAGCTTCCTTCTTCTTCTCCAAGCTGTGTGTGTTTCCTTACAACCCTAATTCCAACAATTGGTATGAGAGCAGGTTGCGTCCTCTTGGGCTTAGTTGACAGCAACTCCAGCACACGCCTGCTCAATTTCTCTGATTTCAGTGAGCTGTGGTGAGCATTTGCATGTTGACAAAAATTTTGGGAGAACTCGTGGAGCATAGTCTGCTCAGATTTTTGATTTGGGCTCATTTCGGCCTCTCTTTTCACTACAGGCAGTATTACACAGGCAATTTTGTCATTTTGTGTAAAATTTTTGTCAGTGCCGTTTTTTGCATAACAGGTGCCTTAGATTCTTCTACGGTTTGTGCTATATAGGACGTGTTGTTCCCGCTTTTTTCTCCTCTTTTTGGGTAGTTTTCACATCAGGTGCAGCATTTACCATGGCTAACAACAACACAGATGTATTCAAGATGTTTGCTAGTGAGGATAGATTGGATGGGGACAATTATCCTATGTGGGCTTACATGATGCAACATGTTCTTGTGTCAAAGGGCGTTTGGAATATTGTGCAAGGCATTGATGTACGTCCTGGTTCTGAGGATGTAGGCGATGTTGAGGATGTGGCAGGTCTTGCTGCAAAAGGATTGTTGCTATTAGAGTTGTTTTGCCTATGGCAAAACAAGATCATTGGGATGTAAAGGATGTGCAGTCCCATGCATTGATTGCATTGTATGTGAAGCGCACAATTGTTACTCACATTTGTTCAGCAAAATCTACAAAACAGGCTTGGGATATTCTTGTTCGTCTTTACGCAAGCCGCAATGAGGCAAAAATTGCATTGCTGCGTAAAGATCTCGAGTCAAGATTATGCACAAGGAAGATGATATGGACTCTTTCCTTACTGGTGTCAAGGATATCAATGAGCAACTTATTTCTGCATGTGAAGTCATTTCAGACAGTTCCCTTGTGCAGAATGTTCTTGATGCCTTATCAGATTCTTACCAGACTTTTGCTAGTACTTGGAGACTTATGACCCAAGGAAATCCTGAAGTTGTCAAGTTTGATGCATTATGCACATTGTTGTTGCAAGAGTCACTTTCCAAAAAAACAGGACTAGGCAGCGTGCAGTTGAACAGGTTTTTATTTCTTCTCAAAGAAAGGGTGGTAACAGCAATGTAGCCACTTCGTATGGTTCTGCTGCGAGTGGCAAAACTTTTGTTCCTAATGCTTTTGTTGGCAGCAACTTGTCTGGAAATTCTGGTCATAAGGGCAAAAAGAAGATGCATTGCCATTTTTGTAAAGATAATGATCACTTGATCAAGCAGTGTCCTAAGTTGAAGGCCAAAGAGGCTAAGAAGAAAGAGGGTGGTTCCACTGCAAATGATGGTTCCACTACAAATACAGCCATTGTGGAGTCTTCTGTGAAAGGAAACTGTGATGCTGATGTTGATGCAGAATGGGCTTTTAGTGCAGAGTGCACTTACAATCCTGTTGTCCATGATGCATGCATGTCAGTTGCTGCAGATTCACATGTGTGGTATTTCGACATTGGTGATACAAAGCACATTACCTCACATCATGAATTGTTCACCCCTCTCGAGTCTGTCCGTCATGGGAATTCAGTCACTTGTGCCAACAATGCCTCTTTTCCGGTTCAGGGGGTTGGAAAGATTGTGCTTACTACTGCAAATGACAGTTCTTTCACACTTGTTGATGCACTTTATGTACCTGGGATCAAGAAGAATCTCTTGTCTATATCCGCACTTGCTAGACTTGGACTTGTAGTCAAATTTGTGGATGACAGATGTACAGTTCATGATCTCAGTTTTGGTGATGAAATTGTTACATTAGGCCTTTTGTGCCGTGGGATGTATAAGCTCACTTCGTATAACAAGTGTGGGCAATTTTTTGCAAATGCAATTTTGGATTCAAATGCTATTTCAAATGCAAAACTTTGGCATGCATGTTTTGGTCATCTGAATTTTGCCAGTTTGCTGCGTTTGCAGAAATTTGATGTGATTGCTTCTTTGCCACCTCTTGAAGCACCTGTCAAACACGTTTGTGAAGGTTGTATTTTGGGTAAAATGCAGTGTTCTAAGTTTCCAAAGGATGGTTCACTTATGGCCACATACAGGTTGCAGCTTGTGCATAGTGATGTTTGTGGGCCCATGCAAACTCCGTCCTTGGGCAATTACCTTTACTTCGTGACTTTCATTGATGATTAGTCCAGGCATGCATGGGTATTTTTGCTTAAAGCAAAGTCCAAAGTTTTTTATGTGCTTCAAACAATTTCTGGCTATGGCAAAAAATGTATCAAAATGTACTATGGGCACCCTCCGTTCCGATCGAGGAGGGGAGTATATGTCTCATGAATTTAATGCATTTCTAGCTAGTTGTGGGATAAAACAACAATGTACAATGCCTTATACACCTCAGCAAAATGGTGTTGTTGAGAGGAAAAACAGGTCACTTATGGAAATGGCACGATGTATTGTCAAAGGTCAAGCTTTCCCGCATTCTTTTTCTTCTTGAGGGCATCATGTGTTCCACTTATGTACTTAACAGGTGTCCTACGAAAGCTTCGCAATCTATTACTCCATATGAAGCATGGCATGATAGAAAGCCTTCTATTGAGCACATGCATGTTTTTGGTTGTTTGGCATATGCTTTGGTGCCACAAACACAGCGCAGAAAATTAGATGATAAGGCTTTCAAATGTATTTTTGTTGGTTATAATGCTGAAAGCAAAGGTTATGGGATGTATCATCTACAAACAAAGCGTATTCTGGTTTCACAGGATGTAGCGTTTGTGGAAGATTCTGTTTAGTCCTTGCAGTCATGTACTAGAGACAGTCATGTAAGCTCACAGGACATTTATAACACTTTGTTGCCTCTTTTCAGTGGTGGAAGTTCGAATGTAAATTCCACCAGGCAAATGTACAGCCTATGGGGATTTCCAAAAATGTTACAGATCAGCCTATTACTGATGCAAATGTACATGATGTACTTGATGAGGAAAGGGATGAAAATGAGCAGGCTAGAGGTATGCCAAAATGGCTGGTGCACACATTGCGTGACAGTAAATTGGATGCACCTTTTTTTAGTCGTACTCGTTCGGGCTCTTGCCATGCATCTTATGCATCAGATTGTTATGCTTTAGCTGTGTCTAGCTTACATGATGTTGAGGAGCCTCTGTCTTTTGATGAAGCACAGAATTCAAAAAATTGGATGGCTGCCATGCAATCAAAATATGATGCACTTATAGAAAATGACACATGGACTTTATGTGATTTGTCTCCTGGCAAAAAGACCATTGGTAGTACGAAGTGGGTTTACAAGTTGAAAAGCAAGCCGGATGGTGAGATTGATCGCCATAAGGCTTGACTTGTTGCAAAGGGTTATGCACAGCAAAAAGGCATAGATTACAAAGAGAATTTTGCTCCCACTTGTCGTATGACTACTGTGCGTTTTCTATGTGTATTGGCAGCTCATTTTGGTTGGGATGTATATCAATCAGACATTGTTACTGCTTTCTTGAATGGTGACATATTTGAGGAAGTTTATGTAACGCAGCCTCACGATTTTTTCATAAAAGGACAAGAGGACAAAGTGTGCAGATGTAAGAAGGCAGTGTGATGGTGGTATTGCCTTGTGTCAGAAAAGTTACATAGAGACATCGATATGTAAGTTTGGACTTGAGGATTGCAAACCTTTTGCCATTCCCATGGAAACAGGTTTGAAATTGAGTCTTCATGATGTTGGAGATCCTGCAGATGTCACTCTTTACCAAACTGCTGTTGGATGCCTCATTTATGTATGCAACACGAGGTCAAATATTCAGTTTCCAGTCTCACAGGTCAGCAGATTTATGCATACCCCAGGGTCTAAGCATTGGCAGGCTGTGAAGAGGATTTTTCGCTACCTTAGTGGCACTTTACATCTTGGCTTGTTTTATCCCAAGGGGAGATCATTGCCGCCAGACTTAAATGCTTTTTCGGACTCAAATTGGGCTGGTTGTTTTGACATGTGAGTGTCCACAAGTGGTTTTTGTTTCATGCTTGGTAGTTCATGTATATCATGGTTGAGCAAGAAGCAACCTACTATGGCCACTTCTAATTGTGAGGCTGAGTACATGACAATCTTCACAGCTACGGTTGAGTGTGTATGGCTCAGACGCCTTATGGCTGATTTGGGTGTTGGATAGGACACTGCCAACACTATCTACACTGATAGTCAGAGCGCATTGGCAGTTGCGAGGAACCCAGTTTTCCATGCTCGCACAAAGTACCTGAGGTGCATTAGCACTATGTCAGCGAGAGGCTCTCAGCAGGAGAGAGCAGCTTGGCTTATGTGCCAGCACAGGACAACCTTGCAGATCTTTTCACAAAGGCATTGTCTTGTGAGAAGCTAGAAGCTTTCCGCAAAGCTTTGGGCTTACTCCCCTTTGTGGACTGATCGTGTCCTCAAGGCATGGCACTTCCCTTTACTCATGTGCCAGCTCTCGTTCACCGCATCACTCCAGGGGCCATTCATTACCATATACATGTGGTAGTGATGTGTGTGAACACACAAGGATCGTTGGGGCATTTCTTTCCTCTTTAGGAGGTTTTTTCCCCCTGCATTGTATGGACGCCTATTACTCTAGGGCTATCAATCTTCCATTGCACACTAAGTAATACACTCTTGTAATACTAATCCATGGCGAGCGAAACTTGCTTAAGACAAGTAGGTAGGGGGGGGGGGGGGGGGGGAGGAAGAGGAAACAACTCATATGTAACATTCCCAAAGCATATTAGAAATCTTTTACACTAAAAAAGCACTATGACATTGCGACTAGTGCCATAACTCCCCATTAAGGTATGTATACGGCAGCAATCATTTCCACACATAGCACACTATGTACATGATGACAATGGTTTCCATTGATCGAAAAGGAATAAAAAGTGAGTTTTCAAAACATTTTTACGTTATCTGTGTGTCATAGCACGACAACGTCCTTGTCACCAGACTGAAAACCTATATATTATGGTGACGCTTTGTAATAGGACTATTTTTCCAAGTTCTTAAAGTTAGAAAGAATGCAATAGGTTAGATATTTTGTTAAATATGTGTTAGAAGATTGTTGAATAGTTTATGAGATCGAGAGTATTAGTCAGTGTTGACTTGTAGACCATACATGTTCTTGTCGTTTTGACTACTTAAAACTTTATATTTTGAGTTTGTATGACAAAGTTATGGTAGAAACAAATTGCCAGCAACAGCAAGATAACCTATAAGTAGCAACAAGTTAGCTTACAAACAGATATACACAAATAATATCTCTTTTGTTTGATTCAATCAAGAAGTAGTTATACTCTTTTATGATGATACAAAATTATATTTTCTAATCTAATTATCATGTTGAATTGGTTGCAAGAGTAAGTTCTTCTGGATATTTTGTAGAAGTTGCAGAAACGAATGTGTGAAACTGGATCTGTGCAAGGTGTCATAATAATGGGATTGTGATCATGTTACGATTCGATTACCATCCAAAGATTGGAAGTGTGTGATTGAAAGTGTGATTGTGATTGAGATTAAGATTGTGCACAAGATTGAGATTTCGATTGTGATTGAGAGTGAGTGTGATTGAGATTGAGATTGAGATAGCTCGGGGTGGTTGGAAGGTTATAAAACGAGCTATGTTCTTCTTGTAATGATTACTTTACATCCATACAGATTCTTTATTTCATCTACTTATTTTGTGTACTCTATATTTTTCATTATCAATGTATTTCACTCTCCCGTGTCGTTTCACAAGTGATATCAGAGCATTTTTAATTCTATGACATCGATGAAATAATACAAGAAACGAGTGAAGAAAGAAGAAGATAAAAGTGGAGTTAAATCATCAAAGTAGAAGAAGCGAAAAAGAAGCGATGACGATGATGAGGACTTTGATGCAGGAGACACGACAACCAAATAACTCGTCAAAAAGGCTAAGCTCAATGATTTTGATGGCGTAAAAAAGACATGCAAAGATTTACAATCGTAAATTGGAGAACTCGAAGATTTTGATTATACTTTGAATATGGAGAATAAGACTACCAGACTTTCAAATGCTCAAACAAAGCGATTAATAAGAGAGTACGGAGAAGATGACTAAACTAAAGACTATTGGTGATGCACCTAATAAAGGTATGTCATTTGACTCTCTATTCGTATACTTTAGTCTGATGAATTATTTCATAGCTTCTCTAATTAAATTCATGTGTAAAATTTGAGATCTAATATTGAATTTCTTAATCAATTTATGTAGTACACATTGGAGTTGATTGAGAAATTAAACATGAAATTAAAACTGAGAAATTAAGAGACTTGTGGACTTAACTACTAGTGATAATAAAAGATTTACGAAGAACTAATTGAAAACCTATCTTTTTCTTTGGATAGTCATAATCATGAAGAAAAGTTTTATGTCATAAACATGGGTAAACATGATGTAATTATTGATATCAATTAGATGATTAAAAATCATGTTTTCGTTGACTGTGAAAAAAGAAAAATTTCTCCTAAATCATTTGATAAGGATAGTCACACTCTTCATGGGAAAGAAAGGGATTATAAATCTAGTTTTGGCCATGAAATTGATAACGTAATTTAGATAAGAGTGTGAGACTTTTATAACTTTTACAAACAAGTTACAAAATAAACCTGAAATAGAAAAGGAAAAGAATTCTAGAGTACGTAGAAAAGCTTCTTGATGAGTTCAAAGATGTCTTTCTTGATGACCTACCAGGTATTCTCCCTCCTTCCAACTCTGAGGACAGAGTTAATTTTGATAAGGGAAGAATGTAATGGAACTATTTTTCCAAGTTCTTAAAATCAGAAAGAATGCTATAGGTTAGATCTTTTATTAAATATAGTTTAAAAGATTGTTGAATAGTTTATGAGAGAGAGAGAGAGAGAGTATTAGTCGTACACAAATGAGTTCGAAATATCGAAGGAGAAAATAAATTCTCTTCACAATACATTAAAGATATATTTAATAATAACTATTAAATAAAAGATCATTTGGCTGCAGATTGTAAAGTAAACACGTAGTCAAAAATTGATGTTTTCATCATATCAATGTTTATTTTCATGTGTTTTAACTTAAAATACATAGACAAGCTTAAAATAAGTTCAAAAAGTCGTGAGGACCCAAAAATAGAGATTTTATAAGTCTCGACCTAAAAGTTGTGTTTTTAGCCACACAAAAAAAAGAGATTCTTCGCAATTCTGTCCGCAGACCAAACGTATTCCCGTCGTTTTAACTACCTGGAACTTTATGTTTTGAGTTCGTATGACAAAGTTATACCAGAAACAAATTGCCAACAACAACATGTTAGCTTAAAAACAAATATACACATGTAATATCTCTTTTGTTTGATCTAATCAAGAAGTGATTATACTATTTTATGATGATACAAAATTATATTTTCGAATTTGATTATCATGTTGAATTGATTGCACAAGTATGTTATTTTGGCTATTTTATAGAAGTTACAAAAACCAATGTGTGAAACGAAATCTGTGCAAGGTATCATGATATTGAAATAGTGATCATGTTACGATTTGGATTATGATCGTTCTTACCATTCAAAGATTAAGAGTGTGATTGTGATTAAGAGTGTGATTCAGATTGAGATTAAGATTATGCAAAGATTGAGGTTGTGATTGTGATTGAGAGTGAGAGTGTGATTGAGATTGAGATTGAGATTGCTCGGGGATGGACGGAAGGTTATGAAACGAGCTATTCTCTTCTTGTAATGATTACAGTACATCAATACAGATTCTTTATTTCATCTATTTATTATGCATACTCTGTATTTTTCATTATCAATGTATTTCGCTCTCCTGTGTCACGTCACACGCTTGCGGTTGTCCTTCTTAACTGGAGCTTCTCCTTAGTATTATGTAAAGAAGTACTAGGCATTCTCTTCTTGGAAGAAGGTTTAGATATTGTATAGGAAGTAGAAGTATATAATCAAGAGAGTATGAAGGGAAAGAGATGGAGATATCTTTGCCTTTAGCAAAAAGTTCTTTTTCTTGGCCGTTTGTTCCAATCCAGAGATCCCTTGTGCGTAGCAGCACCTTTTTTCGTGTTTTCGTCTCGCCGGTTGTTACCACCAGCAATGTTTTTATGACGCCCATTGCCATTTGTTCCTTGAGCTTCTCAACAGTCGACAGCGTGAGAAGCTGCTACAATTCCACGTACTTGTTGAAGTTCTTCATCCATCGTTCTCCCTTGACTCGCCATGGCTCTTCCCGTTCCTTCTCGAAATCATCCTCCTTTGCAGAAAAAGAGAGGCAACCGACCTATAATACCACTGTCACAAACGGGAACGCACACGAGCAATTAACAAGCTGAAAATAAATAGAACTTGAGAAAGAAGAAGGGAGAAGATCGAGACAATATTGGGGACCAAACGCAGAGCTGGTTTCTCCCTTAAAAAGAATCTTTATTCAGAGAGTATCTTTTTACAAGCACAAGAACCGAAGTAACCCCCCATTCTAAATCTTAGACTCGATGGTCAATTCCTTTGTGTTAGGTATATCAGAGAGACTTGCTCTCAACTCAAATGCTTTTCTTGTCTGTGCTTAGAACGTGAAGCTCCAAACTGTTCCAGATTTGATATCCAAAATCCCGAAGCGTAAGCCGAAGCCTCCTCGCTCCTCTGAGATGAAGCTGCAAAGACACAAACACGATAGCAAAGGATCGTAGAGTGTATGCACAAACTTCACCTCTAGCTCCTAGTCCAGAAAAGTGTTTAACTTGTCGCGATCACTTGCAACTCCAACGCAACAGGGTCTCCTTCTTCAAGCATTGGCACATCCGAGGGAAAGTGAGGACACTAGTGTGATTTTTTAGGCTCAATACGACAAGAATAGGCGGTGAAGCTCCCCAATAATAGTAGATAGAGGTGTCACCTTAGGGGTTTTACCTCTTAGACATGTACGTTACTACGTGAGTTCAAATGCATGGGTATTTTAATTGCCAAAATTATATAATTTTAACAGTTATATTAGCAAAAAAGGTTTTTAGATTGATTTTAGAGAAAAATCTGTAAGTTTTGGAAGAAAAAGGGATCATTTTATTACCTAAAGCATGTAGGTAAAGGGGTTTTTTTAATACCCTTTGAACACACGTTATATGAATAGTTTCTTAAAGGTGCACCCCTACCTACTTTTCCAACAAAAGTCACTTATTAATAAATAAGTGAAAAATGTGTACTTTGGAAAAAAGGGTTCTATGCTATGGAAAATGCTCATGATGGGATAATTGTTCTGTGCAAGAGAGGGTATGCAAGTGGCGACCGGCCAAGACATGCACGTCTTGCTAGAGGCTCACAAAGGTGCCAGGCTTACTCCTAAGCTAAGACTCATGCTAGACTATGGCAGAAGCATGTCCATGTGGTGCAAGTGAAGTGCGCACGTGACATCCCCACTAATTAAAAGTGAGGCACAACTGTTGAACTTCTATCTGTACTTCTAATGTTGATCGATGAATGCTTCTGATGTTGTGGATGCATCACCAATGAAAATTCCTTCAACTTGGTGGATACTACGGATGTAGGTACTGTTGCGATGTAACCACCGACCATTAGAATTACTAGGTAGCCTTACTACTGTTGCAGAATACCAGCCTTGGTGCTGACTCTGCCTGCAAGCAAGCACTACCACCCAAATAGTCCTGTCGTGAAAATATTGCGGGTGAAGTTGAAAGGTAAGCAACGAAACCGTGAAATGCGAAACGCCTGAAACGTTTCGGCGTGCGGATGAAACGCCCTTAATGAAACGGCTGAAAAATAAGGGGTTTTTTATTTTAACATTAGCGATTGAAATTCCAACGTGAGCCTTATCGGATCTGTCAGATGTCATGAGGGGGCAAATTTTCAACCTTTGCTCATCAACGTTGGCTACTAAGGAATCCGCTTCTCTGCTAACGCCCCACGGGTTACAACGTACGGGTATGTGCTGCTACTGCGACAGTGAAAGCAATTGTTAACTGCTCTCTCTCTCTCTCTCTCTCTCTCTCTCTCTCTCTCTCTCTCTCTCTCTCCAGCGTCATAGCAGTGACTCCTAAACACACAGTTGATTGTCTGCTTTGTGCTCAGAGAAAGAGAGAGAGAGAGAGAGAGAGAGAGAGAGTCTTCCGTGTCCCGTCACGCCGTGACGCCACATGCTGCTCTGACTCGAAGATTACTATCGAGAGAGAGAGAGAGAGAGAGAGAGAGACTTTACTTCGATTCTTGAAATTGGCAATGCAATGGTAAGCAATTTTCAATTTTCAAATCGTTAATGCACAGCTGCACACCATACATCATTACATGACAATTTTTCATGTGTTATATGTATCGCAATTTGCAAGGCTGAGAATCTTCAATCATGATGAGAGGATAGAGCAGGCAAGTAATATTTGAGAGGGATCCATAGGAGTCTACAGTTTTCATTTCCAAATATCATAAATCTAGCTCTCGCAGGGTTGTTGTATGTAAGTTGTGTTGGGATGTGCATACAGGAGGTGTGACCCGTTTGAAAGCCCATTCCGCTTGGATCGGAAGCAAAGGGAGAGATGTGTGCAAATGGAGAGATGTGTGCAAATTTGTCTCGAAGAGTTGTGGCTTGCTTTTGAGGGTGAGCGGGCAAAATACATTAGTATTGTCCTCCCCTCTCTTGAACCCCCAATAGATGAAGAGGCCCTCTTAAAGAAAGTCCAAGATGAAAAAGGTAAATTGGTTGTTCAACACCTACCTTGCCTATGGTGGCTGCTACTTCTAGTACTCCACGAGCCTCAACTCCAAATATCTCTTCCACCCGGCGTGCTCCAAATGTTATTGCTAGAGTGGAGGATAGCAATGCAGGAGATGTTACAGAAGCTAGCACTCAAGATGTGGATACTAGTCACGCTGCTCCTATTAGCACCACACAGGCAGCTCCTTCCCAACCCGATGTGGGACAACTTGGAGTAGGTACGTAAAAGAAGAGGGCTCGCACATCAGGACGCTCTTCTACACTGCATGATGCTTGGGCTCCTAGCTTGAGGAAGGCAGCAGAGATTGCCGAGGAGCGTTTTTTTTTACCAATGCAAAGCAAGTGCAAGCTTATGGGCGGAATGGTTAAAGCGGGATACCCACACATAGTATGGAGTCCGTGTGCAGCACACTCCATTGATCTTATGATGGAAGATATTGGTGCACTACCATGGGTAACTACACTAGTTGATAAAGCTCTACAGCTTATCAACTTCATTCATCGAAAATCATTTGCTCTAGGGTTGTCAACTGCCCATTGCAAATGGGCTCTCAAGAAGCCAACAAAGACCCGATTTCGCTACATCTTTCTTGTCTTGTGTCAGTGAGATTCTCAAAGGTTTCCTACTCTTTGAATCTCCATTTTTAAATACTTACGTGAAGCTTAACTAATCATTGTTTTATGTACAGCTTGATAAAATGCATCATCCGCGTCGTATGGTGGTAGATGAAAGGTGGTTAAATTGGCGAGAATCTACCACTCCTGCTGCTGTGGCGATCCCTGATGGGGTGATTTGCAACAACACATTTTGGAGGGAGATTGATGGCCTTCAAGTGGCTCTCCAGCCAATTGTTAGTGTTTTACGCTTATGTGATAGTGAGGGATCCACCCTCGGTCTCCTCTACAAGTTCATGACAAAGTTGAGGGTAGCCATACGCGATTGCACGTCATTGAGCTCAGATAGGTAAGGTTTTTGAAATATTTATCTTTCTTTCAAGTCTTAACTTTTATTATCGTAGTTCACATGTGATTAAGTGAACTTGTGACATGTAGGGTAAGCATCATGCTTGACATATTTGATGTAAGATGGAATTGGTTTCGTCGTCATATACATTGTGTAGCCCACATATTACATCCAACTTAGAGAAGTGAGTCTCAAATATCCGATCGTGTGCACTGGTTGGAATGAATATATGGAGAGAATCTACGAGACAATGGCCATGCGGAGAATCGACTAAAAGAGGATCTTTTGAAGTATAGAGATAAAGATCTCTAAAGTTTATACATATAAGGCTTCAGAGCACAATCATAGAAATTTTTCTCGTGCAATTGCCAAAGATATTGAAAACCAAGCACTTCCAGTTTTATGGTGGGAAAAATTTGGGGGTTTGACACCCATATTGAAGTCTTTGGCTTTGCGGGTCCTCTCCCAAGAGGTGAGCTCATCCGGTGCAGAGAGGATATGGAGCATAATGGGGGACATACATACAAAAGATCAAAATAGGTGAGCTTCTCAATGAGAATTTAGCTTTGGTCATACATGATACACTATGGTTCGCAGAAGTGACTAGTCTATGCATTTTGCCTAACTTGGTGTGTTTTAACTATTTGTAGACTCAATACTCCCCACCTTGATAGGTTGGCATTTGTTAATGCCAATCTCCGAGTATTGGAGAAGGCAGGTGGATTGGATAGTGAAGGGCCCATGCCCTGTCAGTTGGCTACCAAAGCAAGTGGATCATCGATAAATTGTAGTTGAGGCAATTGATGATCACATCTCCAACCACATACACCCAAGGACGATGTGTATGATTTCATCCACAAGGACATGATGAGGTTCTCACGACAAACTCGTTCGACTACACGTCGTCGATGTGGGGAGCCCAAGGTTGCTACTACTAGTGCTCGGCCTGAGAGAGCTACCCGAGCACACAGGCCCAGACGCAGTGTTGCGGAGCTTACTTCTACTGTTGGGCGACTTACTCTGACTCCTTCAGAGGGTGAAAGTGATGAGAGGAGCCAGTCAAATGGATCTCAGTAGTCTCTTTTTGAGTCTACAGGAGCGACTCACTAACGCTCAGATTTGAATATTTTGTCATGCTACTTTATCATTTTGCCATGGGACATCGTTTTTATGCATGATGTATGGGCTTTGACACCATCACTCCAGTTTTGAGCCCTCTTGATCGTGTGGCATGTAGTCTGTCGAGTCTTGACTCGATTATGGTTTGGGTTTCATCTTATTTGCATGGAGATTTGACATAAGTTCTTGTCATTCTATGTGCATTGTGTTTACTATTCAACCCATTGTTTTGTTTAGTTCTACTAGTAATGTTCGATGAATCTTGAGACTTGAATGTGCAAGTAGTTACTAGTTGTAAGTTGCAATTTCTTGTCGCTTCGAAGTTTGAATTTTGCTCACTTTCAGTCTGTTCCACTTTAAATTATGCAATTGTCTGATATCTTAAGAAAGTAGAGGTAATGTCATACAGTCATTGATATTGTTCACATTATCATATATAATGATATATCCCTCTCAAGAATCTAGATTTGGCACAAGTGTGTACAAATGTGTATTGCACTGTGCACACCTATTATGTATATATATAACACTATATATACCCAAAATTGGTGTTTCGGTCATATGTTTCACCGAGGATCCTCTCAAGGGTGAAAAGCCCGTTTCGGGTCTAAAACGTTTTGTGGTTACGTTGAAGGTAAGGGTGCTCGGAGAAAATCCAAGGGTTTCTTGTCGACAGAAGTGGATGCACGCTACATGCGAATGCAAATGCAGAAGATGTTAGGGATCATGTCTCCAACTCCTTTCATATCCGCATACAAGGCTAGGAGATCTTGGTACTCAAGATCTGGGTTTCCGTGTATCCGATGTCGATCTTCCTTCAAAAGCATGGCAATGAAGGTGGGATCTGGTAAGTCCCACTCAAAGATTCTTCTGGAAAAACAAACTGGGAGAGGTTCTTTGGGTTCTTTGGGTTCTTTGGTTCAACTTGGGTTCTTGATGGTTCTTGGTTCTTGCGGTTCTTGATTCTTCTTTAGGTGCTTCCCTTGAGTTCACGAAGCCGAATCACACACAGAGCTTTGATACCAATGTCAAGTGCAACGGAATAGAATAAGGATTTGCTCGGATCTAGTACTCCGCACACAAACACAAGGGACACTTTACTATACTTGAAAGAACTGAACTGAACTCCAAAAAAAAAAAAAAAAAAAGACGACACGGGGATGTCGGGTCCCAACCCTAAAGGGCCCCCTTGCTCTGTTGCCAGAGCAAGTACTTTCTTTATTCTTGCACAAATGCTACTACAAAGATGTTGATGCTAATGGGTATTAATGCTACTGATGTTGGGGACCGGAGCTACTTTGTCGACGACGACGATGCTGACGACGACGATGACCGTCACGAACACGACGATGTCGCCATGACGATGACGACACGAGGCTAGGGCTAAAATCTGAAAACGCTAGGTCTAACTGTTGTTGATCCGCAACCGCTACGCCACTACGAGGCTGATCTGCAACCATCGAAGGGCAAGGCTGGGAATGCAAAAACGCTGGCAGATGTAGTCGAATCTACAAAACGCTAGGCGGGGACTTACGAGGCTGTGTAACAGACGTGGACACTCCACGTCAAGATTCTATCGCGACACCACAAGAATTCACTTCAAAACAGTTCACAATTCACAATTGATTCGACACTGGCTCGGCGGAGTTCCGTGCCTAGAGATATTGGCCCCAAAGACTGGCACCCCTTTCGGTATTTCTTTTTGTATTAATCTGTAACTCAAAGTACAAGGGAGTGGTCGAGACTCAATCTCAGACTCTGCGTCCAGATGCTCTGAGAAGTGAGAGCCCAAGCCACTAATATATAGGTTTACAAGGGATGCTAAAACCAAAGCCCCAAAAACTGAAAATCAAAAGCCTTCAAAATAAAGCATCTTCAATTTTCTCTCACACGCTCTATTGAGTAAATAAAGCAAAAGCTCTCTCTCTCTCTCTCTCAACATGTGCATAGCAGCTGCGTAGCCAAAAAGCAGCCCAAAATCTATTGTGCTACCACGTGATTGACTGTCCGCAAATTGCTGCTTGCCACGTCAACATTTCAGTGGGGGTTCCTGCAAGAGGATGTGTGTGTGGTAACTGGGCAGCCACGTCACCGGTTTGAGACATACCCCCCTCTTGAAAGCATCGTAATCGCCCTCGATTACGCCTGCAAAATAGACACAATCCATAAAGTATCTTAGTAGAGACTGACTGTTAGTACCGACGCACTAGGAACACACATCTAGCACATGTACCAATCGACAATCACATCACATGACATCACAGGACATCACATGACATATCACATTCAACATTCATTCGGATCTCAGGCCATGATTTATCGGCAATGCAATTAGCAATCGTATCTAGACCCACTCAAGACGTCATAGATGCCCGATTGACTAATCCCTATTGCATCCATGTCTATCGAGATCATTCAGACCAAAATGTTGCAGTCATTTCGTCTCTCAGTTTCTGCACTTAAACAAGTCAAGGAACAAATCAGTATCATATTATCGAGAACTCCATTTCATAAAGTTGTTACAGCAAAATACTATCAGCTACAATATCCTTGAAACTCAAAGAGACATCAATGACTTTAGTATCAAAAATCGAGGCAATCCGTTGACAAAGGAGTGGAGCGACTCCCCTCTTGTGCATACCCGCTGCACCAGATTCCGCCCAAGCTGAATTCGGGGTTCCATTTAGAATAGACTATGCTAATTTAAATGCTTCAAGGTAAAGATTCACAATATAAGGAGCATCAGCTAGGTCCTCCTCCTCCATCCACTTTGCATCCAATGCAGGATAGTTCTTGAATTTAACCAAGAACCGCCTTATCGCTTTACCCTTAATCTTTTTGTGTGCCAATATCAGTTCTGGAACAAGGATCTCCTCGTTTTCTTCCACTTGGGGTTGTTGATCAAGCTCCCCATCTTCGGGCACATCGCCTTTAAAAGGCCTCAAGAGACTCACATAAAAAGCATTGTGAATCCTCCAAGTTTCGGGCAGCTTCACTCGGAAGGAGACATCATTTATCTTTTCAGAGATCTGGAAAGGTCCATAGTATCGCATACTAAGCTTTGGAAAAAGCCTCTCCTTTCCCTTTTTCTTTCTCAGGCGTGCCTTCTCAAAACGTAAGAGTACCTAATCGTTCTCCTTCAATTTCAAATCGCGACAATGGCGATCTGCTGCCTTTTTCTGAGATTTCTCCAAAGCCTTCCGGACCAAGTCCAAGTCCCTCGTGAATTGGTCGGCTTCAAAGACAAATCGCATCTTTCGTGCTAAGGCAGGGTGGAACATTCGTAGCAAATTCAATGATCTCAAAGGGCACCTTCCCCGTCAAAGAGTTAATTGTGTTTCTGTAGGCATATTCCACCAAAGGCAAAAACCTTTTCCTATGAAGTCTTCAGATCCAAAGAAGAAGACTTCAACAAATCTAGTACTACTAAATTAGCAATCTCTGATTGCCCGTCAGTCTGCGGGTGGAACGATGACGAGAACTGCCACCGCATACCAATGGTCTCCCAAATAGCCTTCCAAAACAAACTCGTAAATCTTGGTCCCTGTCGGAGACAACCGTCTCGGGCATGCCATGTAATCTGAAGATCAGGGCCACAAACAGTCTCACTAAGTGATCCGGCTTGACTGTTTTCGTCACTGGAATGAAATGAGTCTGTCTGCTAAATCTGTCAATAACAGTCCAGATACCATCGTGACCGCTCTGTGTTTTCCGAAGATCAAAAATGAAATCCATTGCAATACTTTTCCAGGGGCGGTGATTATGGGCAAAGGCTGTAACAATCCCTGTGCTTTATGCTTGTCAAAACTTTATCTTCTGGCATACCAAGCAACTGCGTACAAAATCGTCCACGTCCTTCTTGAGTCTAGGCGAAAAGAAGCATCTCTCCACACCTTTCAAGGTGGTAGCAATGCCACGGTGACCCGTAAAAGGTAGACAGCGGCATTCGGTCATAACCTTTTCCCTCAACGGCTATGTAGCGCACAACATGGTTTTCTTCATCAAGTAGCCATCCCGAATGGAATATTCTGCTACTACCCCCCCATTCTGTATTCAACTGAATACATCTGCAAAAATCTATATCTGTGGCGTACTCACCGACCATATCCTCGAAGTATGATGTTTCGCGGAAATAGCCAAAACCAACGGCTTCCGGGACAAGGTATCTACCACCAATTTCTTATGTCCTTGCACATGGACAATCCGAAGTAAAAGTGTGACCAAATGTTTGCCCACCTGTCACAAACTGATGACGTGGCTGCCTGCTATACACACACACCCTCTGTTGGAAACCCTAACCCTAATTTGATGGGAAACCCTAATTGATCTTCTGACGTGGCAGCCCGTGAAACGCGGAAATTCCCTACTGACGTGGCAATCTGCAATTTGCGGCAGATTTTCTGACAACAGTAAAAGCAACGCAACTTTTTGGCAGCTTTGGCAGCTTTGCTTTATTTTGCTCCACGCAAATTGGGAGAGAGAGAAGAAAAACCTCTTTGCTTTATTTTAGCGAGAGACAGAGAGAGAGAGAGAGAGAGAGAGAGAGAGAGAGAGAGAGAGAGAGAGAGAGAGAGCATATTTGCTTTATTTTAGCGAGAGAGAGAGAGAGAGAGAGAGAGAGAGAGAAAGTGAAACTCCTACTTTATTTTTACAAAGCTTTTGAGCTTTTGATTTTCAGCTTTTGAGGCTCTGCTTTTGGCAACTCTTGTACTTTAAATAAGCGGGCTGGCCTCTCACAACTCAAGAGCATCTGGACGCAGAGTCTGAGTGTGAGCGTCTACCCGCACTCTTGTACTTTGAACACAGATTAATCTAAAAAGAAATGCCGAAAGGGACGCCAATCTTTGGGGCCAATATCTCTAGGCACGGAGCTCCACCGGGCCAGTGTCAATACATTGTGAATTGTGAACTGTTTTGAAGTGGTTATTTGGTGTTGTCGCGGTAGATTCTTGACTTGGAGTGTCCTTGTCTGTTACACCACCGCATCTGATTTTCCGTTAACTGCTTTTGTGACAAGAAGTAGCATAAACTCCAACCATCTATGAAAACCGTAAAATCGGCTCCGAGTAGGTAATGTCACCACTGAGTAAGAGCATGGATAATCGCCAAAAGCTCTCTCATAAATCTGTGTTGTCGATTCCGGCCTTGAGAACAACCAGCTCTCGTAAGCAATGACATGGCCTTCTTGCATTAAGACCACACCCATAATACGACCACAAGCATCACAATATACTTCAAATCACTACTGCAAGTCCGGCAAAGTCAAAACTGGTAATGTAGTCAATTTCTCTTTCAGTGTCTAAAAGGCACTTACCTTTGTGGGTCCCTACGAGAAAGGTGCTCCTAAGCAACCTCTGCAAACTTTCTAATGAACCGCCTGTAGTAGCACTCAAGCCCAAGAAGCTTCAAACTTCATGGACATTCTTCAAATCGGGCCAATCACGGATAGTCTCTATCTTGGCCGGGTCCATCTGCACTCCTACTGCTGAGACAAAGTGTCCCAAAAAGTGTATCTCTGGGCTCGGCTCACACGGTAGGGTGGCCGATTCGGTGGTGTGATTCCAGGTATTAGATCAATGGTATGATTGTCACAAAGTGACGTGTCAGTCCGAGAGCCGAAACTATGACGCTGTTGAAAAACCTAATTCTGAAAACCCTAAAGCTTGCAAACCCTAATTTTTGCCAGAAACCATAAACCCTAACCCTAACCCTACGACAGTAGGCTGAAGCTCCCGAAAAAAGCGTTGGCATGCTGACGTGGCACCATACGAAAGGGCTCGGATTTTACTGCGCAGATTTAGGGCTGCGGCAGATTTTCACTTTTTGCGTCAGATTTTCAGCTACGCAAACTGAGCTAGAGAGAAAGAATTCCATTGCTTTATTTTATTGAAAGCTCTAGAGAGAGAGCTTGTGAGAGAAAAAGAGTGCTTTATTTTTGAAGCTTTTGGGGCTCTGCATTTGGCATCCCTTGTAATCAATAAATATGTGGCTAGGGCTCACACTCCGCAGAGCATCTGGACGCAGAGGTTGAGAGTGAAGCCCGAACCACTCTCTTGTACTTTGGACTAATTAATACAAAAAGAAATACCGAAAGGGGCGTCAATCTTTGGGGCCAATATCTCTAGGCACGGAACTCCGCCGAGCCAGTGTAAATCTATTGTGATCTGTGAACTGTTTTGAAGTGGTTATTTGGTGCTGTCGTGATCGATTCTTGACTCAGAGTGTCCAAGTCTGTTACAGTGGTATCAAAGCACGGCCGATTTCTCTTCTACGAGAAATCGATCCCAATTTCTTTTTTTCGCGGCACCTATGGCTTCAGACAAGGATCAGTCGACTCCTTCTGCATCCGGAGATGGGAGAAGAGACCACAACGAACATTCACGAGAAGAGTATGGCCCGCCTCGGCCTACTCAGGCAGAGCATCGAGAGATGGAGCGCCGACAGTTGATCAACGATGCAACAAAGATGATGCTCAATTTTACCAAGGACCCGAAGATGGCAAAATATATGAGCAAGACCTCTTTGGAGGAGGTGCATACGAAGTGGCAGAGAACCACAACACCACCCCCGAAACCCGCTCTCAAGAAACCTCCTGTTCCCAAAAAGTATACAGAGAAGGAATTGAAGAGGTGGTTGATGCACGGATTGCTCAGCTTTTTGACGCGCAGAACAAAGCTAAAAAGCACGGCAAAAAGCAGAAGAAAGGCACTGACTTCCCAGGTTATTTGGGTCGTCAGTCGACATTTGAAAAGGCAAAGAAACAGAAGAAGCGTGTTCGATTTGAAGGAGTATCCAGTTCTTCTTCTTCTTCTTCTTCTTCTTACAGTTCTTCTAGCTCTTCAGATTCGAGCAAAGAAGACAGAAAAGGCAAACAGCGAAGCAAGAAACAACGCTTCGGAAAGGGCAAGAAAAAGGCAAAGAAGTCTAAATCTCACACAGTGAGTGACAGTTCTACAGAGGACTCATCTACAGATAGTTCAGACTCTGATGACGGCAACTTTTATACGAACAAGAAGAATTTTTATAAAGCCAACCAATATGACTTTCTAGAAGATAAAAGCAAGAAAGTCCGAGAGTTTAAGGAAGGTGGACATGCCATAAAAATTGACACTTTCTCAGGATATAAAGATGCTTCGAAGGCTTTGTCTTTTATACAACAGTTTGACATTGCTTTCGCGGGAGGACGCTACTCAGAGCACTCCAAGATTCGGAGAGCTGCCTCTTATTTTAAGGGGAACGCTCGAACTTGGTGGTCCACGGTTCTTTTAAACAAGACTGCGCCAGTTAAATGGCTGAAATTTAAGAAGATATTTATTTCTTCTTGGCTGACGCAAGAGTATGAACGCGATATACGAGCTGCTTGGAACCATCTTCGGATGACCAAGAGAGATACAGTGGATGCTTATTGCGAGAGATTTTGGAGCTCTTTTCTACCCGCCGGCACAAAAAGAACAAGACAAGGACGAAGAAAGGCCTGAGAGTTCGAGAGCAGTTGAGGAACGTGTTAGAAAAGGCAAGATGAAAACAGGACTGCTTCCAGATTGTGTGGGTATCGATCCCAACACCATGGACGAGAGTACAGAACTTTGTCGAGCTTGCGGCAAAGTGAAAGACCAAGAGGCCCTGATCTTCTTTGATGGAGGAGCCAAGGCCAACTTCATTTCACCAGAATTGGTGGCGCGGTTCGAGATCACTCCCGATCGGATGGGACCACTTGCAGAGGCTGTTCTAGCGGCACCAGGCAAGGACGTAGCCATTACACTTGTCATTGGCAAACTTCGGTTGCATTGTTAGGGGTATTTGGGGCATGAGGACTTTTTCATAATGCCTTTGGAAGGTTGTGATGTTCTCTTAGGGATTCCCTGGTACCACAAGAACAACGTCGTGGTCGATTATCGGGCAAGGAAAGCGACATTGACTAAAGAGAAGGGCAGAACCATTGTACTTGATATTAAACTAAAGGGCGAGTCTGTCCCTATTGTATCGGCTTCGGCTATTTCTAAATTAATGAAATCCAGTATGTTTGTTTACTCGATCTTTATGAAAGAGTTGAGTGATGAGGATAGGACAAATATGTCTAAAGTTGATAAAGAACGCCAAGATTTTCTACACTCTCATGCCGATTGCTTCTCAGAGGGCCTGCCAGGCGAGTTACCACCTGCTCTTCCTGAAGATCATACCATTGATCGGATACCTAGAAGCACACCACCGAACTGGCCATCTTACCGTGTGAGCCGAGCACAGAATGAAGAGATTATGAACCAGGTGAAAGACCTCTTGGAAAAGGGTCTTGTCTAGCCTAGTACTTCACCGTATTGCTCTCCAGTGTTGTTGGTTTTGAAGAAAGACGGATCTTGGAGAATGTGCATCGATTACAGAGCTCTCAACAAAAACACCATCAAGAACACTTTCTTTAACGATATCATTGTTTTCTCTAAGAATGAGGCAGAACACAGAGATCATCTGCTTCACGTCTTTCAGGCATTACGAGATCACAAGTTAGTGATTAATGCAAAGAAAAGTGAATTTTTTCTATCAGAGATACACTTTTTGGGACACATTGTCTCGGCAGCAGGAGTGTAAATGGATCCGGCCAAGATAGAGACCATCCGTGATTGGCCCAATTTGAAGAATGTCCATGAAGTTAGAAGCTTCTTGGGACTGTGTTCGTACTACAGGCGGTTCATTCGAAAGTTTACAGAGGTTGCTTCCCCTTTGCATATCTTGACACAGAAAGGAGTCTCTTTCTCGTGGGGATCCACAGAGGTGACTGCCTTTCAAACATTGAAAGAGAAATTGACTACAGGACCAGTTCTGACTTTGCCGGACTTGCAAAAGTCATTTGAAGTATATTGTGATGCTTGTGGTCGTAGTCTGGGTGCGGTCTTAATGCAAGAAGGGCATGTTATTGCTTACGAGAGCCGATTGTTCTCAAGGCCGGAGATGGCAGCACAGATTTATGAGAGAGAGCTTTTGGCGGTTATCCATGCTCTTACTCAGTGGCGACACTACCTACTCGGAGCGGATTTTACTATCTTTACAGACCATCAGAGTTTACGCTACTTCTTGTCACAGAAGCAGCTTTTGGAAAAGCAAATGCAGTGGGCGAACATCTTGTCACAGTTTCACTTCCAAATTGTCCATGTGCAGGGACAGAAGAATGTGGTGGCAGATGCTGTGTCTCGGAAGCCGTTGGTTCTGGCTATTTTCGTGATACATCATAGGAGCTTCGAGGATATGGTCGATCAGTATGCCACAGATACAGATTTTGCAGACGTTTTCACACGAATACGGGATGGGGAGACAGTAGCAAGATACTCCATTCGGGATGGCTACTTGATGAGAGAAACCATGTTGTGCGTTACACAGCCATTGAGGGAAAAGGTTCTGACTGAATGCCACTCTCCACCTTTTACGGGTCACCGCGGCATTGCTACCACCATGAAAGGGGTAGAGAGATACTTCTTTTGGCCGAGACTCAAGAAGGATGTGGAAGAGTTTGTGCGCAGTTGCTTGGTATGCCAGAAGGTCAAGTTTGACGGGCATAAAGCATAGGGATTGTTATAGCCTTTACCCATACCCACCCGCCCCTGGGAAAGTATTGCAATGGATTTCATTTTTGATCTCCCGAGAACACAGAGTGGTCACGATGGTATCTGGACTGTTATTGACAGATTTAGCAAACACGCTCATTTCATTCCAGTGAAGAAAACAGTCAAGCCGGATCACTTAGCGAGACTGTTTGTGGCCCAGATATTCAGATTACATGGCATGCCTGAGACGATTGTCTCCAACAGGGACCCCAGATTTACGAGTTTGTTTTGGAAGGCCATTTGGGAGAACATTGGCACGCGGTTGCAGTTCTCGTCATCGTTCCACCCACAGACTGACAGGCAATCTGAGATTGCCAATTCAGTGATTCTCGATTTATTGAGGTCTTATATCTCGGATCAGAAGACTCAATGGGAAAACTACTTACCTTTGGTGGAATTTGTCTACAATAACACGATATACTCTTCGATGGGGAAGACGCCATTTGAGATTGTTGAAGGTGTTGCGAAGGTTCCACCCTTCCTAAGCACGAAAAATAAGATTTTTGAAGCTGATGAGTATACGCACGACTTAGACACGGCTTTTGCGAAGGTCCGCGAGGCTTTGCAAAAATCTCAAGAACGACAAAAGAAGGCCATCGACGCGATTTGAAATTGAAGGAGGATGATTGGGTGCTCTTACGTTTTGAGAAGGCACGCCTGAGAAAGAAGAAGGGAAAGGAGAGGCTTTTTCCAAAGCTTAGTATGCGATACTACGGACCTTTCCAAATCTTTGAAAAGATAAATGATGTCTCCTTCCAACTGAAACTGCCTGATACTTGGACGATTCACAATGCATTTCATGTGAGTGTCTTGAAACCTTTAAAGGTGATGTGCCTGATGATGGAGAGCCTGATGAGCAACCCAAAGTGGAAGAAACGAGGAGATCCTTGTTCCTGAACATATTTTGGCACATAAGGATACGAAGAATAAAGGTAAAGTCCGAAGGCGGTTCTTGGTTAAGTTCAAGAACTATCCTACATTGGATGCGAAGTGGATGGAGGAGGAGGACCTAGCAGATACTCCTCAGATTGTGAAACTTTACCTCGATGCTTTTGGTTTCGCATGGTCTACTCCAAATGGAACCCAGAATTTCGCTTGGCCGGAGATCTGGTGCAGTGGATGGCACAAGAGGGAATCAATCCGCTCCTTTGTCAACAGATGCCTTGATTTAGATACTAGAGTCACTGATGTCTCTTTGAGCTTCACGGATACTGAAAGCTGACAGTATTCTGTTGTATGACTTTAAATGGAAATCTCGATTATCATATTGATTTGTTCTTGACTTCTTTTTAAGTGCAGGAACTGATAGACGAAATGACTGCATCATTTTGGTCTACTTGATCTCGAATAGACATGGTTGCAATAGGGGTTAGTCAATCAGACATCGATGAGGTCTCGATTGGATCTAGATGCGATTGCTAGCTACATTGCCGATAAATCATGGTCTAAGGTCCGAATGAATGTTGAATGTCATGTGATGTTGTCCTGTGATGTCTAGTGATGTCCTGTGATGTCGTGTGATGTGATTGTCGATTGGTACATGTGCTAAATGTGTGTTCCTAGTACGTAGGTACTAACAGTCAATGTCTGCTAAGACGGTTTATGGCCTCTGTCTGTTTTGCAGGCGTAATCGAGGGCGATTACAATGCTTTCACGAGGGAGGTATGTCACAAAGTGATGACGTGTTTGCCCGAGAGCCGAAACCATGACTGCTACTGAAAACCCCAACTCTGGAAACCCTAACCCTAAAACCTGCAAACCCTAATTTCTGCCAGAAACCATAAACCCTAACCCTAACCCTAACCCTAGGGCAACAGGCTGAAGCTCCCGGAAAAAGCGTTGGCATGCTGACGTAGCACCGTACGGCAGGGCCTGGACTTTGCGGCGCAAATTTAGGGCTGCGACAGATTTTCAGATTTTCAACTACGCAAACTAAGCTAGAGAGAGAGAGAGAATTCCATTGCTTTATTTTATTAAAAGCTCTAGAGAGAGAGCTTATGAGAGAAAAAGAGTTTGCTTTATTTTTGAAGCTTTTAGGACTCTGCTTTTGGCATCCCTTGTAATCAATAAATATGTGGCTAGGGCTCACTCTGCAAAGCATCTGGACGCAGAGTCTGAGAGTTAAGCCCGAACCACTCTCTTGTACTTTGAACTGATTAATACAAAAAGAAATACCGAAAAGGGGCGCCAATCTTTGGGGCCAATATCTCTAGGCACGGAACTCCGCCTGGCCAATGTAAATCTATTGTGATCTGTGAACTGTTTTGAAGTGGTTATTTGGTGCTGTCGTTATCGATTCTTGACTTGGAGTGTCCAAGTCTATTACAAGATCCTCGGGGCGAGCTGGTGGCAACTCGCCTGGCAGGCCCTCTGAAAAGCAATCGGCATGAGTGTGGAGAAAATCTTGGCATTCTTTTTTTTCGAGGTCAAAACATATTCGACCTTCAATCATCATTCAATCCTTTCGAGAAAGTAAAGAAATTGAATTTCATCAAGTACAATGTCTGTGCCCTTCATTTGTCGAAGTCTCTTTCTCGGCCTGGTAGTCAACCACGACGTTCTTCTTGTGGTACCAAGGGATTTCGAGTAGAACGTCACAACCTCCCAAGAAAATTACGTAGAAATCCTCATGCCCTAAACACCCCTGACATTGCAAACGAAGTTTGCCAATGATCGGTGTAATGGCAACATCCCATTCGAGTGCCGCTAGAACTACCTCCGCCTGTGGCCTCAGCCTGTCAGCTCCTCCATCCAAGAACAAGAGGGCTTCATGATCTTTCACTTTGCCCTAAAAGCGGCAAAGTTTTGTACTTTCATTCATTTGATTCGGTTCGGGTCCCACGCAATGTGGTACCAGTTCTGCTTTCATCTGCCTTTTCTGCCACGTTCCTCAGCTGCTTTCAAACTCTCTGACCTTTCTTCATCATGTTCATTTGATACCTTTTTAGGGCACTTCGCGGAGATATGCCCAGTTTCCCTGTATCCAAAGCACTTCCCCTCTTTGATGTAGAGAGCTCTGTAGAGAGCTCTCTGGGAAAGAGTAAGCTTGGGTCGTGCATCCTTTTCTTTCTTTTCTGAGTTGCTCTTCTGCTTTCTACTTTCATTGTTCAAACTCTGTTCGTTCCTCTGCGTCATGATTTCATCTGTGGGGTAGGTCAAACTGCCTGAGTGAATGGCAAAACCCCGTTTCGAATGACTCATCGATTTCCTGAATGGAATCTGACTTTTGCTCTAAGCAGTGATCTCGGATCTCTGTAGGAAGTCCCAAGGTAAACCGCTCAATCTGCTCTTTGAACGAGATCTTCTTAGATGAAGAGGTAGGTAGAAAAGAGCTCCAGAATCTCCAGCAATATGTGTCCAATGAATCTCTCTTGGTCATCCGAAGATGGTTCCAAGCAATTCATATGTCACATTCATACTCTCGAGTCAACCAAGAAGAAATAAAAAGCCTTTTAAATTTCAAACATTTAACTGGCACTTTCTTGTTCAATAGAAACGTGGACCACCAAGTTTGGGCATTTCCCTTGAAGTAAGTAGCCCTCTGAATCTTGGAGTGCTCTGAGTAACGCCCACCAGAGAAAGCTATGCCAAACTGTTGTATAAAGGCCAAAGCCTTCGAAGCATCTCGAAAACCAGAAAACGTGTCAAATTTAATTGACTGTCCACCTTCTTTGAACTCTCAGACTTTCTTGCTTTTATCTTCCAGAAAGTCATACTTGTTGGCTTTGTAAAAATTATTCTTCCTTGCATAAAATCTGTTGTCATAGGAGTCCGAACTATTCGAAGACGAGTCCTCTGTAGAATTGTCCAAAATTGGGCGAGATTTAGACTTCTTTGCCTTTTTCTTGCCCTTTCCGAAGCGTTGCTTTTTGCTTCGCTTTTTCCCTTTTCTGTCTTCTTCGCTCGAGTCGGAAGAGCTAGAAGAACTGTTAGAAGAAGAAGAAGAAGAACTAGGTACTCCTTCAAACCGCACACGCTTCTTCTGCTTTCTTGCCGAGGCAAAAGTAGATTGACGACCCAAATAACCCGGGAAGTCAGTGCCTTTTTTCTGCTTTTTGTCGTGCTTTTCGGCTTTGTTCTGTGCGTTAAAAAGCTTACTAATCCGTGCATCAACCACCTATTCTAATTCTTGCTCTGTGAACATTCTTGGAGTAGGAGATTTCTTGAGTACGGGTTTGGGGGGTGGTTCTGTGGTTTGTTGCCACTGTGTATACACCTCGTCGAAGGAGGTCTGGGTCATAAATTTTTGCAAATTTCATGTCCTTTACAAAATTTAACACCCATCTTTCTTGCGTCGTCGATCGATCGTCAACGCTCCATCTCCTCAAGCTCCGCGAGAGTAGGCCAAGGCGGTCCGTACTCCTCGCGTGAATCTTCTTCGTGATCTCTTCCCGCATCTCCGGATATGGAGGAAGTCAACCGATCTCTGTCTTAAGCCATAAGTGTCGCGTAAAAAGGATCAAATTTCCCGGTAGAAGAGAAATCGGCCGCGCTCTGATACCATTGTAACAAACTTGGACACTCCAAGTAGAGATTCTATCGCGACACCACAAGAATTCACTTCAGAACAGTTCACAATTCACAATTGATTCGACACTAGCCCGGCCGAGTTCCATGCCTAGAGATATTGGCCCCAAACACTGGCGCCCGTATTAATCTGCAACTCAAAGTACAAGGGAGTGGTCGGGACTCACTCTCAGACTGAGAAGTGAGAGCCCAAGCCACTAATATATAGGTTTATAAGGGATGCTAAAACCAGAGCCCCAAAAGCTGAAAATCAAAAGCCTTCAAAATAAAGCATCTTCAATTTTCTCTCACAAGCTCTATTGAGTAAATAAAGCAAAAGCTCTCTCTAAAATTGTGCGTAGCAGCTGCGTAGAAAAAAAGCAGCCCAAAATCTGTCGGGCTGCCACGTGGCACTGTTCGCAAATGGCGCCGCGTTTTCCGCCGTGAATCCCAGAGAGCCATACGTTGCCTGCTACGTCAGCATTTCAGCGAGGGGTTCTTGCAAGAGAGGGTGTATGTGTGTGAATTGGGCAACCACGTCACCAGTTTGTTACACTATGGGCTGAAAGTACTAACGCTGGTAGATCTGGGCTGATATCTGCAAAACGCTAATGCTCTGACTTGGATCTGCAAACCGCCACGGGCTTGGGCTGATCTGCGAAACGCTAGACTGCTGGCTGAAAAACGATGAGGATGGTTCCACAAACGCTGGCCAAACTGCTGAGAAAACACTGCTGGAGCTGATCTGCTGCACGGCTACTTGTGCACTTCAATTTCCTTTTGTCTTTTGCTTCTACAGAGTGCCCAATGGGTTTCTTTTATAGATTCTTTGGCAATTTGCCCTACCTACCTTTCCAACAAAATTCACTTATTAATAAATAAGTGAAAAATGTGTACTTTGGAAAAAAGGGTTCTATACTCTGGAAAATGCTCATGATGGGATGTTCTATGCTCTGGAAAATGCTCATGATGGGATAACTGTTCTGTGCAAGAGAGGGTATGCAAGGGCGACTGGCCTGGACATGCACTAGAGGCTCACAAAGGTGTCAAGCTCAATGCTAAGCTAAGACTCATGCTAGACAATCTAGACTATGGAAGAAGCATGTCAACATGGCGCAGGTGAAGTGCGCACGTGACAACAAACCTACGAAGAAGAGGCTGAAAATAGCCAAAGAAGTACAAAGATCCAAACTTGACAATATGTGCTCGCAACTTCGTTGCTTGTCCAAATAGGAAGAATAAGACTATCACCTTTATTATACATAGCGTGGACAACAGCTATGACATCCCTACTCACGTCGTCAGTGCCCAAGAGTAGGTGCAGGTTTGTATAGAGATCATTCATGCTTTGAACGTACTCTATAAAACCAACAAGTTGAGTTTCTATCACCCTCCGGAGGTGATGGGCATACTCATTCATGATAAAGGCTAGCATTTGTCAAGCTAGAGCAAAAATACTAGAAGCGCTAGAGATCAAAACATCCAAATAATGTATACTTAATTGAAAATTTTCTTGATTGAATTGAAGACATCTGCTCTTTCATGTGTGTATTGTTAGAGACATGTAGAGAAAGATGAAATGTATGTGTCACGTGCACATCTAACCCTATGTGCATGTGGATAAGCTAACTCCTATTTCTAGGGTTAAGGACAGCCTAGGAAGTGTTCTAGCACCCTTGTGAATCTGTACGCAGGACGTGCATGTCCAGGCACTTTAGATTAGTTGCATACCCTCTGATTGCATAAGAGCATAGCCAATGTCTGCTACGTGTAGGCATTGGGGAGTGTTCCCATACAGTTGCATTAGTACTCAACCTAGGTATTTATCTACATGTGAATCACCTCTTATTAATAGTCACTTATTAATAAGTGCAAAATTTTTGCATCTTTTCAAAATCGTGGGTTTTTTTAGTGTCATTGCCCTACTTAGCTTTTACCCAATATATAAGTGACCCTAGGGGTCACTTCTTCACAACAAGTTAGTACCTGCAGTACAAGTACCAAGTACCCACAAATTGCAATACCTCAACCTCTCTCGCGTTTTTGCACCAGATCAACCCATCAGCATCAACGTTTTTCAGCCATAGCCTCACCGCTCCGTCGTAGATCCAGCCTCAGCATTAGCATTTTCAGAATTCAGTCAATCGTAGCAGATCAGCAGATTCAACCAGGCTGCCAGCAGATCGGCCAGCGTTTTTCAGTTTTCAGCCCATCGCCGACATCATCGATATCAGATCAGCCCATAGCCTTGTCGCAGTTGCAGATTCCATCCAGAATCCCTAGCGTTTTGCATTTTCAGCCCTCAGCCTCATCAGCGTTTTCAGATTTCAGCCTTTGGCCCCGCAGTACCAAGCATTTTCCGCAATTCCCGTGAAGCATCTCAGCGATTTGACTCAGCTATATGGATACACGTCTATCTCATGGAGCCATACTAGCTAGACATCTAAAGTAAAGATGAGGATGGATTCATCGGCGCCCATTGTATCGGTGGTCACACATACCCCTCACAATTCCAGCTAGTAGCACTTCTAGATTCATTTTAGTATCTTCTTTCTTGTACCCAAACATGGTATCAAAAGATCTTCTAAAAACATTAAATTCACACACGCTGAAATTTTTTGCTAAAAACCCTAATTTTTCAAAGTTGTCGGAATCAAAATTCGTTTGTGTCAATGTGTAGAGCTTGTCGAGATTCGCTCAAAAGATTTTTAGAGTCCTCTACGTCCAAATGCTCTAAAAGAATGGCCCATAGGGCACTTATAAACTTACAAGGGATGCCAAAAGCAGAGCCCCAAAAGCATCTAACTTGAAAAGCATCAAATCTAAAAGCTTCTGCACCAAAAACCTAGCGCTCGAATTTGCCCAAAACTGCCAGCTCAATTTGCGAAAATTCCACACAATTGTACCACATCATCATGTCAATGCAATTTACGAAAATCTGCTCTAGAGTTCAAGCTTCTAATGATTGGGTTTTAGGCCGCTCGGCCAGTGCTTTCTAAGTTGGTATTGCCATGTCACACTCATCACAATCCCAGTCCAACTAAACAAGGGGCTTGCCTTGCCAAATCCATAGTCTTCAAAGTAATGCCTCCTCGATAGTGGAAACAGGGTCGACACATGATCTCCTCTAAACAGAGCCTACCGCTCTAACAGGCTGCCAATGAGCAATCAACTGCTAATCAGGAGGAACCTCACCTTGATAATCCAGTCTAATGTGACGTCCACGATGGCCAATCTCAGCGATGCTAAAGACTAGAGTCATCGTTGAGACTAGAGTCCCCCACTGAGCAACAATCGGGTCTTCTGAGAGAGGATCAAAGTACACCCACCATCTTGATGAGAAGGTGAAGGTATACCTCGATGAAGGCATGCCAGTCGGGTGGAATGTGTAACCGGCCCGTAGGGCGGTAGGCGTTGGCTTTCACCCGAAATTCTTTACTTTATACACACACACAGAGCACTTTGCAAAGAGAACCTGTAATGGGAATTAACACTTCAACTCACACACGGCTCGGAAGCTAGAATGCTCCGAGCAGACGCCGACAACCTGTAGGCCCCAAAATTGGCACCTCTTTCGGTATTTCTTTATTCTTTAGGAGGGTAAATTACAAGGTAAGGTCCTGGGAATCCTTCACGTGTATCCACCTAGATACCATTTGATTTGGCCAAATTTCGGCAGCATAACAGCCCCAAAACTTGTGCGAAACCAATTCCCCTGCTGGAACTCGCTTGCACTGTCGTATACCCTCTGATTCCTGTCCAAAAACAGTAAATTCAGCACGCTGTATTTACTGGTTTTTGCCCTGTTTTCAGCCCCAAACAGTCCCCTAACTGTCCTTTGCCAGTGGGGCACGATTCCCAATGATCCTGGCGTCCGTATGGCTGAAAAACAGTGAATTTACAGCGCATACACAGCGCTGATTTTGCACCTGTACGGTGAGGTTATGACCCTCACCAGTGCCTGCTTTGGAGCAGCAGTTAGCTACCCCTGTTCCTGCTCAAGGAGGCTCTTGCCTCAGCACAAAAGCATGAACCCACACAACTGTACATCAGTCAAATGAGTAGCCCTCTTGTGGGGCATCACATAACTGCACGTAGGGGAGAGAGAGAGCAGTGTGTAGTGTGCAGGGCATCACTCCTAGCACCACACTGTACATGAGAGGGAAAGAAAGCACTCCATAGCTCTTAACCTGTGACAGGTTGCAAATGAGGCCTCTCCCAGCATAAAAATCAGCGCCCATTTTTTTGCAAGAGGAAAGTTCACCAAAATGTGACACTTGGCACATTTTCAAGCATTTTCCCGTTTCGGGTTCGCCGCTTAAAAATATCCCAACCGACGCGTCAGTTGACTTCGCGGCAGAGTTATAAAGTGTTCCCCTAGTCATACTGGAGGTAATGACGCGAACGCATTTCACGGCCCAAAATAGCAGTTCCCTAAATTTTAGGAGATGCTTCCGTTGGGCTCCCACTGGTCTTCTGACCATCTATCCTCATTGGGACCGCATCCAAAAGTGCAATGTGGCCCAACTGTTGGATACTTTTTGTTGGTAGTCCCACCTTGACTTTACGCCTTAATTGAGTTCACTTCCTAGTATCCACCAACTTGCTAAGTGCGACGGGGGGACCTATATGATCTTGCTCTGAGCCTAGACATCCTCTTACCATACGAATTCCAGTGCCGACCACTTCCCGTCTGCGGGTGAATCTACCGTTCACATTGGCCATACAATGTCCGACCGTTTGCTACTTCAAAAAGAGGGTCTTAAACAAATAAAATAAACCCCATTGGAAAGAAACCAACAACCAAGGTTAGCAGTTGCCACATCTCTGTGACATGGTTAATAACTGCCACGTCCTCGTGACATACCCCCCTCTTGAAATCGCAAACGTCCTCGATTGCATACCATAAATACACGCCACTGATGATCTTGTGCTATTAACACTCTTTTATCATCGCATGTATCCGCAAGAAAGGTCGTAACATACATAGATACAAATGACTTAATGAGGCCTTCATACTTTTGCCATTTCCATCTATGGCACTGAATTCATATGTACATTTGATGTACTATCTCTATCATTACCCCTCCTTTGCACACGTTGGGTTGGGGCATAAGTAGGCTGTAACCCAAAGGCTTCAAGGTAAAGCTGCAATACATTTGGTGACTCTGACAGTTCATGCTCTTCCATCCACTTTGCATCCATAGGCGGATAGTTCTTGAACTTCACCAAATAGCGTCTTGCAACTTGTCCTTTAACTTTTCTGTCCTTATGTGCCAAAACTTGCTCAGGTACCAAGATCTCATCAAGTTCTTCAACTTCTGGCTGATCCTCAAGTGGCATATCTTCTGGCACATCACCCACGAAGGGTCTTAGAAGACTCACGTGAAACGCATTATGAATCTTCCATGCATCAGGCAATTTCAGCCTGTAAGCCACATCGCTGATCTTGTCAAGCACTTGAAAAGGCCCATAGTAACGCATGCTGAGCTTAGGAAACAGCCGTTCCGTGCCCTTCATCTTCTTTAACCTTGCCTTTTCGAACCTTAAGAGAACCCAATCACCAGGTGATAGTAGCAATTCACGACGGTGACGATCAGCAGCCTTTTTCTGTTTTGCCTGAGTCTTGTCCAAGGCAACTTTAATCTTCTTATACATCTCATCCATGTTCTCAACATATCAATCTGCCTCAAAGATCTTGTCCTTTGTATGCAAAATGGGAGGAACCTTTTTGCCGCCTTCAACAATTTCAAAAGGTGCTTTTCCAGTAGACGAATGCACCGTATTATTGTACGCATACTCAAGCATAGGCAAATACTGTTCCCACTTGCCCTTATTATCTGACACATAGCATTTCAGCAGATCTAAGACAGTAGAATTAGCCTCTTCTGACTGTCCATCAGTTTGTGGATGAAACGAAGACGAGAACTTGAGCGTAGTACCCATGTTCTCAAACAATCCTCTCCAGAACAAACTGGTCATGCGAGGATCACGATCACTGATAATCGATTGTGGCATACCATGGTACTTAAACACATTGTACATGAACAAGCGTGCCATCTGATCACATTTTATCTTCTTCCTGACAGGGATAAAATGGGCCTGCTTGCTGAACCTGCAAATAATGGTCCATATACCATCATTCCCTGTTGGCGTTCTTGGAAGATCAAAGATAAAGTCCATAGCAATGCTTTCCCATGGCTTATCCGGAATCGGCAGTGGTTGTAACAACCCTGGTGCCTTTTGCCTGTCAAACTTGACCTTTTGGCAAACTATGCATGCTCGCACAAAGGCATCCACATCTCTCCTCAAGGTAGGCCAATAGAAGAACGTCTCTACCGCTTTAACTGTTGCATCAATGCCACGATGCCCTGCATACGGTGGGACATGACTCTCTTCCATGACCTTACGTCGCAATGGCCGCATCATCATAAAACCATCTCTGAGGAGGTAGTGCTCATGATGTTGCCCGTCTTGTAACTGTTCAAAGATCCTTGCAAAATCTTCATCAGCAGTATACTGTTCCTTCATGTCATCTAACTCATGATGATAAGGAATTGACACAGCTGAAATTTGTGGCTTTCTTGATAACGCATCAGCCACAACATTCTTCTTGCCTTCCACATGCATAATCTGGAAGTGGAACATGGAAAGAATGTTTGCCCATCGCATATGCTTTTCGGATAACTTTGACTGTGTCAAGAAGTATCGCAAGGTCTGATGATCTGTTTGGACAACAAAATCAGCACCTAAGAGGTAGTGCTTCCAGCTAGAAAGCGCATGAATCACGGCCAAGAGCTCTTTCTCATAGACTTGCATAGTCCTCTCTGGCCCTTGCAAAATTCGGCTTTCATAGGCTACTACCCGTCCATCTTGCATTAGCACTGCTCCGATGCTACTGCCACACGCGTCACACTGGACCACAAATGACTTCCTGAGATCTGGCAGAACAATAACTGGATCTGAAGTCAACTTTTCCTTTAAGAGACTAAAAGCTGAAATCTCTTTTTGGGTCCATCTGAAAGTGACCTCTTTCTTTTGCAATGCGTGAAGAGGCGATGCTATCTCTGCAAAATTTCTGATAAACCTTCTATAGTAGGAACACAATCCCAAGAAGCTTCTGACATCGTGCACAGTCTTCAAGTCTGGCCATGTCTTGATAGCTTCGACCTTTGCGGGATCCATTCTAACACCATCCTTTGAGACTATGTGGCCCAGAAAGTGGATCTCTTCAAGGAAGAATTCACTTTTCTTAGGATTGACAAGTAACCTGTGACTGCGCAGCTCTTCGAACACAATGGTCAAGTGACGCCTATGCTCCTCTTCATTCTTCGAATACACAATCATGTCATCGAAGAATGTTCCAACAAACTGTTGATGCGAGCGGAAAATCCGGTCCATCATTCTGTTGAACGTGGCAGGAGCATTTGTTAGCCCAAACGGCATCACTAGAAACTCATGTCGTTCTAAACGCAGTCTTGTGCACATCCTCTGGGCTTATACGAATCTGATGGTACCCACTCTTCAGGTCTATCCTGCTGAAAATTGCAGCACCCTCTAAACGATCGAGAATATCATCAATGCGAGGAATAGGGAACCTATTCTTGATGGTATTCTTATTCAACGCACGGTAATCAATACACATGCGCCATGAGCCATCCTTCTTCTGCACTAGGAGCACTGGGGAGCAAAAGGGTGAAGAACTAGGCTGAATCAGCCCCTTCTCTAATAACTCCTCAACCTGGCTCATAATCTCTTTCTGCTGCGCCGCACTAACCCTGTAGGGAGGTCTATTTGGTGGGCTACACCCTGGCACCAAATCTATCCGATGGTCCTCAGGTCTCTCTGGCGGCAATTGCGACGGTAATGAATCAGAAAAACAGTCACTAAACTTTTGCAAAAATGCTGACCTTTCTTTATCTAACACAGATAAATTTGACTGATCACTATCTGAGACATCACGTGCAAAAATCAAGTACACAGAAAGATGATTCTTTATTACAGAAGTGATAGCAGAAGCAGATACAATAGGGACTGACTCTCCTTTAAGCTTTACATCCAAGATGTGAGTTTTGCCCCTATGCTGTACAGTGATCTTTTTGTTGTAGGCATCCAAGACTCCATGCACTCGGAACATCCACGGGATCCCCAACAAGGCGTCACAACCTTCCAGCGGCATGATGTAAAACTCTTCAGTGTCCACATACGACTGAATATGCAGACGCAGTTTTCCAATGATGGGAGTAACACACTTGAGTGGCCAGGACATGCCAACCCTGCCTCTGCTGTGTACCCCATCTCTTCAGCTTTGATGCCGAGCTTCATAGCTAACTCTGGTGAGATAAAGTTGGCTTTGGCACCTGGATCAAAGAAGATGAGTGCCGTCTGATCTCTAACTTTACCCCATGCCCTGCATAACTCACTGGCATCTGTGCTGGGCCTGTCACCCACCATGTCTGGCACTAAACCTGCCGTGGGTTTTGGCTTCTTGCCTTTCTGGTCTTCTTTATCCTCTGAGTCAACTGGCCTTTTCCTTTGTGGACAATTGATAGAAAAGTGACCAGGCTGCTCGCATATAAAGCATTTGTTCTCAGCCATTAGGACCTTCTTTTCCTCGAGCGACTTGCGCACAAAAGGCTTCCTTTTCTGTTTCTTTGCCTGCGCTCCAGAAGTCCCAGCTGAATCCTTGTCTTTGGTGGCCTGTTCAGACCCCTGTGACGCATCACGAGCCGTCTTCACAAAGGGCTTCTTCGCTGAATTTTTCTTTTGCTACCCTCCTTTATCACTGCTCGGAAATCCACTGTCCTCTCCTTTCAACAGGGCAAGACCAGTGTTCGCAACTTCCATAAGCTGAGTAAGGGTAGCCACTCTATTCTTTGTACAGTAATCGCGAAGCCCTTTAGGCAACCCACAACAATACTTCTCTATCTGCTCTGTCAGTGGCACAAATCTGTAGGAGGTCACTGAGAGTAATGCTTTACAAAACCTCCTATTGTACTCCAGCAAGCTCTTGCACGAAGCTGCCGTAAGCTGGTGCCAATCTGTCAAGACATAGGCTTCAAATTCATTTGATAGCCAAGCAGATGCAAACATTTGCTTGAAGTAAACCCAAGTGGCGGGTGCCTGTCCTTGCATTAACAATGTCGTCCACCATGTCAGCGCATTGTCCTTTAAGAAAGTGGCAGCTTTCCTAACCTTCGAGGCCTCTGTAAAATTTCCTCCCGCATAAGCTGTATCAAACTGCTGGAGGAAAGTGAGTGCCTTTGTCTTGTCCTCGAAACCACTGAAGGTACTGAACTTTACTGCTGCACCACCTTCTTTGTAAGCCTTCGGCTTCTCTAGTGCCCCCAAGTTGTCATACGGAATGGTCTGCAACATGGGCACTGTACTAGGCATGATCGGCACGTGTTGGCCATTCACATTTTGCGTCAGAGGTGCGATATCTGGCTGCTGTCCAGAAAAACCAGCCATGCCAAAATGACCCTGTGGCACCCCAAACTGGCCCTGGTTGCCGTGGAAACCTTGCTGCATGCCGATAGTACCATACATGGGGTTTGGCATGATGCCTTGCATACCCTCGAACACTGTTCCTGGCATGTACGGCTGACTTCCAGACGCATAACCAGCCATACTTTGGAACACTGATCCACCCCCGAAATACCCAGGATGTACCGTGGGTGGTGGAAAAACTGAGTGCATAGCCTGGTATCCAGCTCCCTGCCCATTCGAGACAGCATGCTGGCTCTGAAAGGTGGCGGGCTGAACTGGCATAACCTGTGGAATAGGCGTTCTAGCCACCTGTTCAAGCACGGGAGGAACCTGCTTTGGAGCCCCCGACTCCGCAACATGCGAGTGTTCCCTTTCCTCCTGCGCCTCATGAAGTACCTGGGCTTGAGCTTCAACAAGCTCCGTACGCGGCGTAGGTTGCCTATTTTGCTGTTGCACTGGTGGCGCTTGCAAGAATTCCATAAACCTCGGATTCTGCACCAGCTGCGAAAAGACATTCACCGCGGCAACTAACTGAGTCTTAAACGCATCATCCTCAAGTTGCCCTGTCATAAAGCCCTGTACTACTGGAGGGACATTGACGTTGACAGGAGGTACAGACTGACGTGGCCGTGAGCTCTCGCCAATCTCAAAAACCATAGGAATCTCCTGCCTGTCCTTTGGAGAGGAACCCTCTTCCATAATTCCCTTCCCCTTGTCGGCCATAGTGTAATCCCCGCGTTCTTGCACTGTGTGTCTTTACCCTGAACAATCCAGGCTCACTCTTTGAGGAAAAAGTGATTGATATCCCGGCAATGGAACCATGTAACCGGCCCGTAGGGCGGTAGGCGTTGGCTTTCACCCGAAATTCTTTACTTTATACACACACACAGAGCACTTTGCAAAGAGAACCTGTAATGGGAATTAACACTTCAACTCACACACGGCTCGGAAGCTAGAATGCTCCGAGCAAACGCTGACAACCTGTAGGCCCCAAAATTGGCGCCCCTTTCGGTATTTCTTTATTCTTTAGGAGGGTAAATTACAAGGTAAGGTCCTGGGAATCCTTCACGTGTATCCACCTAGATACCATTTGATTTGGCCAAATTTCGGCAGCATAACAGCCCCAAAACTTGCGCGAAACCAATTCCCCTGCTGGAACTCGCTTGCACTGTCGTATACCCTCTGATTCCTGTCCAAAAACAGTAAATTCAGCACGCTGTATTTACTGGTTTTTGCCCTGTTTTCAGCCCCAAACAGTCCCCTAACTGTCCTTTGCCAGTGGGACACGATTCCCAATGATCCTGGCGTCCGTATGGCTGAAAAACAGTGAATTTACAGCGCATACACAGCGCTGATTTTGCACCTGTACGGTGAGGTTATGACCCTCACCAGTGCCTGCTTTGGAGCAGCAGTTAGCTACCCCTGTTCCTGCTCAAGGAGGCTCTTGCCTCAGCACAAAAGCATGAACCCACACAACTGTACATCAGTCAAATGAGTAGCCCTCTTGTGGGGCATCACATAACTGCACGTAGGGGAGAGAGAGAGCAGTGTGTAGTGTGCAGGGCATCACTCCTAGCACCACACTGTACATGAGAGGGAAAGAAAGCACTCCATAGCTCTTAACCTGTGACAGGTTGCAAATGAGGCCTCTCCCAGCATAAAAATCAGCGCCCATTTTTCTGCAAGAGGAAAGTTCACCAAAATGTGACACTTGGCGCATTTTCAAGCATTTTCCCGTTTCGGGTTCGCCGCTTAAAAATATCCCAACCGACGCGTCAGTTGACTTCGCGGCAGAGTTATAAAGTGTTCCCCTAGTCATACCGGAGGTAATGACGCGAACACATTTCACGGCCCAAAATAGCAGTTCCCTAAATTTTAGGAGATGCTTCCGTTGGGCTCCCACTGGTCTTCTGACCATCTATCCTCATTGGGACCGCATCCAAAAGTGCAATGTGGCCCAACTGTTGGATACTTTTTGTTGGTAGTCCCACCTTGACTTTACGCCTTAATTGAGTTCACTTCCTAGTATCCACCAACTTGCTAAGTGCGACGGGGGGACCTATATGATCTTGCTCTGAGCCTAGACATCCTCTTACCATACGAATTCCAGTGCCGACCACTTCCCGTCTGCGGGTGAATCTACCGTTTACATTGGCCATACAATGTCCGACCGTTTGCTACTTCAAAAAGAGGGTCTTAAACAAATAAAATAAACCCCATTGGAAAGAAACCAACAACCAAGGTTAGCAGTTGCCACATCTCTGTGACATGGTTAATAACTGCCACGTCCTCGTGACAGAATGTCCTCACCAATCACTCTCATACGGGCAGCAACACCTCGGTGGATCCCGTAGGTTGCTCCGATAGTCTGTGACCCATCCAAGGAAGCATCGGGCCAACGGCATAATGAGCTTGTTGGCCTATCATCCCATCTATCCCACTCAATGTGAGTCCACTTGCCTAGCTGACGGCCTTCTGCATCTTTCACATATGCATTCCATACAAGTGGCTGCCTTGCCACCTCCTCGACACAAGGCAGGTGTCGAATCAACACAAGACGTACAAGACGTACTCTCTCTCTCTCTCTCTCTCTCTCTCTCTCTCTCTCTCTCTCTCTCTCTCTCTCTCTCTCTCTCTCTCTCTCTCTCTCTCTCTCTCTCTCTCTCAAGTGTGGTAGATTAGTTATGCCATTTCCCTCTTGAATAACACGTCTTGAGTTCAACTCCTCATCGGCTAGATCTTTAAGGTCTCTTGGGATAGTTTTTTACGACGTTAAAACTCTCTTCTTCTCGGGTGTGTGGGTGGGTGGGTGTGTGTGTGTGTGTGTGTGTGTGCTAATAAAAAGAGGAAAATGGTATAACCTTTCTATCACCCAAGTGTGGTAGATTGGTTATGCCATTTCCCTCTTGAATAACAGGTCTTGAGTTCAACTCCTCGTCGGCTAGATCTTTAAGGTCTCATGGGATAGTTTCCTACAACGTTAAAACTCTCTTCTTCTTCTTCTTCTTCCCCCCCCCCCCCCCCCCCCCTCTCTCTCTCTCTCTCTCTCTCTCTCTCTCTCTCTCTCTCACACAGCTGAACTATCTGAATTCACAGAATGGTAAGTGGGCAGGTTAAGGAGGAAAGGCAATCCTTGTAGATTTCAAGAATCCATCGCCAAGAACAAAAAATTAGAAACCTATATCACTAACATACATCATGCACATGTTGAATCCCATTGTGAAAATCAGCTATTATGTCTCATTAGAACTTTTCAGAGCTCTGCTTTTTTTAATGTATCTAGATGGCATGTGGAATGTGACGAACAATGTATCTCTATATGTCAATTTTGGCCCCAAAAGAAGGTAAATATAAACTTTCTTTGTTTCTTCCTTTCTACAACTCATTGTGGTACACAAAACAATCTTGTGTCTTATATATGAAACCTCAGGCCCACAAAATAAACATGATTATGATTTGCCTTGAAAAGGCAATGGAGATAACGAGCGACAAAAGCAAATCAAACACAGCATTACCATAAACCAACCAAAGATTTTACCAAGTGAAAAAACTTTCATAAAAATTGGTGTTGAGATTAGCATGTTATATAGACACAAAGAGACGAATCTATTTGTGTCTATATTCAAAGCTACTTGGCCCATGTTAAAGAAAAAAGATGCACATCCAATCTAGTAAATTTAATAAGTTTTGGCCCTCTTGTGAGTAGGCAATTAACAAAACCCAGAATTCTGATGCGTGCGATAAAAGTATGTATACATTCTCCTTGAATTAATATATACAGATAATTTTACATGGCATTTGTACTTACCTGTTGCAAAGTATAGTGAGGGCTATTAATCCACCCTGTAACGCTCACAAGACGTATTTGTGATGTCGTACGAAGTTGAATAATTGCTCGTACGCAGAAATCTATCATAGCATCCCTGAGTGCTTTGAAAATCATAATGCTGTTGAAGAGCTCCTACACCTGCAGTGACAGAACTCCCCACCACGGTCATGCTACCTTCAGCAGTCTGCATATTATTGAGAGATTCAAAAGTGCTGGCTGATGCTGCAATCTTAAAAATATCTTGATTGAAGGAATGTGTCAGATTGCACTCCTCTGTATAGACACTATTGGCGCCTGAGTATTCCGAACAAGACAAGTAGAATGGGTAGACACTGGTTGTCTCTTGTGAAAACACCACTTTCGACGGTGTTCTCATCATGACTTCACCCACTGTTTGAATTTCTTGTGTAACAATCTCCACTGAAGAGCTATTCTGAAAGATGAGTACGTTGTCAAATGCATAAGTGTATGACACACTGGTGACGATAGTCCCAAAGGATGAGATAATGTAGCCTGAAAAGGAGATTGATCTCCCTGCAGTTGTGTGAAATGTGCCATCTAAGCCTTCAAAATCTGATGCCGTAATAGACATAGCTGTTGGAGCATTGTGGCTAAGCATGCCACCCATTGTCTGCGATGTGAAGGGATCAAGCCACAGATGGAGATTCGCATCTAAAGGCCAGCTGCCGTCTGCATTCGCAACACGCATGCTAATTGTATGGTTGCTTCCATCCACAAGCAAACCAACAAAAGGGGTGAGCTCCACATCATAAGAAGGCAGATTGTAGGCTCCAATAGCTGCAGCAGGCCTCCAAAACAAGGGGTTGATCCCACCTGTAAATATAACAGGAAATGGCCACACAGCACCAACTAGCACATCATCCAAGAAAACTTGCACCTCTCGGAAAGGCCCATTTCCTGGGTACCCACTAAGCCCATTCGCCTCAAGATAATCATTCGGAGGATTTGTATACCAGAACTCATCGGTGCCATGAAACGAGACGCAAATTTCAAGCATAGCCCTAACAATGTTTCGAGGTGGGCTGAAGGAGGCTGAAGCTGTATCATTTTCTGTTGCAAGGTCAAACCAATGGCCCCCAGAAAAACCGTCCGCCTTGGAGATGGGAATTACCAGATCTGCCGGGCTTCTGAAAGGGAAGTCCAAAACATTTTCCAAGTGAATGGGACGACTATCTTTGGGAAACCCATTATCAGCAGTTTCCCTGGGTTTCTTGTGTATATTGTGCCCATACATGGTTTGCTTCTGTCCGCCATGAAAGCGCATCGCATGATCCCTCTCTAAATCATGCTCAAGCAACAATTTTACATCCTTATCCGCAACAGAACCGAAATCTCTGCGCAATGGGGCATCGAAACGCCCACTACCAACAAAGCCATCAGTTGCAGAAAGTCTAGCAGCGGTATCTGCATGTACAAAAGCATCAGAATGCTTGCTGCCATCTACTTCAGCAGTCCGTGATTTTAGTAGAGGGACAATATGACGGCCCATTCGCATATGATCTGCACCCTGAGACTCGTGGTGCCTTGCAGTATAAAATTCTAGCGTGATATTGATGTTGAAAATGCCTGTGTAGGTGTCGTCGACCACATTGGCAAGCTCAACAACGACAAGCTGTGGCTCTTTGAAAACAGAAGCAAACCGGGACACATCTTTCCTTACCTCCCAGTAGATGCCCGCTGAAGTGGGCTCTGCAGTGCAAGTCCGAAGGACCTCCACACCGCCAAACCAGACAGCTGCAATGCGATCATATTGGCGGCCCTTGCAAGTTCCACTCCATTTCAGAACAATTTGGTCCCATGGTGTGCCACAGTGAGAAGGGGGCGTGTAATTTGCAACAGCAGGAGGCAAGTCATACGTGTAGGCGAAGGCGTGCTGTAGAATGAGGGTAGAACATGGAGACGAAGAGCCCCCTGTGGGCCTAGAAACCTCGAAAAAAACTTGCGGCCCTGCATTGAATGAGCTTGCCAATGGTGCTGATAGCGGTTTGCGATGTGTGTGCGCTCTTCTGCTGTGCAGAGAATGGCCATGTGAGCTTGATGACAGGATGGCGATGACGAAGAAGCAGAGTAGCCCCTTTTCCATTCTCCCACCTACAAGGTTGTGTTAGATGCAATCAAACATACGACCACCCTCGACACTAAGTAACACCTATGGAAAGCCATGGGATCCACGGCTCATTTTTGAAGGGTGACCCTAATGATTCATTTTAAGGGTAAACTTTTACCTTTCCTTCATTAAGCTATATTCAGGCTATAAGGTATATTCAGGCTATATTCTGGCAAAAATTTGAAGGGCTATTCAAAGATTTTTCAATATTCTATCCTTCTTTCGAAGAGTAAAAATATTTTTGCCCTTTAGTGTGTGTGTGTGAAAGAGAGAGAGAGACGACGAAGCCACCGGCTATACTAGTTGATATTATATTCCTTGCCATATTCTAATTGGGGTCACAGTTGACTCTATCGAGATTCCTCACTATTTGGTGTTGGCTTGGATAGGATGATCCTAATCATTCATTTGAAGGGTAAATTTTTACCTATCCTTCATTAAGCTATATTTAGGCAAAAATTAGAAGGGCTACTCAAAGATTTTTCAATATTCTATCTTTCTTTCGAAGGGTAAAAATATTTTTTCCCTTCAGTGAAGGATAAAGGTGTCTTCGAAGGACGTCGAAGCCTTCAAAAATTAGGCCTGATGGGATCGACTCTCGAGGTTGGGGGCGGGATCTCGAGGCACACTAAACCTGCCAGCGAGAAAAACAAGGCGCACCGGTGTGATTTGAACCCGTGACCTCGCGGGTTCGCGTTTAGGGTCAAACGGACTAACCACCTCACCCGCGCGCTCATTGTGTATCTCAAACCGTTTTGACGCTATAATATTGTGAGTTTGGGTGCATTGGCCACGTTGTCCAGGTTTAGTTTTTGAGCAGTCCGGGTTTAGTGCGTGTCCAGGTTTAAGTTTTAAGCAAACATCTACGGTTGCGATCTTTTTTATTTTCATGCGTGAACTTCACCGTCTCGATCCCATTACTTGGCCCCGCATTAGATATAGGTGTTAATTAGTCTTGAGGTACGAGCACCAAAAGGACCTACACGAGTGGGACGAATAGAGAACCAATTTAGAGCCACGGTCTAAATCTATGGCCCTCGATAATAATTAATTTGATATTGTTCTTTATTTGAACTAGTATTGTCGATGGCCTTCGGTCGTTTCTCCCTCTTTTTGCGTGCAATGGATCTCTCTCTCGCTAAGCGCCCAAGGCTACAGCGCACACCATTGGAAGCTGGCCGTTGAAACAGCTTTCGCCACATGTCCGGGGAAGGGGGTCGGAATCCCTTCCCCCATTATAATATATATCTAGATATAGATGCTCTCACAAGTGCTAAGATTTAGAGATTTTGTGAGTCATCATCATTTTATTATCCTTGCCTTGCAAAGAGGGAATACTCCTTATTGCATACAATGGTTGTGGGGGCTAAGAGATGAACAACTAGCAATGGCTATTGCATACTTTTTGAGTGAGGATTCAACGCTTATATGGGCAAAAGTGATATTCCTTGTCGCCTCTCATGGTGGTTGTCAAGCCAAGGCTAGGGCTAGGACACACATGCAATATAGGGGTCTATATATAGCGACGAGCCAAAGGGCCAGCGACCTATACATAGTAAGGATGGGTCCCTCCAACCTTTCACTGGTATCAGAACTCAGGGCTCTCTCTCTCTCTCTCTCTCTCTCTCTCTCTCCTTGAGGAAGGAGAAAGTGGTGAGAGGGAAAGGAAGGTCATGGAGCTCCTCTCCCAACAAGTTGAGCCTTGTAGCGATCAATCTCACCATCCGGCTTACATTTCAACTTGTAAACCCACTTTGTACTAATGGACTTTTTGCCAGGAGGAAAATCACCTAAAGTCCATGTGTCATTTTCTATAAGTACATTATATTGTGATTGCATGGCAGCCATCCGATTTTTTGAATTTTGTGCTTCATCAAAAGAAAGAGGTTCCTCCTCATCACATAAACTAGAAATAGCCAAAGCCTAACATTCTGACGCATAAGATGCATGGTGAGAACCTGAACGAGTATGACTAAACATAGGTACAAGCAATTTAATATCATGCAAAGTATGCACCATCCATTTTGGCATACCTCTAGCATGCTCATTCTCAGCCCTTTCCACATCAAGTACATTAAGTACATCATGTACATTTGCATCAGTAATAGACTGATATGTAGCATTTTCAAAAAACCCCATAGGCTGTACATTTGCCTCAACTACATTATGTACATCTACATCAGTAATCGGTTGATCTATAGCATTTTTAGAAACCCCCATAGGTTGTACATTTTCTTCATTTGAATTTACATTCAAGTTTCCACCATTAAAAAGAGGCAACAAAGCGTCATAAATGTCATGTGAGCTTACATTATTGTCTTTGGTACATGACAACATAATCTCATGAAACCAAGATACGTTTTGTTTATGAATGGTATAACTTGTAACCTTTGCTTTCAGTACTGTAACAAACAAAAGTGCATTTGATAGCCTTATCATCCAATTTTCTTCGTTGTGTTTGTGGCATCAAAGCATAAGCTAAACAACCAATAATGTGCATGTGATCAATAAATGACTTTTTATCATGCTATGCTTCATAAGGAGTCATAGACTTCAAAGCTTTTGTAGAATACCTATTAAAGTACATAAGTAGCACACATGATAGCCTCAAGCCAAAACGAATGTGGCAAAGCTTGCTTGACCATACATTGTGCCATTTTCGTAGCGACCTGTTTTTTCCTTCAGCAACACCATTTTGATGAGGTGTATACGGCACTGTACATTGGTGTTTTATCCCATGACTAGCGAGAAATGCATTAAACTCATGAGACATATACTCCCCCCTCGATCTGAACGCAAGGTGCTCATGGTATATTTAGAAACATTTTCAGCCATAGCCAAAAATTTCTTGAAGCGCATAAACACTTCGGACTTAGCTTTAAGTGGATACACCCATGCATGGAATAATTATCAATGAAAGTAATGAAGTATACGTAATTGCACTACAACAGATCAACTCAATACCGACGCCAAATTATCGATGTTTATGTTGGAATTAGGGTTGCAGAGAAACGCACACAGCTTGGAGAAGATGAAGGAAGCTCAAGGCACATAATAGAGAGTGTGTTTCTTAGTATGCAATGGAAAGATAGATAGCCCTAGAGTGATGGGCGTATATACAATGCTCGGGGGGAAAAACCTCCTAGAGAGGGAAAAAATGCATCGGTGGTCCTAGTGTGTTCACACACATCACTACCACATGTATATGGTAACAAACCCCCCCTGGAGTGATGCGGTGAACGAGAGCTGGCACATGAGTAAAGGGAAGTGCCATGCCCTAAGGACATGATCAGTCCACAAAGGGGAGTAAGCCCAAAGCTTTGCGGAAAGCTTCAAGCTTCTCACGAGACAATGCCTTTGTGAAAAGATCTGCAAGGTTGTCCTGTGTTGGCACATAAGCCAAGCTGATCTCTCCTACTGAGAGCCTCTCCTTGACATGATGGTAATGCACCTCAATGTGCTTTGTGCGAGCATGAAAAATTGGGTTCCTCGCAACTGCCAATGCGCTCTGACTGTCAGTGTAGATAGTGTTGGCAGTGTCCTGTCCAACACCCAATTCAGCCATAAGGCGTCTGAGCCATACACACTCAACTGTGGCTGTAAAGACTGCCCTGTACTCAACCTCACAACTCGAAGTGGCCACAATAGGTTGCTTCTTGTTCAAACACGAACTGCCAAGCATGAAACAACAACTACTTGTGGACACTCGCGTGTCAAAACAACCAGCCCAATCTGAGTCCGAAAAAGCATGTAAGTCTGGCGGCAATGATCCCCCCTTGGGATAAAACAAGCCAAGATGTAAAGTGCCACTAAGGTAGCGAAAAATCCTCTTGACAGCCTGCCAATGCTTAGACCCTAGGCTATGCATAAATCTGCTGACCCTGAACTGGATAAGAAGAATTGTTGGCACAAGTGACTGAATTCCCATGAGGGACAGACTCGAGAGAGGTAAACAATTCACGATGTGAGGTAATGTGCTTTGTAGCACCACTGTCAAAATACCACACATGTGAAGCTGTAGCAACTGACAAGCATGCATCATGGACAGCAGGATTGTAAGTGCACTCTTCGCTAAAAGCCCATTCTGCATCAACATCAGCATTACAGTCTCCTTTCATAGAAGACTCAACAATGGCTGCATTTGTAGTGGAACCAACATTTGCAGTGGAACCACCCGCTTTCTTCTTAGCCTCTTTGGCCTTCAATTTAGGACACGACTTGATCAAGTGATCATTAGCTTTACAATAATGGCAACGCATCTTCTTTTTGCCCTTATCACCAAAATTGCCAGACGAAGTGTTGCCAACAGAAGCATTAGGAACAGAAGTTTTTCCACTCGCAACAGAACCATAAGAAGTGGCTGCATTGCTGTTACCACCCTTTCTTTATGAAGCAATAAAAGCATGTTCAACTGCACGCTGTCTAGTCCTGTTTTTTCTGGAAAGTGACTCTTGCAACAGCAATGTGCATAATGCATCAAACTTGACAACTTCTGGATTTCCTTGGGTCATAAGTCTCCAAGTACTAGCAAAAGTCTGGTAAGAATCTGGTAAGGCATCAAGAACAGTCTACACAAGGGAACTGTCTGAAATGACTTCACCTGCAGAAACGAGTTGCTCATTGATATCCTTGACACTAACAAGGAAAGTGTCCATATCATCTTCCTCATGCATAATCTTCAACTCCATCTCTTTACGCAGCAAAGCAATTTTAGCCTCATTGCGGCTTGCATAAAGACCTGCTAGAATATCCCAAGCCTGTTTTGCAGATTTTGTTGAACGGATGTGAGGAACAATGGTGCGCTTCACAGACAACGCAATCAATGCATGAGCCTGCGCATCCTTAACATCCCAACGAGCTTGTTCTGCCATAGGCAAAACAACTCTATTCAAGATTTTTTCGTTTGTGTGTGTGTTTTGTAGATTTGGTGATATACTTTCAAGTTTTTTGTGCTCATATAGGCCCCATGTGAGTGCCCTATCCTTTTCTTCTCTTGCATACATACACACACACACACACACACACACACACACACATGCAAATAATTAAGCAAGCAAATAAATAAAAATACACATAAATGTAAACATAATTAAACACACTATGCATATACACATATTTTCAAAAAAAAAGAGTTATTTATAAGTTTTGATTAAATATTATCATTTACAAAAAACATAATAAAATTTGATAATTAAAAAAGAGTTATTTCGATTTCGATCAATTTATAGTTAGTTTTTTATTTTGATTTAGATTAATCCATAATTATTGTTTTTTATTCAATTTAAAACAATTTATTAGCAGCTTAGGTTTAGGCTCTAGTGGTAGGTTAATTTATGCTTAAGGACGTAAAGTAGTGTTGCTATGTTGGTCGCTCATAGTTGGCTTTGTAAAGGCGGTTGGGTTGTTTCAATCCGCTTAGGGTTAGCCGACCGCTTAGGGTACATTAGCTAATTCTTCGCAATTGGGCTATTTCAGGCCGCTTAGGGTACGTTAGCTACTTAGGATTTAACGTTCTTCGTAATTTGACTATTTCAGGTCGCTTATGGCTACCGGCTTAGGGTTAATTAGCAGCTTTTGATTTGGCCGCTCTACATCGGCTTAGTGGTGCATTACTTTAGCCACTTCAATAATCGCTTAGGGTTAGTCGTTGAGGGCTTGTCACCTAGGGCTAGCCACTTAGGTGTTAGTACTTTTCATTTTGGTTGTTTCAGGCTACTTAGGGCTAGCCGCTTAGGGTTAGCAGCTTTAAGTTTGGCTGCTCCAAATTGTGTAGTGTTTGACCTTTTTAGTATGCTTAAGGCTAGCCGCTTAGGGTTAGTGGCTTAGGGTTTGGCCGCTAGTAGATGGTTGTGTTTAGGGTGTTATGGTAAGCTTTGTAAAGCCACTTAGGTTAGGCCACTAATAGATGGTCGTGTTTAGGGTGTTATGGTAGGCTATGTAAAGCCGCTTTGGTTAGGTCGCTTTAAATTGGATTAGGGTAGTGCTTACCCATTTCAATCCCCTTAGGGTTAGCAGCTTAGCTTAGACCATTTTAGTTTGCTTAGGGCTAGCCACTTAGATTTATGTCATTTCATTCTGCTTAGGGCTAGCCGCTTAGGTTAGGCCATTTCAGTTTCAAGGGCTAGCCGCTTAGGGTTAGCGGCTTAAGATTTGACAGCTAGTTGATGGTCGTGTTTAGGGTGTTAAGGTACACTTTGTAAAGCCACTCAGGTTAGGTTAGGGCTAGCCGCTTACGGTTAGCGCCATGGGATGAATGCCTGACATGTGGCCTCGATTTAACCCAAATGGAAATCATTGTATACAAAAGCTCCATGGGTTTTGAGAAAGGCAGAGGAGAAACAAGTGAAGAGGGTCATATCTACATCCAAAACTCATACGACGGTGCTTGAAAAATGTTGTTACTATGGATGACAAATTAAGTGATCTAAAGTCTCATCATTGGCACAAGTTTTCACAATTTATCTTACCAATTGCCATCAAAGACTGCCTAACGGATGACATTAGAAACACAATTTACAAGATTAGTGAGTTAGTGCATTGGATCCCATCAAAAGAGATCAGGAGAGACAACATAAATGCAACTCACTTAAATGTTATAGAGGAGTATTTTCCAACCAACATTCTGACTATCCAAATGCATTTACTTGTGCATGTGGTTGATAAAGTTGCAATAGATGGAATAGTCCATTATAGGTGGATGTTCTTCTTGGAGTGATTCATGAAGACGTTAAAAGGGTTCATTTATCAAAGGGCTCATCCCAAGGGTAGCATAGATGAAGATTAGCTTGTGCAGGAGTCTCTTGTTTTTATCAGTGAGTTCTTGGGGTCAATTGATCCAGGGATGCCCCGGTTGTGGACCTCTAAAACAAACACCAATGTAACTGGGAAGGATCCACATGGATGGGGCATCATGAGGAAAATGGATGTCAAAATGCGTGAAAAGGTTATGAGATTTTTTCTTCTCAACTCAGAATTCATGCAAAAGTGGATAGAGAAATACAAAGTGGAGAAGCAACAACATTTGGCTGATCGGATGCGATTCAAGCACATTTGTATCACTAGGAATCTTCCCTTTCTAGATCACCTGCAAAAATACCAGACTTTCTTACTGGATGCTAGCTCGATGCAACAATCTCGGAGGCAAAGCAAAATGGAGTATTAATCACTGAAGAGGAAGAGGAGATGTCAAGGGGATGTGATTGGCATGTATGTATTGTACCTACTTTTTTTTAACAACATGAAAATATATGGAATGTGAGTTTGAAATTGTTTTATGTGCCACTAGTATCACAAGTACAAAGCTTTGTGGTCACATGGGCAACACTTCAGAGTGCAATGGATAGACGAACGAAGGGTCACCTTCGACAGCGGTATCAGGGCAAGCTTTGTTCAAGAAAGTCGGAGTAGTGCCATGGATGACGATACAAAGATTGGCCAACTCAAATACTTTGGCTATATCCAAGAAATCTTGAAAATTAGCTTCAATTGATATCTTTGTTTTTTATGTGAAGTGGTTCAAGGTTATTACTAGTGGTTCCAATGCAATTGTGTGCAAAGATAGGAGTGGACTAATTCAAGTCAACTTAGGAGGGTGTGGACTAATGATCAGGATACATTTGTTCTTTTGCGGTATTGTGAATAGATCGTGTTTATTATAGATCCACTATGGAAGGAAAAAGACGAAGAAGATTTGAGTACATCACGTTGACTCTTTGTCGTCCAAGTTGCTCCACTGAGTAAAGCCTGTGAAGGATTGAAGGTTGAGAACAAAGAGACACATGAGCTCCGTGCATGGATTGTTGATGATTGGGATGATGAGCTTGAGCTTCAAATCGGTGCTCTTCTCAAGCTGATGCTTGAACCTGAAGATGAGCTATTAGATACTGAGATAAATACAGAGATGGATGGAGTCGTGGAGTTTGATGACGAAGATGTAGAAGCTCACATAGAGATAGATGTCTTTGGTGTATCAGCTCTCATAGAAGATGAGAGATTGACTAGTGATTTTTGCTAGGAACTCTCTTGTAATGTCTACTTTTGATTAATGGATTTTAACTACTAAGAATCCATTGTCCAACAATGAATTCTTAGTGATTTGTGGTTTATTTGTGTTTATTGAAATGTTTATTTGTGGTTAAGTGAACTAACGTATTGTACATATGTTGTCGGATTAGTTTTTGCAGCCATGGAAGATGACGAGGAGCCATACTCACCGAGTTTCAATCTCCCAATTACTCTAGCCGGTATGTCACGAGAGCAGACGCAAACTTTCTTCTCATAGTGTTCATCAGAGCAATGTACAATTGCACAATGATTTTGGACAACAGGTCCTTCTAGACCATCTACAACTACTTCGGCCCCTCAGACCAGTGTTCTAATCACATCAATTGGTGGCGTCACACCTTAGACCAATGTACCAGTTACACCAACTGGTCGCTCTACATCGGAGAGAGTGCTTTCTCGCTCCTCTTTGAGACAATGCATAGGTCATCATAAAGGTGGTGGTGGTGGTGGTTGTTGTGGTAGTGGCGCTACCGATGCGTCCATACATTTGAGAGAGCATCCACCTCTCTCTTCAAGAGATAGTACACCGACGGGCACACCATGTACACCTTGGGGATCACATGAGTTTGATCCTACCAAGGTGTACAAGACTAAGGACATGGCACTAGTTATGATAGGGTCGGAAAGGCCATGTGTCAGAGGGTGCACCAGCTTTGTACAATGCAGTTTGGGCACTCTGTGATGGAGCACTAGGATGTTCAGGATGCGGAGATAAAGAACTACATCATCGATGCCATTCACAGAGAGTACATACCAGTAGAGGGATATGATACAGTCTCCAATGATTGGATCAAGGCAATGGATGTTGCGACAATATCACATGTCGATCTGAAGCTCGAGATACAAAGCCGACGAGCCAAAGCCGACATTGTTGGACGTAGAGGACTGGACAGAGATTGCAAGAGCATCCAAATAGGTTCTAGTAGCAGGGAGATGCAGCCAGAGCATGCCTGGCATCTGTAGGATCTTCTCATCTTGGGAGTGGAGGCTACGGGACTCTCCAATGTGTGTTTGTAAGTGTCATACACTATTTAATTAGCATATGTACATATGTTTTTCAATTGTTTATCTTATAGTTCAGTGTTCATATTACAGGAGCTTGCCATGAAGCGTCCTCCAACGGGTAGAGAGGAGAAATACGGATTCAAACATGGACTATCAACTCTTCTTTTTCAGCTTCAAGATGAGGGAGAGGAAATCGACTGAGAGGCCTTACCTGATCAATCTCGACGTGTGATATATTTTCATTTGTCTATGTTGATGTATATCTACTTAGGTTTTGGTTCATATATGCACATACATGGTAGCTATTATGTTTATGGTTATGTCCGTTTTGATTAAGGTTTTGTTTAAGGTTATGGCTATGGTTTTAAATTTGCCTATGGTTAAGTTTTGATTATGTTTATGGTTATGTCAATTTTGATTATGGTTATGGTTATGGTTTTAGAATTTGGTTATGGTTATGGTTTTAGAATTTGGTTATGGTTATGGTTTTAAGTTATGGTTATGGTTTCAAACTTCAGTTATCGTTTTGGTTTGAAGTTATGGTTATGGTTTCATAATTCGGTTATGGTTATGGTTTGAGGTTATGGTTATGGTTTTAGAATTTGCTAATGGTTCTGGTTTCCAAATTCGGTCATGGTTATGGTTATGGTTTCATAATTTGGTTATGGTTATGGTTTCAGAATTCGTTTATGGTTATGGTTTTAAAATTCTATTATGGTTATGGTTTGAGGTTATGGTCATGCTTATGGTTATGGTTTCAGAATTTGGTTTTGGTTATGTTTTGAGGTTATGGTCATGCTTATGAATATGGTTTCAGAATTTGTTTATGGTTATGGTTGCAGTTTCCGAATTTGACTAGAAACATGGTTTGAGTTTATGGTTATGGTTTCAGATTTTGATAATGGTTTTAGTATTCAACTATGGTTATGGTTATGGCTACAATAAGGTTATGGTTATGGTTTCAAAATTCAATTACGATGATGTTTTGAGATTTTCATGATGGTTATGGTTTGCAAGTATTGATATGGCTATGTTTTGTAGATCTCGTCATTCTCAATATGTTCTCACACGTCTGTGGACTTTTCAGGCAAAACAGAGAGGGCTCGTTTTGGTGTTGTAGTACATGCAACACTAGATGCCAGTCCTCTCTGCTCAAAAAATTGTTGTAGGTTTTTGCATCATTAAGGGCTTTAATATGAACCTCAGTATTGTCAAAATGCAATATTTTATTACAACGCTTATACTGACGCCTTAAATACCGATGTTTGTACTGACATGACGGTACCGACGGACATATCAACGCTCAGGTTTTTTAAGACTAATTTATTTTTGTCGGTACAAGCACTGTTATCCACGTGACGAGTTGTAGTGTTACTTAAGGACGAAGTTTGTATATCACTATGCACAAGTTGCAACTTGCATGTATCCCTTACTAACCATCCTTTGGAAACTTTGAACACTGCATCTTACCCAAAATATAGCCTTCACAAACATGCTTAGAAGCTTCTTCAAGAGGCGGCAAAGAAGCAACCATATCGAATTTTTGCAAACGTAGCAAACTGGCAAAATTCAGAGGCCCAAAACGTTCATGCCAAAGTGTTGCATCTCAAACAGCCTCTGAATCCAAAAAATTGTATTTGCAAAATTTTGCCTTCACAAACATGCTTGGAAGGTACTTCAAGAGGCAACAAAGAAGCAACCATATCAATATTTTGCAAATGTAGCAAACTGGAAAAATTCAGATGCCCAAAATGTGCATGCCAAAGTTTTTCATCTGAAACAACCTTTGAATCCACAATTGCATTTACAAAGTTTTGGCCACACTTGTCATACAACGTGAGCTTATACAACCTACGACACAAATTTCAGATGAAACTATCTCATCACCAAAACTAAGATCTTGAACTGTATATCTGTCATCCACAAATTTGACAACAAGGCCAAGTCTTACAAGTGCAGATAAAAATAAAAGGTTCTTTTTAATCCCTGTTACACAAAGTGCATCAACAAGTGTAAAAGAACTACCATTCGTAGTAGTTAGCACAATTTTCCAACTCCCTTGACTGGATAAAAGGCATTCTTGGCCCTCAAAGTGACTGTATTCCCATGAGGACAGACTCGAGAGAGGTAAACAAGTCACAATGTGAAGTAATGTCTTTTGTAGCACCACTATCAAAGTACCACACATTTGAATTTGTAGCAACTGACATACATGCATCATGAACAGAAGGATCATAAGTGCACTCTACACTAAATTTCCACTCTGCATCTACATCAGCATCACAATCTACTTTCACAAAAGATTCTATGCATTTGTAGTCGAACCAACTTCTTTCTTCTTGGCCTCTTTTGAGTTCAATTTGGGACACTGCTTTATCAAGTGATTATTAGCATTGCAATAATGGCAATGCATCTTCTTTTTGCCTTTTTCACATAGTTCTCAGACGAGGTGCTACCAACAGAAGCAATAGAAACATGCAATTTTCCATTCGTGGAAGAACTATGAGAAGTGGCTGCATTGCTGTTACCACCTTTTCTTTGAGCAGCAACAAAAGCCTATTTCACTTTACGTTATTTAGTCATGTTCTTTATTAAAAGTGACTCTTGCAATAGCAATGTGCATAATGCATGAAACTTGACAACATCAGGATTTCCTTGGGTCATAAGTCTTCAAATACTAGCAAAAGTTTTGGTAAGAATCCATCAAGAATAGTATGCACAAGTGTACTGTTAGAAATGACTTCACCTGCATAAATGAGTTTCTTATTAATACCCTTGATACAAGCAAGGAAAGTGTCCATGTCATCTTCCTCATGCAGAATCTTTGACTCCAACTCTTTACGCAACAATGCAATTTTAGCCTCATTGTGACTTGCGTAAAGACAAACCAGAATATCCCAAGCCTATTTTGTTGATTAGTTGAGTGCCCTTCATAGATAATGCGATCAATGCATGAGCCTGCACATCTCTAACATTCCAGCGAGACTACTCAAGTGTAGGCAAAACAGCTCTAGCAGCAACAATCCTACCACCAAAACTTGCAACATCCTCAACAAAACCTGTATCCACAGAAGGGGACGTACATCAATCCCCTGCACAACATTCAAATGCCTTTTGACATAAGGACATGTTGCATCATGTAAGCACACATTGGGTAGTTATCTCCATCCAAATCATCTTCGGCAACAAATGTCTTTGTTGTTGTCAGCCATGGCGAGTGATTGCACCCGATGTGAAAACTTCCTAGAAAAAGGAAAAACAAAGTAGGACAAACATGTGTTATATAGCACAACCCAAAGAAGACTATAAGAGATCTATTCTGCAAAAAATTGCACATACAAAACATTTGCACAAAAGGATGAAATTGCCTACGCAGTACTGCCTGTAGTGGAAACGGAGGTCGAAATGAGCGTGAATCAAAATTGTGAGTGGACCAAGCTCTATGAGCTGACCCAAATTATTCGTCAACTTGCTGACGCTCACCAAAGCTCACCCAAAATGGAGAAAGTGAGCAAGTATGTGTTGTGACGTTGGCGACTATGCTCGGGAGTAGCTTGCTTTGATACCAATTGTTGAAAATAGGGTTGCAAGGAAACACACACAGCTTGGAGACGATGAAGAAGCTCAAGGCATAAAATAGAGAGTATATTGCTTAGTGCACAATGGAAAGAATAGTTAGCCCTAGAATGATGGGCGTATATACAATGCACGGGGGAAAAAACCTCCTAATGAGAGAAAAAATGTCCCGATGGTCCTAAGTGTGTTCACACACATCTCTACCTCATATATGGTAACAACTTTTGTCATGTTTTCAACCTAAATTACTAGTTATGATGGGGTTGGGTTTCTATTGATGAGGAATGACAGCAAGTCAAGGACCTATTATGTGCTGATGAGGTACTTTGACAAGTCACTTTCAAGGAAACTTAAGAAGAGGTATTCTTACATATTCCAACACCTTCAAAAAATGTGGAACTTGGTCATGCATTTAGTTAAGTCTTAGTGGTGGTATGGAGTCTACACACTATTGTGCCGATGAGAAACATCGACAAGTCACTGTCAAGGAAACTTAAGAGTAGGTAATCTTACATATTCCAGCACCTTCAAAGAGTCTAAAACTTGGTCATTCGTTTAGTTGCCTCTTAGTGGTGGTACCTCGTTTAAAATACTCAAGTGAGTTATAAATGGAGTCTACACATTGTTGTATTCATCCAATTTTGGATACAAGCTGTTTATGAAAATGCTTACAAAGGGACAACAATGTAGACGATCATGATGTTCTTGTTGGTTTCGTTGATTCCTATTGAACCATATGAAACTGCACATATTCTTGAGTATCCTGGTATCGA